>NC_084850.1:91254720-91854720 GCF_033115175.1 Lepus europaeus | reverse complement strand
TGGAGTTCCTGTTTCCTGGTTTTGACCTGGCCTAGCCCTGGTTGTTGCAAGTATTTGAGGAGTGAACCAGCAAATTCCCTCTTTCCCTCTCTGTCATACTTTCAAATAAATATTTTTTTTAAAAAAAAAGAAACCCGAGTATCATTATATGTATGTATGTATAGAGAAAGGAGGTAACAAGAGGGAGAAAGAAGAAACAAGAGTGGAGAGAAAGGAAAGGAAAAGACAGAGAAGGGACAAGAGAGAAAGAGGAAAAGAAGGGAGAATAAAGAATAGAGACACAGGTAACAGAAAAGAGGCTGACCACTGTATTAGTTTTTCACCACTATAACAAATAGCTGAAAGTAGCTTAGGAAAGGTTTATTTTGGCTCAGGGTTTTGAGGGCTCGCAATTCAAGACTGGACAGTCGTGTTGGCCAAGCATCTGATGAGGGTGCAGGCTGGCAACAGTGGAGCATGTGGGGAAGGACAAACAGCAAGCCAAGAAGCAGAGTCAGGAGCATACTCATTATCTTCTATATGGTCTCTCTTTATAAAGTACTCACAATTTGATCAGAAGCTCTGCCCTAACAACCTAATCCAATCCAATCATTTTCTAAGACCCCACCTTCAGACACCATAATCTAATTAATGTCCATCTGTAATTCATTAACATAAGATTCTGGGGATCAAGCTTCCAACACATGAGCCTTTGGGAGACACTCAAATTATTATTCAAACCACTAGGTACTGTAGAGACTTTAATTTGCAGGAAAGCCATCCAATTGCTTTGTTGTTTTACATGCCTAAGCTGTAGACAGAGCACCCTGACATTTACATATAATATCTTTGCTCTTGGTAAAGCTGTGGGCCATAAACCATGTGTTTTCATTTCTCTTCCAGGAAGGGAGGCAGAGGGGAAATCAGTTGCACTTCAGAGGTCTCTGAATCCATTTACTATCCTGATTTAACACAATCATTGACAATAACTTGGATAAACTGGAAAAATAAATAACTTAAAAACAAGACATCTGGCTCCAGAATATCAACAATTTAACATTATCCAGCAGCTGCATTCATGTCAAAGCAAGCCGTGCACTGTGTGGCATCGCCTCCGATAGCAGAGAGCATTCATCATGAAAACAACCACTGTGCCTCGCACATATTAAAAAGGCCATATCTTGCTTTAATGGCAAGCATTAGGGATGCTTAGGGCTTCTTAAAGTAAAAATTGATAAAAATAGATTAGGAAAGAATGAAATGCAAATGAACTCCTTTGTGTCAATATATACAAAGTCATTTGAAGCTAGTGTTAAAAATGCAATCTATACCAGCCTTGAACTTAAACCTTCCCATACCCTACTTTTCAGTACCCTTCCACTTAAAGCAAATTTGAGACTTAGAAAGGAATTCTGCATCTTACAGTGCCTACATCGATCATTAGGTGTTAAGAGTTAGAAGGAACCTTCCAGATTTACATCAGCATTTCTCAAAGCATGGTTTACAAATCCTAGTTCCACAGGATATCAATAGATGTAGATACACAGCCACCAACACACACACTTTTGTGATCAGGGTAGGAAAACAAATATAAGAAAGTTCTTTATCGCAGGGTTCTCAGGGATTTTAATAGGTGAATATTCAGAATTACTCTCTACAGTGTTGGTGGCACCAACGTGTTTTACCATAGAATCCTTTTTTTATTTAAACAAGTTAAATCTTGTGAGACCAGTGTTCATCAGGGATAGTTTAGGAAATAACTGATATAATCCAATCTGCTTATTTTATTGAAGCAGTACAATGCCTATCTTTAGTCACTGAGTGGCTTCATATTCCAGCTCATTCCGAACTGCTTATACATTCTAGGTGTTTTGTCTCTTAAATGTTTGTTTGTTTTCATTCACTGTAATGGCAGAATATGAGAGAGAGAGAGAGAGAGAGAGAGAGAGAGAGAGAGAGAGAGAATGAGAATGAAAGAGAAATATCTTCCATCTATGGTTCATTTCCTAAAAGCCCCTAACAGCCAGGGCTAGGCTAGGCCAAAGTCAGGAGCCTGGAACTCCATACATGGTGGCAAGGACCCAGGCACTTGGGCCATCATCTGCGGTTTCCCAGGATGCATTAGCTGCAAACTGGATCAGAATCAGAGTAACCAGGACTCTAACTGGCATTACGATGTGGGATATGGGTATCCCAAGTGGTGGCTTAACCTGCAACACCATAAGTTAGTATGACCCTTCTTTATCTTTAAAATAGGTAAACTTAATGTACTGTACATTTTGATTTAATGCTATAACTAGTACTCAAACAGTATGTTTCACTTTGTGTTTCTATGTGGGTGCAAACTGTTGAAATCTTTACTTAATGTATACTAAATTGATCTTCTGTATATAAAGAGAATTGAAAATGAATCTTAATGTGAATGGAAGGGGAGAGGGAGCGGGAGAGGGGAGGGTTGCGGGTGGGAGGGAAATTATGGGAAGGGGAAGCCATTGTAATCCATAAGCTGTACACTGGAAATTTATATTCATTAAATAAAAGTTAAAAAAAAATAAAATAAAATAAAATAGGTAAAATGAGTTTGTTGTAAGCATTAAATGAATATATAATATTTATGTAAAGTACTTAGAATAGTATCTAGAACTCTATAAAGGCTCAATATCGTTATTTTACTCACAAAGAAAGTGAAGCCCAGAGAAGTAAAAAGACACACAGTATGTTTAGTATCAGAGCTGAGGCCAGATACAGGTTTCTCAAATAATGAAAACTTCTGTAGAGCTTATCAAAAATATGTTTCTAGGAGCTGGCATTGTGGCATAGTGGATTAAGCACACTGCCTGTGACACTGGTATCCCATATAATTGCCTATTTAAGTCCTGGCTGCTCTGTTTCTGATCCAGCTCCCTGCTACTGTGCCTGGGAAAGCAGCGGAAGATGGCCCAAGTACTTGGACCCCTGCCACCTATGTGGAGGACCTGATCGAGTTTCCCAGCTCCTGGCTTTGGCCTAGCCCAACCCCAGCCATCTGATGAAATGAACCAGTGGGTGGAAGATCTCTCTCCCCACCCCCACCATCACTCTGCCTCTCAAATAAATAAATAAATAAATCTTTAAAAAATGCTTATTTATGTGAATGGCAGAGTTATAGAAAGAGAGAGAGAGAGAGAGAGAGGTCTTCCATCTGCTTGTTCATTCCCCAAATGGCCGCAACGGCTGGAGCTAGGCCAATCTGAAGCCAGGAGCTTCCTCTGGGTCTCCCATCCAAGCCAGGAGCCAACCACATGTGCCATTTTTCATTGCTTTCCCAGGCCATAAGCAGAGAGCTGGATCGGAAGAGGAGCAGCCAGGACAAGAGCCAGAGCACATATGGGATGCCAGCACTGCTTAGCCTACTATGCCACGATGCTGGCCTCCAATAAATAAATCTTAAAACAAAAATCTTTCTAAAGCAGATAGTATTATACCATAAAATCACAACTGATAACTAAAAAGACACAGCCCTAAAGCAAATTTGGTTGATCTTTTTGGAGTAATTGCTTAGCTGGGGTTTCTCAAGTACAAAGTGAGGCCCCAAAAGATGCTTTTGTTGGTAAGGAAACCTATTTCAAGGCCTGTAAACAGTGGCCAAAATGCCAGACCAATGCCACCAAGGGCTTTCTAGGTAGCCTCTCTGCTTGCCATGTGGGACTAAAATCTTTCTGGATGCTCAGGGAAATCTGCCTCCTTGGCAAGCTGATCACGGAGACCTCCCAGGACTAATGTACACTAAAGTTTCTACCATTGTTTAGCTCTGATAAAAAGTGAAAAGGGGAAGGGATTTAGCTTAGCAGTTAAGACACCCACATCACTATACAAGTGCTTTGGATTCCCACCTCAAGCTCTGGACTCCAGCTTCCTGTGAATGCCAGCCCTGTGATGTAGCAATAAGGGCTCAAGTAAATGGTTACTGCCATGCACACGGGGGCCCTGGATTAAGTTCCTGGCTCTTGGATTCAGCTGGGTCCAGCCCTAGCTGTTGTGGGCATTTGCTAAGTAAAGCAGTGGATGGGAGTTCTCTTTCTCTCTGCCTCTCAAATAAATAAATTTATAACAAATTTATAACAAAAAGGAAGAGAACACATGGTTATTGATCACATAGTATTGCCAGGCTCTCATCATAACTTAATCTTCATCATAGTCCCAAGAGGTAGCTATTAACCTCACTTTACAAATGTGGAACTGAAACAGAGTAACTAAATGGTTCTCCTAAGAACTCAGGGGTAATAAATAACACATCTCTAATCCAACAGTCTGTTCATCCTTTTTCCACTAAATCATACTACTTCCCAGACTAAAGAATCAAAGTGAAGCTAAATGGATTTAGATTTTCAAGAACTGAGAGAGGAAAGGAGCACTATTCTCACCTCTAGAAATCCCATTTCCTTGATAATGAAAAACATTTATTTATCCAGTTTTATATCTGTTTGACTCTGCCTATTTCCTAAATGGATTTGAGGTGTTTTATAATAAAACAGATCTACAATTGGGTTTTTAGAACAGAAAATCCAAGCCATGAAAAGGAACAGAATGCAATTATGCTAAGTACTAAGGCTACTGTAGTTAGTATGGTTAAACATTAAATTTGGTCTTTTTCCTGAAGTCAAGCCAAATACTACCTGCTTCTAGGAAAGCATTATATAAATTGTAATCTCCTTCAGAATAGGTAAAAAGTAGTTAAAAAAACATCTTGTAAGGTACTACAAGGTGTAATTACTTTTTAAATTACCCAGATGAGCAGGCTAACCCAGCGACACTCCAATTATTTTGGCTGTTGTTTCTATAACTCCACAAAGTTTATCGTAGTCTGAACCAGCCATGCATACTAAACAACTAGACAATGCTGCCTCTGCTACTTGTTAAATGTTTGACCTTGAACAAGAAACTTCAGCTCTCTGGGCCTCAGCTTTCACATTTGTGAAATAAGAGATTGGATTATCACCAGAATGATCTTAACTTATTTACTGATTGCAGCTCTATTGAAGTATAAAAAAACTTATTTTAAGTGTAAAATTAAGAGGTTTTCAGTAAATTTAAATAGTTGTACAACCTCAATATAATTTAGAACATTTTAATCATGCCAATAAATCTCATTACCATTCTGCATTTATATAATCTGTTGAAAAGTCCTAACTTCAATATTTCTAGACTCACAAAGTTTTAGCAGCTCTTTGCTACAGAACTAAGTTCAAATTCCTCAGTGTTAACATTCAAGGTTGGGGCTGGCACTGTGGCCCAGTGGGTTAATGCCCTAGCCTGAAGTGCTGGCATCCCATATGGGCACCGGTTCATGACCCAGCTGCTCCACTTTTGATCCAGCTCTCCGCTATGGCCTGGGAAAGCAGTAGAAGATGGCCCAAGTCCTTGGGCCCCTGCACCCACGTGGGAGACGAGGAAGAAGCTCCTGGCTTCTAATGGGTGCAGCTCCGGCCGTTGTGGCCAGTTGGGGAGTGAACCAGCAGATGGAAGACCTTTCTCTTTCTCTCTCTCTCTCTCTCTCTCTCTCTCTCTCTCTCTCTCTGCCTCTCCTCTGTGTAATTCTTTCAAATAAATAAATCTTAAAAAAATTCAAGATCATTCACAATCTACAAAACTTCTCTCTCCAACTTAATTCCTTGCTAAATACTCCTCATCCCCTTGCCTACATTAGTACCTGCCTCTGAGCTTACACCCTTGCTGTTCCCTTAATAAGGAGTCATCCTGTCCATTGTAATCTCTGAGGAATAAAATCCTGTTTATTCAGACTCAGCTTAAATGCCATACTCACCATAGCAATCTCGTCATTTCACACTCCTCACATCCATCTGGAACTGAACCTTGTTCGCCTTTAAACTCCCATAGTATTTTATTTGTCACTCTCATTAATGTTCTCATAATCATTCTTGGGTCTGATGCTTGATACCTCATCACCTCATTTGATTATAAGATCCTGAAGACATGGTCATTTAGCCTAGCAGTTAAGGTACTGATTTAGACTCAGGTACTTAGGTTTGATATCCAACTCTGGCTTTTTTTTTCTAATGTTTATTTATGAAAGGAGGAGAGGGGGAAGGGAGGGGGAGAAGGAAGGGGTGTGGAAGGGGGAAGGGAGAAGTGGGGGAGGGAGAGGGAGATAGCTTCCATCTGCTGGTTCACTCCCCAAATGGTCACAATGGCCAGCACTGGGCCAGGCCAAAGCCAGGAACCCAGAATGGCTTGAGCAATCCTCCACTACCTTCCTAGGCACATCAGTAGGGAGTGGAAGCAAAGGAACTCGGACTTGAACCAGTGGTCCCATATGGGATGCTGGCATTGCAGGTGGCAGCTTACCTCACTATACCACAATGCAGGGCCCCCTGTGCTCTGGTTTCTGACTCCAGCTTACTGCTAATGAAGATCCTGGGAGGCGGCAGTGATGATCATATAACTGGGTTGCTGATACCCACATGAGAGACCTGGATTAAGTTCCAAGCTGCTGGTTTCAGCCTGGCCCAGGTATTGTGGGCATCTGGGAAGTAAAACAGTAGCTAGGAGCTCTCTCTTTCTGCTTCTCCAATCAATTAATTAATAACTTTTAAAATCTACCATTAAAGAGACCCCAGAGGCAGGTATTTGGCACAGCAGTTAAGACAACTTGGAACACCTGCACATTCTGTTAGAGCATGGAATTGAGTCTCAACTCCACTCCTGATTCCAGTTCCCTGCTAATGTACACCTTAATTGGCAGCAAGTACTTGACTGAGATCCACATAGGAGAACTGTACCAAGTTCCTGGCTCCTGGGTTAGGCCTGGCCCAGTCCTGGTTGTTGTTGGCCTTTTCCAAAATAAATAAATAAATATTTTAAAAATAGTAAATAAATTAAAAATAGAGGTTTTAGAGGTCAGTTGCTATACCTAAGACAACTATATATCCTTAACAACTAATGTGAGGTTCTGTAAATAGTAACTAATGATGATGACAGTAACTGGTAGTTAAATTAAGCATCTACCATGTGCTAGGAATTGTTCTAAACAACTTTATAAATATTAACTCAATCTTTGTAACAACCCTGTGAGGAAAGTAATATTACATCACCATTTTACAGGCAAAAAACCTGAGGCACAGAAAGGTTACATATTCACTCAAAATCTAGTTAAGGAGCAGAGCTGAGATGTGAAATCCAACAGTCTGGCTCTGGAGCATGCATTCTTAAACCAGAGTAAATTTCCAAGCCAGCTGAAGCTCAATAAATGTTAACTGAATAAATCCTAATTAATAAGGTTTCATTCCAGGAAGGGGAGGTAATTGAGAATTCTAGGTGCTACCTTACAGAGAAGTAATGATGACAGAGAAAAGTACAAAGGACAAATTATGGTTCATACAGAAAGACTGAACTTCAGGGTAGGCCTGCAGTGTTACAAAAACGGTCATTGAATCCTAAGTTATAACAGTTCTTTGCTCATACATAGATAGTGGGAGTGTAAATTGGTAGTGCTAGCTGTACTCCTAGGTACAGCCCAACAAAAATGCATATACAACCATCAAAAGAATGTTTTATTGGTAACAGATCTGGACATTTGCCATCAAAGATGAATGAATAAAGCACATGTAGCATTTTAACATTACAAAATATCATACAGCAATGATAATGATCTATAACTATAAGGGATAACATGGATAAATCAAACAATGGTGAAAAAAGTCGTCAGAGACAAAAAGCTACGCATATTCTTTGTGAATCCATTTATATTAATACAAAATGAGTCAACTTATATTAAGTACAAAAGAGGCACAAATAATGTCACCTGTTAGAATTCAGGACAGTGATTTGCCCTTGAGAAGGGTACTGATAGAAGGGGCCATGAGGGGGACCCCTAATAATGTTCAGTTTCTTGATCTCAGTGCTAGTTATATGGGTGTGTCTTGTTTGGAAACATTCATTGACCTATAAATTTATATGAACTTGTCCACATGGATACCACACTTTAATACATTTTTTTAAAAGTTTATCTAGGAAGGGATTTGACTTAGCAGTTAAGCCACCAGTTAGGATAATCATATTGTACACTGAAGTGCCTGGGTTTATTTGTTTTTTAATGAATTGTAGCACTCTGTTTTTAAGATTTCTTTATTTATTTGAACGGCAGAGTTAAACAGAGAGAAGGAGAGACAGAGAGAAAGATCTTCCATCTGTTGGTTCACTCCCCAATTGGCCGCAATGGCTGGAGCTGTGCTGATCCGAAGCCAGGAACCAAGAGCTTCCTCTGGGTCTCCCACATGGGTGCAGGTGTCCAAGGAGTTGGGCCATCTTCAACAAAACAGTAGAAGGCCATAGCAGAGAGCTGGATCTGAAGTGGAGCAGCTGGGACTTGCTCTATGTACCAGCCCCATGCCTGGGTTTAATTCCTGTCTCCAGTTCCTGATTTCAGCCTCCTCCCAATACAGACTCAGAAGCACCAATGATGGCTCAAGTAATTGGGTTCCTTCCATAATGGGAGACCTGGACTGAGTTCCTAGTTCCCAGCTTCTGCTTTTGCCTATCCCTGGCTACCTAGCCTTGGCTGTCTGTTACAAGCAGTTGGGGAGTAAGCCAGTGGATGAGAGCATTCTTTTTCTCTATCTCCCCCCCTCAAAAAAATAAATAAATAATTCTAATTTTTCAAATTTTATTTGAAAGGCTTAGAGAGACAGAGATGGAAAGAGTTCTTCCATCTGCTGGTTCACTCCTCAAATGCCAGCAACAGCCAGGGCTGGGCCAGGCTGAACCTGACATCCCAGAACCCATTCTAGGTCTCCCATGTGGGTGGCAGGGGACCAAGTATCTGAGCCATCATCTGCTGCCTATGATGTGCATTAGCAGGAAGCTAGATCAAAAAAAGTGCCAGGATGCAAACCATGTACTCCAATATGGGATGCAGGCATCCTAACTGCTAAGCCAAACACTCCTTAAGTAAAAATATTAAAAAACAAAAAGTTAATCAGTCTTCCTGAGGAGATAAAAACTCCAAATAAGAGCCTAAATAAAAGTCATTTTTGAGCAAGTGTTTGGCTTAGCAATTAAGATGCTGCTTGGGATGCCCATATCTCATGTCTGAGTGCGTTCAAGTCCAATAATGTTTCTGATTTTAGTTCCCTGCTATATGCACCCTGGGTGACAGCAGATGATTTCCAAATACTCAGGTATCTTTCACTCAGATGAGAGCCCCATATTGAGTTCCAGGGTCTTCGCTTCAGCCTGATTTAGCCCTGGCTGGAGCAGGCATTTGGGGAGTGAACCAGCAACAGAATATCCCTCTCTGTCCTTGTATTTCAAATAAAATAAATTAATGTTTAAAAAAATGCAGAGTAGGTATTTGGCACAGCAGTTATATTGTCACTTGAGACACCTGCATCCCATACCAGAGTGTCTGGTTCAGGTTCTGACTACTCTGCTTCTGATCCAGCTTCCTGGTAATGCATGCCATGGGAGGCATAAAATGATGGCTCAAGGAGTTGCATCCCTGTCACGTGAGAGACCTGGTTTGAGTTCCAGCCTCCTAGCTTTGGCCTGGCCTAGCCCTGGCTGTTGCAGGCCTCTGGAGAGTGAACTAGTAGGTGGAAGAACTCTCGCACTCTTACTATTGCTCTCTGTGTTATCTCTCAAATAAAATGGAAATACATTTAAAAAGAAAAAACAAAAAATTAAAGATTTGTTTATTTTAAAGAATGACAGAGAGACAGGGAGAGAACAGACAGAGACAGACACACACACAGAGAGATATCTTCCACCCCCTGGTTCACTCCTCAAATGGCCCCAAGAGCCAGGACTGATCCAGGTTGTAGTCAGGAACCCAAACTCCATCTGGGTCTCCCACATGGGTTGCAAGGGCTCAAGTACTTGAGCCATCCTCCACTGCCTCCCCAGGCACATTAGTAGGGAGCAGGATCAGAAGTGGAACAGCTCAGGACTTGAACTGGGGCTCCAAAATGGGATGCTGGCATCAACGTTAAACTGCAATGTCACATGCCATGGTTTTATCTGCTGCACCACAATTTTAGTCCCCAAGAAAACAAAATTTAAAAGTAATCTCTGCACATGACATGCAAACAGACCAACTCATAATTATCTCTTTGTCCTAAAGTAGACAAGACAGATGTTTCTCCTTTTGTTGGAAACAATGAGTTAAAAAGAGGGATGCTGGTGCTGGTGCTGTGGCATAGAGGTTAAAGCTGCCACCTGCAGTTCTGGCATCCCATATGGATGCCAGTTTGAGTCCTGGCTCCTCTACTTCGGATCTAGCTCTTTGCTATGGCCTGGGAGAGCAGTGGAAGATGGCCCAAGTCCTTGGGCCCCTGCACCCATGTGGGAGATACAGAGGAAGCACCTGGCTCCTGACGAACCCAGTTCTGGCCGTTTTGGCCATTTAGGGAGTGAATCAGCAGATGTAAGACCTCTCTCTCTGCCCCTGCCTCTCTGTAATTCTGCCTTTCAAATAATAAATAAATCTTAAAAGAAAAAAGAGAGATGCCAACTTAATCCTTATCCATCAGTTCAGCCCTAATCCTTCCCAGAAACTCAGGAGAGAAAAAAAAAAGACTATAGCAGAATACCACCTCTGGGCACTCACAGTCCTGCCAGGCACCAAAATAAATACCAAATTTGTTTAAATAATTATCTTTATTTGCGGTTTTTATTTGTATTTCAAAACGCACAATGGGGAGATGTTTGACAAAGTAGCTTAAGTCACTGAATGCAACATCCACATCCCATACTGGAGTGCCTGGTTTGAGTCCTGGCTCCTTTGCTTCTGACCCAGCTTCCCGCTAATATATATCCTGCAAGGCAATGGATGATGTCTCAGGTACTTGAGTCCCTGCCACCCATGTAGGAGACCCAAATGGAGTTCCAGGCTCTTGGCTTTGGCCTGGTCCAGCTCTGACTGTTGTGGGCATTTGAGAGTGAACCAGAGGCTAGAACACTTCTCTTTGCCTGTCTCTGCCTTTTTGCCTTTCAAATAAAATGACAATAAATTTTTAAAAGACTCAAACTCCATCCATGTAGTAGAAATGGAGTCTGGCCACAATGCCAGTTAATATACTCTTGGGGGGTCAGCGCTGTGGCGTAGTGGGTAAAGGTGCCGCCTGCAGTGCCAGCATCCCATATGGGCTCCGGTTCGAGTCCCAGCTGCTCTACTTCCAGTCCAGCTCTCTGCTATGGCCTGGGAAAGCAGTAGAAGATGGCCCAAGTCCTTAGGATCCTGAACCCACGTGGGAGACCCGGAAAGAAGCTCCTGGCTTTGGATTGGTGCAGCTTCGGATTAGCACAACTCCGGCCATTGTGGCCAACTGAGGAGTGAACCAGCAGATGGAAGATGCCCCACCCCTCGCCTCTCCTCTCTCTGTGTAACTATTTTAAATAAATAAATAAATCTTTAAAAAAATATTCTCTTGGGTCCAAATTCCAGTCGTGCAGTGTGAAACTGAGCACTCGTATTGTTAGACAAGTCACTCCACCCAGGACTCAGTTTTCTCATCTGTAACATGTGAATAATTGTTACTCCAATTAATGTTTTAGTAAGAACTGAAGATCTATTTCATGCAAACATTTAGCTTAGCACCTACCATATAAATACTCAATATGTGTTAGCTGCTATGATTGTTTTTATGTGGCTCACTTAATTATTTCTTCTCTGTTTCAATGACCATACAGCCAGCTTTTAATCCCCTAAAAGTAGGATTTTAGTATTTTAATATCTTAACACTCAAAAGGCAAGGGCAGTTCTGCCTCACAGTTTCCCCCAGTGTCAAAGGGGCGGAGGGAGAAACACAAAGAGTATTTAGGTGAGCTGCTTTTAAACTAGGCAAGGTTAGTTGGTTAAGTAGAAGTAGTCCAGATAGCAGACAGCCTTTTGCTTTAATAGAATCACTATCCTATAACATAGCAGGGAACCTGGTGCAAACGACAAGACCTGAAAAGGACAGGACCCAGAAAAAGGCAAGGCTGGCTGCTACAAAGGATGTGGCTATCTTCCATTCAGAAAGAGGGAATCAGGAAAGCAGAAGTTTAATAGTTGGAGTTCCTGTGTTGCACATCAGGCAGCATCAAGGTGTTAAGCCAGTGGTGGGGAATGCTGGCCGCTGTGGAAGGCCCACAAAGTCATTTGATCTGGCCCTGCCAAGGCAAGCAGAGGTGGGACTCTAAATTCAACAAATCTATAGCTGGCTAATTTTAAAGTTGATAATTTTGTATGGCTTGCGAATTATAAATACCCAAATAGCCCTTGGCCGAAAAAACGTTCCCCACCCCTGTTTTAAGTTAACAGGTGGGCAGAACACTATTAGTTATAATGCAGCTTTAATACACATCTTTTTATTTAATCCTCACAACCACCCTGTGAAACGAGCAGGGCAAACTTCTCTATCCCCATTTGGTAGATGAGGAAAGTCAGAGCTCAGAGAGGTTAAATAGTCTAAAGTCTTTAGCTAATAGTTTGGGGGGGGGGGGGGGAGAACCAGCACTCTAAGCCAAGTCTCCCTGGCTTCAAATTCCATGCTCCTTCAACTAAAACACGCTGCACTTTTGTGTGGACCCCGGTTAGCCCGGGGTCACGTTTGTTAGGAGCAATAGAAGAAATTCACCAGACTAGCTGTGAACTCCTCAGAACCAGATATGAAGGAAAAAACCGGTAGAGGGGAGAGGATTTATATGGAGAGGGGGCTGGCGGTGGGAAGAGAAGACAGGCTCCCTAAAAGATGAGCGAGATTTCAACAGTTTAAGATAATTAAAAATGAATCTTGATGAAGAATGGGACGGGAGAGTGAGTAGGAGATGGGATGGTTTGCGCGCGGGAGGGAGGTTATGGGGGGGGGGGACCGCTATAATCCAAAAAGTTGTACTTTCGAAATATGTATTTATTAAATAAAAGTTGAAAAAAAAAAAAAAAAGATGAGCGAGAACAAGTAGCAGAAGAGCTCTCAGTGAGGGCCAGTTAGAAACAGGCGCGAACCTGCCAGGCGACACCACCTCAGGTTTCTCCACGCGGCTGGGCAGGGCCAGGTCCGCTCAGCTCCACCCTCTTCCTCAAGCCCAGCTCGGCCTGGAGAGATGCGGCGCCCCCCCAAAACACCCACCCGACACGCCCACCCACGCCGGGAGTCGGGGTGGGGCTAGGGCTCCGAGCTGTCGGGGAGCAACGCTAGGGGCAGGGGACACCTGGAGGACGGGTAAAGGAAGTAACGCTCCAGGCGGCGATCCCACGCCGGGTATTCGCGAAAAGCAGTTACAAGCGCGGCGAGTGTGGAAGAAGCCTGAGGTAGCCGTGAGGCGGCGGAGGTCGGAGGGCTGGGGGGCGGGGCAGGCGTGGGCTCTTACAGGGCGCGGGGGCGGTGGCGCGGCGGCGTTGGCGCGCGGGGGACGCTGGCTGGCGCAGACCACCGCTTCCCGCGACGGCAACGCCGCCGCCGCCGCCGCCGCGACGCCCGCAGTTAGGTCCCGAGAGGAGTTCAGTTTGGTTGAAAGGGGGTGTGACCTAGAAAGAAAACCCCGGTCCCGGCACGGGAAGGGGGAGTCAAAGAGCACCCTGAGAAGGCTACGAGGGGATGTGCCTAGGCTCCCCGCTAAGAACCGAAAGGGCGTTCGCGGCTCCCAGCCTCGCCTCATTGTTTTTTTCCCCCTTACCTTGGGCACCGTGATGTGGTCCATTACAGCAATTCCCGCCACCAAATCCCTCAGCGGTACTTGGGCCGCCGGCGTCGCTCCCGCCACCTTCTGGCCCAATCCGGGCTCCTACCCCCGCCCTCCTCGTGCTGACTGTAACTCTCGTCACCTGATCCTCGCGGAAGCTCATATCGCGATACTTCTTCAGTAGCTGGCCTCGCCATCTTGCTTCCTGGCAAATGCCCTTTTCTTTGGAAAGTTGACTCTTCTGGTTCACACTCAACCTTTGGCCCACTTTCTAAGACCCAGATTGCAATGTTGTCCCCTTTCTCACACTCTTTGATGTTCTGAGCACCGATGTCACGATAACACTCTGCGGAGATAACACAGGGTGTCCCCTACTGGCTGCTGGGTTTCCACAGACCTTCGTAGCTGTAACCTTGGGCAAATCACAGAGTACCTTTTTTTTTAATTTATTTTTTTATTTAGTGAATATAAATTTCCTAAGTACAGCTCATGGATTACAAAGGCTTCCCCCCCCCACAACCTCCCCCCCACCCGCAATCCTCGCCCTTCCCACTCGCTCTCCCCTTCCATTCCCATCAAGATTCATTTTCAATTCTCTTTATATACTGAAAATCATTTTAGTATATATAAAGATTACAACAGTTTGCCCTCACATAGCAACACAAAGTGAAAAAGAATACTGTTGGAGTACTAGTTATAGCATTAAATAACAGTGTACATCACATTAATGACAGAGATTCTGCAAGATATTTTTTTAAAAAAGGATTGATTATTTTTCTATGTAATTTCCAATTTAAAACCAAGGTTTTTTTTTTTTCATTTTCAATTATCTTTATATACAGAAGATCGCTTTAGTATATACTAAGTAAAGATTTCATCAGTTTGCACCCACACATTACCACAATGTGTAAAAATACTGTTTCAGTACTAGCTATATCATTACTTCACCTTCGACAACCTATTAAGGACAGATCCCACATGGGACGTAAGTACACAGTGACTCCTGATGTTGATTTAACAATTTAACAACAGAGTACCTTTTGAAGTATGAAGAGGCATTGCCTCCTCCTCTCTTGTCCCTCATTTTTATGTCTGCCGCCATCAAACTAGTTAAAACCTGAACTACTGGAGCAAGATTTGTGGCCCAGGGTGTTATGCCCGGCTGAGGATGCCCACAACCCAATAGTGGAATGCTGGCTCCAGTCCAGCTGCTACTCTGTTTCTGATGCAGCTTCCTTGTAACATGCCTGGGAAGGCAGCAGCTGACAGCCCAAGTGCTTGGTAACCTTAATCTCTTCCACCAGCTAAACTTTTACCATCTGATAGAGGACTCCCAATTTTACATCTCAAACCTGGTGACCTTTCTCTTTTCATAAAGATTTATTTTATTTATTTGGAAGACATTGTTACAGAGTGAGAGAGAGATCTTCCATCCACTGGTTCATTTCCTAAATGGCCACAACTGCTGAGGCTGGGCCAGGAAGGAACCAGGAGCTTCATCTGTCTCCCACATGGGTGCAGGGGCCCAAGGACCTTCCACTGCTTTCCAAGGCCATAGCAAAGAGCTGGGATGGAAGAAGAGCAGCCAGAACTCAAACCAGTGCCCATATGGGATGCTGGTGTTGCAGGCAGCAAGTTAACCAGCTGTACCACAACACTAGACCCACGGCCTTTTTTTTTTTTTTTAGATTTATTTATTTATTTGAAAGTCAGAGAGGCAGAGGTAGAGAGAGAAGGCTTCCATCTGCTGGCTCACCGTCCAGCTGGCCACAATGGCCAGAGCTGGGTCGATCTGTAGCCAAGAGTCTGGAGCCTCTTCCAGTTCTCCCACATGAGTGCAGGGGCCCAAACACTTGAGCCATCCACCGATACTTTCCCAGGCCATAGCAGAGAGCAGGATCGGAAGTGGAGCATCAGCACCCACATGGGATGCCTGCACTACAGGTGGCGGCTCCACCCATTACACCACAGAGCTGGGCCTGACCTTTCTCTTGAACTCAAATTTACAACTTCCAACTGCCATCTGAGATTTCCACTTACTTAATTGTTCCTGCTAGCACATTAAAGACATCACTACCCAAACTAACTCATCTTTCATACCCTCTCCCTGCCCCTTGCCTTCTCCCATCTCTGCCACTGCTCTTCCTCAAGTTTTCCCTATTCCTGGTAGTGGCACCGCCATACCTCTAGTTACTCAGATAAAAAACCTCATGTCCATGGTGTTTGGAATAGTGAAAAGGGTGTGTGGACTCTGCAGTCAGACTAGGCTCAAATTTTGGCCCTGCTATTTGCTGATGACACATAACCTTAGGCAAATTCTACAACCTCTCTGGGCCTGAGTTTTCTCACCTGTAAACCCATTCTCATGTAGTTCTTGCGGAGAAAGAGGTAATGTGTGTGAAATGTCAGGAATATGACAAGGGCACCAGGAAAATTAGTGGTTATCTTCTCTTCCACAACTTGATAATTGAACATTTCTGTTATCCTCTTTCTTGGTTGATTTTCTTGTTTCTTAGTTTGATGATAAAAATAGAAGATTCAAAAGGGAACTTCCACATCTTTCTGCAACCAGATCTGCTTGCTGCCCTGCATGTGAATCCATATAATGTGCCTTCAATAAATAAACTATTCCTGAGCCTTCCTAAGGCAACCCTTGTGTTTATCCACTCAATCATCCGCCCCCGCCTGCTTAGCTGTCCCACCTTCCATAAGTAAATGTTTCTACTTACCAGATCATTTACATCAACACAAAAGCATGCTATAATGTTCACAATCTTACGAAAACTGTTCTGACTCCCACCTATAATTGCCCCATTTGTGTTGTACTTTATGACAAAATGCCTCAAACATTTGTTTAAATTAGTCGTGTTTCCATTTCTTTTTCTCTTCCCATTCTCCCTTGTAACTGCTCTAATCAAACTTTGCCCCCACCAGTACACCAAGCTGTTCCTGTCAAGGTTGCAAATAGTCTCTCTGCTGCAAAACCCAATGATCAGTCCTCAGACCTCTTCTTGTTTTCTCAGCAGTATTTAATCACTCCCTCCTCATTGAAACATTTTCCTCCCTTGGCTTCAGGGACACCACTCTCTCTCCTCTTCTCTGACTTCTCTTTCCCAGTCTCCATTTCTGATCCCCTTCATCTTCCCTATCTCTACATGTTTGAATACTGCCAGGACTCAGACATTTGTCCTCTTTTCTATTTACATTTATTCACTGGATGCTGTTATCAATTTTCATGGCTTTAAATAGCATCAATTTGTGGACAACCTTCTAGCCCTAATCTGTTCTCTAAACTCTGGTGGGCATTTGGCATAGTCATTAAGATGATTCTTTGAGGGTAAGGGGAGGCTGATCCTGTGGCACAAGAGGTTAAGCCACCTCTTGGGATGCCAGCATCCCATATGAGCTCCAGTGCAAGTCCTGGCTACTCCACTTCCAATCCGGCTCCTTGCTAATGTATCTGGGAAAGTTGTGGAGTTTGGTCCAGCTGCTTGGGTCTCTGCCACACATGTGGGAGACTCAAATAGAGTTCCAGGTTCCTGTGTTTGGCCTGGCCCAGCCTGGGCCATTGCAGCCATTTGGAGAGAGAATCAGTGGGTGGAAGAGACTCTCTCTCTCTCTCTCTCTCTCTCTCTCTCTGTCTGCCTTTCAAATAAATAAATTTTGATTTAAAAAAGATGATGCTTGGGACAGCCATCCCGTATCAGAGTGCCTAGATTCAAGTCCCAGTGTTACTCTGAGTAACAACTTTCTGCTAATACACACCCCAAAAAGCAGCAGATAATGACTCAAGTACTTGATTCCATGCCACTCACATGAGGAAACCCTATTGAGTTCCAAGCTCCTGGCTTTGGCCTGGGCCACTGCAGGCTGTTGCAGGTATTTGGGGAGTGAACCAGCAGCACATAGATCTCTCTGTTTCTGTCTCTCTACCTTTCATTTAAAGACTAATCAATCAATTAACTTTTTAAAATAAAAAAAACTTACATATTAGCTAACAGCCTACTGATTTGTCTACTAGGATGTTTTAGAGGTACCTCAAACACACCACATTCAAAACAGAACTTTTGATTTCTACCTCCATCCTCACGCTTATTCCTCCTGTAGTGTTTCTCATTTCAGGAAATGGAACTCCATCCTTCTTGTTTATCTTAGTTTGTTTGCACTGCCATAACAAAATATGTGCGACTGGGTAATTTATAAAAAAAAGAAATTTGTCACAGTTATGGATGCTGGAAGTCCAATATCAAGTTACCAGCAGGTTCCATGTCTGGTAAGGGCTGCTCTCTCTCTCTCTGCTTCCAAGATGTTATCTTGAGTGATGCATCCTCAGAAGGGAGAGATACTGTGTCTTCACATGGCAGAAGGAAAGGAAGGGAAGAAAAGCACCTCAATATTTCCCTCCAGCTGTTTTTTTTTTAAAGATTTATTTATTTATTTGAAAGGCAGAGTTACAGAGAGGCAGAGAGAAAGAGAGGTCCTCCATCCGCTGGTTCACTCCCCAGATGGCCACAATGGCCAGAGCTGTGTCCATCTGAAGCAAAGAACCAGGAGCTTCCTCTGGGTCTCCCACAAGGGTTTAGGAGCCTAATGACTTGGGCCATCTTCTACTGCTTTCCCAGGCCATAGAAGAGAGCAGGATTGGAAGTGGAGTAGCCAGGACTTGAACTGGCACCCATATGGAATGCCAGCACTGCAGACCGTGGCCTTGCCTGCAACGCCACAGTGCTGGTCCTACTCTAGCCCTTTTATAAAAGCTCTAATCTAATCCATAAGGATGGAACTATCTTAGCCTAATCACTTCCTGAAGGCCTCATCTCTTAATATTATTGCATTGGGGATTAAGATTCAACATAAATTTTAGAGGGAGCAGAAGCGTTCAAATCAAATTAAAATTGCTTAAGCCAAAAGCTTTGGAAACATCCTCTTTTTCTCATATTCCACACCTTACTCATCAAGTCCTATCAGCTTGTGCTTTGAAGTATTCCCTAAATCCAACCACTCCTCAATCCTGTACCCTGGCCCAAAACTCTGTTATCTCTTCCCTAGATTATTGCCTAAGTCTCTCCCCTGTGGTCTCTATGCTTTGGCCCTGGTCTCCCAGAATCCATTGTGTACATAGCATCTTCTGGACTCTAGAATCCAGAATGACATCACTTCTTTTTAAAAACCTTTTAATGGCTCCCTATCGTAGAGTAAAAGTGAAAGCCTTAATTAATCATGGCCTGTGCATTGCTATATGTGATTTAAGTCTAGGACCTCTTGACTACATCTTTTTTTTTATTTGACAGGTAGAGTTATAGACAGTGAGAGAGAGAGAGACAGAGAGAAAGGTCTTCCCTCCGTTGGTTCACCCCCCAAATGGCTGCTACAGCCAGCGCTGTGCCAATCCGAAACCAGGAACCAGGTGCTTCTTCCTGGCCTCCCATGCGGGCGCAGGGCCCCAAGCACCTGGGCCATCCTCCACTGCCCTCCCAGGCCACAGCAGAGAGCTGGACTGGAAAAGGAGCAACCAGGACTAGAACCCGGTGCCCATATGGGATGCCAGCACCGCAGGTGGAGGATTAATCAAGTGAGCCATGGTGCCGGCCCTTGACTACATCTTTGATCACTATTTTCTCTCTCTGCTCAAGTCATATTGACGTCCTTTATATTTATCAAGTATATGACACACAGTCCTACCTCAAGCCCTTTTTACTTGCTCGTCTCTCTGCCTGGAGTGCTCTTTCTTCAGGTATCTCTATGTGTACTCCCTCATCTTTGTCAGATCTTTGATCAAATGCCACCATATCAGAGAATCCTTACCTAAGCAACTTACATTAAAAAAATCACCAGCACAATACTAACTGATAGAAATAAAAAGGAGAGAACGATCCAACATGCAAAGTGGGATACACAGCAGACTCATTGAATGGCAGATGCCCTAAACAGCACTCTGGCCTCAGAATCAGCCCTTAAGGCATTTGGATCTGGCTGAAGAGCCCATGAGAGTATTTTAGGCATGGAAAGCCAAGACACTCTGGCAAAAAACAAACAAACAAACAAACAAAAACAAAAAAAAAACAAACCTAAATGAAAGATTTCTTTGAGTGAGATCCCAGTGGAAAGAATGGGCCATCAAAGAAGGAGGTGCCTTTCTCTGAAGGAAGGAGAGAACTTCCACTTTGACTATGATCTTGTCTAACTAAGATTGGAGTTGGTGAACTCAAAAGGCTTCCATAGCCTTGGCAACTCATGACAAGAGCCTAGGGTGATTACTGACGCCATAAACAAGAGTGTCAATTTGTTAAGTCAACAACAGGAGTCACTGTGCACTTACTTTCCATGTAGGATCTTTGTCCTTAATGTGTTATACAATGTGAATTAATGCTATAACTACTACTCAAATAGTGCTTTACACTTTGTGTTTCTGTGTGGGTGCAAACTGTTGAAATCTTTACTTAATATATACTAAATTGATCTTCTGTATATACAGATAATTGAAAATGAATTTTGATCTGAATGGAATGGGAGAGGGAGCAGGAGATGGGAGGATTGTGGGTGGGAGGGAAGTTATGGGGGGGAATAAGCCACTGTAATCCATAAGCTATACTTTGGCAATTTATATTTATTAAATAAAAGTTTTTTAAAAATGACCAGCACTTCTTCTCCAATGTTTTTTATTCTCCTAACCATTTTTCTGCATAGTTATCAATACTACCTGATCTATTTATTTATAGCCCTCTCTGGTCTGTCAAGTTCCATGAGGGCAGGGACTATTTGTTCACTGATAGATCTCTGTAGTCTAGAGCAAGACTGGCACAGAATGATTACTCAGTAAATATTTGTTGAATAAAGGTATAGGCAGTTATTTGCTGAAGAGCACAGAAGAGTCATGAATCAGAGTGGACTCCCACAGGAGTAAAGAAAGCCTGAGAATAAGAGAAATGATCTGAAAGAAGAAAGTATTAGGCTCATAATATATGTTCAGGGAAAATATACTAGTGTAATCTATTATTTGTCCCTCCACATTAAAATGTCAGTTCCACGACAGCAGTGATCTGTCTCTGTTGTTTTCACTTACTGTAACCTGGTGCCTAGAAAACTACTTGGCACTAGTAGTTCATAGATACTTGCTTCATAGATACTTGTTGAATGCCTGGATGAGAATGAATGACTCTAGACTCACAGCTGGTGAGGACCAGTTACAAAACTAAAGGGAGGTAGTCTGGATGCAAATAAACTGATCAGGAGGCTGTTGTGGTCATCCCAAAAGAAGTTGTGAACTGGTGAGCTTGTGGTTTTTTCTACTTTTTACCTGCAGCTCAGGTCTCAGCAAGATTAGCCAACATGAGATACTACTTGCTACAGTAAGTCTCATTTGACTTGTTTTACATTCAAGCCTCCAACTCAGTTATTGCCCATTTATGTTCTACTTTCAGGGATTTCCTACTATTGAGGAAGAGGGGTTGGTGTTCTTCCCATGATTCCCCAGGGAAGTAAGTATATGTAGCTTGCCCCATCATCTCACTAGCTACAGATACAGCCTCAGAAAGCTACTGCTAGGGGTCATTGATGATGTAGTTGATGATGTCAGTTTAAAAGGTCACAGAGCCTTTGTGACCTCACTGCTGCTCCAGAGACAGCTTTACCCACAGCAGAAGGCAGGTGGGGCATAACTTCATGCAAGCCATCAAGACCACTTCCCCCTTGCTGTTGGGGAGAGGCCAGATGAAATAGACTGTTTTTAGCTTATTTCCATCTCAGCTTATTGGACTTCTTGAGCCAACTGTCAATGACCCTCCTTTGAAGACCAACATTTGATTCATCTCCTAGAGACAGCTTATGTGAATCATGCAGTGTGTAAGAAATATCAGCCAAGAAGTCTGGCAGGACTGTATCACCCTCTTCCTACAGACTAGGGTATGCTGTGATGCTGCAATCATCACCAACTCCCCACCCTGGCTATTAGCTTCTTATCCTGAAGGCAACTTGAATCAGTTGACCCAGGAAGAAGTTCAGATCCTGCTGGCAAAAGATGAGAGAGAGAAGTTGTTTCTCCAGGGGATCACTCTTGCTGGGATCAAATGCTTGCTGATCCGAGACAACCTGTACACCGAGGGCAACAACACCATGGACCTGCGCACCAAAGGCCAGAGTCGTGGCAGCCAGGCAGTGACAGTAGTTCAGATCGAAACTGCATACCTTGTGGTGATGGGACAAAAAGGAACAGAAGGAGGGCCGCTCAACCTCAAAGCTTTTGAGATGGCGGGTTACATCAGAGAAGCCATTCATCAACACCTGGCTCGTGTGTAACAAAATAAACGGTGTTGGCGTTTCACCTGTAATTTGAATTCAGTGTCATATGTTTCACTTGCTAAATTAAAGCTTTCTTAAGGAAGAAAGATCCCAGACTAGGTTTGGAGGTGTGTTTGTTTCAATGAATGATGGATCATGTGAGTATGTGTTGAGAAGAGATGCTGATTGGAGAGTGTTATGGATAGATTGAGCAGGACCTGGCTCCCCAAACTCATGAAGATGTTAAACTCCAGAGTGTTAGATTAATAGTCAATGGATTCAGGGTGGAGACTTGCTCTAATTAGGGCATCTGAGAGATGGGTCTGGTGGGAGGTCTTTAGGTCACTGGGGTCTTGTCCTCAGAAGGTGGTTCTTCAAAGGCCTTCAGCAACCCGGCGGTCAACCAAATGCTGCTACAGGGATATACTTGGCTCCCTGCCCAGGAGACAGCAGCTTGAGACATCGCCTCATGTCAGCAGGAAGTAGCTCTAAAGACAGATCATCATCCCTCTACCCCTCCTGAACTTTTGGGACTAATGTAATCCCATACAACTCCTGCTTTATAAAAAACAAAAGGGGGGAATGTTAGTAAAATGGTGCAGTCTTATCTATGGCGCAATCTACACCCTGACACCATCCTAGACTCTAGCCCCCGCCACCATTGCTGGAAGCCAGGTGGCCACATGGCCCAACCACCAGTGTCAGCTCCACCCCCATCCTAACGGGATTCACTACTCCTACTTTCCTGCCTGCCCCCTAGCAAAGTTTTAAAAGGACCTGCTCTTGAACCCGAAGTTCTATCCCCCCCTCCCCGATCTCCTGAACTCTCTCTGTCTCTGTCTCTGTCTCTTACGCTCTCCTTCCCCCTCTTTTCCTTCTTTGCCCCTTCCCTCCAGTCTGTCGGGTTTCCCCCAATAAACTCTTTCCCTTAAAAAAAAAAAAAAGGTGGTTCTTGAGACAAGAGTGTTGATATAAGCTGGGTGTGCTTCCCGTGTCTCTCTGCTTCCCGGATTACCGTGTGATTGTTTCATCATACACGTCGACCGTTGCCAGCTGTGCCAGATGCCAGACTACTGGGGCTGCCTGATGTCAACTTATGAACCTCCAAATTATAAGTGAAAATAAACTTTCCTTCCAAAGAAGCTCCTCTCAGGTATTTTAGTTAAAGTAACCAAAAGCCAACTAAAACAGAGTAGGTCCTTCAGACATTTCAGCTTCTGGGCTTTAAAGAATACATCGTTTATTTGAGAGGTTGAGGGAGGGAGAAATAAAGAGTTCCTATCCACTGACTAATACTCCCAACGGCCAGAGACTAGGCTGGAGACAAAGCTGGGATTCAGAAGCTCAATTTAGTTCTCCCATATAGGTGGCAAGGACTCCATTATCTTAGCCATCACTATTGCTTCTAAGGGAATACAGTGACAAGAAGCTCCAGTTGGGAGCCAGCACTGTGGCTAGAGGGTAAAGCTGCTATCTGCAGTGCCGGTATCCCATATGGGCACCGGTTCTAGTCCCGGCTGCTCCATTTCTGATCCAGCTCTCTGCTATGGCCTGGGAAAGCAGTGGAAGATGGTCTAAGTGCTTGGGCCTCTGTACCCATGTGGGAGACCCAGAAGAAACTCCTGGCTCCTGGCTTCAGATCGGCACAGCACCGACAGTTGTGGCCAACTGGGGAGTGAACCAGTGCATGGATGGAAGACATCTGCCTCTCCTTCTCTCTCTGTGTAACTCTGAGTTTAAAATAAATAAATAAATAAATCTTAAAAAAAAGAAGCTGGAGTCAGGAACTGGGACTTGAACTCAGGCACTCTGATATGGGACATGGGCATCTTAACCATTAGGGTAAATGCCCTTTCCTGGGATCTTTTTTTTTTTTTTTAAGATTTATGTATTCAGGGCCAGTGTTGTGATGTAAGGCTAAGCCTCTGCTTGTGGTGCCAACATTATATATGGACTCTGGTTCTAGTCCTGGCTGCTCTTTTTCCTATCAAGCTCTCTGCTATGGCCTGGGAAAGCAGTGGAAGATGGCCCAAGGGCTTAGCCCCCAGCATCCGCATGGAAGGCCTGGAAGAAGCTCCTGGCTCCTGGCTTTGGATTGGCTCAGCTCTAGCAGTTGCAGCCATGTGGGGAGTGAACCAGCCGATGGAAGACCTCTCTCTCTGTCTCTCCCTCTCTCTGTCTATAACTGTACCTCTCAAATAAATAAAATCTTTATTAAACAGATTTATTTATTCATTTTGAAAGTCAGAGTTACAGAGGAAAATTAGGGAGAGATCTTCGATTTGCTGGTTTACTCCCCAGATGGCTGCAATGACCAGCTCTGGGCTAGGCCAAAGCCAGGAGCCAGGAGCTCCATCTGAGTCTCCCACGTGGGTGGTAGAGCCCCAAACACTTGAACCATTCTCTGCTGCTTTTCCTGGCCATTAGCAGGGGGCTGGATCAGAAGTGGAGCAGCTTGGACATGAACCAATGCCCATATGGGATACTAGCATCACAGACTGAAGCTTTACCCACTATACCAGAGCGCCAACCCCACCTGGAATCTCTGTTAAACTATTTTTTACATCTACAATTACTGTCCCTCCCTGCTAAGTACCTGGTAGAGAGAGTAGTAGACTGGGAACCAGAAAAACCTTTGTTCTAACCTCTACTTTTTCTGTGATCTTTCTCCCTTGGCCTCAGTCTCCTTACCTATACAGCGAGGGATGTACTATGTCTCTAAGGGCCCTTCAAGCTCTGAAAATCTAGGAAAGTATAATATCACATGTATCCTTCAAGGACCAGCTCAAGTACTACCTCCTCTAGGAAGCTTTCCTCAGACCTTTGTTCTTGGGGCTGACCCTTATTTGAATTCCTAGAGTGCTAGCATTCCAGGTATTTGGCCCTTAATCATACTCTGACCAACATTTTTTGGACTGTTATGTGTTTTTGTTTAACTTTCACACACATTTTATTTCTAGGGTAATTATAATTCGGAAGACAATGTCTTTTACTTCTCTATTACTTTTCTGGAATAACATAACATGAGACCTTGCCAGGAGATGTAGTTACATGCATAAAATCATTTTTTTTCAGGCAAAGATAGGTTTTTTAAAAATGAGGATTCTGCAGGGTGTGGATTATTCAAGGTAGTGATGACTGTATTTTCCTCTTCCAGTGTGGACCTCACCTTTGAACCATTTATTTGGTCATTGGTGTCCCTTTTAGGGGAAGTATGGTTGGGAAAGAGCTACAAAAGGGGGTGAAGACTTGCGGCTAGCAGCTGTGGGGCAAACTGGTTTGAAAAAAAAGAAGAAATGAGAAGGATGGGGTTGAGTAATAACCCAGAGTGCTTATTCGACCTTGCTCTAACCAGTCCTCAGAAGCAGTGATTATAGAGAATCCTCTTCTGTATTAATTACATAAATCCCCTTCTGCCCCTAATGCCCCCACACAGAAACACACATACCTCACAAGCTTGTAAAGTTCTGCATTTAAACATGGAAGTGGTCAAAGTCTCCAGAGTAGTGCTAGCCACTACACATATGATACCAGTTACATATGTCATTTTAAATTTTCTACTTTTCTGTGGCACCTTGGAGGCAATCAGCTGCTTCAAAATGAAGCTGAGGGGCTGGCGCTGTGGTGTAGCGGGTAAAGCCGCCACCTGCAGTGCCCGCATCCCATATGGGCACTGGTCTGAGTCCTGGCTGCTCCACTTCTGACCCAGCTCTCTGCTATTTCCTGGGAAAGCAGTAGAAGATGGCCCAAGTCCTTGGGCCCCGGCACCCAAGTGGGAAGACCTGGAGGAAGCTCCTGGCTCCTGGCTTTTCGGATCGGTGTAGGCTCGTTGCGGCCAATTGGGGAGTGAACTACCGGATGGAAGACCTCTCTCTCTCTCTCTCTCCCTCTCTCTCTCTCTCTTTCTCTCTCTCTCTCTGCCTCTGCATATCTGTAACTCTGTCTTTCAAGTAAAGAAATAAAATATTTTTTTAAAAAAATGAAGCTGAATATTTCCTTCGCAGCAACTGGCTGCCAGAAACTCATTGAAGTGGATGATGAATGTAAACTTTGTACTTTTTTTATGAAAACTGTATGGCCATGGAAGTTGCTGCCAATGCTCTAATTGAAGAATGGAAGGGTTATGTGGTCTGAATCAGTGGTGGGAATGACAAACAAGATTTTCCTATGTGGCAAGGTGTCTTGACCTGTGGCCGGGTCTGCCTACCATTGAGTTTGTGTTACAGACCAAAGAGAATCAGAGAATGAAATTGCAGATCTGTTCAGGGCTGCATTGTTGATGCCAATTTATGTGTTCTCAACTTCGTTATCGTAAAAAAGAGAGAGAGAGAGAAAGAGAGAGAGAGAGAGATGCCTGGATTGACTGATAACATGATGCCTTGTCACCTGGGGCCTAAAAGAGCCAAAAGAATCTGAAACTTTTCAGTCTCTCTAAAGAAAATGAGTGTGTGCCACTGTGTTGTAAGAAAGCCCTCAAACAAGGAAGGTAAGGAATCTAGGACCAAAGCATGCAATATTCAGTATCTCGTTACTCCAAGAGTCCTGCAACACAAATGCTGGCATATTGTTTTGAAGAAACAGTGTACTAAAAATAATAAGGAAGAAGCTGCAGAATATGCTAAACTTTTCGCCAAGAGAATGAAGGAGGCCAAAGAAAAATGCCAGGGACGTTTCCAAGAGACATAGGTTCTCTTCTCTGACAGCATCTACTTCTTTTTTTTTTTAATTTTATTTAATGAATATAAATTTCCAGTGTACAGCTTATGGATTACAATGGCTTCCCCCTCCCATAACTTCCCTCCCACCCGCAACCCTCCCCTCTCCCACTCCCTCTCCCCTTCCATTTGCATCAAGATTCATTTTCAATTCTCTTTATATACAGAAGATCAATTTAGTATAAAGATTTCAACAGTTTGCACCCACATTGAAACACAAAGTGAAACATACTGTTTGAGTACTAGTTTTAGCATTAAATCAAAATGTACAGCACATTAAGGACAGAGATCCCACATGAGGAGCAAGTGCACAGTGGCTCCTGTTGTTGACCCAACAAATTGACACTCTAGTTTATGGTGCCAGTATCCACCCTAGGCTGTCGTCATGAGTTGCCAAGGCTATGGAAGCCTTCCAAGTTTGCTGACTCTGATCATATTTAGACAAGGCTAATCCTCCGCCTTGCGGCACCGGCACACCGGGTTCTAGTCCCGGTCGGGGCACCGATCCTGTCCCGGTTGCCCCTCTTCCAGGCCAGCTCTCTGCTGTGGCCAGGGAGTGCAGTGGAGGATGGCCCAAGTTCTTGGGCCCTGCACCCCATGGGAGACCAGGAGAAGCACCTGGCTCCTGCCATCGGAACGGCACGGTGTGCCGGCCGCAGCGGCCATTGGAGGGTGAACCAATGGCAAAAAGGAAGACCTTTCTCTCTGTCTCCCTCTACTGTCCACTCTGCCTGTCAAAAAAAAAAAAAAAAACCAAAAAAAAAAAAAAACAATGAGCATCTACTTCTAAATCTGAGTCCAGTCAAAAAAATAAGGGTTAAGAATAACAAATAAGGTTAGATCTCAAATCTCTAAAAAAAATCTAGTGGACAGCATTGAAATAAATAACAGATGAACTTAGTGGGGCCAGTGTTGTAGTTTAACAGGGATAGCTGCCACATGCGATGCTGAAATTCCATGTGGGTGTTGGTTCATGTCCCAGCTGCTTCACTTCTGACCCAGCTCCCTGCTAGTGGCCTGGGAAAAGCAGCATAAGATAGTCCAAGTGTGTGGGCCCCTGCCACCCACATAGAGGACCTGACAAAGCTCTGATTCCTGGCTTCAGGCTGGCCCAGCCCTCTCTGTTGTGCTGATCTGGGAAGTGAACCAGCAGATGGAAGATCTCTCTCTCTCTGTCTCTCTGTAACTCTGACTCAAAATAAAGAAATAAATCTGTAAAAGAAAAACTTACTAATGTTTTGTTTAACCCAAGACAATTCAAAAATATATTTCAACATATCATCAATAAAAAAGTTGTGAAATAGTTCACATTTTTATGCCATACCTTCAAATCTGTGCATTTTACATATGCATTTCAAATGAGACAAGCCTCATAAATGCTTGATAGTCACATGTATCTACTAACTACTGTGTTAGACAGGGTATATCTAGGCCAACCTCCACCCAACCTTTAAATTTTTTTTTATATTTTGTTATTCGAAAAGTAGAAGAGAGAGAGAGAGAGAGAGAAAGAGAGAGAGAGAGGTCTTGCATCTGCTGGTTCACTCCTCAAATGCCCATGGAAGTCAAGTCTGGGCCAGGCCAAAGTCAGGAGCCTGTAACTCGATCTGGGTCTTCCACATGAGTGACAGGGACTAATACTTGAATTGTCATCTGCTGTGGGAGGTCTGTTTTAAATACGGAGGTCAGGGTCAGCCTCTCTGGAGAGAAGATTTCTCTTTAGAATCCTAAGAAAGGGAAGGAGTGAGCTTTTTTCCAAGAAGTGGAGAAAATGTTTTAGGCAGAGAGAACTGCCTGTTCAAAGGCATTGAGCAAGCCTGGTCTGGTGAGGAACTGCCAGGAGGCCGTTGTGATTGCAGCTTCGCAGGACAGTTTTCTCTCTCAACCTGCAGCATCCTCAAGCATGGTGGTTAGGCAGCAGGTGCTACCTCCCCGAGTGGAGCAACAAAGCATAGCTAAAGCTCTTGCTGCCCTCCTTCTGAGATTTCTCATTATAATTAAATTGAATTAATTTTTGTTTTTGGCAGCCACAGCACACTGCTGCCTCACATTGAGCTTATAGTTAACTAAACTCCCTAAAGGCTTTTTACACTGGCAGTTGTTAAGAAAAGAGCTCGACATAGTGGTGGGGCAATGAACCAAAGAAAACATTAAATGTGGAAGTATATTTTCTAGAGGCTTCCTGGATGCAGCCTCAGAGTGGTATACTAGAGATTCCTGAAGAGAAAGAGAGGGACTTGACATGGAGTCCTAAAAAAGAGACAAAAATAGGGCTACTGAGGAAAAATGGCCTGACTACTTAATTAGAGGGGCCCAGAAAAAAATCACTGGAGGACAACGTAAAGCACCCAGATGCCCCCATCGAACAAGAAGCTTAATTGGGCCTATGGCTGACTGAAGCCCACTGCTGGTACACTGGGAAAGGAAAAGGATTCCAGATGGTGGCTGCCCTGCAGAAACCCTGCTGTTTGTATTCAGAGAGAAGCTGTGCACTGCTGGCCAGTCTATGGCACCAGCCTGTTGCTACAGTGAAATCTTTCCCTAGAAACTGAATGTGTTTTGTATAAATAAGTTGAACTGCACATAGAAACCCTTGTGTTTGGGAGCTAAGGAGTCCTGGTTTTTGCCTCTGATGCATGAAAGAATTTGAGGACTAGATGTAGGTAAAGATGAGAGGGTGTAACATGTATTAGCAAATATATATATATATATATATATATATATATATATATATATACACTCAAGAGGGTATGTAGGTGCACTCTAGAGTGAGCTACAACTCAAAAGGTTCAGGGTCTTCACTTTATGTAATCTGGAGGCATAGAGGGTAGTTCTTTGGGTAACATTTTCCAGAAAGGGGCAGGGATTTCCAGGAATTTGGTGACTGCCCATTTTTTGGCCTTTTTAGGTAGTCTCAGAAGTGTTATGGCATCAGGTACATGATGGAAGCAGGAATGTCAGCCATGATATTAGAATAGCTGCAAGTCATTGCTGGAGATGTAGTCAGTAGCCATGTTGGATATTTTCTTTTCTAAAAATTCTTTTTAAAAAGATTTTATTGGCAGGCGCCGTGGCTCAATAGGCTAATCCTCCACCTTGCAGCACCGGCACACCAGGTTCTAGTCCCGGTCCGGACGCCGGATTCTATCCCAGTTGCCCCTCTTCCAGGCCAGCTCTCTGCTGTGGCCCGGGAGTGCAGTGGAGGATGGCCCAAGTCCTTGGGCCCTGCACCCGCAAGGGAGACCAGGAGAAGCACCTGGCTCCTGGCTTCGGATCAGCGCGGTGCGCCGGCCGCAGAGCACGGGCCGTGGCGGCCATTGGAGGGTGAACCAATGGCAAAAAGGAAGACCTTTCTGTCTCTCTTTCTCACTGTCCACTCTGCCTGTCAAAAAAAAAAAGATTTTATTTACTTATTTGAAAGGCTGAGAGGGAGGGAGGGAGAGAGGAGAGGGGGAGAAGAGAGAGATATCTTCCATTTGCTGATTCACTCCCCAAATAGCTGCAATGTCCAGGACTAAGCCAGGCTGAAATCAAGAGCCTAAAGGTCTATCCAGGACTCCCATGTGAGTGGCAGGGTTCCAAACATTCAGGCCATCCTCCACTGCTTTCCCAGGCACATTAGCAAGGAGCCGGATCAGAAGTGAAGCAGATGGGATTCAACAGGCACTCATATGGGATGCTGTCACCTACTGTGCCACAGTGCTGGCCTCATGCTGGATATTTTCAGCCAGTGACAGTTCTAGGAGGCAGCTTTGATGCAGTAGCAATCTCAGATTGCCAGGCATAGGAGGAGTATTTTTTTAAGATTTATTTGAAAGGCAGAGATGAGAGAGAGAGAGAGAAAGCTTCTATCCACTGGTTTACTCCCCAAATGGCTGCAATGGTCAAGGCCTGGCCAGGCCAAAGCCAGGAGCCAGGAGGCTCATCCAGGTCTGGCACGTGGGTGCAGGAGCCCAAGGACTTGGGCCATCTTTCACTGTTTTCTCAGGTGCATCAGCAGGGAGTTGGATTGGAAGTGGAGCTGAATTCAAAGTATTCAAACCAGCACACAAATGGGATGCCGACCAGCATTGCAGGCAGCAGCTTAACCCATTATGCCACAATACCAACCCCCATGGGAGAAGTTTTAGAGGCAATCTGGAAGAGTGTGTGGTGACATATTTCCTTTGTCTGTTTCTCTGATCCCTGATTATCACCTTACCTATACCACTTAGGGCTATTCTATTCCCAAAAGGCATAAGGGAAGATCTTTGTAGGAAGGCTAAAGGCCCAAACAGGGAAGTTTGATTCTTGTTGGGAGGACCCATCCACAGTTTTGAATACTCACAGTGACATTCAGATCTCCTCAGAAGCTAGTCTTAACTTTCCTCTGCTGTCTTGGTGCTCACTTTTCATCTCTTTCCCTCTGCAGTCCAGCCACATTGAACTCATTGTTTTCATGACATGCTTCATAGTTTTGCCCATTGTGTTCTCAGAATTGACTGCTTCCTGACCCCCCTCCATTCCTTAACTGTTTCTCTAGACTCAGCCACCAGGCATCATCCTCTAAGGACATTCCCTGTTCCCTAAGTTTGGATGTGTTCCCTCATGTCTTTCTTATCTCCACCTTCTTTTTGCACCTTTATCATAACACTTAACATTTTTTTAAAGATTTTATTTATTTATTTGAGAGGTAGAGTTATAGAGAGTGAGAGTGAGAGTCGGAAAGAAAGGTCTTCCTTCCATTGGATCAGTCCCCAGATAGCCTCAATGGCCAGAGCTGTGCCAATCTGAAGCCAGGAACCAGGTGCCTCTTCCTGGTCTCTCATGTGGGTGCAGGGGTCCAAGAACTTGGACCATCTTCTACTGCTTTCCCAGGCCATATCAGAGAGCTGGATTGGAAGAGGAGCAGCCAGGACTAGAACCAGTGCCCATATGGGATGCCAGCGCCGCAGGCAGAGGATTAACCCACTGCGCCATGGCACCAGCCCCATAACATTTAACATTTTCAACTTTTAGTCCTTACTATGCATATACATATCTTTTCTCCCTTAATAGTCTGAAAGTTCCCCCAAGCGATTACTATTTGTCTTGTAACCCCATTAGCAGGTTTTTGTGCTAGGAACTTCTCAATTAATACATTACTGATGTGGGCTAAACATGGAATTAGTCCAAGAAAAGGAGCTCAGAGACTGCCAGCAGTCTCCTTGCCAGAGCCATGCATAGCAAAATCCTACCCCCTTGTGTGGGGATCCAACGTGGTCACAGGCTTAGCATACCCACTTCTCATAATGCACTTGAGCCACACTCTCCTATCATGCGCAAGACACCATGATGACCATGCATATGCTGAGCTCCATGTGGAGACACCATGAAACCTTTCCAGATATCACCACACGCATTGAACCCTACCCAAATACCACTCCATTTGGGTATTAAATTAGGAAACATCCCCTACCCAACAAAAGGGTGACCTTACTTGGGTGGGAGCAGACTTCCCTCTCTCCTCGTGGAGGGAGGCTGTGCACACTCACTTCTGAATGAATACTAAATTTTTTTTTATGATTTATTTTATTTATTTGAAAGAGTTACAGATAGAAGTAGAGAGAGAGGTCTTCCATCCGCTGGTTCACTCCCCCAGTTGGCCGCAATGGCTGGAACTGCGCCAATCCGAAGCTAGAAGCCAGGAGTTTCTTCTGGGTCTCCCAAGTGGGTGCAGGGGCCCAAGGACCTGGGCCATCTTCTACTGCTTTCCTAGGCCATAGCAGAGAGCTGAATCGGAAGAGGAACAGCTGGGGGCTAGAACCGGCACCCATAGGGGATGCTGGCGCTCCAGGCCAGGGCTTTAACCCACTGTGCCACAGCGCCAGCCCCAAATACTATCACTTTAAATAAATCCTGTTCTCTTACCTGCACCTTATCTACATTTCTACTTTGATTTCATCTCTTAGGCTGAGACAAGAACATGTAATAAATCCAGTTGGGGATTCTTGAACCCTGTGTCCCACAACAGTAACTTGCTGGCTGATTATTTGAGTGAAAGGGGCTGCCACTGTGGCATAGCAGGTAAAGCCGCTGCCTGCAATGCCAGCATCCCATATGGGCGCCGGTTCCAGTCCCAGCTGCTCTACTTCCAATCCAGCTCTCTGCTATGGCCTGGGAAAGCAGTTGAGGATGGTCCAAGTCCTTGGGCTGCTGCACCCGCTTGGGAGACCCAGAAGGAACTCCTGGCCTGGCTTTGGATTGGCACAGCTCCAGCCATTGCAGCCATCTGGGGAGCGAAGAACTGAATGGAAGATCTCTCTCTCTCTCTCTCTCTCTCTCTGTGCCTCTGCCTCTCTGTAACTCTGCCTTTCAAATATAATAAATAAATCCTTAAAAAACAAATTATGGTTGAAGGAATGAGTTTTATAGCTAAGCTTCTTCCTTGGTTTCCCAATAGTTTAAATGAGTAGAGAATGAAGGCAGGTTGTTGATGATTACTCTTTGTCCTGGTCCTCCCTCAAACTCCAGCACCAGCTTTGAGGCAGACAAAGCGGAGTTCTCACTTCAGGAAACCCTTAAGTATGTAAAGGTTTGAGGCTTTATGTAATTAATTACTTCAAACATCCTTATTTATTTATTTTAAAGGCAAAATTATGTGGAGAGAGGGAGAGACAGAGACAGAGAAATATTCCATCTGCTGACCAAATGGCCACAATGGTCAGGGCTGGGCCAGACTGAAGTCACGAGCCTATAACTACATCTAGGTCTCTCATGTGGGTGGCAAGGTCCCAAGCACTTGGGATATCATCTGCTGCTTTCCCAGATACATTAGCAAAGAGCAAGAATGGAAGTGGAACAGGTGGGATTCGAACCTGTGTCCATATGGGATGTTGGTGTCACAGATGGTAGCCTAACTTGCTGTGCCATGACTCCAGCCCTAGTAATTAATTATTTTTAAGATCTATTTGTTTATTTTCCTAGCAATTAATTATTTTTTTAAGATATACTTATTTACTTGAAAATGTAAAGTGACAGAGAGAGGGAAAAACAGTGAGAAAGAGAGAGGGGCCAGCGCTGTGGTGCAGCAGGTTAATGCCCTGGCCTGAAGTGCCAGCATCCCATATGGGCACCAGTTCGAGACCCGGCTGCTCCACTTCTGATCAAGCTCTCTGCTATGGCCTGGGAAAGCAGTAGAAGATGGTCAAGGTCCTTGGGTCCCTGCACCCACTTGGGAGACCTGGAAGAAGCTCCTGCCTCCTGGCTTCGGATCGGCGCAGCTCTGGCCATTGCGGCCAATTGGGGAGTGAACCATCGGATGGAAGATTCTCTCTGCCTCTCCACTCTCTGTGTAAACTCTGACTTTTGAATAAATAAATAAATATTTGAGAGAGAGAGAGAGAGAGAGAGAGAGAGAGAGAGATCTTCTATCTGTTGGTTTACTCTCCAAATTGCCACAATGGCTGGGGCTGGCCCCCTGCAATCAGGAGCCCAGGCCTCCATCCTGGTCTCCCACGTGTCTTTCAAAGGCCCAAGTACTGGTAAATCTGTTGCTGCTTTCTTTCATAGGAATATTAGAGAACCGGATTGGAAGTGAAGCAGCCAGGACTTGTAATGTAATATGAGATGACATTATAAGTGGCAACTTAACCCATTGTGCCACAACACCGGCCCTGTAATCAATGATTATGCACAGAGTGACCTCCATGCTAAGTGAATGGTAGATACAATTAATGGTATAGTTCAGTGGAAAAACTGCCTATGGGTGATGTCCTTCCTCATTAACCCAGACCAAATGTGCATACTATCGTTATGGGAATATGCATCTCAATTTTTATTCCAAGTTCTTACCCCCCTGAGATAAGAATTCAAAGCAGAGGCATAAATACAGTGTACAAGTGAGAGCAGGGTTTATTTGAAAGAGACAGAGTGAATATACTTTCATGTATGAGTGTGGGCAACTGCACATGGAGAAATACTCATGAGTGGGCCTCAGTGTTGCATATGAGGAGACAGCATGGGAGGAGGACAGAGAAGGACTCATAAGCATGGAAATCAAAGGAAATAGGGGCTGCTCCCATGTTTTCAGTCCCTTTTATGAGGTGGGGGGATACCCTAATTGAATACGCAAATAGGGTTGTGTGATGCTTTCTGGGAGTTTCATGGTTCCTCCACGTAGAGTTTAACTTCCACATGGCTGTCTCTTCCTTCCTGGTCCCAGATGAAACACAGGTGCATTATGGAACAGTGGATGAATTAGATTGACAGGTAAGGGGGTGGGGTTAAAATGCAGGGCTACTGAAGAAACTATGAGAAAAAATATTTTAGCTCTACTTTTCCTAACTAATTTTGCTGCCAAGTTCTTCCATATCATTCTTATTTTTAAGATTTATTTATTTATTATTTGAAAGGCAGAGTTACAGAGAGAGAGAGGCAGAGAGAGAGAGAGAGAGAGAGATCTTCCATCCACGGTTCAATTCCCAAATGGCCACAATAGCCAGAGATGAGCCAATCCAAAGCCAGGAGCCAGGATCCTCTTCCAGGTTTGCCATGCGGGTGCAGAGGCCCAAGGACTTGGGCCATCTTCCACTGCTTTCTCAGGCTACAGCAGAGAGCTGAATCTGAAGTGGAGCAACCAGGACTGGAACCAGTGCCCATATGGGATGCCGGCACTGCAGGGGGTGGCCCTACCTGCTATGCCACAGCTCCACCCCCTCCATATCATTCTGATTATTAAGAATCTTGCAAGTTGTACATTTTTTATTTTTCATGTTTATTTTCTTTTTTCAAAAAAACATTTTAGTGAAACACTGTATACAAAGAAATGCATAAGTGTATAGATAAGTGAGATTTTTGATCATCTTATCACTAGTATAACCAACACCCAAATTAAGAACAAAGCATTTGGATTCAGCACTGTGGCTTAACCAGTAAAGCCACTGCCTGTGATGCTGGCATTCCATATAGGCACTGATTCATGTCCTAGTTGTTCTACTTCTAATCTAGCAACCTCCTAATGTGCCTGGGAAATCAGCGGAAGATGGTTCAAGTGCTTGAGCCACTGCACCCACATGGGAGACCTGAATGAAGCTCCTGACCATCTGGGAAGTGAACCAGTGGATGAAAGATCTCTCTCTCTCTCTCTCTCTCTCTCTCTCTCTCTCTCTCTCTGTGTGTGTGTGTGTGTGTGTATGTGTCTCCTTCTCTCTGTAACTGCCTGTCAAAGAAACAAGATAAATGTTTATTTTTTAAAGAACAAAGCATTACTAGTATCCCAAGAGTCCTTGCTATTCCCCAGTCTCTTTTTTGTCTTGTGAAATAAGAGTACATTGTCATTTACATGGGGTAAATCTGTGAAGCATTATTTATAATTATATAGTGAATGATATGAAATGTGCACAATTTTTATACTACTTACTACCAAAACTAAGAGAAAACATGTAATATTTGTCTTTTTGGGTCTCACTCATTTCACTTAGCATATTGTTCATGAGTTTATTTTCTTGTCAGATTGTCTATAAATGCATTTAAAGGGAGAAAAAGTCTTTAAAATCTGAATCCCAGCCCTGAGTTATCTATGACAGACCCTGGACTAGTCAGTCACCTCTATGGGCCTCTGGCTCTTCACCTAGAATATGGAGATGTTGATTCTTGCAGGGTTGGTATGGAGATCCAATGAAAGAATGGTCACAATATGCTTTGGAAAATATAAAGTGTTGTAGGTATTAGGTCAGCTATGGAATGGGGATTAGGATAGAGTCATGGGGCCGGCACTGTGGCATAGCAGGTAAAGCCTCCACCTGCAGTGCTGGCATCCAATTTGGATGCCGGTTCAAGTCCTGGCTGTACCACTTCCAATCCAGCTCTCTGCTGTGGCCTGAGAAAGCAGTGGAAAATGGCCCAAGTGCTTGGGTTCCTGCACCCGCATGGGAGACCTGAAGGAAGCTCCTGGTTCCTGGCTTTGGATTAGCGCAGCTCCGGCCATTGTGGCAATCTGGGGAGTGAACCAGTGGATGGAAGACCTCTCTCTCTCTCTCTCTCTCTCTCTCTTCCTCTCTGTAACTCTGCCTTTCAAATAAATAAATCAATCTTTAAAAATTATCTGTGTACTCACTAAAAAAAAAGAGTCTTCAGGCTGGTACTTGGAAGTAGGAGGTAGCAGACTGAGCTTCCATATGGTTAACAATTAACTTGGCTTTAAAGTGCCAGTTACAGCAAAGTCTTAAACTGATTTTGAGGTGGCAGGGGGAGGGACCAGAACAAAGTGCTCTTGTGGAAAGGGTAGAGACAGATCTTAGGGGGAGCAGCAAACAGCCTCCTTCTTGTGACCCAGAGGGGAACAGGGTAATCGTTTCCTAGTGATCAAGCACTGTTGGAGTGCTTTATAGTTTAAAAGGCTTTTATAGTTTATGAAAGACTTTTATTCATTCACCCATTCAATAAATGTTTTTGAGTACCTTCTATGTACCTACTGTGAACAGATAAATTACAGTACAATGTACTAAGGGATGTTAGATGGTACATTCATTCAAATATTTACTGAGTGCCTGCTGTTTGGAGCTTTCTTCTGATCACTGACAACACAACAGTAAACAACATAGAAAAAAACTCCCTCATCTCATGAAGCTCACATTTTAGTCTGACAGATAATATACAAAATAAATAAATTATAAGGTGTTCAGGGGCTGGCATTGTGGCACAGCATGTTAAGAAGTTCCTTGTGAAGTCAACATTCTGTATTGGAGCACTGTTTCTACTTGCTATCCAGTAGCATACTAGTGTACATCGGAGGGCAGCGGAGGACAGCCAGGGTACTTGAGCCTCTTTAGCCAGTGTGGGAGACCAGAATGAAGTTCTTGGCTCCTGGCTTCTGCCTGGCCCAGCCTGGCTGCTTCAGTCATTTGGGGACTGCACCAGTGGATGGAAGATCTCTCTTTCTCACTCTGTCTCTCCTTCTCTCTCTGTTGCTCTGCCTTTCAACTAAATGAATAAATAAATCTTTAAAAACATAAAATGTGTCCCATGATGATACATGCCAAGACAAGAAAAAATAAATAAGTGAACCAGAGAATAGAGGCAGGGAGTGCTGTAACAGAGTTAGGGGTGCTTTACAGTTTTACATAAGGAAGTGGGGTGCCTTACCAACATTAAAGAAAATACCTACATTAGATGAGGCAGCAAGTCATGTATATATTTAGGGGAAGAGTATTCCAGGCAAGGATAAAGGCTATGAGATGAAAGCAGGATTGGTAAATATGAGGCTGGAATGGGGTAATTTAAATAGAACACCCCCAAAACTGGGTGGAAAAAATCGCTACAGAACCTCTTAAGCTAGGTCCCCTTGCCTAGGATGCAGTAAACCAATCACTGACAACTAGGGTCGTGAAAGGAAGAGTATATTTGCAAGGGTGGTGAAAGAAAGAGTATATTTGCAATGCCCAGAACAAGGAGCCAAGCATTTAATGCTCAATTCCTGGATTCCCTGAAGGACTAAAGGTAGTAAATCTTACAGTTCAATACTGAGGTTGAGCAATGGGTGATCAGCTTGTGTGTGGGCCTCTGATTGGCCCATGGTACAAACAGCCCTCATTTGATTGGTCAGTGATAGGGGCCAGTCTGTTTCCTTTGGAATGGTAAAGGTGAGTTCCAGTCTGGATCTGAGAGTAGTCGAGTATTACTTTGTTTTATCAGGACCTGTGATTTCCTGCAAAGCTCTCAAGAATAGAGCCTATCTTTGAGATGTGTGAACTGTGTTAACTATAGGGGCAAGTAAGTAGAAGGCTTGGTCTAAATTTACCCTTGTGTCACTTCCTTAATTTAATGAGTTAATCTTCACAGAGGAACTGCAAGCTAAGGAACAAGCAAATGTTTTCCAAGTCAGCCATGCAGAGTTTATTACATTACTTTTTTTTTTGACAGGCAGAGTGGACATTGAGAGAGAGAAACAGAGAGAAAGGTCTTCCTTTTTGCCGTTGGTTCACCCTCCAATGGCCGCTGCGGCCGGCGCACTGCGCTGATCCGATGGCAGGAGCCAGGTGCTTCTCCTGGTCTCCCATGGGGTGCAGGGCCCAAGGACTTGGGCCATCCGCCACTGCACTCCCGGGCCATAGCAGAAAGCTGGCCAGGAAGACGGGCAACCGGGACAGAATCCGGCGCCCCAACTGGGACTAGAACCTGGTGTGCCGGCGCTGCAGGTGGAGGATTACCTATTGAGCCGTGGCACCGGCCTTACATTACTTCTTTAAATCTTTACAAACTCCATACTAGTTGACAATATCATATATAGACAAGGAAACAAGGACTGTGTGTAAGTACCACACTATGCAAGCAGAGAATCTGATCAGAGAGTCCCTGAATTCTTAAACATTGCACATACTGCCTCTAGAACAGCAGGTATAATAAAATAATTCATATTCCATGTAAAAGTAATCATATTCAGCCAGCTGGCTGGGGTCAGTGTTGTGGTGCAGGTTAAGCCACTACTTGTGACACCTGCATCCCATATCAGAGCTCCTCCGCTGCTGGTTTGAGTCCATGCTGCTCTGCTTCTGATCCTGTCTCCCACTAATGCACCTGGAAAAGCATCAGAAGATTGCCCAAATACTTGGATGTCTGCCACTCATGTAGAAGTCCAAGATGAAGTTCTAGGTTCCTGGCTTTGACCTGGCCCAGCCTGAGCGATTGCAGACATTTGGGGAGTGAACCAGCAGATGGAAGATCTCTCAGTCTCTGCCTCTCTCTCTCTCTCTTGCTCTCTCTCTCTCTCTCTCTTGCTCTCTCTGTCACTTTACCTTTCAAATAAATAAAATAAATGTTGTTAGGTTCTCAGGGCTTTATGCCTCAATAAGTTGAAAAAGCAACTGATTAAGGCAGAAGAGTTTCTTGAAAACAGGATAGCAGAGAAAAGGGAGGGTAATAAGTACTCTTGGGCAGCAAGCAGAGGACAGAGGGAAAGCTCACCCCCCACCAGGTGACAAGCAGCTGTCTTTTTATAACCCTGGCCTGGGTAAATGTCGTGTATGCACGCAGAGACCCATGTCCACAGTGATAAGGTGGGCCTGACTTGGCAGGATGCCCCCCGACAGGTATTTATAGAAGTTACCAATTTATGACGTTTATCCTTACCAGCCCAGGATGTCCTGGACAGAGAGGTGACAATGAGAGTCAGAGGCAGAATCTTAGGCCATAAAATTCACCATGATATCCTCAGGGTCGCTTCTAACTGGGACTCGATTTGCCAGGCATAAAGTTAACTATTTCTGTCCTGAACAGCCTAGTAAGTCCTAACAGCAAGTTTTTTTTTTTTAAATAAACATGCTGTTCAAACAATAAGTGGCTTCAGACCATTCAGACCTTCCAGACAGTTATCACCAGTTTGCACCTTTGCTTTATCCTCTTCATAAGCTTCCTGGTGTTTCTCTTAAACTAGGGTAATTCCTGAGGCCAAGTCTCCCTAGGTAGCTCCCTTACCTAGCCCCTGACTCTCATATAGTTTTCAGGCAGCCAGAGGGCCAAGAAGCCATAACTTAGTTCCAAGTGCCACTTCCAAGGAGCTAGAAACAATGTAGAGTTGAAGCTCTTTTTCTCTCCAAGAGAGTTTCTAGAACTGAGTCTGTTAGGGGGGATCTAATGGGTTATACCCATCATGCAGATCTGCTGTTCTATTTCCTCTGACTGAACAAGCTCCAGTACCAAATACTGGTATCAAAAATAGCCACATTGCTGCTTGCAGTCTGGGTCTTCCCTCTTCTCACTACTTCCTCCTGTGCCACACCCTAGGATTACACAAGACTCAATCTCATCTCTACTGTGCCCTTCTCCACCCTCAAAACAGGGTTACATTTCAGTTCTATCCTGAGTTATCAAGCACTTTTATTAAAACCTATTTGAGGGGCTGGCATGGTGGTGTAGCAGGTTGAGCTGCTGCCTGCAACACCAGGATCCCATAAGAGTGCTGGTTCTAGTCCTGGCTGCTCTATTTCCGATCCAGCTCTGCTAGTGCACCTGGAAAAGCATCAGAGGATGACCCAAGTGCTTGGGCCCCTGCACCCATGTGGGCAATCCAGAAGAAGCTCCTGGCTCCTGGCTTTGGCCTTGCCCAGCCCTAGCAGATAGAAGACCTCTCTCTCTCTCAGTGCCCCCCCCCCACTCTGTAACTCTGCCTTTCAAATAAATAAATTTTTTTTTAAAAGAAACCTACTTGAGGTTGTGCTCTTCACATAGACCAGGAAGACGATCCAGAGTTTAACTCTTTCAACAAAGAGCTAATTAAATAACTGCTAAATTTCAGAAATCTTCTCTGAATCTTTGACTTAGCTTAGAAAAGAGAAAACTCTGGATTGTCTGCTTCAAGCAGCTTTCAGATTCCTTGTCCGTGTTGATTTGCAGGTGTTCCTAGTTGAGTTAAAGCCCTTGGCTTCATCTGCGACAGAGGCTGTAAGTGCTTGGGAAATGAAGTGGGTGTCTGAAGATCAATGAACAAAGGAAGGAGTCAAGACTAGAAGGAGAAGGCCCTGTGTCTGAGGTGAACCCTAGAGTCTGAGTTGGCCCAGGGGCAGGAAGGAGGTGTTTAGCAGAGTGGTTAAAATGCCACTTGGGATGCTTGCATTCCATGTCTGAGTTCAAATCCTGGCTTGGTGCTTCATTCCAGCTTCCTGCTAATGCACATCTGAGAGGCAGCAGGTGATGACTCAAGTAGTTTAGTCCCTGCCACCCATGTGGGACACCTAGATTGAGTTCCTGTGACTCCTGGTTTCGGCTTGGCCCAGGCCTAGCTGTTTGAACATTTGGGGAGTGAAACAGCAGATGGGACATTTCTGTTTTGCTGCCTTTTAAACAAACTAAAAATTGCCCTTGGGCCCAGAATTCTTTCAACAAACCTTGTTTCTGTTCCATCCTCACCTTTCCTGAATTATTATTAATTCTATCCAAGCCAACAGGCTCTTAATTGATTTTGCTCCTCACTAATTCTCTGGCGTTATATCATGACATTCTTTTCTCACTCACTTGGCTTTAGCTACACTGGCCTCCTTCCTTGCTTTTAACTCAGAACCTTTACACTTGCTATCCCCACAACTCAAAACATTATCTCCAGATAGTCTCATGTCGAATTCTTATTTACATTATATTTCTTTTTTAAAAGATTTATTTTATTTATTTGAAAGGCAGCGTTACAGAGAGAGAAAGAGAGAGAGGGACAGAGATCTTTCATCTGCTGATTCACTCCCTAAATGGCCACAATGGCTGGGGCTGGGCCAGGCCAAAGCCAGGAGCCAGGAGCCAGGAGCCAGGAGCCAGGAGCTTCTTCCAGGTCACCAACATGCATGCAGGAGCCCAAGGACTTGGGAAGTTTTCTGCTGCTTTCCCATGCACATTAGCAGGGAGCTGGATTGGAAGTGGAGCAGCCGGGACTCAAACCAGCACCCATATGGGATTCTGGCACTGCAGAGGCAGCCTAACCCACTATGCCACAGTGCCAGCCCCTATTTATTTATTTTTTATTTTTATTTGAAAAGCTAAGGGCAGGGGAGACCTTCCAACAGATGATCCACTACCCAAATGCCTACAAAAGGCCGGGCTAGGACAAGCCAAAGCCAGGAGCCCAGAACTCAACTGGGTCTCCCACATTGGTGGCAGGGACCCAAGTACTTGAGCCATCATCTGTTGCCTCCCAGGGTGTCCCTTAGCAGGAAGCTGGAAAAAAAGGGGAGGAGTAGGGACTGACGTTAGGCACTCTGATATGGGATATAGGTATCCCAAGTGGTGGCTTAACCACTGTGCCAAATGCCAGCCCCTCTTTCATATTTTTTATAATAGCCATTGTAACAGATATGAAATGATATCTCATTGTAGTTTGTTTGCATTGCCTGGGTGATTAATGATGTTGAATACCTTTTCATATACCTGTTGACCATTTATATAATTTTTGAAGAAATATCTGTTCAGATCGTTTGTCCACTTTTAAGTCAGGTTATTTGTTTTCTTGCTATTGAATTGTTTGAGTTCCTTACATATTTTGCATATTAACCCCTTACCAGATGTATGGTTTGCAAATATCCAAAAACCTATTTCCAAGATCAATGTCATGGAGATTTTTCCTTATGTTTACTTCTATTAGTTTTACAATTTCAGGTTTTATGTTTAAGTACTTAATAGATTTTGAACTCCTTTTTGTATGTGCTGTGAGAAAAGGACCCATTTTTATTCTTTTACATGTGAGTATCCAGTTTTCCTAAACCATTTATTCATTGTCCTTTCCCAATTGTGTATTGTTGAAACCTTTGCTGAGCATTAACTGACCATAAATTTGTGAATTTATTTCTGGACTCTCACTTTGTTCCATTGGTCTGTATATCTGTTTTTATGCCTATTCCATGCTGTTTCTATTACTATAGATTCGTGGTATATTTTAAAATCAAATACTAGAATGCCAGGATTATTTTGTGATTCTATAAAAATTAGATTTTTAAAGATTTATTTATTGATTTGAAATGTAGAGTTACAGAGAGGGGAAGACAGACAGACAGAGAGAGAGAGAGAGAGAGAGAGATCTTCCATCTGCTGGTTCACTCCCCAGATGGCTGCAATGGCAAGGGATGGGCCAGACTGAAGTCAGGAGCCAGGTGCTTCTTCCAGGTCTTCCATGTGTGTGGCAGGGACTCAAACACTTGGGCCATCCTCCTCTGCTTTCCCAGACCATTAGCAGGGAGCTGGATCAGAAGTGGAGCAAGCAGGTCTTGAACCTGAGCCCATATAGGTGGCACCTTAACCTGTTATGCCAAATGCTGGCCCCTAATTTTTTATTTGAAAGAGAAAGAGAAAGAGAGAGAGAGAGAGAGAGAGCGAGCTCCCATCCACTGGTTCACTGAAGTACCCTCAATGTTTCCTTCATTGTGACTGGACTCTATCTAGCTCTCCTAAGTGGGTAGCAGAAAACCAATTACTTGGAACATCACCACTACCCCAGGATCTGCATTAGTAGGAAGCTAGATTCAGGAGGAAGAGCTAGGAATTGAACCTAGGCATTTCATATGGAATGCAGGCATCTTAACTATTAGGCCAAAAACCTGCACTTAGAATTGTTTTCTCTATTAGTTGAAACATGTCATTGGAATTTTGATAGAGATGGTATTGAATCTTTGTATTGATTTTGATAGTATGGACATTTTAAGAATATTAATTCTTTCATTTTATTTGAAAGTGTTTTATCATTTTCATTTTACAGGTTTTACTTCTTAATTTGTTTCTTTTTTTCCCCACTCTTATTATTTTTTTATTTAGTAAATATAAATTTCCAAAGTACAGTTTATGGATTACAAAGCTTCCCTCCCCCCCCCCATAATTTCTCTCCCACTCGTACCCCTCCCCTCTCCCGCTCCCTCTCCCAGTCCATTCACATCAAGATTCATTTTCAATTATCTTTATATTCAGAAGACCGATTTAGTATATATTAAGTAAAGATTTCATCAGTTTGCACCCACACAGAAACACAAAGTGTAAAATACTGTTTCAGTACTAGTTATAGCATTAATTCACATTGGACAACACATTAAGGACAGAGATCCCACATGAGAAGTAATTACACAGTGACTACTGTTGTTGACTTAACAATTTGACACTCTTGATTATGGCGTCAGTAATCTCCCTAGGCTCTTGTCATGGGTTGCCGAGGCTATGGAAGCCTTTTGAGTTCACCGTCTTCAATCTCATTTAGACAGGGTCATAGTCAAAGTGGAAGTTCTCCCCTCCCTTCAGAGAAAGGTACCTCCTTCTTTGATGGCCCCGTTGTTTCCACTGGGATCTCACTCACAGAGATCTTTCATTTAGGTCTTCTTTTCTTTTCTTTTCTTTTTTTTTTTTTGTGCCAGAGTGTCTTGGCTTTCCATGCCTACAATACTCTCATGGGCTCTTCAGCTAGATCCAAATGCCTTAAGGGCTGATTCTGAGGCCAGAGTGCTATTTAGGACATCTGTCATTCTATGACTCTGCTGTGTATCCCGCTTCCCATGTTGGATCCTTCTCTCCCTTTTTGATTATATCAGTTAGTATTAGCAGACACTAGTCTTGTTTGTGTGATCCCTTTGACTCTTAGACCTATCAGTGTGATCAATTGTGAACTGAAATTGATCACTTGGACTAGTGAGATGGCATTGGTACATGCCACCTTGATGGGATTGAATTGGAATCCCCTGGCACATTTCTAACTCCACCATTTGGGGCAAGTCTGATTGAGCATGTCCCAAGTTGTACATCTCCTCCCTCTCTTATTCCCACTCTTATATTTAACAGGGATCACTTTTCAGTTAAAATTTAAACACCTAAGAATAATTGTGTGTTAATCACAGAGTTCAATCAATAGTACTAGAACAAAAAAATACTAAAATGGATAAAGTATTACATTGTACATCAACAGTCAGGACAAGAGCTGATCAGGTCACTGTTTCTCATAGTGTCCATTTCACTTCAACAGGTTTCCCCTTTGATGCTCAGTTAGTTGTCACCGATCAGGGATAACATATGATATTTGTCCCTTTGGGACTGGCTTAATTCACTCAGCATGATGTTTTCCAGATTCCTCCATCTTGTTGCAAATGACTGGATTTCATTGTTTTTGACTGCTGTATTGTATTCTATAGAGTACATGTCCCATAATTTCTTTATCCAGTCTACTGTTGGTGGACATTTGGGTTGGTCTTAGCTATTGTGAATTGAGCTGCAATAAACATTAATGTGCAGATGGCTTTTTTGTTTGCCAATTTAATTTCCTTTGGGTAAATTCCAAGGAGTGGGATGGCTGGGTTGTATGGTAGGGTTATATTCAGGTTTCTGAGGAATCTCCAGACTGACTTCCATAGTGGCTTAACCAGTTTGCATTCCCACCAACAGTGGGTTAATTTATTTCTAAGTATTAGTACTATCATAAATGTGTTTGTTTTCTTTGTTGGATAGTTTATTGTTAGCATATTGAAGAACTTCTGATTTTTATATCCTAATTTTTTTATCCTGCAACTTTATTGAATTAATTTCATACTTCTAAAAGCTTCTGGTGGAGATTTTAGGGTTTTCTGTACTTGTACATAAGATCATGTCATGCAAAATTTTACTTCTTCCTATCTAAGTTGGATGCCTTTTACTTCTTTTTCTCCCCTGATTATCTGGCCAGGGTTTCTTGTGCTGTATTGAATAGAAGTGGTGAGATTAGGCATCTTCGTTAACTGTTTATGTACTGATTTTCTATTCTTTGCTCCAGCATACACCTGTCCTCTGCTGTTTTTGGCCCAAGCCCCAATCATTTCTTGGTTTATTTTTGTTTGTCTGAATGAAGGCAGATACATACCTCCTTAGCTCTTTCTTTTTGTGTGTTCTGTGGCTACTTCTGCCCTGCATCATTGTACCTCTAAGCTGCTCTCCAGTTTGCTGAAATTTATTGCAATATTTTACATACTAATAACCACTAAATCACCCTTTTTAAATTCCGGGCTTCTACTTTCATCATTCCTTTACTATCACTTTAAGAGGTCTCAACAAGGAAAGCAAAGAAAAATATGAGGTCAGTCTTTTATCTTTAATGGAAATTACTTCGTTATTAGTATGAACTCTGGAGAAAGACTGCCTGAATTCAAGCTCTTTCTTTCCAACTTGCTGGCTGTGTGCACTAGCCAAGTAATTTAACCTCTCTATTTAATCATCTATAAATCAGAGTTAATAATAATACAGTTGCCCCCTAGGGTTGATGAGATGCTTAAATAAATCAGTACAAAAAAGCACTATGCGTATGCTTTGCATATAGTACGGGGCCCAAAAGTGTTTGCCACTATTATTGTTGTTACTCCTACATTTTTTAAAAAAAAGTTTGTTTATTTTTATCTACTTGAAAGGCATAGAGAAAGAGAGAGAAGGAGAGAGACAGAGATCTTCCATCTGCTAGTTCACTCCACAAATTCCCACAATAGCCAGGGAAGGGCCAGGACAAAGCCAGGAGCCAGAAATTCCATCTGAGTCTCCCACATGAGTAGCAGAGTTCTAAGCACTTGAGCCATTATCTGCTGCCTCCCAGGATGCATCAGCAGGGATTTGTATTGGAAATGGAGTAGTCAGGACTCAAACCAGGGTTAACGGTGGCTTGGCTTTACTTGCTGTGCCACAGCATCTGCTCCAGTCCCATATTTAAAACAAACGAACAACAACAACAACAAAAAAAACCCAAAGATTTTATTACAGAAAAATACACACTCATTAGAAAAAAAAAATCATACAGGGACTGGCATTGTAGTGTACTGAGTAAAGCCACCTGCTACACCATCATCCCGTTTGGGCATCAGTTTGTGTCCCAGCTGCTCCACTTCCGTTCCAGCTCCCTACTAATGGCGTGGGAAAGCAGTGGAAGATGCCCCAAGTACATGAGACCCTAGCGCATATGTGGGAGACCCGGATGGAGTTCCTGGCTACTGGCTTCAGCCTGAACCAGCCCTGGCTGTTGTAGCCATCTGAGGAGTGAACCAGCAGATAGAAGGTTCTCTCTCTCTCTCCCTCAACCTCTCTTTCTCTCTCTCTCTCTCTCTCTCTCTCTTTCTCTCTCTCTCTCTTCCTCTCTCTAACTCTGACTTTCAAATAAATAAATCTATCTTTAAAAAAGAAAAAAAATCAGATAACACAAAGAGAAGAAAATAAAAACCACTGGTAATCTCAGTACCCAGAAATGACTTCTGCTAGTAATTAGATGTTTTCTTTAAGAGTATTTGGGTGTTTTCTTTTAGGTCTTTTCACCAATTCTAACTTGATTAGATTTTATTCTGCTCTTACCAGCCTGGCTACTGAGCTGTTCCTTAATCTCTTGTTTTAGAACATGTCTCACTCTTCAGTCTTGACACTTGGCACCTTTTTCCTCATTATGATTTTGGCTTCTCTTGATAAGCCCTTTGATTTTTCACTGTGGCTGTTTTGCCTCAGGCCCTGCCTGCATCTAACCTGATAGTGCCCCCTAGTGTATTGTTGCTATGGCATTCACTTTAGTCCTGGCTATCAAGTGGGGAAGGCACTCTTGTACTTGTGGAAGTTCTGATTCCTCTTGAATTTGCCAGGTCAGGTGCAACATGGCCTTGAAGTTAAGGTTGCCATATAAGGATGAGGCTCATTAGCCAGCTACCAAAGGTCAGGTCAGCTCATTCATAGGCTTCAGTCCACATAACTATGGGCACTGGCTCAGCATCTGTGCCTGTGCTTGAAACTTTTTTTTTGACAGGCAGAGTTAGACAGTGAGTGAGAGAGAGAGAGAGACAGATCTTCCTTTTTCCATTGGTTCACCCCCAAAATGGCCGCTATGGCCGGCGTGCTCTGCCGATCCGAAGCCAGGAGCCAGGTGCTTCTCCTGGTCTCCCATGGGGTGCAGGGCCCAAGGACTTGGGCCATCCTCCACTGCCTTCCTGGACCACAGCAAAGAGCTGGCCTGAACCCAGCACCCCGACTGGGACTAGAACCCGGGGTGCTGGCGCCGCAGGTGGAGGATTAGCCTATTGAGCCACAGAGCCGGCCGCTTGAAACTTTTGCAGGAGTGCTTTTCTGGGAAAGTAACAAAGTTTCCTGGCTTCCTCATGTGTATGTGAAGCTTCTTGGACATTCAGGCTCTGTATTTTTCAGGTGAAGCAGAGGATATAGGGTTTTTTATTTCCTGCTCTGTGGGTTTCACAGCTGCTTGGTAATTTTAGACTTAATCTTCTCTAAAAAGGGAGAAGATAAGTCACTCAATAAGTGACAGAGCTCTAACTGTTGAACCTAGTGCTGTCCTGAGAAGATCTCATATGATGCACATAATTCCAGGCAAGGCTTTCCAATGCTGTTCTCAATGAATCAGCCCATCAGCTGAAGTTGGAAGCCATCTGGCAAAACTAATGCCTTTTTATGTGGCTAGGCAACCAGTTGGCTTCTTAGCTATGCCTGCTAAATAGTCTGCCATGGCCATACAGTGATCTCTTAAGATTTAGGATGAGAATAGGGGGATCCTGTTTCCTGATAATTATAGCTCATGCTAATAGGCACAGCTATGTTCATATTTACCTGCTGAAGTACAAAGCCTCAGGCCACTATGAATAGGAGAGCTCGCCTGGCTCACTTTTATCTTCCACTTTCCCCTACTTAGGATGTTGTAATTACCAGTGGGACGCTCACTCGGACTTACCCCTAATGGTAGAGCTAGAAACATGCCATGGGATTCCAAATCCCATTAAGTTGACATGTACCAATGCCATCCTGCTAGTTAAAGTGAACAGTTTAAGTTCATAATTGATCATAAAGATAGGATTAAATGTCAAAGGGATCACATAAACAAGACCAGTGTCTGCTAATAATAGCTGATAGAATTAAAAAGGAGAATGATCCAACATGGGAAGTGGGATACACAGCAGACTCATAGAATGGCAGATGCCCTAAATAGCACTCTGGCCTCAGAGTCAGCCTTTAAGGCATTCAGATCTGGCTGAAGAGCCCATGAGAGTTTCTCAGGCATGGAAAGCCAAGACACTGTGGCAAAAATGACCTAAATGAAAGATCTCTGTGAGTGAGATCCAGCAGAAAGAAGGGGCCTTCAAAGAAGGGAGGTACCTTTCTCTGAAGGGAGGAGAGAATTTCCACTTTGACTGTGGCCTTGTCTAAATAAGATCGGAATTGGCGAACTCAAAAGGCTTCCATAGCCTTGGCAGCTCATGACAAGAGCCTTGGGCGATTACTGACGCCATAAATAAGAGTGTCAATTGTTAAATCAACAACAGGAGTCACTGTGCACTTACTCACCATGTATGTATGGACCATGTATGTATGTATGTAGGATCATGCAAATTAATGGTAAAACTAGTAATCAAACAGTACTTTATACTTTGTGTTTCTGTGTGGGTGCAAACTGTTGAAATCTTTAGTTAATATAGAGTTGATCTTCCGTATATAAAGATAATTAAAAATGAATCTTGATGAAGAATGGGGTGGGAGAGGGAGTAGTAGGAGATGGGATGGTTTGCGGGTGAGAGGGTGATTATGGAGGGAAAAACCTCTATAATCCAAAAGTTGTATTTGCAAAATTTATATTTATTAAATAAAAATTAAAAAAATACTAGTGGGACTACAGGAATGCATATCAGGGAGACCCAGGTAGTGGTATACTTTAAGGTATACTTTTAAGGTATCAAAGGATTTTGTCATCTTTGTTTTTTTAAGATTTATTTGAAAGGCAGAGAGAGAGAGAGAGAAAGATCTTCCATCCTCTGATTCTCTCCCCAAATTCCCACAACAGCCAGGACTCCGCCAGGCCAAAGCCAGGATCCAGGATCTAAGAACTACATCCTGGTTTCTCACATGAGTGGAAGAGGCCTAAGTAGTTGGGCCATCTTCTGTTGCCTTTGTAGGCACATAGCAGAAGCTGTATGAGAAGAATAGTATCTGGGACTCAAATTGGCACTCCAGTAAGGGTTGTTGGCATCCTAAGTGGCAGTTTAATCTACCTTGCCAAAATGCCCACTGCTCCACAACCACCATTTATTGAACACTTATATTCCTAGAAACTGTGCTAAGTGCTTTACATAATTATCTCATTTGAAGAGGTTACCTCTATCATCTCCCTTCCCAAATGAGGAAACTGAGACCAGAGGTCATGTGGGTGAACATGATAGAATCAGGAGTTGAACTCATTCTGTCTGACTACAAATTATGGATCTTTCCACTATATTCTACTACCACTTAGTCTCCACAAACTCCGGCTTATATGGATGGACACTCAACATGTGTTCATGGCTGAAATAGCCCTTCGTTACCTATATACATTTACACTTGGAGGTCAAGGTAGGTAACTCATGGACCTTCTGGTCCTGTTACTCACTTTTCTATATTGTACCTGTGCTTTATCTTGTTTGATTTGAAATATAGTATCCTGTAGTAGCCTGAAATAGCCAGGTCATGGCATTTATTTTGGTCTTTGACTGCTAATAGTACTTTCATTGGAACAGAGAAGAAGCTGATCAGATTGCCTCATAGGTACCTAGAGTGCCAGACCAGTAACTGGCAGAAAAGGCATGGAAAAAGGATTACAATTGGACCGTTAACTGCATGACTAGGGCCTGAATTCTGGGGCAGTGTGTATACACTGCAATGTAGACATTCTAGTGTGTATACATTCTAGAAACTTTCTGGAAGTACATTAAAGACAAACTAAGGGATTTAAGCAATGTTAAGCTAATTAAAGCCTCTACTTGTTGATGGTTCAGAATTGCTGTCAACCTCACTCATGCTGGACAAGCACTGAGGAAATTTAACCTCAGTTATCATTTAAGAATTACATTTGAAAGAAAGATACCAAAAGAATTTCTTTTTTTTACTTTTTTCTTTTTATTAAATATTTTTATTTATTTATTTGAAAGTCAGAGTTACACAGAGAGAGAAGGAGAGGCAGAGAGAAAGAGAGATCTTCCATCTGCTGGTTCACTCCCAATTGTCCACAACAGCCAGAGCTGCACCGATCCAAAGTCAGGAGCCAGGAGCTTCCTCCGGGTCTTCTCATGTGGGTGCAGGGGCCCAAGGACTTGGGCCATCTTCCACTGCTTTCCCAGGCCATAGCAGAGAGCTGGATAGGAAGTGGAGCAGCTGGGACTTGAACCAGCATCTATATAGGATGCTGGCACTGTAGGAGGCAGCTTTACTCGCTACACCACAGCGCCGGCCCCCGAAAGAATTTCAAACCAGACTCCAACAACTCATGTATTAGGTAAAGTCTTTCTTTTCTTTCTTTTTTTAAATATGTATTTTTTTGGAAGGCAGAGTGATAGAGAGAAATATCTTTCATCCACTGGTTCACTTCCCAAATGGCTTCAACAGCCAGAACTGGGCCAGGCCAAAGCCAAGAGCCCAGGACTCCATCTGAGTCTCCCACATGGGTGTCATGGACCCAAGTATCTGGGACATCATCTGCTTTTCCAGGCTCATTAGCAGGAAGGTGGATTGGAAGCAAAGCTGCTGGTCCAAGAACCAGTGCTCAAATATGGGATGACAGTGTCACAGTCTGTGAGTGGCCAGTTAGAAGGATGTTCTCATTTATCACATTTGTCTTCCTATGTTGGAAAAAGTAGATGAACCAACACAAACTCAATAATAAATGATTAGACCTTCTTCTTTTCCTGGTTCCTAAAAGGGTGCACTTGTGGAAATTGAATATACAAAGGAGCAGAAAATATGAAAAGACAGAGCAAACAAGTCAATAGAGACAAGTCTCACTGACTCTTGTCTCTACTTTGTGGGGAAGAGATGAGGGAGATGATAACTCTGCTCTGATGATCAAGATATATAGTATTGTTTAGGCATTTTAACAGCTATAGATCTTTACAACAGATATGAATGATGGCTTGAGACTCACTTTTCTGGCTTTTATAAAGATAGGAAATGTGAGGAACTTCAGCTGATCTGTGGAGCCATTAGCACTGAAGCTGCCACAGGCCACTTATCCTGAGTTGAAGAATGCTCAGTTCTTTGGACGATTTACACCATTTCCTTTTTCCCCACATACTTAGTAAATTGACCTCTTCTCTTTCTTTCTTTTTCTCTAAAGCACTTGGCATTAAAGGCGCTTAACTAGGATGAATCATGTGGGAAGGCAAGGAAGAAATTAAATAGACTGTAAATAACTGAAGTCAGCACACATGAGTCAATTCCACAATAAGCATTTAATCTGATTACCAAGACCTGAGCATATGCAAACTCATTGCTGAATGTAGGGCTTCCTATCTATGGTACTTTCATAATACTTAGGTGCTAGGCAAAAAAAGCAAAGCACTGCTCTATACTTGGGGACTGCAAAAAGCTTGTGAAAATCGAATTAAAGAATAAGTTTGTCTTGGTGAAAAAAGAAAGGAAACTATCCATAGTTTTTTTTTTAAATACACATTTTGTATGAACATTTTTTTAAAAAAATATTTATTTGAATGAGAGAGAGTGAGGGAAGGAGGGAGGATGAGAGAAAGATCTATCTACTTGTCCACTCGCCAAATGGCTGCATCAGTGAGCTGTGCTCCAAGACAGTGTCATGAGCCAGGAATGCCAATCTGGTCTTCCACATGGGTGGCAGGGGCCCAAGTCTTTGGGCCATCTTCTGCTGCCTTCCCAGGCACGTGAGCAAAATGCTGAATTAGAAGCAGAGTAGCTGGAATTTAAAACAGCACTCCAATATGGGATGCTGATGTCACAAGCTGAGGGTGAACTATAACACAGGTCCTTCCAGGAACTTTTTAAAAAGTTCACTTCTAGAGAAAAGAAGTTCATTTTTAAAATTTATTTATTTGAAAGGCAGATCTTCCATCTGCTGGTTAATTCTCCAAATGCCTCCAATAGCCAAGGCTGGATTAGGTGGAGGTCAGAAGCCAGGTGGCAGCAACCCAAGTACTTGAGCCATCATCTGCTGTCACCCAGGTTAGGCATTAGCAGGCAGCTGGAACAGAAGCAAAGGTAGGACTTGTTACCAGGCACTTCAATCAACAGACCATGCAGGCCTCCCAAAGCAGCAGCATAGTACATTGTTCCATAATGCTCACTCTCCATGAACTTTTTGAAGACCTTTGCATATGCATAGATTTCAAAATATTCTTGAATCAAAATAAACTTAATTATTAATTCATTTGCCCCCAGATTTTTGAAGTAGTTTCACACTATCAAGGCTTCTGGTAGCCCCACGTCTGATGCTGTGTTTTATTAGTTTCCTGGCGAAACTTGGTCTAACAGCAGGGCCTGTGGTCAGCTACGGTCTTTTTTTTTCTGTCCTCATTGTGGGAGGCAATCAGCAGTGTACCAGAAAAGTCCTGCTTGTACCTCCATTAAAGCTGTCTCTCCAGTTGTTGGCACTGTGCCTGGGACCAAAGAGATAGATGGTTACATCAGTCTCTCAAGGCTTTCAATGAACGTCTCACTGAAATTGTCCTTAGAGACCACTTAAATGCATGAGGACATTGCTTCAATTAAGCTAATTCCAATGCCACACTACAAACAATGCCAAGAAGTCATCTGTATTCTATTTCCCATCTCAAATTGTGCTCAGTTGTATTGTACCAGATAATAGCATCAGTATAATCCAAGGAATTCAATTCCAACAATATAAAATGCACCAATTTCCTCTCCTCAAAAACTTCAATTTAGCACTGCAAATACCTTGCATTACCACATTATTCCTTTGCTACCAAAAAGAAATTTGAATCTACAGATATCCAGTAGTAACTTTCCTCCCTATTTTCTTTTCATGATGCTTAATCACAGACCTACTGAATCAAATTGTGTGCCTAGAGGCTGGCACTGTGATGTAGTGGGTTAAACCATGGCCTGCAGCTCTGGCATCTTATATTGACATCCAGTTAGGGAACTGCCTGTTCCAATTCTGATCCAGCTCCCTGCTAACGTGCCTGGGAAAGCAGCAAAAGCAGCAGAAGATAGCCCAAGTCCTTGGGTCTCTGCACCCATGTGAAAAAGCTTCTGGCTCTTGGCTTTGGATTAGCCCAGCTTCAGCCATTTCAGCCATTTGGGGAGTGAACCAGTAGATGACCTCTCTCTCTGCCTCTGCCTCTCCTTCTCTGTAACTCCGTCTTTCAAATAAATGAATAAATATTTTTTAAAAAATTGTGTGCCTACATCCTTGCTTGCTAAAATGTTATCTGCAGGAGGTAGGTGTTTGGTGCAGCAACTAAAATGCTACTTGGGACTCCTTTATCCAATATTGGAATACCTCAGTTTGAGTCTGACTTTTTTTTTCTGATTCAGTTTTCTGCTGATATTCATCCTGGGAGGCAACAGGTGATGGCTCAAGTATTTGAATTCCTGTCACGTCGTAAACCTAGATTATGTTCCTTGATCCTGGCTTCAGCCTGGCCCAGCTCTTGCTGTTGTTGTGGGTATTTGGAAAGTGAGCCACCAATAGAAGATATTTCTTTCTCTCTCAAAAAAAAAAAAAGAAAGAAAGAAAAGAAATAATAAATACACAATTTAAAAATTGGTTTTTAAAGTTTTCCACCAAATGGCAACACTGTTATCACCAGAGAACCTGTTAGACATGCAGAATCTGAACTCCTGCTGCAGATTTATGGGATTAGAATCTTTGTTTTGACAAAATTCACACAGAGTTCCTATGCATCACAATAATTAAAGATCATTGGTTCTCAAATTGGTTACTCAACAGAATCACCTGAGAAGCATTTAAAACTCCCATTTTGGTGCCAGCATTGTGGCACAGTGGGTTAATCTGGTTCCTGTAGTGCCTTCATCCCATATGCACTGATTTGAGTCCTGGCAGCTCCATGTCCAATCCAGCTCCCTGCTAACATGCCTGGGAAAGCAGCAGAAGATGGTCCAACTCCTTGGGGCTTTGTACCCACATGGGAGACCCAGGTGGATTTCCAGGCTCCTGGCTTCAGCCTGGCCCATCCTTGGCCAATGCCACCACTTGAGCAATTAACCAGAGGATGGAAGATCTCTCTCTCTCTCTCTGTAACTCCCTCTCACTGTATAACTCTGCCTTTCAAATAAATAAATAAATAAATATTTAAAAATAAGCAAACACACACAAAAACCTCCCATAACCCAGAATAATTACAGTGATGTCTGTAGGAGTGGGTTCTAGGCATCAACATTTGAAAAATCTTCCCAAGTAATTCCAATATACAGTCAATGTGGAAAAGTCTTCTAGACCATAAGCTAACAGGGTAAAATTAGATCCCTGAGCTTATACTTGATCCAGTTGCATTTATCATAGTAGGATATCATATGAGTGTTTGGGGTCAAAGTCCCTACAGTAGCATGAATTTGCCTGGAATGACCCCTCTGCATGTGGCCTTCAAGGGACATGAGGGAACCTGGAGTGACTGCATTTGGCACTCAAGACATGTAGGAATCTGTGGCCAGTTTCAGGGATTTGGGATCCCAGCCAAATATCTCATTCTTCCTCTGAAGGTAACATAGTTTATGATTTCTAAGACTCAGATTTCTAAGACCTATTCTGGGACTAGGTCATCACGTTTACCACCGTGCCAGTTGGTGTGGATATGGTGCTAGTAGAGCAACAGTAGTTTCCTCATTTGGATGCTTCCACCCCTGCTGCTGTATGGTGCATTCTGGCTAAGGTTTGGTAATAGTATTTGTCCTGCCAGTTCTCCTAAGCATACCTAAAACTCTCCTAGACTCTGCATTCCAGAAGTAGGATTGTATAGCATGCTGCAACAAAAAAACAGGGTGGACGCCAAAATTATTGTGGTACAGGTTGATTGTGTGTGTGTGCACGTGCGCGTGCATGTGCACGTACATGTGCATGCATGCACACGCACAGACCATATGAGAGAAACAATGTGACAAGAACAAAAAAAAAAAAACATTTAGGGGCCACCACTGTGGAGTAGTAGGTAAAGCCTCTGCCTGTGGTGCTAGCCTCTAATATGGGAACGGTTTGAATCTTGGCTGCCCCACTGCCCATCCAGCTTTCTGCTGATGGCCTGGGAAAGCAGTGGAAGATGGCTCAAGTTCCTTGGCCCCTGCACCCACGTGGGAGACTTGGAAGAAGATCCTGGCTCTTGGCCCAGCTCCGCAAGTTGCAGCCATTTGGGGAGTGAACCAGTGGGTGGAAGATTCTCTCTTTCTCTCTGTGTGCGTGTGCGTGTGTGTGTGTGTGCGTGTGTGCACACACGTGTCTCTCTCTCTCTCTCTCTGTCTCTCTCTAATTCTGCTTCTCAAATAAATAAGTCTTTAAAAAATAACATTTAGGCCGGCGCCGTGGCTTAACAGGCTAATCCTCCGCCTTGCGGCGCCGGCACACCGGGTTCTAGTCCCGGTTGGGGCACCGGATTCTATCCCGGTTGCCCCTCTTCCAGGCCAGCTCTCTGCTATGGCCCGGGAAGGCAGTGGAGGATGGCCCAAGTCCTTGGGCCCTGCACCCGCATGGGAGACCAGGAGAAGCACCTGGCTCCAAGCTTCGGATCAGCGCAATGCGCCGGCCGCAGCGGCCATTGGAGGGTGAACCAACGGCAAAAAGGAAGACCTTTCTCTCTGTCTCTCTCACTATCCACTCTGTCTGTTAAAAAAAAATTAAAAAAAAAAACATTTAAGTGCCCACATGCCATGTCAGAGTGCCTAGTTTAAGTCCCAGCTACTTTATACTTCTGATTCAAATTTCTGGTGATATGCCTGGGAAGCAACAATAATGGGCCAAGTATGTAGTTCCCTGCCACCCATGTAGGAGAACTGGATGGAGTTCCTGGATTCTGGCTTTGAGCAGGCATTTCTGCAGGCATTAAGGGAGTGAATCATCAGATAAAAGATACATCTATCTATCTATCTATCTATCTCTCCCTCACTCTGCCATTTAAATAAATGAATACATCTTTTAAAAAAGAGAAAAAATAACATTTAAGTATTCACAACCTTTACTTTTTCTTGGTATTCTAAGCCAAACCATGGCTTAGCATTCTTGGCATATCATGGCTCTAGAACAAGTCTGGCCCACTGCCTGGATGCACATGATCCTCAAGCTGAGAATGACTTTTACATATTCAAATGGTTGGAAAAGTAGAATAATAATATTTTATGATGTGTGAAAATTATATATTTATGGCTGCTTATATGCTACAACAGTTGAATAGTTGTGACAGAGACTGCATGGCTCACAAAGCCTAAAGTATTTGCTATCCAGCACTTTATAGTGCTTTCCAAACTTTAATCTCTACTGGAATCAAATCACCTTGGTATCTTGTTGAAATGCAGGTTCTAATTCAGTAGATCTGTGCTGCAATCTGAGAGTATTCATTTTTAAGAAGCTCCCAATTGTGTATGAGGGAGTGAGGAGGGTTGTTTGTTTGTGTTGCTCAGCTCCCAAGATTTTATTGTGCTGATCAAGGTAATGGGTGATTATCCCTGAGGCAGCAAATGGGAAACTAATTAGAAAGCCAAATCCAGCTCACAAATGCGTTTTCTGTGTTTTAGAGATCTCCAGCTTCTCTTGAAAAACTGGAAGATTTGGGGCCTGAAATTCCAGATAGCAATTGTTTGGGCTGAATCTAGGCTGCTTCCTTCTGACCGGAAACACACTCTTGAATTTTCCACAATCCTCACCACTCCCTGTAGTGTTACAGTTCAACTATTTCACTTGTTTATGTTACCTGCCTGTCTCCTGCAGTCATTTGAGTTTGTGACCTATGGAAAAGACTTCTATGCATCCACTCTGTCTATATTAACCCATTTCTCATTAATAGAACCCCTTAATTTTAGCTAGCACAAAGCTTACCCAGCCTTTCCCAGTCTTTCTTCAGCTAAATACGTGTGCCCAACTAAATTCTAGCCAACAGGATATGAGTGAAAGTGACAGGTACAACTCTTTTGATGCATTCTTAAAATAAAGGGTTATGCCCACCCGTAACACTGTCCCCCTTTTCTGAAGACTCAATGGCTGGAAAGCAGATGTGCAAGTAGGAGCTGGAACATCTATCTTACATCATGACATGGGAAAGCATGTTGAGGATGATGAAACAACACGATCCTCAGTAACACAGAGCCACCCTGTCAGCCCTGAATTTTTCTGACATTTATATGTGAGACAGAAACTTTTCCCCTGAAGCTATTGTGTTTTTTTTTTCTTTTTGACAGGCAGAGTGGATAGTGAGAGAGAGAGACAGAGAGAAAGGTCTTCCTTTTTGCCGTTGGTTCACCCTCCAATGGCCACTGTGGCCAGCACATCTCACTGATCCGAAGCCAGGAGCCAGGTGCTTCTCCTGGTCTCCCATGGGGTGCAGGGCCCAAGGACTTGGGCCATCCTCCACTGCACTCCCGGGCCATAGCAGAGAGCTGGCCTGGAAGAGGGGCAACCAGGATAGAATCCAGCGCCCCAACCAGGACTAGAACCCGGTGTGCCGGCGCCGCAAGGTGGAGGATTAGCCTGTTAAGCCACGGCGCCGGCCTCCCCTGAAGCTATTGTAATTTTTGGCTTTCTTTAAGTATGAACTGAAATGGTATCCTAAATGATGGCCAACTTAGGACTACTCCAAACTGAAGTATCTGATATGCCCTGTATTCAAAGGCTTCAGGTAGATATTAGAGTGGATAAACTTATCAAAGCATAATAAAATAAACTCATAGAACCAAATTTGTCTATTGAAGCTGTCTGAAATTTTATCTTACCCCCTAAATCTGCATTCCTATTATCCATTGAAAATCATAGCAGATGTCTAGTGTTATATGGCAAGTGGGACAAGAAGGTAAACAGGAAAATAGAAAAACAAAATCACTAAAGGTTCATGGTTTCTGCTTCTTTACATGTCAGGCCATCTAAGGTTACAGTCCAGAGGGAGCACATATGATCTTGAAACTCAGAAGAAGTCTCCCAACAAAAGTATATGTCAGGGCCAGGGCTGTGGTGCAATGGGTTAAAGCCCTGGTCTGCTGTGCCGGCATCCCATATGGATGCCAGTTCGTGTCCCAGCAGCTCCACTTCTGATCCAGCTCTCTGCTATGACCTTGGAGGGCAGTGGAGGATGGTCCAAGACTTTGGGCCCCTGTACCCACGTGGGAGGCCCAGAGGAGGCTCCTGGCTCCTAATTTTGGATCACCACAGCTCTGGCCATTGCAGCCATTTGGAGAGTAAACCAGCAGATGGAAGACCTCTCTCACTGTCCCTACCTCTCTCTGTAACTCTGTCTTTCAAATAAATAAAATAAGTCTTTTTTAAAAAAATATTACTATTAAAAATTTTAAAATGTTTGAGTAAATGGAAATAATAACTGCCCTTTTTGATCACTATAAATTGTGTACAAGGAATTAAATATCATGCTGTGTCCCCACAAAATGTACAATAAAAATGTTAGGGGCTGGCACTCTGGCTCGGTGGGTTAAGTCACCAGCTACAATGCTGCCGGCCCATATAGGTCCTAGATTGAGTCCCAGCTGCTCTATTTGTGATCCAGATTTCCTTCTGATGTGCCTGGGAAAGCAGTAGAAGATGGCCCAAGTGCTTGGGCCCTTGCCCCTACATGGGAGACCTGGGTGGATTTCCTGGCTCCTGCCATTGCAGTCATTTGGGGAAAAGAACCAGCAGGTCAAAGAATTCTCTCTCTGTGTGTCTTTCACCTCACCCCCGCCTCTCCCTCTCTTTCTTTGTCTGTAACTCAGCCTTTCAAATAAATAAATAAATCTTTAAAAATAGATTAGTTTTGGTGCTAAGATTTCCCTGTCCTTGAGGGGCTGGGAACCTCCATTCATGCAGATTTCATCTTCTCTTGGAAAATGGCATCTGAAACACTCCTGTCCTCTAACAACATTTAGAAATTTATTTTGCTGGTCCTTCCACCTTAATCTTCCACAAAGTGTCCCCTCTTTCTTTCAGAATACCTTTAAAACCTTTTATTTTCTGGGGCTGGCATTGTGGCACAACGGGTTAAGCCACAGCCTGCAGTACCAGCATCCCATATCAGAACAAGGCTTTGATTCCTGGCTGCTCCACTTCCGATCCAGCTCCCTGCTAATGTGCCTGGAAAGGGAGCAGAAGATGGCCCAAGTACTTGGGCCCTTGCCACTCACGTGTGAAACCAGGATAGAATTTATGGCTTCAGCGAGGGGCTGGGCCAGAATGTTGGGACCATGTTGGGAGTGAAGCTGCAGATGCAAGATCACTTTCTCTATATGTTTGTGTGTGTCATTATGCCTTTCAAATAAATAAAATAATTTTTTAGGAAAAAAACTCTTATTTTTCTAGTTTCCATTATTTCAAGATGTTCTCCACCCATTCTCTCAACATCCTGTGTCCTGTCTCCTCATCCTGAGTTGAGCTTGGACTGTCCAGAAACATGGCCTCCACATTTTCTTGTTATCAGAAATATTTATATTTATTATTGACAACTTTCTTGTATTTTAAATATTTATTTATTTATTTGAAAGGTCAAGTGACAGAGATGGGGGTGTGAAAGGAGAGGGAGGGAGAGGGGGAGGGGAAGGAGGAGGGGGAGGGAAAGGGAAGAAACTCTTCCATCTGCTGGTTCACTTCCCAAATGGCCACGACAGGTAGGGCTGGGTCAAGCAGAAGCCAGGAGCCTGGCACTCATTCTGGTTTACCACATGGGTGGCAGGGGCCCAAGTACTCTTAGGCCATATTCTATTGTCTTCCAGGCACATTTACAGGGAACTGGATCAGAAGCAGAGCAGCTGGCACTCCAGTATGGCATGCAGGCATCACAAGTGGTGGCTTAATCCACTGTGCCACAATGCTAACCCCTTTCCAGGCAACTTTCTAGGCAAAGTTTATTACTCAAAGTTGTAATCTCAGTCATCTATTCTTTTTCACTTTCCCAATTCTGTAGGATTAGAGGTTCTTTAAAATTAACACTGCCTTTTCTCTCTTTAGATTCTTTGTACTTCTAATTCCTGCCTCCTAAGTGACTTTTTCTTTTTCTTTAAATCTGTCCCAACTAGATAAACTCCGTTGTAGGTCCTGTTGAGGAACAACTTTTTTTTTTTCCCTGTCTTGGGTTTATTTGTACAAACAACACAGGAGGACACTAGCCCCACGCAGAGAGCAGCCCAGGGGTCATACCAGTCCTTCTGCCCTTGCATTGGCAGGCACAGGCTGTTACTAGGGAGCCTTTGCGGGGGGCTGGGCACCTTTGGGAGGAGCCTGAGGCGGAACTGGGGCTGCAGGTGTGGCCTGGGCCTTGGGCTTGGTTTGGGCCTGAGCCTTGGATTTGGCTTGGGCCTGGGCCTTGGGCTTGGCTTGGGCCTGAGCCTTGGGCTTGGCTTGGGCCTGCACCTTGGGCTTGGTTTCAGCCTGGGTCTTGCCCTTGCCCTTGCTCTTGATTTGAGCTTGAGCTTGGGCCTTGATTTGAGCCTTGACCGTGCCCTTGATTTGGGGCTCAGTCTTGGCCTTTGCCTTGGTCTGTGGCCGGGACAGCCTGAGACCCCTAGTAATGTGGGCACGGGCACGCCTTCCAAGCTTGGGATGGGCAATGTAGGCAAGTCGATCAAGCTTCTGGCTGACACCCTTCAGGATCGTGGGCTTTACTTCCTTAGGCTTGACCAGGGTCTTGATAGCTTTAGCACATGCAGCCATAACCTTGGCGTTGTTGGCCTGCATCTTCTTCAGGCCCTTCTTGTTGTGCTTCTTGGCGAAATGCATGTTCCTCAGGAACTTGGGGTCCACCCCTTTCAGAGACTCGTATCTTTGTGATCGCGGTTTCTTGATGCCATTTCTGTGCCATTTTCGGGACTGGTTGTGCGTGGTGTGGTTCTTGGACTTGGCCATGTTTGCACCATAACCCGCGGCTGCTGAAGCACCTGGGACCGGAAAGAGAAGCGAGGAACATCTGAATACTTTATCCCTTTTAATATTTTTTTTGCTCTACTAAATACTATTGGTTGAACTATTTAATTAACACACAATTATTCTTAGGTATTTAAATTTAACTGATCCCTGTTAAATATAAAAGTGGGAATGAGAGGAAGGAGATGTATAGTTTGGCACATGCTCAATCAGAGTTTCCCCAAATGGTAGAGTTAGAAACGTGCCAGGGGATTCCAATACAATCCCATCAAGGTGGCATGTACCAATGCCATCTCACTAGTCCAAGTGATCAATTTCAGTTCACAATTGATCACACTGATAGATCTAAGAGTCAAAGGGATCACACAAACAAGACTAGTGTCTGCTAATACTAACTGATATAATCAAAAAGGGAGAGAATGATCCAACATGGGAAGCGGGATACACAGCAGACTCATAGAATGGCAGATGTCCTAAATAGCACTCTGGCCTCAGAATCAGCCCTTAAGGCATTTGGATCTGGCTGAAAAGCCCATGAGAGTATTTTAGGTATGGAAAGCCAAGACACTCTGGAAAAAAAAAAAAGAAGACCTAAATGAAAGATATCTGTGAGGGAGATCCCAGTAGAAAGAGCGGGCCATCAAAGGAGGTACCTTTCTCTGAAGGGAGGAGAGAACTTCCACTTTGACTATGACCTTGTCTAAATAAGATCGGAGTTGGAGAACTCAAAAGGCTTCCATAGCCTTGGCAACTCATGACAAGAACTTTGGGCAATTACTGGCACCATAAACAAGAGTGTCAAATTGTTAAATCAACAACAGGAGTCACTGTGTACTTACTCCTCATGTGGGATCTGTCCTTAATGTGTTGTCCAATGTCAAGTAATGCTGTAACTAGTACTGAAACAGTATTTTTACACTTTGTGTTTCTGTGTGGGTGCAAACTGATGAAATCTTTACTTAATATATACTGAATCGATCTTCTGTATATAAATATAATTGAAAATGAAAAAAAAAACTTGGTGTTAAATTGGAAATTGCATAGAAAATTAATCAATTCTTAAAAAAATATCATGTAGGATCTCTGTCCTTAATGTGCTGTACATTGTGATTTAATGCTATAACTAGTACTCCAACAGTATTTTTCCCTTTGTGTTGCTATGTGCGGGCAAACTGTTGAAATCTTTACTTAATATATACTAAACTGATCTTCTGTATATAAAGAGAATTGAAAATGAATCTTAATGTGAATGGAAGGGTAGAGGGAGCGGGAAAGGGGAGAGTTGTGGGTGGGAGGGAAGTTATGGGGGGGAGCCATTGGAATCCATAAGCTGTACATTGGAAATTTATATTCATTAAATAAAAGTTTAAAAAAAAAAGAAAAGGACAACGATCCCACATGAGGAGCAAGTGCACAATGACTCCTGTTGTTAACCCAACAATGACACCTACATCTATTTTTAAACCATGTTACTGGAACACCACTTGCCTTCCAGGTCATAGATGATCATCACTGTGTCTGCTGTGAAACAAATATCTGGTTTCACTGCCTCTTTTTATCTTTTATTCCATCAGAACTTCTAGGACCTATCTTCAGGCAAGTCCAATTGAATTTTTCAGATAACTAACTTGCCTCATAAGATGTTCACTAACTGTGTTGGCTGTATCTTGTTAGAATCTCTGTGACCTTCCTCCTCCTTCCATTCGCTCAAGCTGCGCCCTCCCAAACATGTGCTTAATGTTTAGTTCCTTCCTAAAGTTCAAGAATTGATGTAAGTCTCAACCATAGAATATAAAGAAGTAGCATTAACTTCATTTGCATAATAGCAGCAGGGAATTTTACATCTGAAACAGAGCTCTATACCTATATGTTGATCAAGTGAAAAGAAGACCTCCTAGTGCAATATTTCAATTTCATAATCCTCTTCCAGTTTAGCACTTTAACAAGTACATCCTATGACAAAAAGCAGGATATTTATGAGTGAAAAAAAAAGCAAGCATGTAGTGATGGATCTTTGATCATTAATCCAGGGATGTTTGGCATAGACATCTCAACTAATAATCTTTTTTTTTTTGACAGGCAGAGTGGACAGTGAGAGAGAGAGAGAGAGAGAGAGAGAGAAAGTCTTCCTTTGCCGTTGGTTCACCCTCCAATGGCCGCCATGGAAGGTGCACTGCGGCCGGCGCACTGTGCTGATCTGAAGGCAGGAGCCAGGTGCTTCTCCTGGTCTCCCATGGGGTGCAGGGCCCAAGCACTTGGGCCATCCTCCACTGCACTCCTGGGCCATAGCAGAGAGCTGGCCTGGAAGAGGGGCAACCGGGACAGAATCCGGCGCCCCAACTGGGACTAGAACCCAGTGTGCCGGCGCCGCTAGGCAGAGGATTAGCCTGTTGAGCCACGGCGCTGGCCTCAACTAATAATCTTTTCTTCTTCTTGGGGACATTTGGTTTGTTGGACATTTGGCATAATCAACACTTGCCCATGCAACATTTGCAGTTCTCATATGAGCTCTCTCAAAAGTGTGGCACAAAGGAAATTACTTAGGCCAGTCCACAAAAGTATTGTTTCTCCAAGTGTGAATGGTATCCAGTAGCACCAGAATTACCTACTGAATCAGAGCTTTTGAGGATATAGATCTGGGGAATCTGCATGCTTAATAAGCTCTCACTGTTTCCTTGTTTAAAAACAATTTAAACTTGGGCCATCTTCCACTACTTTCCCAGGCACATTAGCAGGAAACTGAATCAGAAGTGGAGCAGCCGGGACATGAACTGGTGTCTATATGGGATGCTGGCGCTGCAGGCAGCGGCCTTACCTGCTATGCCACAGCATCAGCCCCTGGGTTGTATTTATTCCCACTAATTTTGGGAAAGGTAAGGAAAGGGATTTTGAGTCAAGAAAGAGTTCGAGAAACTGTAAAATAGCCCGAATCACTGGGTAAGAAAACACAGGACATTCTTAATCCTGAAGAAAAAAGTGGAGAAAAGATCATTCAAGGCATATTTGGCTCAAAATTCTAGCCCATTAAATGGAAATTCCCTGTAGATCATCCCTGAATTATGACTGATTTGTTTTAAACATTAAAAATATTTACTAACAATAATTATACATATGTATGGGATAAAGTGTGACTGTGCTCCTAGAAGCATTTTTTTAAATTTATTTTAAGATTTAACAATTTTAACATTTTTCCATAGTCATATATATATACATATGTATATATTGTAGATGCACACATATATGTATACTATTTTTCTTGAAAATGTAGATATTAATATCACAAAATAGGGATTCATGACAATTGATCATAAAGTGAAGAAAGAAGAGTACATTGTCATGTACATGGTGTAATTCAGTGAAGACAGTATTTATAAGTATATACCAATAATAAGACTGATTTTAAGCCTTCTTCACTAGTTCTAAATGTCTGCTCCCATGAACTTGTCTACTTGTCTTTGTCAGAATACATGTCTTAAGGTCTAGGTCACAATCTGCATAAGGTAGTCCTGTCCCCTCTTGTTATGATTTCTTTTCACTCCAAAGCCTGAACATTTTTTTTCACCCTGTGACCAATCCTAAGGGCCCATGATCTTTCCCCTGTTTCTGTACAAATGTGATTTCCGGAGCCAAGATACAACAGGTGCAGGTAGTTAAAAATAATTATTTGGCAAGTGGATTTGTAATCAGTTTCATTTTCATTCCACTTCAGCCTGTGGTGATGACTCATACTCTATAGTGTTCAGACCCTGTTCCCTCTTTTATAGTGTGTGTGTGTGTGTGTGTGTGTTTCAGCCATGAGAGGATCCTACCCATCCCTTTCAGGCTTCTGATAAATATGATCAAGGATGAGTATATCCTCTGTTCTCCAAAGGGTCAAAATAAGGAGGCAGAGAAGCGTCCAGAGTGTCACAGACTCTTTTAGAAATCCACACAGAATGAGGCCACTTTTAATGTGAGCCAGCGGCCTAAGAAATAAATTCCAGGATGTGCCAGGAACACATTCCTACCTACTCCTAGCAGCTTGGAAGATTCCATTTTGTCCTTGTCCTTGCATGACGTTATTTTTCTCTGGTGTAGGACTCAGGGGATCAGAGTCCTGATCTTCTCTGTTTGACAATGTAGTCACAATACTGACAATAATGGTAATGATGACTAGTTCAAATGTCAGTTCTTCTAGGAAGAAGTCTATGATCTGTATGATCTTTCTCCCATGACATGTATACTTAGTTCACACACTGCATCTCTAAGTCAAAGTGATTCATGTGCCTATTAACTTTCACTTGAATCTCTCGGCTCCTTGGAAGCAAGGGTCATATATTTTTATGCTTTTACTCTCCACGGTGTCTAGTACAGTGCTCTACACATGACTGACATTCTAACACTTAGCTTTCCATATTGTCTATGGGCTCTTTAACCCAACATACCAATGTCCAGTATGCCTGAAATTTATTATTATTTTTTAAATTACTTGGGGCCAGCATTGTGGTACAGTGGGTTAAGCTGCTACCTGCAAGGTCAGTGTCCCATATTAGAGTACTGGTTTGAGTTCTGGCTCCACTTTTAAAAAAAAAGATTTATTTATTTGAAAGGCAGAGTGGATGGGGAGAGACACCTTCCATCCGCTGGTTCACTCTCCAAATGGCTAGGCTGAAACTAGGAGCCAGGAGATTCTTCTGGGTCCACCACATGGGTGCAGGGGCTCAAGCAGTTGGGTCATCCTCTGCTGCTTTCCCAGGTGTATTAGCAGGGAGCTGGATCAGAAGTGGAGCAGCTGGGACTGGTTCCAGCACCCATATGAAATGCTGGCATCATAGGTGGTGGCTTTACCCACTATACCACATCGCTGGCCTTCTCCAGTTCTGCTTCTAATCCATCTCCTTGCTGATGCATGTGGGAAGGCAGCACAAAATGGCCCAAGTATTTGAGTCCTTGCCACCCATTTGGGAGACCTAAATGGAGTTCTTAACTTCTGGCTTTGGCCTGACCAAACTTGAAGATTTGAGGTCATTTGGGTAGTGAACCAGTGGATGGAAGATCTCTTTCTCTCTCTCTCTCTCTCTCTCTCTCTCTCTCTCTCTCTCTCTCTCCTTTCTTTCTTTCTTTCTTTCTTTCTTTCTTTCTTTCTTTCTTTCTTTCTTTCTTTCAATGATTTATTTATTTATTTGAAACTCAGAGTTACACAGAGAGAGGAGGGACAGAGAAACGGAAAGGTCTTCCATCTGCTGATTCACTTCCCAATTGGCCACAACAGCCAGAACTCTGCCGATCCAAAGCCAGGAGCCAGGAGCCAGGAGCCAGGAGCTTCCTCCGAGTCTTCCCACTCTGGTGCAGGGGCCCCAAGGACTTGGGCCATCTTCTACTGCTTTCCCAGGCCATCGCAGAGAGCTGGATTGGAAGTGGAGCAGCCGGGACTTGAACCAGTACCCACATGGAATGCCAGCAGTGCAGGTGGCAGCTTTACCCGCTACACCACATCACTGGCCCAAGGAAGATCTCTTTGTGTCTCTCCCTCCCCGCTTCCCTTTCTGTCACTCTTTTAAATAAATAAGTAAATGAAATCTTTACAGATTATTTATTATTATTATTATTATTATTATTATTATAGAGAGAGAGAGAAAGAAAGAAAGATCTCATCTGTGCATTCACTTCCCAAATACCTGCTACAGCCGGGGCTAGGCTAGACTGAAGCCAGAAGCTGGAAACTTAGTCAACGTCTCCTATGCAGATGGCAGGGACTCAGCTACCTGAGCCATTACTTGTTGCCTCCAAGGGTGTGCATTAGTAGGAAAGTAGAATCAGGAGTGGAGCTTGGATTCCAACTCAGGCACTTTGTTGTGGGATGTGGGAATTCCAAGTGCCTTCTTAACTATTATGCTAAATGCTTATCCATGAAAATTATTTAATGCATTCAATTAAAGAGCAGCCACTAAAGAATACACTGTCTCTGTCATAGATTTTGGCCTGTGGCTCTGTTCCACAAGAAACAGGAATGAGAATGGCTTCCTTTCGGTCCATATGGAGTACATCAACAAAAATCTACATTAAACTTTAAAATTACTCTTCACTGGGACTTTGGCAATATTCAGAGGGAAAAAAGGAATAAACTACAAACTTACTGAGATTATGATAGGCTAAAATGTATAAAACACATAATTATTCTTAGATGTTTAAATTTAACTGTAAAGTGATCCCTGTTAAATATAAGAGTGGGAATAAGAGAGGGAGAAGATGTACAATTTGGGACATGCTCAATCAGACTTGCCCCAAATGGTGGAGTTAGAAACGTGCCAGGGGATTCCAATTCAATCCCATCAGGGTTGCATGTACCAATGCCATCTCACTAGTCCAAGTGATCAATTTCAGTTCACAATTGATCACACTGATAGGTCTAAGAGTCAAAGGGATCACACAAACAAGACTAGTGTCTGCTAATACTAACTGATAGAATCAAAAAGGGAGAGAACGATTCATCATGGGAAGCGGGATACACAGCAGACTCATAGAATGGCAGATGTCTTAAACAGCACTCTGGCCTCAGAATCAGTCCTTAAGGCATTTGGATCTGGCTGAAGAGCCCATGAGAGAATTTTAGGCATGGAAAGCCAATACACTCTGGCAAAAAAAAAAAAAAAAAAAAAAAAAAAAAAAAAAAAAAAACAAACAACCTAAATGAAAGATCTCTGCGAATGAGATCCCAGTGGAAAGAACAGGGCCATCAAAGAAGGGAGGAGAGAACTTCCACTTTGACTATGACCCTGTCTAAATGAGATCGAAGTCGGTGAACTCAAAAGGCTTCCATAGCCTTGGCAACCCATGACAAGAGCCTAGGGAGATTACTGACGCCATAAATAAGAGTGTCAAATTGTTAAATCAACAACAGGAGTCACTGTGTAATTACTCCTCATGTGGGATCTGTCCTTAATGTGTTGTCCAATGTGAAGTAATGCTATAACTAGTACTGAAACAGTATTTTACACTTTGTGTTTCTGTGTGGGTACAAACTGATGAAATCTTTACTTAATATATACTAAATCGGTCTTCTGAATATAAAGATAATTGAAAATGAATCTTGATGTGAATGGACTGGGAGAGGAAGCGGGAGAGGGGAGGGGTGCGAGTGGGAGGGAAGTTATGGGGGAGGGCCTTTGTAATCCATAAACTGTACTTTGGAAATTTATATTTACTAAATAATAGTTTAAAAAAAAGACTGTTCTTTCATCAATGAATCAGTTGTTCTTTTATTAGTGTATTTATTTCTGGGTTCTCAATTCTGTTCCATTTATGTATATGTCTGTCCTCATGCCAATACCAATACTCTCTCTCTCTCTCTCTCTTTTTAAAGGTCTTTTTTCTTTTTGACAGGCAGAGTTAGACAGTGAGAGAGAGAGAGAGACAGAAAGGTCTTCCTTTTCTGTTGGTTCACCCCCCAAATGGCTGCTATGGCCGGCACGCTGTGGCAATCCAAAGCCATGAGTCAGGTGCCTCCTCCTGGTCTCCCATGTGGGTGCAGCAACCCAAGGATTCCGGGAAGGCAGGCCGGAGCCGCCATTGGCTTGGAAAAGCCACCCCACGTGTGTCCAGGCAGCCTGGAGTGCCAGGCCCAGTGGTCGGCACACGTCGGCTGGCTGCCCGCGGGCCTCCACACACAAGTGGCCCCTCATTGCTCTGCGCTGCTGCCCCCTGCTGGCCCACAGGGGTCTCAGGAGATATTTTTTGGATTCTTCTTCCCTCGCTGTGGTGTTTTTTTCTTGTTATACTATGACTGTATTAAGTGGACTGTCTGCTTTTGATGGAGCCTTAGGTGCTTGAGATGGGTGTGGCCTGAGAGCTCTGTTTGGTTCCTCAGGGTTAAGGGTGTGCCAAAGGTGACACTCCCAGGTTAGGCGTGGTAAATCTCTCTTTCTTTCTCTCTCTCTCTCTCTCTCTTTCATTCATTCATTCTTTCTCTCTCTCTTTCTTTCATTCATTCTTTCTTTCTTTTTGATTCAGAAGGGAGGTAATTCCACACAGCTGAGCTGAATTGAAGGTAGTTAGCAGGCGAATGATATACTCACAGGAGCCAGAGATTGGAAGCTCTTTCCCAAGGACCACACAGGGAATCTGTGCTGCCCTCAGTGTGGGCTCCAATTCTCTTGCAGTCTCCCACTGGGTTGCCAAGGTTACTGAATTGTAGCGTCTCTGGAGAGTACTCACATGAATTCCGTGAGTTCTCTCCCCCACAGTCTCTTTTTTCACAGTCTCAGTTCATTAGCACCACACATTCACTAGGTCCTAATCTCTGGTTATTTCACCCCTCCCCCACCCCGAGTCAGGTTTTTCTGCTTGGCTGAATGAGAAAAGGGGGAGGCTGGCGCTGTGGCTCACTTGGCTAATCCTCCACCTGCGGCACTGGCAGCCCAGGTTCTAGTCCCTTTTGGGGTTCCGGGTACTAGTCCAAGTTGTTCCTCTTCCACTCCAGCTCTCTGTTGTGGCCTGGGAAGGCAGAGGAGAATGGCCCAAGTGCTTGGGTCCCTGCACCCACATGGGAGACCGGGAGGAGGTACCCGGCTCCTGGCTTCAGATCAGTGCAGCGCTGGCCATAGTGGCCATTGGGGGAGTGAACCAACAGAAGGAAGACCTTTCTCTCTGTCTCTCTCTCACTGTCTATAACTCGCTCTCCTCTCTCTCTCACTGTCTAACTCTGCCTGGCAAAAAAGAAAAAGGGGAGTCAAAATGCTGGCTTCTTCCCAGTAGCTGCCTTTAGAAAGACAAAATACTGATCCCACTCCTTTGAATTTCTTGTTTTATAATGAGAATAAAAAGACAAAGTTACCTATCCCACCCTTATGAATTATGTTTCCCCCCGCTCACATTCATATACCCAATCCCTAACCTAAAGTACTCCAAAATGTGACTGTACTTGAAGATAGAGCCTTTAAGGAACTGATTAATTGCAATGAGAGCGTGAGAATGAGCCCTAATCCAACTGAATAATACCCTTACAAGGGCAGACAATTTGGATACACACACACAGAGGAAAGGCCATGTTGTTCTGGAGAAATGGCAACAAAGAAAAATGACCTCAGTTCTTGTCTCACGTAGCAGAAGAATTTCCACACGGACAAGACAAGCGTGCAAAAGCAAGATTTATTTAAGTCAGAAACCTCCCACTGTAACGATCAAGAGGGGGCCTCCAAGAGAGGAAGACCCCATGAATAAATCTTGAAAAAATAAAGAAAAACAACTCAAAATGGATAATAGACCTAAAACATAAGATCTCAAATAAGAAAATATAGGAGAAAAATCTTTATGAATTTGTGTTAGATCAGTGGGTTATCAACAAGGGAATTTTGTTCTCAAGGGAACATGTGACAAAGTCTTGAGACGTTTTGTTGAATGACATGAGGGGATAATGGTGAGATTCTGCTAACCATCCTATAATACACAGGACAGTCCCATACAACAATGAATTATTTAATCCAAAAGGACAATAAAGATCAAATTTGAGAAACCCTGGGCTCAGCAGACTTCTAACATATAGCTCTAAAAACACATTACATAAGAGAAAAAAATAATAAAGTGGGCCTCATTAAAATGATAAACTTTTGTGCTTTAAAATGCATGGTTAAGAAAATACAAATACAAGCAACATACTGGGGTAAAATGTTTGCAAATAACACATATATAAAAGTTTCCTATACAGAGTATATAAAGAATTCTTACAATCCAACAATTAAACAGGTAAATAACACAATTAAAAATAGGCAAAGATTTTCACATCTATTTCACCAAATAAGTTATATACATGGCTAATAAGCACAAGATGCTCACTATCATTATTCATGAGGGAAATACAATTTTTTTCTTTTTCTTTTTCTTTCTTTTTGTTTTAGAGAGGGAGAAGAAATAGAAATATCTTCCATTTGCTGGTTATCTTCCCAAATAGCCTCAATGGCTAGGCAGGGTCAGGCTGAAGCCAGGTGCCAGGAGCTTCTTCTAGGTCTCCCACATGGGTAGGGGTACAAGCACTTGGGCCATCTTCTGCTGCTTTCCCAGGTGCATTAGTGGAGAGCTGGATTGAAAGTGGAACAGCTAGGACTTAAACTTGGGCCCATGTGGAATGCAGACATTTCAGGCAGTGGTTTTAACCCATTAAACCACAACACTGGCCCCAAGGGAAATACAATTTTTTAAAAAAGATGTATTTATTTGTTTATTTGAACGGCAGACCTACACAGAGAGAGGGAGAGACAGAGAGGTTTTCCATCTGCTAGTTCACTCCAAATGGCTGCAACATCTGGAGCTGGGCCAGATCACCCACATGGGTGCAGGGACCCAGATACTTTGGCCATCTTCTGCTGCTTTCCCAGGCACATTAAGCAGGGAGCTTGACTGGAAGTGCAGCAGCCAAGACTCAAACCAGTGCCCATATGGGATGCTGGCATTGCAGACAACAGTTTAACACACCCTGCCACCAGGCAGGCCTGGAAATACAAATTAATACCACCAAAAGATACCACTTCAAACCTAGTTGTGTGGCTATAATCAAAAAGAGATAGTAACAAGTGTTGGTAAGGATGTGGAGAAAATGAAACTGTCATTCATTGTTGGTGGGAATAGAAACCAGACAACCTCTTTAAAAAGAGTTTTAAAAACCTTTCAGAAAGTTAAACATAGAGTCACCATTTGACTCATCAATTCCACTTCTAGATAAATATCCAAGAAAAGTGAAAATACATTCACAAAAAGACCTGTATATGAATATTCAATTATTTGTAATAGCCAAAAGGTGGTAGCGAACCTAATGTCTATCAACTGATGAATGGATAAATAAAACATAGAGACCTAGTTTTTCTGGACTGCTATAAGAAAATAGCATAAAGTAGGTGGCTTATAAGCAGCAGAAATTTATTTATTTATTGGCTAGGAAGTTAAAGATCAAGGCACAAGCAGATTTGTTGTCTAGTAAGGGTTCATTAGATTTGGTGCCTAGTAAGGGTTCATTTCCTGGTTCATAGATGGAGCCTTTTACTGTGTCTTCACATGATGGAAGGGACCAGCCAGCTTTCTGCAGTCTCTTTTATAAGGGCATTAATCCTAACTAGGGGGGTTCTGCCCTAATGATTGAATCACAACCAAAAGGCTCTGCCTCCTAATAATATAACCATGGTGTTATGATTTTGACATAGGAATTTTGGGGAGACACAGACATTCAGACTATAGCAGATGGTAATGCCATATAACTGAGTTTTATTTTGCAATAAAAGAAATTAGATCCTAATACATGCCACAATATGGATGAAATACAGGAAGAATTACTCTAAGTGATAACAAATGTCTGTATATTATGTGATGACAGAAAAGACAAATCTATAAGAGACAGAAAGTAGATTAGTGGCTGCCTGGGGCTAGAGAAGAGGAGAATAGGGATTAACCATAAATGAGGAAAAGTGATCTTTTTGAGGCCGTGGAGCTATTAAATCTGGGCTGTGGTGATATTTGCACACCTCTGAAATCTTATTAAAAATCATTGAGTATTACACATAAAACAGATGAATTGTCATGTATATAAATTTATACCTTAATAAAACTATTAAAGAAGAAATTAGGGAGGCAGGCACTGTGGTGCAGCAGGTTGAAGCCCTGGCCTGAAGCATCGGCATCCCAAATGTGCGCTGGTTCTAGTCCAGGCTGCTCCTCTTCCCATCCAGCTCTCTTCTATGGCCTGAGAAAGCAGTTGAGGATGGCCTAGGGCCTCTCTGTCTCTACCTCTCTCTGTAACTCTGTCTTTCAAATAAATAAAATAAATCTTTTAAAAAAGAATAAATTAGGTATTAATTTTTTTAATACTCTTGAAGGAAAATATAAATGAGAGATAAGAAAAGTAGAATGAGAAGTTTTAATATGCATTTAATTGAATTTCTAGAAAATGGGAATTTTTTTTTCTGTTGAATTCATGAAAGAAACCTATCTTTGAATTCAGAAAATCTATTGGATCCTAAGCAAATGTAATTACTCTAGAAACATCATAATGAAGCTTAAGAAACCCAAAGAAAAAGGGAAAAATCTTGAAAAAGAATGAAGATAGACTACCTATTTAGGAATGACAGAGTTACTTCTCATGGCAATGAAAATTAGAAAAAAATAGATTTATATTGTCAATGTGCTGAAAAAGAATAATTGTCAACTCGAAATTCTATTCTTTATTATTATTATTATTATTATTATTTTTTTTTAATTTTTGACAGGCAGAGTGGACAGTGAGAGAGAGACAGAGAGAAAGGTCTTCCTTTTGCCGTTGGTTCACCCTCCAATGGCCGCCGCAGTAGCATGCTGCGGCCGGCGCACCACGCTGATCCGTTGGCAGGAGCCAGGTACTTCTCCTGGTCTCCCATGGGGTGCAGGACCCAAGTACTTGGGCCATCCTCCACTGCACTCCCTGGCCACAGCAGAGGGCTGGCCTGGAAGAGGGGCAACCGGGACAGGATCGGTGCCCCGACCGGGACTAGAACCCGGTGTGCCGGCGCCGCAAGGCGGAGGATTAGCCTAGTGAGCCGCGGCGCCGGCCGAAATTCTATTCTTTGTAAAACTATCTTTCAAGAATAAGGAAAAAGAAAGTTTCTTTCTTTTTTTTAACTTTTATTTAATAAATATTAATTTCCAAAGTACAGCTTTTGGATTACAGTGGCTTTTTCACCCCGTAACTTCCCTCCCACCTGCAACCCTCCTATATCCCTCTCCCTCTCCCATTCCATTCACATCAAGATTTATAACAAAGTCTCTTTCAATGAAACCAAAGTAAAGCAAAAGCTCGGATGGTTTGCTGTCAGGAGTTCCTTGCTGTAGGAAATTCTAAAAGAGAAACTTGTGTCCAAAAGAGATCTCAGATGGAAGATCTGAGATGCAAGAATTCAGGATAGGTAAAAATGACAAAGTATTCAGGCAGATATTTAAATATTGACTGAATGAAATATTCATAACAATGTCTAACCTATGGGATTAAAAGAGAGAACTAAAATACTGGGAAGAAAATTTATGTATGTTGGAACATGGTGTTAAATTTTCTGGAGTAATGGCTAAAAGTGTGATTTTGAATGCATAGCTACCAAAGTAGCTGAGGGAGAAAGGGAAAAAAACTATTTTTAAAAAGTAGGAAAAATGAAAAAAAGTAGGAAAAATGGAAATGTGCAATTTGGGACATGCTCAATTGGACTTGCCCCAAATGGTGGAGTTAGAAATGTGCCAGGGGATTCCAATTCAATCCCATCAAGGTTGCATGTACCAATGCCATCTCACTAGTCCAAGTGATCAATTTCAGTTCACAATTGATTGATCATACTGGTAGGTCTAAGAGTCAAAAGGATCACATAAACAAGACTAGTGTCTACTAATGCTAACTGATAGAATCAAAAAGGGAGAGAATGATCCAACATGGGAAGTGGGATACACAGCAGACTCATAGAATGGCAGATGTCCTAAATAGCACTCTGGCCTCAGAATCAGCCCTTAAGGCATTTGGATCTGGCTGAAAAGCCCATGAGAATATTTTAGGCATGGAAAGCCAAGACACTCTGGCAAAAAAAAAGAGGACCTAAATGAAAGATCTCTGTGAGTGAGATCCCAGTGGAAAGAACGGGCCATCAAAGAAGGAGGTACCTTTCTCTGAAGCGCCAGCATCCCATATGGGTGCCGGTTGTAGTCCAGGCTGCTCCTCTTCTGATCCAGCTCTCTGCTATGGCCTGGGATAGCAGTAGAAGATGGCCCGAGTCCATGGGCCCTGCACCCATGTGGGAGACCCGGAAGAAGCTCCTGGATCCTGGCTTCGGATTGGTGCAGCTTTGGCCGTTGCAACCATCTAGGGCATGAACCAGAGGACGGAAGACCTCTCTCTCTGTCTCTACTTGTCACTGTTGTCACTGTAACTTTGTCTTTCAAATAAATAAAATAAATCTTTAAAAAAAGATGTCCCTAGTTCTTGGTCCCTGCACCCATGTGGGAGACCTGGAAGAAGCTTCTGGCTCCTGGCTTCGGATCGGCACAGCTCTGGTTGTTGTCTATTGTGGCCAATTGGGGAGTGAACCAGTGGATGGAAGATCTCTCTCTCTCTCTCTCTCTCTCTCTCTCTCTCTTACTCTCCCTCTCTCTGCCTCTCCTCTCTCTGTGTAACTCTGACTTTCAAATAAATAAATTAAAAAAAAAAAAACACCTAGGCATCCTGGCTCCATAGCCAGAACCCTAGAATTCTACTGAACAGTTTGAAAAACACTGTATTCCTTCATGCTACTCCTACACTACACACTACAATAGACTGCACCCTTCCCATCAAGGCCACCTTTTCACCATGGCATACCTACCCATATTCATGCCTTTGCTTATGCTGTTTTCATACCTGGAATATACTACTTTCTCAAGTGACCTAGATTATCCTCATCCTTCAAGGTACACTTAAGTGCCACTTCTTTCACGAAGTTTTTCCTAAGTGCTAAGTGACTTCCTTCTCCTTGGAATCCCCTGTATGTGAAGTTTGAAGTGGTTTGTGAAGTATATTACAGGAAACCTCAGGATTAATTATGATGCCTCAGGGACTGTCTGGGAGGAGAAAGGGGTTAAGCAGATGAGGGTCCCCAATCCCAGGCTTGATTCCTTGCTCCAATAAAAGTAAGCCTTCTCTTTTATGTTGTTCAGGTATGGCTTCCACATAAAATTTTATATGAATAAAGGACCTATTAATATCAACAAAAGAAAGGTGTAACAAACTGCCACTCTATTTTAAGATGTGTTTTACTTCCAATTATAACATCAAACCACATGGGTTTTTTTTGGGGGGGGTCAATATAAGTCAAATACTAAAAATTTTCCAATGGTTCAAACAACATATACTTGTTTTATATTCTTGATTTCACATGCATTGTCCAGCACAGGTTGGAAGAAAGTCACAGAAGGCTTTAAACAGAATCTGCGTAGTGGGAACAGGAACAGTTTTGGAGATCAGTAGAAAGAGCTGGGAAGGCGATGGAACACACATATACTAGAAAAATGATGGTTGAGGCCAGTGGACATTTTGTGGCCTCTGAAGGCATTTCAGCTGCTTCATGAATCTGAAACTATTTATAAGATCCAATTAACCCAGAAATAGCTCTGGGAGCAGGGTGTCCTATGTAAATACAAAGACATTGAAATGCAATGCCAATACTTCTTGCAAGTGGTTCTTAAATATTTTGTCTCAAAACCATATTTAGGATAATGCAGCTGAGTTACATGGGGAAAAAGTGATCTTGTCAGCAGTCCTTGGAGGTGATCCAAATTTTTTCATTAGATTTGCATAAGAAATAATTATTTGCACAAGTTGGAACTGCCTTTGCAAAGTGATCTTTAACAGAAACTGAATCTCTTTTTCTTTATTGCAATGGCTGGCACAGGATTTTTCTCTGTGTCAATACCTAGTGATTATTAGGAGAGTATTGCCTTTCAAGGAATTACAAAACTTTGTGTCAATGTAAAATACAGGCTGAGAGTTCTTTTAACCAACCCCCTTACAAGAATCTAGATAATAGCAGCAAAAGCTATGTTGCTGTCAGGCCAGCAGAGGGAGGACAAGTCCAGAATACAACATTTTCCCAATGGAAAGCGAGATGAAAAAGCAGGAAACGTCAGAAAAGTGCCAACAAGAGTCCACTGCTTAACATTTTCCGAAACAATTTCCCCAAAATTTTGTCAAGGGATTCTCTCAAGATCCCATATGGAGGACAGAGCATGTTTATGGCTAAATCTATTTAAGTGATGAGGAATGAAGAAGAGACTGAACCTCTTTCAGAAGTTTCAGAGGTTGCCCCAAAGCAGAAGAAGGAGGAGTTGGGAAAGAGCTTGTTGGCTGGATCTCTGCAGGAAGACAGTGGAATCCTGCATTTGAGAGCTAGAATTGGCAGGTCTCAGGAAAGACTCTACCCATACAATTTGCCTTTAGAGTGAAATTCGAGGACTGAGGTACAGAGGAAAAGAATTTTGACTATAGAGTCAGATAGAGCTGACTTAATACTCAGTAGTGCTACAGGCTAGCTGTGTGACCTTAGGAAATTGATTTTTGAGTCTGAGCATCTATTATCTCATGTATAAAGTTGGGATAATACTATGAACCTCATATCATTCTGTTATAGAGAAAAAGATAATGTATGTGAAGTGCCTAGCACAGACTAAGCACTCAATGAATATCAATAATGATATTATTGCCTTGGGTGCCAAGCAGTTATCAAGGTGGGAATTTTCAATGCATCTCCTCACATGGAATGTGGAGCCCATGGAACTTCTGACATCCAGGAATGGGAAAGGACTCACCATTTCAAATCTTCTGACTCCCAAATGTGGCTGCTTTCTATTACCCTGAGAGAGACAAAGTTCTATTTAAAGAGGCACTGCTTCTGCCTCCTACTGCCCAGCGTTTCTGAAAGAAACACACAGCAGGAAAATGACATAAAGATTGACAAAGCCACATAGTAAGCAAATGCAGATTACCCTAGTAAGAGATGAAGAGAAATGCAGAAGAGATAGAGAGCATAAATCTGGGCCAAAAATGCAGCACACATGCATTTTGAACTCTCTCTCTCTCTCTCTCTCGTGTGTGTGTGTGTGTGTGTGTGTGATTTTTCAAGTTAAAGGGTACATTCATCCAGTGGGAGAGGAGTGAGTGAAGTGGGGATTTTGAGATTCACCATAGTGTGGAGAGAAAAGTATTTGCAGTCTCCTGGTAAGCCATCCCTAGATTTCAGTTTATATTTTTGAGTAGCTAATAACTACCAATAAAAATGCAAGTTACAAAAACTTATATAATCAAGAGAATGTGTGCCTTCCTCCCCTGGTTCTGAACCTCCAAATTCACAGTCCTTTTGGAAATTACTGTTAAGGGTTTCTTGAATTGTCACACACATGGTAGCATACCTGCACATGCTCTTCTGATTCTTGCTTTTTTTGTTTGTTTAAAAAAAGAGATGATTTATTTATTAATTTGAAAGACAGAGTTACAGAAAGGGAGAGGCCATTGTAATCCATAAGCTGTACTTTGGAAATTTATATTTATTAAAGTTAAAAAAAATCAAGATTGTATTTCCTTTTTTTTTTTTTTAAAAAAAAAAGACTATTTATTTGAAAGGTAGAGTTAAATAGAGAGGATCTTCCATCCACTTGTTCACTCCCACTCTGAAGCCAGGAGCCTGAAACTCAATCCAGGTCTCCCACGTATGTGCAGGTGCCCAAGGACTTGGGCCATCTTCTGCTGCTTTCCCAGACATGTTAACAGGGTGCTGGATCAGAAGTGGAGCAGCCAGGACTCACCGGAACCAGTGTTGCTTTGATATGGGGTGCTGGTGTTGCAGGCTGAAACCCAACCTGCTGTGCCACAATGCAGGCCCCTTATATTTCCTTTTATATGTATATAAAAGAATATATATATATATATATATATATATAAAGGTGTATTCAAATACTTTGCCAATTTTGGGTCACTGAGTTTTTGGTCTTATCATATTGGGTTGTAAGAGTTTTTCTGTTTTTTATACTTATTTTAATTTTTTTGTTTATTTTCATTTGATTTGAGAGAGGGAGAAGGAAACAGGTAAACAGGGAGAGATCTTCCATCTACTGGTTCACTCCCCTAAAGGCCTGCAATAGCCAGGCCTGGGCCAGGTGGAATCCATGAGCCTAGAAATCCAGATTTCCCACATGGGTGGCAGTGACCCAAGTAGTTGGGCCATAATCGGCTGCCTCCCACCATCTGCATTAGTAAGAGGCTATGATAGGAATCACATAGCCTGGACTTGCTCATATGGGATGCAGGAGACACAAGTGACAGCTTAACTGCTGTACCAAATGCATGCTACCAAATAAATTAGCCCTTTGTAATAGGAATGACAAATATTTATGGCTCCATTTTGCCTTTTGTTATGCAGAAAAGTTGAATTTGATATATCAAGTTTATCCTTTATCTGTGGCTTCTGGGTTATATGTTATTGTTAGAAAGATTGTTAAACTATCCATGGGGCTGAAACTGTGGTATAGTGGGCTAAGCCTTGGCCTGCACTGCCAGCATCCCATATGGGTGCTGGTTCATGTCCTGGCTGCTCCTCTTCCGATCCAGCTCTCTGCTGTGGCCTAGGAAAGCAGTAGAAGATGGCCAAAGTTCTTGGGCCTCTGCACACACAAGGGAGACCTGGAAGAAGCCCTGGCTCCTGGCTTTGGATCAGCCCAGCTCTGGCCATTGTGGCCATTTGGGGAGTGAATCAGCAAATGGAAGGCTTTTCTCTCTGTCTTGCCCTCTTTCTTTCTGTAACTCTACCTCTCAAATAAATAAAATCTTTAAAAATGTATGTAATATTTTCTTTCATAATCTTTTTTATATTTAACTCATTGATACATATGGACATTATTTTGATGTGAGATATGAGGTAGGGAAACAGCTCTCTTTTTTTCTCCAGATATCTTCTCAGTTGTCTCAATACATTTACTGAGTAATCCATCCTTTCTGCAGTGAATTGAAATACCATCTTTACGATGTACTACATTCCTATGTATTTGCATCAACTTCTGAACTTTCTGTTCTGTTCTGATCAGTCAGGCAGGCCTGGATGAATCCTGGCTCTGTCACTTCTGCTTGTGGGAGTCTGGGAAGGCTACAATGTCTGTAAGTCTCAGTTTTCTCAGCTGCAAAGTGGAAGGTCACTTACCTCACAGCATTGTTGTAAGGACTGCAAGAGAAAACTGATGCAGGGGCTGGCACTGTGGCGTGGAGGGTAGAGCCACTGCCTGCTGTGCCAGCATCCCATATGGATGCTGGTTCAAGTCCTGGAAACTCCACTTCTGGTCCAGTTCTCTGCTATGACCTGTAAAAGCAGAAGATGGCCCAAATCCTTGGGCCCCTTCACCCATGTGGAAGACTTGGAAGAAGCTCCTGGCTCCTGGCTTCATATCGGCCCAGCTCCGGCCGTTGTGGCCATTTGGGGAGTGGACCAGCAGCTAGAAGACCTCTCTTTCTCTTCCTCTGCCTCTGTATAACTCTGCCTTTAAAATAAATAAATAAGTAAATCTTTAAAAAAGAGAGAGTTAACTGATGTGAAGGTGCTTTGGAAACTGCCAGTACTACATTGCTTGGTAACGTTGTTACAGAAGCTGTAAATCCGGAAGAAAAATTGATACAGTTTCACTTAGGGCAATGGATGAAAAAGAAATACAGTTTCAATTTCTTGGTAAAAACTTAAATAAGCAGCCCACAACCCCCCCCCCAATACAATTGGGTCCCAACAAAATTAGGGAAAGTAGGGGTTAATTATATCAATGAAGTAATATAGTGTTATGATCTAAAAGACACTCAACAAACATTAGTGTTTATGATAGGAGCTGTGTAAGGATTAAGGTGTGTGTGTGTGTCTGTGTGTGTTCATGGTGGATGCGGAAGGGTTAGAGAAAGGCAAGAGTCTAGAAGTAACTCTAGTGGAAAGAGAGAGAGGCTAGAGGGAGTCTTGAGGGAACAGAACCTGGGATGCTGAGTCATGGAAAGAGGAGTAGGAAGTGAGGGTTACAAAAAGAACAGGCGGGGAATTTTTGATACTGTGCATTTTACTGCTGAATGAATCCCTAAATCCCATGCATTTGAGCTGAAGAAGACTTTAGAGGTCATTTACTCCAATTCCCAATTTTAAAGAATTTGAAAGTGAATTTCAGTTCACATTATAGGTCTCATAATATGTAAAAAAATATTCATTGTTCTAGTATCAACCGTTAGGTTCCCAGCAATTTCCACAGGAGGATGAACACAATCCTTTGGCCTGTGCCGGTGGGAAGAAAAGGAGGCAGCCAGCAAGAGGAGGGAGAGGGAGGGCAGTGGGCAGAAACCCAGTCTCTGAGATTCCGGCTAGAGGCAGCAGGTGGCCTGGGCACGGTGGGGGCAGGAGGAGGGGGAGAACAGGATGAGTAGCTCAGGCCTCTCAGGAAGGAGCCACCTGGGACCTGCCCTGAGCTTCTAAGCAAGACAAGCTGTGGCTTGTGGGTGGCAAGGCAGTGCTGTCAGAGCAGAGCCACATGTCTGGGAAGCGTGTCTAAGGCACTTGTTATGGGGATGCCTCAGTGGTCAGGTTTGGGGCTGTTTCTCCGTGCCAGTGCATTGTTGCTAGCTATGCCTAGAGGTGCCAGGTCCCAGGGTGAGTTCTGCCACCACTGGATGGACAGCGCTCGGCTATGGCATGGAGGCTTCCAGTGTCCAGAGGGATATGATAAGCCCACTGCTACTTTCTGCTGTGGGACCTGTTCTCTGCGCTACTGCTGTGCCACCCCTGAGGCTCGGCTGGATCAGGGCCAGTGTCCAGAGGATGCGCCCTGGGACTCCACAGAGGCTGTGCTCCCACCTCCAGAAGGTAATACGAGAGCTGAATGGGCAGCAGAGGGGAGTTGGACAGGTGGGATGAGGGAGATGGATATATTGAGGGTCAGACGATCTGTGTTGGAATCCCACTTCCACCCCATCCTAACTGTGTGATTTCAGGTCAGGCTGTTTGTTTCTTAGAACCTGCTTGCCCATTGTCCTGCTGCTGATTCCTAGGAAGTACATGAGCCTTGTTATACTTGAGATGAGTGGGTTTCAGGTTGGTTTTGAACCCAGCAACCTTGGTCTAACTTGGGAAATTAGACTCCAAGACCCTTTGCCTCATTATTTTGCTTTCAACTTTCATTGCTTGCCAGGCAGGGGTTCAGAGTCCTCCCACAGTTCACCCTCACCTGAGCTGGGGAAACAACTCTTCATGAAACCCCTCTCATTCACTATGGTGTCTTCCTGAGTGGTTTCAGTTTGGTACAGAAAAAGTATCATTTATTTCTTCATCCGACAAAAATTCATTGAGCATCCACCCCTTTGCAGCCAGCAGACCTCATGCTGAAAACTATTGCTTTATCCCCTTTCCTTTTGGGGATCTCTGTGGGAAGGGAGGGTTGTGGGAATTTTTTGCAGGGGTAAGACATGGGGGAAAAGGGTTCTGTGGCTCTCATTCCTTTAAAGCACTTTGTAGGATCATTTTTCTTGAGGACAAAACCCTGTGGTGCTGCTGGACTCACCTTGGGCCCTCCTGCCCCCATCTTTTGCTCCTTTCTCTGCTCCCAAGTAGCCTGGAAGTCTTAGGACACCTGCAAAGCAGTTCCTCCTAGTTCCCAAACCCAAGGCTGTCCTGAAAACACTGAATTCCTTTGGGCCTATGCTGGCTTTAGCCAGGAAAATTACCACCACCAAGGCACCAGGGGGCTGCGTGTCAGATTTCCTCCAGCACAACATAGCCTCTGTGTAGAGACTTCACTGCTCCAGTCCCCAGATTTTAGGGCTTAGGGCCACCCAAATTACTGAAAAGGACCAGGATACCTAGGTCAGTGGGCCACAGCCACATATGGCCTGTGGTAAACAAGTCTAACCTCTGCCTTGCTGGATGGGTAATGAAAGGAGACAGTGCCATTCTGTCGAGTACATACATGGGTACTTCAAAAGTTTATGGAAATGGCCGGCGCCGTGGCTCAACAGGCTAATCCTCTGCCTTGCGGCGCCGGTACACCGGGTTCTAGTCCTGGTTGGGGCGCCGGATTCTGTCCCGGTTGCCCCTCTTCCAGGCCAGCTCTCTGCTGTGGCCAGGGAGTGCAGTGGAGGATGGCCCAAGTCCTTGGGCCCTGTACCCGCATGGGAGACCAGGAGAAGCACCTGGCTCCTGGCTTTGGATCAACGTGGTGCGCCGGCCGCAGCGCGCCGGCCGCGGTGGCCATTGGAGGGTGAACCAATGGCAAAGGAAGACCTTTCTCTCTGTCTCTCTCTCTCACTGTCCACTCTGCCTGTCAAAAATAAAAAAAAAATTAAAAAAAGTTTATGGAAAACGAAATTAAAATGCATAGTTTTTTTTCATAGTACACATTTTCCATGGAGTTTTTGAAGACATCTTATGCATATTTTAAATATATGTGATACTGTTTCCCCAGCCCACTGGTGTTCCCTAGGGGTCTACTATAAATTTCTTGCCTAGCTGACTGAGCTCCCTATTCAGGGCCACTTCTGAAGTGGAGGAAGGTCCCTCCTGTAACCCACAGATCAGGGCAGAAGTGCTCATTTAGAAGCCTGCAGAGCAGCCTGCATAGCTTCTCTAGCCAGAGTATCAAGAAGCACTTTCTGCGGGCTGGCATTGTGGCTCAGTGTGTTAACCTTCTATATGCAATGCTGACATCCTATATCAGAGTGCTGGTTCCAGTCCCAGCTGCTCTGCTTCCCATCCAGCTTCCTGCTAATGTAATGGGGAAGGTAGCAGCTGATGGCCCAAGTGCTTGAGCCCCTGCCCAACCCACATGGGAGACCAGGATGGGATTCTTGTCTCTGAGCTTTGGCCTAGCCTAACCTCAGTTGTTAAGGTCATTTGGGGAGTGAAACAGTAGATTGAAGATCTCTGTCTCTTCCTTTCTGCCACTCTGCATTTAAAATAAATAATTTTTTTAAAGAAGGCCTCCTTATTTTCCCTCTCAGTCTCTAGCTCTTCCAGAATGTACCTTCTCTTTTCTTACTCCCTTGCCTTTTTTCCTTTTGTGTGGAATTTCTATTTCCTCTATTGTCTCTCAAGAGTCAATAGAGAAGAGTAACGAAGATCTGGCATCACACTTTCTAGTAGATTGACTGGTTTACGGATATCCACTGGACTGAGACAATAACAGGGCCTTATTTAACTTTGCACTTCCTATAATATGGAGGAGCACAGTGCCTGGCATATACATACTTTGGAAATATTTATCAAATTGGCCTTACTGCCCACTACGAAGCAATCATCTATCCCATTTCTTCATGGCTTTACTCTCAATTGTCATAACTTTTATGATGGTATAAGCTACAGATATTTTTCTTCAAGGCTTAAATATTTACAGGAAACATTTCAGGAACAATAGCAGGTAATAAAAATGATATTGCTTTGGGGAGGGGTGCCTGCCTGGTACAACTCAAATAATATTCTGCAAGTTGCTGTTACCTCTCTAAAACAGCCCTAATCTGGAGTCCTTCATAGCTGCTATAGATACTTAGAGGTTTTTAAAAGGGTTTACAGCCATTGCTCTTGGAATATTGGGCTGATGAAACCATGTCATATGAGGGTAGGGTATTTACAGTTTCTGAAGAAGTTTGATAATCACTAATTCATGTGGTTCTCACATTTACTGATAAGTAATAGATCTCCTAGCTTAGTGGCTTTTCCACCACAGCTGCCAGAGTGGTCAAGAATTCTTGCACAATGTTTGCCATTTACAGTACTTCTGCATTGTGTATATATATATATATATATATATATTTAAAATAATGTTAATATTTTAGATAAAAGAAATTTCACTTGTATTCATTTCCAATGAGTTCAGCATGCTTTGGTGGTCTGGTCTTATGGATCAATAAATCAATCTAATTCAAGGGAGGTGTCAGCTAGAAGAGTGTGGTTTCTGGTTCAAATTCCAAATGAACCAGCTTGGGTTTCAGTAACTACTATACTACTAGCAAGCAATGGACACCATCAGAAGTTTATTTCTCCTTTCTAAACCCCAGGTTCTTTACTTACAATATAGTATAATTACAGCACCTAGGTTGTTGAAGGAATTAACAGATGATGGGAAAATTTCAGAAACAAACCAAGTATCAGTATGGTACAGATTAAATAAATTATGTTACAGAGACACAATGGCACATTATACATCTCCCTCCCCACCCCCCCCCCAAAAAAGGATTGAAGAAATTATCTGAACTGATATGGAAAGATTTCCAGGATGTATTGTTTGGTAGAAAAAAGCAAAGGATGAAACAATATGTGCTACTTATTGTGGAGGGGGTGCTGTGAGAGTATAATTTGCATTTGCCTGTGTTTTCATACAGGAATATGGCTGGGATACATACACAGAACATAAATAAAATAGGTATCTTTGGGGGGGTGTTTCAAGGTGACACTGTATGGTCAGATACAAAGGTAGGGACAAGACTTCTCAATTATATCACATTATTTATCATTTTCATTTTTGAGCCATGTAAATGTAGTTCCTACAAAAATATTTTGAAACTAGACATTGTGCTAGCAATAGCAACTTATTTGTAGCTTCCTTAAACCACTATGCTGTTCCATGTTATACTTTATCATTTTGTTCCCTTTTTAGCAATGTTCCTCATTTTGTTGTTACTCTGCAAATTTCTGAATAGCAGTTCTTCAGGAATTCTTTAAAACTCAGCTCTACACACAAATTTCCATTTACTGTGTTTTCCCCAATATGTGTGCAGAATAGCTTCGCTTCTGTCTTTACTAACTCTGACTCCTAACATTGACATTTTCCTTCCTTTGAAAACTGCACTGTACTCTGGGAAATGCACCTTAGCCCAGATAGAACTGCCTACTCACATTTCCCATTATACCTTTGTTCATTATGCCTGCTTATGTCACAATTGTATTTGCTCATTTTTGAGTCATCTTTTCCAATAGGGTAGATCTCCTTGCAGGACAGGGCTCATATCTCTCTTATCTCTGATTCAACAGTGGACTGTATCATCAGATTGGGCATCATGGGTGAGTCCCAGGCTCCAGAAAGATCTGGCATGTGGGATCAGAGGCTTAAGGAGCCTTTCCCAGGGCAAAGTCCAAATGTGAGTTTTGTCCCTGGAGAATTCACTCTTCTCTTCACAACCTGTTATGGGACTGCTTTACAAAATCTTTCTTCCTGCAGCATCTTATAAGACAAGATGACCTCCAAGTCTGATACATGCACATTCGCTTTTTTAAAATATTCATTTTATTTGAAGTCAGAGAGAGGGAGAGAGGGAGAGAGGGAGAGAGGGAGAGAGGGAGAGGGAGGGAGAGAGAGAGAGAGAGAGAGAGAGAGAGAGAGAGAGAGAGAGCTCTTCTACTTGCTGGTTCACTCCCCAAATAGCTGTCCCGGGGTGGGCCAAACCAAAGTCAAGAGCCAGGAACTCTATCTGGTTTTCCCACATGAGTGGCAGGAGCCCATCATTTGCTGCTTTCCCAAGTGCTTTAGCAGGGAGCTGGATAGGAAGTAGAGCTGCTGGGACTTGACCCAGCACTCCAGTATGGGATGCTGGTATTGTAGGCAGTGGCTTGACCAGCTGTGCCACAATGCCAACCACAAAGTGAATATTTTCTGAGTGTGAGGAATTCTAATGCTCCATGAGGAGATAAGTCCTTTTTTCCCAGATGCTTAGTAATTTTAGGATTTTATTTTTAAAAAGATTATTTACTTATTTGAAAGGCAGAGTGACAAAGAGGTAGAAGGAGGGAGGGAGGAATGGAGGGAGGGAGGGAGAGAAAGATGGAGAGAGAGAGAGAGAGAGAGAGAGAGAGAGAGAGAGAGAGAGATTGAGAGAGACTCTTCCATCCACTGGTTCACTCCTCAAATGTCCAAAATAGCCAGGAACTCCATCCTGGTCTCCAACATGAGTGGCAGGAGCCCAATCCAGGAAGCTGGATCAGAAGTGAAGCAACTATGACAGAACCAGCACTCTGATGTGATATGCTGGCTTTGCAGGTGGTGGCTTAACCCACTGTGACAGAATACTGGCCCTGTTTGAAGATTTTAATTCCACAACACACATTTATCCAGACTAGAGTCCTTAGTTGTTGAGTATGTCATTTTTGTCTTGGCAGAACAACTTCAGCCCTTTGTTGATTTTTACTGCTCTTCTCAAAGGCTCCATGTGTCAAATCACATTTCTTTTGAGGGATAGGGACAGGAATTGAGCATATTATTTTCAGGTTCAGGCACCACATCTTTTATACAATAAGATTATCTTTCATTTTCATTTTTGTTAAAGAAGAAGATCAAAATGTAGATAGAATTGGAAAATAATGTATTGAAAAACCTAGACTATTGTATTCAGGGCACCTGAACGTTAGCTCTGATCTTTTTGGTAGTCAAGACTAGAAGGAATACACTTTCCTTTTTTTATTTCCTTGTCCCTATTCTTAGCAATGAAAAGCTCATCTCATGCACCCCAAAAATGGAGGGAAAAAGCCCTTAACATTTTCAGGACACTGCATAGTTCATAAATGCTTTCACATATCTCAGATCCTTTAATATGAAGTAGGCATTATCCCAATTTTATTGAGGAATAAGCTGCAGTTCAGAGATGTTAACTGGTTTGCTCAAGGCCACGTTGTTTTTAAGTGACTCAGTCAATGAGTAGGACCCAGCACTTGTGGCTGCTAATATCAAGTGTTGTTTCCACTTAACATATTGGCTTTCAAAGGAGGTACTGTGGTCTTTTGGGATATGATCTTCTTCCTGTGAGAGGTTCTGTACAGCATTTCCTCTTTAGGGCTACAGGGCAGATGGCTTCAGTCCATAATAACTGTTTACCCCTTTCCCTTGGTGATTACTGGTAAGCCATAGATCACAGATTCATAAATATCATTTGGATAACTTCTCCCTAAGCACATGTATTACCTCAGACCTACCTACACTGAGATTCATTCCTCTTTGTTCAAAAGGCCTTAGTGTGTCATCTATAGATCTACTATCTTTCCTGCCTGGACAGGTTCAGTGCAAGCTCCTAAAGAAAAGTTTGTGCATTGGTATATGCTCTGGGTGTTGCAAAGGGTATAAAATGTCTACAGTAGCAGTAGACCTCCCATCTTGTAACTACCTAACTATTTCTTCTCTCCCCTCTTCATCCTAGGATCCATCTACCTGCCCTTAGTGATCGTGGGTGGCACCTTTGTCACTTTCATCCTCTTGGGAATCCTCGCTGGTATTGCTTGCTTCCGGTGCCTTCGGTCTCAGAGAAGGGAGGAACTCTGCACTGCACCTCAGAGCCCTGAACCTACTGTGCAAAGCTCTATTCCCAACTCCAGAATAAATGCCTCAGAAGGCCCACTGCTTCACTCCAAACCTGACGTGAGCCCCATCCTGCCTTTTACCACTCATGAATACCCAGAGAGCACCATCCTTACCATCCCTACCTCAGTCACTAGGCCTCTCCACTGGCCCTTGCTCGGGCCCTCCCAGATACCACCCCTAACTCCCAGTACAGCTATTGTTGTAGCCCCTGCTCCCCTACTGGCTGGTGCAATTTCTTATGGACCAGCCTCTGCTGCACACCCCCTAGGTACATCATTCCAGGACCCCTTGCTGTATCCTGAAGCTCATTGTTGAAGGAAGCACCAAGCAAATGGAAGGAAAAAAAGCTCAGTCACTGAAGATGATTTTCTGTTTTCTAAAAAAATGAGTTGCCTTTCAGATAGATGAGTGTCTCTTCTGTCTTGTTTTTAATAACAGTGCACTGTGGCAGCTGCCATTGCTTTCTCATAAAGAGGAAGGGTTTCACTTAAAAGCAGTATCATTTAGCTGATGAATTGGGAAAATTATGTCTATAGTGGAAATGTTGTCATCAGTCTCAAGGTGGTCTTAAGGTTTCTGAATGCATTAAAAACGCATCTTGTGTTTATATGCTGAAGGAGAGTGATAAAAAGGTGATATTTTACTTGTGCTTGTAATGTTCATTGCAGTGTTAGCCATTTAAGCTCCCATTTGGAGCCTGGATTCCTACAAGATAGATGACAGAATTTGGGGATTCAGCTCACTCTGGGAGCTGTGGGACTTTAACTGTCAGCAAGAAATACATGCATATATACAAGCATATGTATTGCCTCCTTTTTAGGGCCAGTATTGAACGGAGAACTTTAAAGACAGCTAGAGGTCAATGAAGACTGAACCTGCACTTCACAAGGGAAAGTAAGATTTCTATAAAAGGACTGCCGGTTGTGAATTTTAAAGGCAATGGAAAAGGATTCATGTCCTTTCTCGAAGAACTGAAGGCTGCTAGTGCTAATGGACAGTATGACCTCTGAGATATAATTAATCCAGAATACTTTGCAAGAGGTAAACATGCAGAGCCTCTCCAGAGTCATTGAAATGGTTTAATATTCAAGTGTTTTTACAATTGCTAATGAAAAACTCTCTCTGGCACCAGATAATCAGGTGGGGGAGAACTATTCTTAATTCCCTCATGAATAGCTTCTTCTAGCCCTGGAACCAATGAAACCTGAGTCTGAGACCTCAGGGACCCAGAGGTGATCATTAGTATAGTATAGATCAGATACTTGAAAAGCCACTGCAGCAACTGAATTTAAGTTAAATAAAACTAACGTGCATGCCATTCACCTCCTTTCATGTTGATTTGTCTACCATCAGTGTGGTGATTTTCTCAGTAACATTCACAGATTCTGATTATCACTTTTCAGAGGTAGGCCTTGTAAGGAGCTTTCTGTGTGACCTTGGGAAAGCCACTTCACCCCTCTAGCCTTCAATTCCTCTACCTCTCAAAATGGCAAGGTGGATCAGATAGTGGGTTTCTTTTTCAGTTCCATCTAAGGTAGTGATTAGTCCTGTCTGCACATTAGAATCACTCAGGAATTTGGAAAAAAAATACAGGTATGGTACTATGCCAAGCCAATTAAATCTGAATCTGGGCAGATGTTGGAGTTTTCTTTAAAACCTCCCTGTATGATACAATGTGAAACTAGGGTTGATAACTACTTATTTCTGATCTGTGCCTTTCTATCTTAGGCTAGATGTGATCCAGCTTATAAGCCATCTGGAGCATATTCATTTCCTATTGGTGCTGTAATAAGTTACCACAAATCTAGTAGTTAAAACAATACAAATTATCTGACAGTTTTGGAAGTCAGAAGTCCAAAATGTTTTGCTGAGTCAAAGTCAAGATGTCAACAGGGCTGGTCCCTTCTGGAGGCTTTGGGGGGAGAATCTTTCTTTCATATTAACAACTTCTAGAGGCTGCCTATATTCACTGGATTGTCTGCCCCTCCTCTATCTTCAAGTGTATCATTCCTATCTCCACTTCTGCCATCAATCACATCACTTTCTCCTCTGGCTCCAAATCCTCCTGCCTCCTTCTTGTAAGGACCACTGTGATTATATCAGGCCCACCAAGTTAGCCCAGCATGATCACTGTTTTTGCAAGATCCTTAATTTAATCACATGTGAAGATTCTTTTTGCCATATAAGGTGATATATTCATAAGTTTCAAGGAGTAGGACCTGGGCATATATACGGGAAAGGCATTATTCAGTCCACCATGGTGACCCCTTATTTTCCTACTGTATATAGTGATTTAAGTGCCAGATTAAAATATTTGATTCTAGCAGGGATTTTCTTGGCAAGAGAAGATTAGAACATGGCTTAAATTGCAAAAAAGAACACTTTGCATTAGTGTAATGTTTCACTTTCATATCCATTACCTCCTTTGATCCTTACAGTTAAGATGGGAGGTTGATGGGGTTAGCTGAGGCTAGGTGGAATGAAGTAAGCTGTCCAAAGTGATAGGGGTAGAATTTGGTGTAGGGTTGCTAGATTTAGCAAATGACAAAATAGATGCTGGGTTTGGGTGCTTAGCCAAGTGATTGATATTTTCTATATCAGAGTGCCTAGGTTTGATACCAGCCTCTTGTTCCTCATTCCACTGTCTAGCTAATGCAGATCCTGAGAGGTAGTGGTGATGGCTCAAGTAATTAGTTTCCTGCCACCCATGCAGAAGACCTAAATTCAGTTTCCAAGTCCTAGTTTTGGCCTGGCCCAGCCCCAGCCATTGTGGGTATCTGGGAAGTGAACTAGTTAACTAGTTGATGAGAATTCATTCTGCCACCTGTATGGGAGACCTGGACTGAGTTCCTAGCTCCTGGCTTTGGCTGAACCCCAGGCATTGCTGGCATCTGGAGAATGAACCAGTCAATGGGAGTATTCTCTCTTTCTCTGTCTCCCTGCCTTTCAAATAAACAATTTAAAAAAGAATTATGAACTATTGATTAAATTTGAATTTCATACAATTTTTTAGTATCCTTAAGTCCCATGTAATATTGAAACATACTTCAAAAGTATTCATTGTTTATCTAAAATTTTTTAAAGATTTATTTATTTATTTGAAAGGCAGAGTTACAGAGAGGCAGAAGCAGAGATAGAGAGGTCTTCCAACTGCTGGTTCACTCCCCAAATGGCCGCAACGGCAAGAGCTGCACTGATCTGAAGCCAGGAGCCAGGAGTTTCTTCCAGGTCTCCCATGTGGGTGCAGGGGCTCAAAGATTTGGGCCATCTTCTACTGATTTCTGAAGCCATAGCAGAGAGCTGGATTGGAAGAGGAGCAGCTGGAACTTGAACTGGCACCCATATGGGATGCTGGCACTGCGGATAGTAGCTTTACCCGCTACACCACAGTGCTGGCCCCATACCTAAAACTTAAATTTAACTGGGCATGCTGTATTATATGACAGCTCTACCTCGGTGTGCTTACTCCATTATTCTTCAGTTGTTTCTTTGTATTCCATGTTCCATCCTACTAATTAGTACCATTATGAATGGTATTTTAATATTCTTTTTATATGGCTTAATATTTATGAAGCTCTTTGGTATATATTATTTACTTTGTTCCTCAGAATAAGCCTTCCTGCCACCTCCTAGAGATAAGCAGAGCAGGCACTATGAAACTTCATTTTATAGATAGGATTCAAGCCCAGGAAAGGTTATGGACTTGCTCATGGGTACCAGAATCCTTGTCCTTTTACTCTCGTATCCTAGATCCCTGTGATGTTCCACACTCACTTGAAAGCCTAATTTCTCTCCCCTTTCTCAGACCCTTGAACCCTTTAACCCTCCAGTCTGATCTCACGTAGACCTTGCTGCCATGTCTACAAGAAGATGAGCCCTTTCTGGTCATAACCCCAGGCCTCCCAGGGCTACAATGTTCTTATCCCAAAGACTCCTTCCTGTAGGCTTCAGACCCCAGTGTGTTAATCCAAACTTGCTCATTTTATGGCCCAACTGTTCAGCCTCTCACTTTTGGAGACAGGGAAGTGGTATCAATGCCTGAGAAGTGATTTGATCCCTCATTCATGTGCACACTCTGCCTTGTTCCAGAAAAGGACTTAAAGAGGCAATATATGCAAATAGCCAAGAATAAAAGGAGGAAAAATTGGAATATAGAACCAAAGCCCAGAACTCTGAACCCTAGAGTGATTCCCAGCATTCCTAGTGTCTCTGTGAAGATCTCTGTGATGGAATTGGCCACAAGGATTATGCAGACTAGACAGCAGAGATGCCTCCTCCTTTCTTTCACAGATAAAGAAACTGAGGTCCACGGAGAAAAAGAGTCACACAATATGTGAGGAGCAGAGCTAGAGCTGGGTCTTTGTTTTTCCAAACCTCCAGGTCACTTTCTGCCCATGAAGACAGGAAACTATTTTGTTTGTTGTTACAATCCTTTGCATAAATGATAGTTCTTGATCATATAAAGACACACACTTATTCTCTTAGCCTTGTTTGTAGAAAGTGAAGGTCTACTGATTCAGGCAGAGATTGCAATTTAGCTGAGCAGAGGCCCATACGTGGAGGAGCTATCAGCAATCTGTATTTATTCCCTACTGTGCCTTCCTACCCATGAACTTGAACGTAAAAAGTTTAGTGATTCCTTCCCTCCATTCCCAACTGACTGCTTCATCAGCACTAACAGCCCTACTCCTCTCCATCTAGAAGAAAATAAAAGGAGGCTGGGATAGGACTTCAATTTTTTGGTATTAATTGATCCTGGCCTGGAGTGCTTTTGTGCTAAGATACCCTTCTTTATATATCTCTCTCTATCCAAATGTAAGGGACAACAGTTAGCCAAACTGGATGGATCATTGGATGCCTATTATTCTGAGGTGCATAAAAATGTGCGCTCTGGGGAAGCATTGTGGTGCAGTGGAATAAGCCACAGCTTTCAAGGATGGTATCCCAGGACCTGGCTGCTCCACTTCTGATCCAACTCGCTGATAATGCACCTGGGAAAGCAGCAGTTGATGGCCTAAGTGCTTGGGTCCCTGCACCCATGTAGGAGACCCCTATGAAGCTCCTGGCTCCTGGCTTTGGCCTGGCCCAGCCTTGCTGTTGCAGCCATTTGGAGCAGTAAACCAGTGGATGTAATATCTCTGTCTCTGTTTCTGTCTCTGTCTCTGTCTCTCCCTCTTTCTGTAACTCTGACTTTAAAATAAAGTAAATCTTTAAAAAAATGAGCGTGGCTTCCTTCTTTGGCTCCTATCAAGAAGTGATGAAGGGTGGGCAGCCTTGTGGCATAGGGATTCCAGCAACCTGTATGGGCACCAGTTCAAGTCCCCGCTGCTCTACTTCTAATCCAGCTTCCTGCTAATGGCCTGGGAAAAGCAGTGGAAGATGGCCCAAGTGCTTGGGTCCCAGACCCATGTGGGAGACCTGGAAGAAGCTCCTGGCTCCTGATTTCAGCCTCCAGTCCTGGCCATTGTGGCCATCTGGGGAATAAAACCATCTCATGGAAGAACTCTGTGTGTTTGTCTCTCCATCCATCTCTGTAATTATGACTTTCAAATAAATAAATCTGTAACAACAACAAAAAAAGAGATTTGATGAAGGGCCCTTCACTGGCATTTCTGCTAATGGCTTAAGTTTCCTGAGTCTAGTCTTCTAATGTATGTTTAGAATTATGGAAGGCAATGGCTTTGGACCTTTATGCAAAAGAATACAAGATGGAGTTTGATCAAGGCTATATTGTATAGTGCAGACTAGGATCACATTGAAGATAGTCAAAATTGCTAAAAAAGTATTCTGACAGTAAAAACAGTAAGGAAAAGCCAATTTAGGACTATTGTTACAGGTTTCAAGATTATCATAATAGGGGAGACAGATAAGGCTCAACTTCAAAGAAGGCAGGGACAAACGGGCATTGAGAGCTAATAAGCAGAATTAGGAAATCAGTGGATAGAAAATTACTAAGAGGAAACATCTTGCTGAAGATAGGCCAGAGAAATCAGATATTAAGGGTGGGAGATTTTCTCTAAACTGACTTTGGGGCATTGTGGCATAAAGGGCTAAACTACCGCCTACAATGCCAACATCCCACATGGGTGCTTGTTCTAATCCTGGCGGCTCCACTTCCAATCTAGCTCCCTGCTAATATGCCTGGGAAAGCAGTAGAAGGTGACCCAAGTGCTTGGGCCCCTGCTCCCACATGGGAGACCTAGATGGAGCTTCAGTCTCCTGGCTTCAGTCTGGTTAAGCCCCGGCTGTTAGAGCCATTTGTGGAGTGAACCAGAAGATGGAAGATCTCTCTCTCTCTAACTTTGCATTTCAAATAAAGAAAATAAATCTTAAAAAATAAACTGATTTAGCAAGATTCTTCATACAACTGGACTAGACAGGGTAAAGATAAAGTCCAAGGACAAGCCTTGGTTTAGAAGAGGGCTCAGAGTGATCTAGGCAGGAAGGTAGTACTAGCAAGAGGAGCTGAGGTCTTCTAAGCATTGCTTTGCTGTCCTGCTCATTACAGCCCTTCCTGCCCAGCCCCGTGTAACAGCTATGTCCTGTGTGGCAGCCCAGACCCATGCTGCTCAAATCATACAACTTCTCTGCACCATCCAAAACCAATGCCTTCCATGCATGGCCCAAACACCCTTCCATGAATTACCAAAAACTCTCCCTTCCCTGTAGTGGAAAACTGAAACTTCCACAATTCTGCCACTTATAACTGGCACCAGCTAAAAATATCCAACCCGATTGCAGATTGCATCCCTGTGATGACTTTTAAGTCATTATAACATCATTACAATAAAATTACCATGGTCAAAAATCCCACTCTATTATGCACCTGATGCCATGACACTTCTGAGATTTCCAAAAAAGGACAAGGAAATGGATGATACTCAAGTCCTGCCCTGCCAAACCCCACTCCTTTGAATATTCAATTAAGCCTATCCAAGACACCACACCATGCCTTCAGATCATATTTTTACATTTCATATTTCTTGGACATCCCTGAACCTTGTTAATTACAACTCATTTTCTGAACTTGCCCATACTCATTCCTGAGTGTGTACATTCACTTTAAATAAAGCCTGCTTCTCTGCTCACCTTTACCTATATCTCTTCCTTGAATTCCTCCTCAAGTGGAGATAAAAACCTGGGACAAACCTAGCCAGGAGCCATCCAACAGCATAAGTGGAGAGCCTGCCAGGAGTTTGGAACCTACACAGACATTGGTCTATGAGTTTTTTCCAGCTCTAACCTCCCTTGTGCTTGAAGGTTTTGGTTTCTTTCTGCCTTTTTGTCCTTCTTTGCTCCATTCTGACCCACTATGAACTAACTCTTCTTAATTCAACCATGTCTGCTTCCTCCATCAACTGTTGGAGATGGGAAAGCCATGAGTTGACATTTTTGAGTCCTTTGGGACAGTTTGTAAGACTAGCTGGAACTTGTTTTCAAACTATGAGGTACCCAGATGGCTCCTTGTTTATATCACTAACCTCTCCGTGGCTTATAGCTTCTAAACCGCAAGAATTTTTGCTCTTTTGGAATAAGTACCGCATTGCATATTTTGTCACTCTGACCAATGAGGAGTTTGGTCTCCCATAGCACCTGCCTATATGGCAAATAAATTTTGCCACATCTTAACCTTTTTTTTTTAACTTTTATTTAATGAATATAAATTTCCAGTGTACAGCTTATGGATTACAATGGCTTCCCCCTCCCATAACTTCCCTCCCACCCGCAACCCTCCCCTCTCCCGCTCACACTCCCCTTCCATTTGCATCAAGATTCATTTTCAATTCTCTTTATATACAGAAGATCAGTTTAGTATAAAGATTTCAACAGTTTGCACCCACATAGAAACACAAAGTGAAACATACTGTTTGAGTACTAGTTATAGCATTAAATCACAATGTACAGCACATTAAGGACAGACATCCCACATGAGGAGCAAGTGCACAGTGGCTCCTGTTGTTGACCCAACAAATTGACACTCTAGTTTATGGCGCCAGTAACCACCCTAGGCTCTCGTCATGAGTTGCCAAGGCTATGGAAGCCTTCCAAGTTTGCCGACTCTGATCATATTTAGACAAGGTCATAAAAGACAGAGTGAGGATAGTAACCAATGATCCTAAGAGTGGCATTAACCAGGTCTGAACAATTATACAGCATTAAGTGGGGAAGAGGACCATCAGTACACACAGGTTGGGAGTAGAGCCATTGGTGGTAGAGTAGAGGTTATGATTACAAAGGAATGAGGCCCAAGTGCGCTAGACAGGGTCTAGAACAAAGGACAGAGTCATTATTAGAGGAGTTAAGAAAGGTGCTGTCTAAGCTACAATTAAGTTTTCTGCTTGAGAGGCAAATAGAACCTGACAGAAGGGGCTTGATAATAATCTGGTGGGCTTTAGGCCTTGTAAGTTAAGAGGCCCAGACCTATCTATCTCTTCACATGGGGTATATCCTAAGGGAGGTGTGAACCTCCTAGGGGAAGGCACTCTGTTGACTTTCATTACTTGGCTGGCCTGGGAGGAGAGCTGGCCAGGTAAAGGCAGGTGGCATCTCTAACAAGAAATTTACAGTTCTGCCTGCAATGTTGCTGACCCTACTTGACTATACCCTCAACTGCAGTGGTCACTTAGGAAGTTGGGCTGAGTGAAAGGCTTTTCAGCTTAGAGCCAATAAGATCTGTGGCTCTGACCTGGGCATCCTTCGACTCCAGGGCAGGTCCATTTCCAGTGATCCAACTCTTGGCACAGCCGCCAGGGCTCTTCGTAAGCTGACTTCTGCTGAAGCCCAGGCTTACCACATTGAAAGCCACTGCAGTGGACTGGCCTGTTGGGTCTCCTTGAGGGCAGATCACTGTACAGATCAGCTATTAATAGGCCTGCCACCCATTGCTTCTGATGCCTAGCTTTCTTTTCCTCCTGGTTTGTGTTAAAGCAGACCAGAGGATGCAAGTCAAGGGAGTGCCCAAGTCCCATCTCTAATCTTCGGTGGCCTGAACTACAAGTCTATAGTCACAGGCATGTTCTGTAGTAGTTTTTCTAAGGTAGACAATGCCCATGAGGACCATTATGTTCTCACTTTAAAACTTTCTTTCCCTTTGGTCTGAAAGCGAGGTTTTTTCTACTTACTGTTTACTTCGCTGATGGTGAAGTGAATCTAGCTATGAGATTATTATTTAAGTTCCTATTTTGGCTATGCTATTACAGAAAAATGTTAGCCATCTCTTTTATAAGGTCTAAAGATTAAATTGTGCGTCCTACAGATTCCTTCATAATAGAATTAGTTTCCTACCTTGAGGAGAATAGAGAAATGAAAGAACAAGTTGGGCTTAGAATAGAGAAATGAGGGAGCAAGTCCTAGATCGCTTGCTGACAATAGCAATATCACATGAATACTTAGCAAACAGTTTCAACCATTAGATAACAACTTAAGAAAACATTTACCAGAAGGTCCAATGCCTTCTAGAAATTTTAAGAATCATGTATTTGAAAACACCTCTTAAATATCTAACATGGTGTAGTTTGTTTAACCAGTAAACTTAAGCACAACCATATAAAATGTTTTTAGTTTCTTTCTACCAACAAGTTTAAAACATATGATACACAGATTCAGGTCACACAAATTAAAATGTATCTTTGATTGATTTTAGCAGCTTAAATTTATGGACAATCTTATCTATAAGCCATTTAAAATAAAACTCTTAATAAAATTTCCCCATGTGGACATACAATATGTACACACATATAACAAAGCATAATAGACCAATATAGAAATTTTAATAATAGCTTTTAAAATCTTTAACTCTTTTTGTAGATTGCCAATTGATTTGAATTGCTTTTTGTTTTTAGTAACCTCAGTTAACCATACTTTCTCTCAGTTGGTACTGTTAATACATTATTGGCTTCATCTGTTTACAGAGCCATCCCAAAGTACTGAATACAATAAAAGTGGCTGGAAAAAGTCCATAGGAACCTATAGGAGGACAGCTAAACACAGAACCAACAACGCTTTAGTTTTATGAGCAGCACATCATATATAACTGTGGATGACAAAAGACTTTAAGTCGCCATGTTTAAAATTATAAACTCATCAACCAACAAGAGGCACTTGCTTACTTCACAGTATTTTTGAAAGCACCTGCAGGATTTTACAAGTATTTAACCCTTTAGGCCTCTGGGGCTTTCTCATTAAGATAACTATCATGTCTAGTAACACAAGATCATTAGACTTTTTAATTCTCAAACATTTGTATCAATAGCATTTTCCATTATAGAAACTTAAATTTTGGTACCACATCACATCTTGACAGTCCTTCTAATATAATCCAAATAGCCTGATTAGTTGGTGTCTCTACAAGATGAGAGACATAGGTCCTTCGATCAAACTGAAAAAACAAAAGTCCAGGATTTACTGGAAATTTTTGAGACCTGATTGTTTGAAACTTTGATTTTTTGAATGCCTGTCAAGAATGCCAAGAAGGCTCAAAATCCAAAATATCTGGTTGAAATAAGATTCCTTAAAATCATGACATAACATAGACCAAATTTGATCATTGTTACAAGGTGATTATTCAAATCTTTGAAAATAAGCACATATTTCAATAACCCATAGCTCTTAATAAAAATTCAGCTGTTTTTGAACAATTAGAATTTAACAGACATCAAGAGAACATAATAGATTACTTTAACATATTGCTTTAACAGAGAATCAGATGTTAATTCTATGTCAAAGAGAAATTGAGCTTCCTGTGATCTTTTGCTGTGAGGTTTCCATCCTTTACCTCCTTTCATATTGGTGACCATGTTTCTGTGTTTCTGTGTGTAACACATCTTTAAGCATCTTTTGCAGGGCAGGATGAGTGGCAACAAATTCTTTCAGTTTCTGTTTGCTATGAAAAATCTTTATTTCACCTTCATTTACAAATGAGAGCTTTGCAGGATATAATATTCTGGTCTGGCAGTATTTCTCTCTTAGTACCTGGGCTATGTCTCGCCATTCCCTTCTAGCTTGTAGGGTTTCTGATGAGAAGTCTGCTGTGATTCTAATTGGAGATCCTCTAAGAGTAATCTGACGTTTCTCTCTTGCACATTTTAGGATCTTTTCTTTGTGTTTCACTGTGGTGAGTTTGATTACAACATGTGGTGAGGACCTCTTTTGGTCATGTTTATTAGGGGTTCTATAAGCTTCCTGTACTAAGATGCCTCTGTCCTTCTCCAAACCTGGGAAATTTTCTGCTAGTATCTCACTGAAAATGCCTTCTAATCCTTTCTCCCTCTCCATGCCTTCAGGAACTCCTAGAACCCGAATGTTGGGTTTTTTAATAGTATCCTGTAGATTCCCGACAATATTTTTTAGATTTCTAATTTCCTCTTCTTTTCTTTGGTTTGCCTGTTTCCTTTCCTGTTCTCTGTCTTCTGATATTCTCTCTTCTGCTTCACCCATTCTGTTTTTAAGGCTCTCTAATGTGTTTGTCATTTGATCTATTGAATTCTTCATTTCATTATGATTTCTCGTCACTATCACAGTTTCTTGTTCCACTAGCTGTTTCATTTCATTTTGATTCCTCCTTAATATTTCATTTTCACGAGAGAGATTTTCTATCTTGTCCATTAAGGATTTCTGTAGTTCAAGAATTTGTTTTTGAGAACTTCTTAATGTTCTTATCAATTTTTTGAGATCTGCTTCTTGCATTTCTTCGATCTCATCATCTTCATAATCTTGAATTGGGGTGTCTTTTCATTTGGGGGCGTCATAGTGTCTTCCTTGTTCTTGTTACCTCGGTTTTTGCGTTTGTTGTTTGGCATGTTGGAGATATTTGGTTTCTTCACTGTGGTGTTTTTTCTTGTTATACTGTGGCTCTATATTAAGTGGACTGTCTGCTTTCGGTGGAGCCTTAGAGGCTTGAGATGAGTGTGGACTGAGAGCTGTGTTTGGTTCCTCAGGGTTGAGGGTGTGTCAAAGATGACACTCCCAGGTTTGGTGTGGTAAATCTCTCTTTCTTTCTTTCTTTTTTTTGATTCAAAAGGGAAGTAATTCCACACAGCTGAACGTAACTGGAGGTAGTTAGCAGGCAAATGATATACCCACAGGAGCCAGTGATCAGAAGCTCTATCCCAAGGACCACACAGGGAATCTCTGCTGCCCTTGTTGTGGGCTCCAGTTCTCCTGCAGTCTCCCACTGGGTTGCCAAGTTAGATCCTAATCTCCTGTTATTTCACCCCTCCCCCGAGAGTCAGGTGTTTCTGCTAGGCTCAGGGCTGGTGCAGACCTGAGGTCGCCCTGCTTATGACGTATGTCCAAAATGGCGCCTGCTCTTTGTCTTGCTTGCCTTTGAGGGGTGAGTGGAGAGAGAGAAACTTGTGTCCATATCGGTCACTTTTTTTTTCCTCTCTCTCTCTTCTAGTTAGCCTGGTGAACTTTTCCCCATGGAGTTTCAAGCCTCGTTCCCTCTAGTCTCCTCTTTCTGCTTGCCCGCTGGTGTCTCGGGCTATTGAGGTTCGGCTCACCTCGCGTTCCAGCGCTGGTGTGTTGATTCTGCCGCTGGTGTCCCGAATTTGGTCTCCCACGCTCTCCACGCAGGTCCACTGTGAATCACTAGTTCCGGAAGTGTTTCCTCTGCTGTTTCTTCCCCTACTCTTCCCTGACCCTGCAGTATCTCCACTTTTATTAAAGTGTCTCTTCCCCCAGACTAATAGTGTGCTCCTTTCCTATTCCGCCATCTTGCCGCTCCCCACATCTTAACCTTGAGCATTCTTGCTATCTGTGTGGTAAATCCCTAGGCATGTCCTGGCTGCAACACCTACATGACTCTGGCACCTGTTTCCCCAAACTATTCACTTTGGAGTTCCATGTTTTTTTATTACAGTGTTTTCATCCCCCAATGCAAAGGTCCTGGTACATGACTGATGGGCACTCTAAGGAATACTGCTTTTGAAAATTCCTCCAAATTCTTCCAAAGAAGGGCCCTTTAACTCTGCTTCCTACTCCCCTTCAATTGATAGCTTCCAGGATTATTTTAAAGGTCATATCAGAAAGCTACTGGCTGGTTCTGGGGCACTAAGCAGGCTGCCACCTTGTTGAGATATTAAAACTGAGGCCTAAAATCTTTTGGGACCATTCCCATATATCTCCCTCCCTATTGAAACCCACAGGAACTGTGGATACCTGGAGAAAATGAAGAGGCCTGAGGATGTTCAGGGACCATGGATCATATTTGAGACCTGGGATGCCAGGTCCAAATTGGTCCACACGGATCCCCTGGGGACACCTGGGACACTGAAGGACATGGTTAAGATCCTAGTATACTGGATATGGCCTAGTCCATTGCCTCACAGAAAGCTCCTGTGGCCATGGATGCCTGGGCAAACAGGTCACGACCCACTCCTTCCCCATCTTCCTTTTCTCTCCCTAGGTCACAAAGTAGTTTTTAAAGCCATGGGTAACTTCTCTTCAATCCCCGTGGACCCAGTCCTGGGTTACCTTCAAAAATTAAGGAGGCCAGCATTGTGGCACAGTGCTGGATATGGGCGTCGGTTTGAGTCCCAGCTGCTTTGCTTCTGTTTCAGCTCCCTGCTAATGTGCTTTGGAAAGCAGTGGAAGATGGCCCAAGTCCTTGGGTCTCTGCACTCATGTGGGAGATGCAGAAGAATCTCCTGGCCCCTGGCTTCAGTCTGGCCCAGATCCAGTCACTGTGGCCTTTTTGGGGATGAGCCAGCAGATAGAAGATTTCTCTCTCTCTGTCTCTCCTCTCTCTGTAACTCTGACTTTCAAATAAATAAATAAATCTTTAAAAAATGCTGAGAAGCTCTTAGACTACTTGTTGTAAACTAGAAAATGCTTATTTTCTTTTGTATCACAGTCTGGCTATAATATAAGCTAAAGAATGGAGAAATCTGACTGCCAAATTGACCTCTCAAATTTAATACTATTTTCCAACTTGACCTCTTATGTAAGAGACAACAAAAATGACCAGACATTCGTTACATCAAGGCTCATAGCTTTCCTTCAAAACCCTACCCTTAGAAGGAGCTATGAGCTCTATTAGGCCTCTGCCCTCCTCAATACATGAGGTACAGTGGAACAATAGATAGATATGGTGGATGATCCACTATTTATTGAATGATCTTTTACTGCCCAGGGCTTAACCACCTTGAGCTCAGCTTGTTCTAGTACTAGAACCATCCCCAGTGGGAGTGGGGTCCTCCCCCTCTCCCTCAGGGCCTAATTCTCTTTCACCTCCTACTAGCACATGGCCTTCATACTACAACCCATCCTGTCCCTCTATGCTAGAGGACGGATGGGCTGTGATCACTTGCAGTGGGTCCTACTACCAAATGGGTACAGGTAAGCTTTGTTCTCTGTGAGAGCTGGATAGCAGAGATGCTAGGACAATTACAGTACATGTCCCTTTCTCCATGGCTGACTTAAATCAATATAAACAAAAGCTAGACATATTTTCAAAAGATTCTACCAAATTTTCTGAAGAGTTTCAGGCCCTAACTCTGGCTTTTGATTTGACCTGGGGTGACGTACAGATTGTTCTGTCCATTTACTGCCCCCCAGAGGAGAAATAGTAAATCTGGGCCAATGCCCAAGCTCATGCTGATTCTCTGGTAGCTCAACAGCCCAATCAATATGCTTTGGGAGCTGCAGCAGTCCCGTAAACAGATCTACTTGGAACTTTCAATGAGGTCATAAGGATTTAAGGTGCAGAGACCAGATGGCTACCTGTCTAGTGGATGGAATGGAAAAAAAAAAAACATGTATTACCAAGCCTGTAAATAATGACAAAGTCAGAGAGGTAACACAGCATAAGGAAGAGAATTCATCATTATTTCAGGGACAGCTGGTAGAAGCCTTAAAGAGATACATAAAAACAGATTCTAGCACTCTGAAAGGACACGTCTTTCTTGTTACTCATTTCATCAGTCCATCAAACCTAGATATTCAGAGGAAACTCCAAGAACTGGCCATGGGATCCCAAACTCTTATGAGTCAGATGCTAGATAAAGCATTTGGAATGTTTAAGAATAGAGGCAAGGCTGAAGACTGGGCTGCAGTGTGGGAAACAATAGCCGAAATAGGCTCATATGATAGGAGTCACTATCACCAGAACCTTGTGACTTCAGGCCAACCCAGGGGGTGTCTAACCATGGGTGAAAAGTCCAAGAAAGAATATTTTTGGTATGAGAAACTGGAACACTTGTGCAAGGAATGTCTCCACCTGAAAAGCAACTTCCATGACTTTGCCACTTTGAACTGGCACCAACTAAAAATATTCAATATGGCTGCAGCCTGTATCTCCACAATAACATTTAGGTCATTATAATAAAATTGTCATGGCTGGCATTTCCACTTCCATCATGCACCTGATGCCATGACACTTCTGAGATTTCCAAAAGGGGCAAGAAAATGGGCAGTACTCAAGCCCCCCCTAAAACTCTGTCCCCTTTGAATATTCAATTAGGCCCTACCCCAGACACCACCCTATATGCCCCCAGATCATATAAAAGGACAGCTCTAAACCTTATTGTTTGCAGTTCATTCTCTCTTGGGCTTACTTGTGCTCACTCCTGAGTATGTACTTTAGCTTTAAATAAATCTTCTCTGCTCACCTTTACCTATATCTCTTTTAATTCCTTCTCATGTGGAAACAAGAATCTGGAAGAAGCCTAGCTAGGAGCCACCCCACAATAAAAGGAACTTAACTAAATTTGGTTAAGAAAAGAGCCTTTGTGAGAATCTACTTGGTCCTGGGAGAACAGCAGAAATCTGATTATAGCACCCATCCCAGAGACTGCCTGTGTTTCTAATGCAATTAATTGATGAGGCTCATATTCAGCTTGTTTCTACTATGTTCTAAATCCTAGCAGCATAGATTTCAATGTTCTTAAAAACTTGCAAATTATTTAGCAAATGTAATAATACCCAATACTGATCAGTGTGGTTAACATTTCTAAATGTTCTCTTTTTACAAGTGTATTATCTCTTGGACTAAGAGAATTCAAGGGGCAGATAGGTCCATGTAGGTCATCTCTAGTGTAGTAACAATATTAACACTGAGAGCACTGTGGTAAGGGCTTTACATGTAGTATCTCATTGAACCCTTGCAAACAGCCTATGAAATACAGTACTATTCTACTATTTCACAAATGAGAAAACAGATTTAGGGAGGGTAACCAATTTGCCAAAGGTCACACAACCAGGAAATGACTAAACCAGAAGTTGAACTTAAGTTTTTCTGATGCTACAATTCAAGTTCTCAGCCACAACTCTTATTTTATAGGACAAGGATCCTGCCAAGGGACAGAAAGTGACTTTTCAAGGACATCAAGCAAACTGGGTGATCAAATTGGTAGTAGAACCCAGAAACTCTGGCTCCTAGTCCAGTGGACATCTATAATATCTACCCTGCCTCATCAATTTGCTGACAGAAAGAGACTGAAAAGCATAGCAAATTGATTCTTGACTGTCTCACCTACTGGCTGTGTGTGACTTTGGGTCAGTACCTTAACTTGGCTTCACCTTGACTTCCTCATTTGTAAAATGGAAACCAGAATTCCTGCCCTGACGTGAAATGTTGTTATGAGAACCAAACAAGATAAACAGCAAAAGACTATACTCTATGGAAGACAATTTTATAGTTCATAGTACCCAGTGAACACTCAATATCCTTTATTATCAGTAAGTTCTCATTGCAGAATTGCTGCTAGCAATGACAACTGAAACTTTATGCTGAAGTCTGACTTCAGCACCACTAACGGGATCAAAAATCACTGGCTTTTCCTACCTTCCAGGGGTTTGGAAGATTAATTTGGAAGACCATTCCTTTAAAGGAGGATGGGCCGAAAGAAATGATTTAAGGTCAATACGTAGGGGATACTCCCCCTGAAATAAGTGGTGGAATCGATTACAAATAGGTATTACTGACACAACCCCAGTGAGAAATAGCAGTCTGCAAGCCTCAACTAGTGTTTGCAGTTGAAGACAATCGATTTACTGGAATGGAAAAGGAATCTGAATTGGGAATGGAGATTAAGTTTCTTCAGCTGTGCATTTTTAAAGTTTCTAACAACAGCCAGAAAATACTTTGCATGTTAAATCCCTTTTCCCTCCCAGGAGAGTGAATATTTATGGTCAACGCTAGAGAGAAAGAGAGAAAGTCTTTAATTTCCATAGATTCCCCTTCCCCCAACAAGAGGTTAGCATGCAGAAAACCAGAGACAGCAGGGGAGTTTTGCAAAAACTCTCTGCAGTGATTTGCAGATGCAGTCTCTTGAGGATGTTGTAAGAAAAAAAAAATCCCATTGTTATGAAAAAAAGAGAGAAAGGCCCTCTGTTGCCATAGGTAAATACAGTCACCAAGGATTTCAGATCCAAGTTCAAATGAAAAGCCATAAAGGTGGTGTCTTTGCTTTTCCTGCTTAGCTCTCAAGGAACCTCTACTTCCCTGACTCATCTCTGACCAGAGACTGCATTTTCACAGCTCTGAGGTCATGGAGGTGAAAGAACAGTTGGATTGTCAAGTCTCAGGCAATTAGACTTGAGGCTTCTGGCAGGAGAATCTCACAGGCTTAGAAACACTTACTTGACAAATTACTTTCCCTTGAGCTTCTCTCCTTTGATCTGCCCCAAACTCCAGAGAGTTAGGCAAAGCTGGTAGCATTCATATTCCACAAATGAGGAAGTAACTCTAGGGAAGTGATTTGTCCAGCATCTCAGAATGATTAGGAGGCAGGCAATTTCAGCATTCTGATCCCCAGCTGAGGACTTTCTGCAAAATACTAATCTAAACCTTTTCACTTCTCTAGGATTCTCAAAGCTCTCAAGCAAGCTCTCTCTTTCCCCCTATCAAATAAAGAGAGGTTGTAACTCCAATTACTTGCTTTAAATTGTATCTCCATTTTTCTGAGAGCAATGCTTCAGCTGCAAGTAGTCAATAGAATGGTGTAATTTCAGGTTATTTGTAGCCAGATGAGAGAGGAATCTGAGAAGTAGAAGTACTTTTGTGGGCCAGAGGTGCTCCCATCATATGGTTCCAGGTAAGATTAGCATGCTTATAGCAGAAAATATTAGGTGGTGCTGATCCAAAGCTAGGAGCTTCCTCTGGGTTTTCCCACGTGGTTTCAGGGACCCAAGGACTTGGGCCATCTTCCCCTTCTTTCCCAGGCCATAATAGAGAGCTAGATAGGAAGTGGAGTAGCCAGGATTTGAACTGGTGCCCATATGGGATGCTGGAACTGCAGGAGGTGGCTTCACCCGGTATGCCACAGTGCCAGCCCCAATAAGCTTTACTTAATTTCATTCTCTCATAAACTTTTTGAGACCCCCTTGTGTATGACTGGTTACATCCAGCCCAGGGCATTTCCCAGAGCCAGTGATCTGGAAAGACCCTGCAGTCATCCAGCTTTCCCTCCCTTGAGTGAAGGCACAGAGGAAACAGGAGCCTACCCAGGGCACATGGTTTATGGGGTCCAGGTGAAAAAAACAGTGAGCATGAAGGTTAGAGGTAAGGTCATCTACATCTTCTGTGGCAGGTATTATAAGGAAACCTGGTGCCTAGACTTCACCATTGTTTGTAATAGCAAAAAAAAAAAAAAAAAAGCTGGTAAGCTCACATTTCAGTTCATAGGAACACTGAAGAATGTAGAATGTTTAAAGCAGGCATTACAGACGATGGTATATCACCTCTATCCTAAAGGGTGCTAATGTTTAATTCATACCGTAGGTTGTCACATGCATGAATATTGGCACAGCAGCAGCTCAATACAGACTGACTGACACAAATAGAGATGAGGGTAACCAGTCAATACCCTTTGTTCTATAGCTAGAAAGAGCCTTATATATCATCCAATCACCTTTCCATTCTTCATTTTATACATGAAGAAACAGATGTATAAAAAGAGGCAGTGATTTACTTGTAATCATTTAGGCAGTTAGTGGTAGACTAACTGGTTCTCTGACTACTTTCTTTACTATACCATATTACTTTACAAAGTCTCAGATAAAGAAAGTGTCTTGTACCCAGTCACACTGCCCAGCTTTGCAATGCCAGGATTAAGTGCCAAGGCTTCTAACTCCCATGCCATGGTTTTTCCAGTCTTCTGGAAGAACAATGGTGATAACAACAGTTGTAAATAGGAATGTCAGCTATTATTTACTGAGTGCTTACTATATGCCAGGCTTTCTGTTAAGTACTTCACATATATAATCTTTTAGTACTGGAAACAACCTTAGGAGGTAGATGGTGCTACAGCCTTCATTTTATTGATAAAACATTGAGATTATGCGATACTAATTCATACAGAGTGTACCCAGGATTCATATCCAGATTTGACTCCAAAGCCTGTGTGCTTAATCATCCTTAACCTCTCTTGCAATAGGCATGAGGCAAATCAAGCCAGAGGTTAGTTCTGAAGATCTTGAATGAGACCTCCAAAGGGGCTCTGGAGGAAATGTTTGGATTTGAAGAATCAAATTTTCTGCAATTCTGTCTTTGGGTTAATATGAATGTATTGCATTTTCCTATTAAATTGTTTGGAAAATAAAGGACAGTACACAAAAATAAATTAAAATGACTATAATCCCACCATCAAGACTTAACAACTTACTGCATTTTCCCTCTAGTTTTCAAATAGAATCAAATTTTGGATAGCTCAAATTCTGTGATTCAAAAGAACTCTATGGTCAAATGATATTCACACTAGAAGAATGTTCCCTAATACATTCCAAAAGGGCTTCAAATTGCCCTACAAGTTCTGGTGGAAGTCCATATTATACCTTATTACCTAAAGATCATTAAGCACTAGCTAAGATCAACTGTAAGCAATATTACAGATCATCTAAATCACTGAATCTCAATGTGTATTCCATGGAATAGTGGTCTTTATTTTTTAATGATTTATTTAATTGAAAGTCAGAATTACATGGGGGAAGAGAGTGAGAGAGAGAGAGAGAGAGAGAGAGGTCTTCTATCAGCTGGTTTATTCCCCAGATGGCTGCAATGGCTGGGGTAGCACCAGGCCAAAGCAAGGAGCCAGGAGCTTCATCCAGGTGTCCTATGTGGGTGCAGGGGCCTGAGCACTTGGGTAATCTTCAATTGCTGTCTGAGGTGCATTAGCAGGGAGCTGGATTGGAAGTGGAGCAGCTCGGATTTGAACTGGTGCCCATATGGGATACCAGCATCGCAGGTGGTAGTTTTACCTGCTATGCGCATTGCTGGCCCCAATTTTGCAGTCTTATTCAGCCTTTCTCCCAGAGTATCTTGAAAGACCACCATTTGGTGCCAGTGCTGTGATGTACCAGCTAAAACTTTCTCCTGAGACACCAGCATGGCATATGGGCACAAGTTGAGATATCTGGGTAAAGCTCTTGGCTTTGGCCTGGTATAGCCCTGGCCATTGAGGCCATCTGGGGAGTAAACCACCAGATAGAAGATCTCTCTCTCTCTCTCTCTCTCTAACTCTGATTTTCAAATAAAACATTTCTTTAGTTAAAAAAATTAGCTAATTAATAGAGACTGCAAAATGCTTTTGACTAGACTTCCTCATTGGATTCACAATGTTCAGAGTTCTTTGGGAAGAGATGTGTTTAGGCAGGATTTTTTTTCCAGGTTTCTTCCACTCTGGAACTCCTTTCCTCCAGAAACACCTATTGGTATCTCTTAACACTTTGGAAAACACTGACTTAGGATGTCCAGCCATCCAATTTGCCTGAGATTGAGGGACTTTCCAGGATTGGAATGTACAGCTTTCTAATCATGAAAGTCCTTGAGAAAATGGACTAATTGGTCAGTATAGGTATGATGTAAACTTTCCTTCTCTATAATTTATCAGATAAAGAAATTAAAATCTAGATAAGAAAACGTAATTTTACACAGTTATCTAGAGTCAAAGCTGGAATTCAGAATACATGAATCTCAAGGCAGTAATCTTTCTATAGCATATTAGGCTGAAGGTTGTAGAAGAAAAAATAGCATCAGATAAACTTATTCATGACTATCAGAGTAATATCGCTGCTAAAAGAACCTGCAAGATGGATGCCCCTTGCACCATGCTTTTGCTGGGTGCCTGGCAGCAGCAAGCAGGGTGCTTGTGGCCCAAGTTTGAGGCTAGTATAAAGCCAAGTGTCAGAGGTCTTTCCTTCCTGAGCTGCTTTTTCAGCCTCACTGGCATTTGGTCAAGTTTATGCAATGAGTTAGGAATTTTGTGTTTGATTCTTACTTCTGCCTGGAAATTGTGATTTTTTTTTTCTAATAGGCCGACTTTCTATTCCCTGAGATTATATCATATTTTCCCTTTCCTCAAGTCTTCTGTATGTCCTTACCTCCTTACTTTGAGCTGATGATCTTGTTTCATACCTTACTGAGAAAATGTAAGCCATATAAAGCAAATTCTTCTTTTCTTTCTACTGCATCTTACTGCATCTGTAGCCATACTCTCTGCCTTCCTTTGTACTCCAATATAAGAAGTGACTTTGCTTTTATCTAAGATCATTTATGCTCTGGATCCTGTCTCTTCTTTTCCACTCTTGTAGTCTCAGCACATGGTCCACAGTTCTAGACATGTAGCTATAATGCAACAAATATTTGACAAATGAATATGTGAATGAATGAATAAGGCATTTCCGTCTTTGGATCTCATTTCCCCTTCCCGTGAAAGGAGTTCGGAGAAGAACCTTGGGCTGGGTGAGAAAGCTTTCTGTAACTGCTTCAGAATAGATTTTTAAATCTGTTTTACATATCAAGATTCCATATTAGGGGGCATATTTGATATAGCAGTTAAAAGGCTGCTTGGAAGGTTTTCATCTCATAACAGAGTGCCTGGGTATAGAACCTACTCTGCTTCTTTGATTCCAGCCTCCTGCTAATATATACCCTGAAAAGCAGAAGGTGATGGCTTAAATATCTGGCCCCTGTTGCCCACATTAGAGACGCAGATTGAGTTCCAGGATCCTGGCTTCATCCTGTTCCAGCCCTAAATATTGTGGGAGTATGAGGAATGAACCAGTAGAGATCTTTGTCTGTTTCTCTGTTTCATCTTTAAAATAAGCACAAATAAATACTAACTGATAGAATTAAAAAGGAGAGAACAATCCAACATGGGAAGTGGGATACACAGCAGATTCATAGAATGGCAGATGCCCTAAACAGCACTCTGGCCTCAGAATCAGCCCTTAAGGCATTTAGATCCTGCTAAAAAACCCATGAGAGTATTTCAGGCATGGAAAGCCAAGACACTGACAAAAAAAAATGACCTAAATGAAAGATATCTGTGAGGGAGATCCCAGTAGAAAGAATGGGCCATCAAAGAAGGAGGTACCTTTCTCTGAAGGGAGGAGAGAACTTCCACTTTGACTATGGCCTTGTCTAAATAAGATCAGTGTTGGCGAACTCAGAGGCTTCCATAGCCTTGACAGCTCATGACAAGAGCCTCGGGTGATTACTGATGCCATAAACAAGAGTGTCAATTGTTAAATCAACAACAGGAGTCACTGTGCACTTACTCCCCCCATGTAGGATCTCTGTCATTAATGCAATGTACTATGTGAATTAACGGTATAACTAGTTCTCAAACAGTATTTTACACTTGTGTTTCTGTGTGGGTGCAAACTATTGAAATCTTTACTTAGTATATACTAAATTGATCTTCTGCATAAAAAGATAATTGAAAATGAATCTTGATGTGAATGGGATGGGAGAGGGTGCAGGAGATGGGATGGTTGCAGGTGGGAGGGAGGTTATGGGGGGAAAAAGCCACTATAATCCAAAAACTGTATTTTGGAAATTTATATTTATTATATAAAAGTTAAAAAAATTGCATAGTAGGTTTCTTTTTGAAGAATGGATTTTGGGCCCCACTACTACAAAAGAATTTAAAAACCACAAGCTTGGTTATCTCTAACGGTCCTTTCAGCTTCAAATGACAGGTCTTAAAATCTCATGATGATTCCTTCAGTTTTCCAATCAACATTTATCAAGCCTCTTTGTGTATGGACTGCGAATACAAACATGTGACTGACATTCTTCAGTCTTCATTTCTAAACTATGCATCCCCAAATCCAGACTTCTAAAGCATAAAGATAAATTAAAAGGGTGTTTGCTCAGATTATAAAAATTCTTCACTTTACAGAAAGGCTTGGTAGCATTTTCAAATGGTAACCCCTCTGCTCCACTACTGCACTTCAGATAGAATTTAATATAAATCAAGTCTCACCCTATTTTTAGTTATCTGATCATAGCTGACTGAGTTCCTGTCATATCCTTTATGATATTTGATCCTCTTAGCTTTTAAATGTCTACACAAACTAGTAAATGTTTTCATCTCACTGGTTATTACCAGTTGCACCTAGCAAGAGACACTGTGCAACACTGTGTGAACAGGAGGGTCTTGGTGAAGACTGGCTCATGGATTGCCCCACATTTTGTGTTCACTTTGGTATGCAGTTGGGAGCCGCTATGTAGGCAACCTTCCTGGTTTGCCAACAGGATATCCAGTCTTGTGACATGGAAATCATGTCTTCTTGGCTTCTCTACTTTCCATTTCTCTCTTTTTACTGTTTGTGACAGCTGGATAACCTTTTCTAGATTTATTTCCTCAGAAGAGGCATGAAAACATCATTGCCTTCCCATACATTTAGAATTTCCTTAGCTTTCAGTTTATAAACACTGCACCGCACTCATAAAGAATGAAGAATCTGTCCAGTGAGCTACAAAATATGGGAGAGTGTTGTGTGTGTGTGTGTGTGTTATGGATTATTATTTGTGTTCCCCCATTCATATGTTGAAATTCTAAACATCAATGAGTTGGTATTTAGAGGTGTGGGTATTAAGAGGTGGGGCCTTTGGTAGGTGATTAGGACATGAGAGCAGAGCCCTCATGAATGGGTTTAGTGCCCTTATGAAGGAGGCCATGTGAAGCTCCTTTACCTCTTCCATAATGGGAGGACCACAGCAAGAAGATAGTCATTCATGAAATAGGACATAAGACTTCAAATAACACTGAATCTGTCAGTGCCTTGATCTAAGACTTCCATCCTCTAGACTGTGAGAAATGTTGTATAAATTTCCCAGTGTGTGGAATTTTTGCTATACCAGCCAAAATGTATTAACGCTATATGTATAACACTAAAACTCTGGGGCTGGCACTGTGGCATGGTGGGTAGAGCCACTGCCTGCAGTGCCAGCATCCCACATGGGTGCCAGTTCAAGTCCCGGTTGATCCACTTCCCATCGAGCTCTCTACTATGGCCTGGGAAAGCAGTAGAAAATGGCCCAAGTCCTTGGGCCCCCGCACTCATGTGGGAGACACAGAAGAATCTCCTGGCTTCGGATCGGCTCAGCTCCAGCCATTGTGGCCATCTGGAGGAGTGAACCAGCTGAATCAGCGGACGGAAGATATCTCTCTCTTTCTCTCTCTCTCTCTCTCTCTCTCTGCCTCTCCATAACTCTGCCTTCCAAATAAATAAATAAATCTTTTCTTAAAACAAGTAAAACTCTGTGTGGGAGCAGTGGAAGAGAAGTGTGTGTGTGAGCTAAGGAGGGAATGTTTCGCTACATCTGATTTGCCTTACTACCTTATTTATGCCTCTAAGAAAAACCTTATGAACAATTACATATGTACACAACATATATTAAAATTACACTTTTCAGAAACATGTATCTTTGCTCAGTTACATGGAATGTCTTCCACTCTTTCCCTCCCTTCACATAGCAATTTTTTACTCACTTTTTTTTTTAAACTTTTATTTAATGAACATAAATTTGCAATGTACAGCTTACGGATTACAATGGCTTCCCCCTCCCATAACTTCCCTCCCACCTGCAACCCTCCCCTCTCCCGCTCACTCTCCCCTTCCATTCACATCAAGATTCATTTTCAATTCTCTTTATATACAGAAGATCAACTTAGTATATATTAAGTAAAGATTTCAATAGTTTGCCCCCACATAGCAACACAAAGTGAAACATACTGTTTGAGTACTAGTTATAGCATTAAATCACAATGTACAGCACATTAAGGACAGAGATCCCACATGAGGAGTAAGTGCACAGTGGCTCCTGTTGTTGACCCAACAAATTGACACTCTAGTTTATGGCGCCAGTAACCACCCTAGGCTGTCGTCATGAGTTGCCAAGGCTATGGAAGCCTTCCAAGTTTGCTGACTCTGATCATATTTAGACAAGGTCATAAAAGACAGAGTGAGGATAGTAACCAATGATCCTGAGAGTGGCATTAACCAGCATTAAGTGGGGAAGAGGACCATCAGTACACACAGGTTGAGAGTAGAGCCATTGGAGGCAGAATAGAGGTTATGATTACGAAGGAATGAGGCCCAAGTGCGCTAGACAGGGTCTAGAACAAAGGACAGAGTCATTATTAGAGGAGTTAAGAAAGGTGCTGTCTAAGCTACAATTAAGTTTTCTGCTTGAGAGGCAAATAGAACCTGACAGAAGGGGCTTGATAATAATCTGGTGGGCTTTAGGCCTTGTAAGTTAAGAGGCCCAGACCTATCTATCTCTTCACATGGGGTATATCCTAAGGGAGGTGTGAACCTCCTAGGGGAAGGCACTCTGTTGACTTTCATTACTTGGCTGGCCTGGGAGGAGAGCTGGCCAGGTGAAGGCAGGTGGCATCTCTAACAAGAAATTTACAGTTCTGTCTTCAATGTTGCTGACTCTACTTGGCCGTCCCCTCAGCTGCAGTGGTCACTTTGGAAGCTGGGCTGAGTGAAGGGCTTTTCAGCTTAGAGCCAATAAGATCTGTGGCTCTGACCTGGGCATCCTTTGACTCCAGGGCAGGTCCATTTCCAGTGATCCAACTCTTGGCAGAGCTGCCAGGGCTCTTCGTAAGCTGACTTCTGCTGAAGCCCAGGCTTACCACATTGAAAGCCACTGCAGTAGACTGGCCTGTTGGGTCTCCTTGAGGGCAGATCACTGTACAGATCAGCCATTAATAGGCCTGCCACCCATTGCTTCTGATGCCTAGCTTTCTTTTCCTCCTGGTTTGTGTTAAAGCAGACCAGAGGATGCAAGTCAAGGGAGTGCCCAAGTCCCATCTCTAATTTTTGGTGGCCTGAACTACAAATCTTATAGTCACAGGCATGTTCTGTAGTAGTTTTTCCAAGGTAGACAATGCCCATGAGGAAAATTATATTCTCACTTTAAAACTTTCTTTCCTTTGGTCTGAAAGGGAGGTTTTTTCTACTTACTGTTTACTTCGCTGATGGCGAAGTAAATCTAGCTATGAGATTATTATTTAAGCTCTTATTTTGGCTATGCTATTACAGAAAAATGTTAGCCATCACTTTATAAGGTCTAAATATTAAATTGTGCGTCCTACAGATTCCTTCATAATAGAATTAGTTTCCTACCTTGAGGAGAATAGAGAAATGAAAGAACAAGTTGGGCTTAGAATAGAGAAATGAGGGAGCAAGTCCTAGATCGCTTGCTGACAATAGCAATATCTCATGAATACTTAGCAAACAGTTTCAACCATTAGATAACAACTTAAGAAAACATTTACCAGAAGGTCCAATGCCTTCTATAAATTTTAAGAATCATGTATTTGAAAACATCTCTGAAATATCTAACATGGTGTAGTTTGTTTAACCAGTAAACTTAAGCACAATCATCTAAAATGTTTTTAGTTTCTTTCTACCAACAAGTTTAAAACATATGATACACAGATTCAGGTCACATGAATTAAAATGAATCTTTAATTAATTTTAGCAGCTTACATTTATGGAAAATCTTATCTATAAGCCAATTAAAATAAAATCCTTAATAAAATTTTCCCATGTGGACATACAATATGTACACACATGTAACATAACATAATAGACCAGTATAGCAATTTTAATAATAGCTTTTAAAATCTTTAACTCTTTTTGTAGATTGCCAATTGATTTGAATTGCTTTTTGTTTTCAGTAACCTCAGCTAACCATACTTTCTCTTAGTTGGTACTGTTAATACATTATTGGCTTCATCTGTTTACAGAGCCATCCCAAAGTACTGAATACAATAGAAGGGGCTGGAAAAAGTCCATAGGAACTTATTGGAGGACAGCTAAACACAGAACCAACAACACTTTAGTTTTATGAGCAGCAAATCATATATAACCGTGGATGACAAAAGACTTTAAGTTGCCATGTTTAAAATTATAAACTCATCAACCAACAAGAGGCACTTGCTTACTTCACAGTATTTTTGAAAGCACCTGCAGGATTTTACAAGTATTTAACCCTTTAGGCCTCTGGGGCTTTCTCATTAAGATAACTATCATGTCTAGTAACACAAGATCATTAGACTTTTTAATTCTCAAACATTTGTATCAATAGCATTTTCCATTATAGAAACTTAAATTTTGGTACCACATCACATCTTGACAGTACTTCTAATATAATCCAAATAGCCTGATTAGTTGGTGTCTCTATAAGATGAGAGACATAGGTCCTTCGGTTTTTTCAGTTGGGCCCAAACTGGAAAAACCAAAGTCCAGGATTTACTGGAAATTTTAGAGACCTGATTGTTTGAAACTTTGATTTTTTGAATGCCTGTCAAGAATGTCAAGAAGGCTCAAAATCCAAAATAACTGGTTGAAATAAGATTCCTTAAAATCATGACATAACATAGACCAAATTTGATCATTGTTACAAGGTGATTATTCAAATCTTTGAAAATAAGCACATATTTCAATAACCCATAGCTCTTAATAAAAATTCAGCTGTTTTTGAACAATTAGAATTTAACAGACATCAAGAGAACATAATAGATTACTTTAACACATTGCTTTAACAGAGAATCAGATGTTAATTCTATGTCAAAGAGAAATTGAGCTTCCTGTGATCTTTTGTTGTGAGATTTCCTTCCTTTACCTTTTTTCATATTGGTGACCATGTTTCTGTGTTTCTGTGTGTAACACATCTTTAAGCATCTTTTGCAGGGCAGGACGAGTGGCAACAAATTCTTTCAATTTCTGTTTGCTATGAAAAGTCTTAATTTCACCTTCATTCACAAATGAGAGCTTTGCAGGATATAATATTCTGGGCTGGCAGTTTTTCTCTCTTAGTACCTGGGCTATGTCTCGCCATTCCCTTCTAGCTTGTAGGGTTTCTGATGAGAAGTCTGCTGTGATTCTAATTGGAGATCCTCTGAGAGTAATCTGACGTTTCTCTCTTGCACATTTTAGGATCTTTTCTTTGTGTTTCACTGTGGTGAGTTTGATTACAACATGTCGTGGTGAGGATCTCTTTTGGTCATGTTTATTAGGGGTTCTATAAGCTTCCTGTAGTAAGATGCCTCTGTCCTTCTCAAACATGGGGAATTTTCTGCTAGTATCTCACTAAAAAGTCCTTCTAATCCTTTCTCCCTCTCCATGCCTTCAGGAACTCCTAGAACCCGAATGTTGGGTTTTTTCATAGTATCCTGTAGATTCCGGACAATATTTTTTTAATTTCTAATTTCCTCTTCTTTTCTTTGGTTTGCCTGTTTCCTTTCCTGTTCTCTGTCTTCTAAGTCTGATATTCTCTCTTCTGCTTCACCCATTCTGTTTTTAAGGCTCTCTAATGTGTTTGTCATTTGATCTATTGAATTCTTCATTTCATTATGATTTCTCGTCACTATCACAGTTTCTTATCCTACTAGTTATTTCATTTCATTTTGATTCCTCCTTAATATTTCATTTTCACGAGAGAGATTTTCTATCTTGTCCATGAAGGATTTCTGTAGTTCAAGAATTTGTTTTTGAGAACTTCTTAATGTTCTTATCAATGTTTTGAGATCCGCTTCTTGTATTTCTTCGATCTCATCATCTTCATAATCTTGCATTGGGGTGTCTTTTTCATTTGGGGGCGTCATAGTGTCTTCCTTGTTCTTGTTACCTCGGTTTTTGCGTTTGTTGTTTGGCATGTTGGAGATATTTGGTTTCTTCACTGTGTTGTTTTTTCTTGTTATACTATGGCTCTATATTAAGTGGACTGTTTGCTTTCGATGGAGCTAGAGGCTTGAGATGAGTGTGGCCTGAGAGCTCTGTTCGGTTCCTCAGGGTTGAGGGTGTGTCAAAGATGACACTCCCAGGTTAGGCGTGGTAAATCTCTCTTTCTTTCATTCTTTTTTTTTTTTTTTTTTGATTCAAAAGGGAAAGAATTCCACACAGCTGAACGTAATTGGAGGTAGTTAGCAGGCAAATGATATACCCACAGGAGCCAGAGATTGGAAGCTCTTTCCCAAGGACCACACAGGGAATCTGTGCTGCCCTCAGTGTGGCCCCAGTTCTCCTGCAGTCTCCCACTGGGTTGCCAAGTTAGATCCTAATCTCCTGTTTTTTCACCACCACCCCCCCGCCCCAGAGTCAGGTGTTTCTGCTAGGCTCAGGGCTGGTGCAGACCTGAGGTCGCCTTGCTTATGACGTATGTCCAAAATGGCGCCTGCTCTTTGTCTTGCTTGCCTTTGAGGGGTGAGTGGAGAGAGAGAAACTTGTGTCCGTATCGGTCACTTTTTTTTTCTCTCTCTCTCTTCTAGTTAGCCTGGTGAACTTTTCCCCATGGAGTTTCAAGCCTCGTTCCCTCTAGTCTCCTCTTTCCGCTTGCCCGCTGGTGTCTCGGGCTATTGAGGTTCGGCTCACCTCGCGTTCCAGCGCTGGTGTGTTGATTCTGCCGCTGGTGTCCCGAATTTGGTCTCCCACGCTCTCCACGCAGGTCCACTGTGAATCACTAGTTCCGGAAGAGTTTCCTCTGCTGTTTCTTCCCCTACTCTTCCCTGACCCTGCAGTATCTCCACTTTTATTAAAGTGTCTCTTCCCCCAGACTAATAGTGTGCTCCTTTCCTATTCCGCCATCTTGCCGCTCTCTTCTTACTCCCTTTTTTAATTGAAGATTTATTTATTTGAAATAAGGCAGGATGACAGAGATAAAGGGAGAAACTGAGAGAGAAAGAAATCTTCCATCTGCTGGTTCACCTCAAATGGCTGCAGCAGTTGGATCTGAGCCAGGCCAAAGCCAAGAGCCTGGAACTCCATCCTGTTATCCTGTATGGTTGGCAGGGATCAAGTACTTGGACAATCTTCTGCTTTCTGAGGCACATTAGCAGGGAGCTGGATCAGAGCAGTGCAGACAGGACTCAAACCAGCGTTCTGATATGAGATGCTAATATTCCATGTGGCAGCTTAACCTGCTGTACCACAACACTGGCCTCACCTACTCATTATTGAAGGTTAGGTTTAAATATCATTTTTCTGAAGTCCTCCTTGAAATTCTCCATCCTCATTCCAAACAGAATTATTGTGGATCTTATCTAAATTCTCATAACTTAAAGTCATTCTTTTTTTATTTGAAAGGCAGTACAATAGAGGGAAGAGAGAGAGAGAGAGAGGGAGAGAGAGAGAGAAAGAGAGAGAGAGAGAGAGAGAGAGAGAATCTTCCTGTCACTGGTTCACTCCCCAAATGCCTGCAATATCCAGGTCTGGGCCAGGCTGCAGCCAGGAGTCTGGTCTCCCACATAGGTTGCAGGGACCCAGGTATCTGAGCCATTGCTGCTGCTTCCCAGAGTGCATATTAGCAGAAAGCTGGATCACAAACACAGTAGCTGGAACACTAACCAGGCATTTTCACTTGGGATGTGGGCTTCTTCATAAGTAGAGACTTTAGCTGCTACAGCAAATGCCTGCCCCCGAAACAGCTATTTTTGATAATAATGTTCCACCAAGTTTCCTTGTTAGTAGATCTGAGAATCATGTCAGCCATGGCCTTGTTTCTTTAGCCTCTTTCTTCCTCTTCTCCTCATAGTAGTTGTCTTTAAGAACCCTCATTTTCATGCTGAGACCTCTCTCAGTGGGCCTATCTACAGAATTCATAAGCCTTGATCCAGATTCCTTAGACCTAGTTGATCCAGCTCTGAGAAAATTGCCTTGGATTCTCTCACTTTGCCTCCTCCTTTCTCTTCCCTTTCCTGCTTCAACTCAACATTTTGGATTGATATTGCTGTCCTAGTCCATGATTTGCTCCTTCAGTTTGGATGTGACAACTGATTTTGGCTTCCCTGGTTTTGCCTGTCAGCATTCCCTGAGGAACTCACCCTTTGGCTTTTTCTGTTCCCAGCTATATCAAGTTAACTACTCATCACAGACTCCTAGGGACCATTCCCTAGTATTAGCTGTCTATCTAGTACTCCTGCCAGATTTGCCTTAATTTCTTTCATGAGGATATCAGACACTCCTGGGATTCTAACCAAGAATCCCATCTTTTATTGCTGCCCAATCACATTGCTTAGTAATCCTCCCTTCTTGAGATAGACCCTTAAGCTGAACCTTAGCTCTGATGTCTCATCAATATCGGTAGTTTTCAGTCTCCAATGGCTAAACCTTTCTTCTGTTCCATGACACTTAGTGTCCCTATACATGAACAGGTCTCTCATCATCACTTCCTAAATTCCTTATTGACATGACCCATCTCTCTGAATACAAAGAGAACAACTGCTTCCAAAACTAGTCTTGATATAATGCAGGGCTTTTACACTGTATCTATGTTGATTGGCTCTTCTTTTCAGGACCATTTTTAGTAACCAATCCACCATCTTCCAACCTTGGTCTCATCACACTCTGCTTCACACCACCACCACTGCCCATGTTGTTTGGGTGTCATCATGCATATCTTTCCTTTGTGGCTTCCCATATGGATTTCTGCAAAGCAAAGTTCATCCTCATGCACTGGGCCTCATTCTTAGACCACTCCACTTAGATGTATTATCTCTTACAAAGCCATACATATAGTCCATCATAATGACTACTTGAAAACTAAGATCTGGGGTTCTTAGTCTCCCATATTTGTATGATAGCTTGTTGAACCTACCAATAATCTAATCCTTTTACTGTACCTGTTAGTTTTTTTCCAGTTACTTAATGGAGATTTGAGCAACTGCAATGGTAGTTTGAAAAAAAAAAATGTGACTTTAGGAGCAATATAAGTTCCTTAATCATCTGAATTTTTACCAATCATAGCATTTGGAAAGTTGACCAATGTAATAAATCTTTTTTAATTCCACAGAATAATTTTGCATAATTGTTCAGTATCAATTTACATTACACGGGACATTTTTATTCCCAGTGCTATACAAAAATCCATCACCTATTCCAATTTAAATTCAGTAGAGACTCAAGAGAGTAAATCATTAACTGAATATAAGGTTATAAATTCTGATTTTGTGTAACCAATTCTGAAGCCTAAGCTTGCTAGTAACTGGATAATTTGTGAGATTTGCAGGGTTTTTTTTGTAATGGGTAAATTGCATTGTCATCCAAAAATAGACTAATAATGTGTGAAGCATTATGACATCTTCAGTGATTTTCTTTGTAGCAAATGTTAACAGTTTTTTTTTTTTAAAAGCTAAAGTATAGAGATAAGGCAATTCCATTACTTTTTCAACTGTAAAATCCAAAAACCCTAAATTATTCAACTGTTTGTATGGTATAATTTTCTTATGTAGAGCATTAAATAAATGGAGAGAACTTTCTTACCTAAATTTTTTTAAAAAAAGCTTTAAAATATTATTCCTTTAAAGCAGGAAATAGCTTTTGCAATGTCTGATGTTATTGTTGATATCAAAACTTATCGAATTATAGCAGTGTATTAGATTTATAATTATCTTTCCATTATGTACAAGTGCCTGTTCATGATGGATCTATATTAGTCTGGATAAATACATTCAGCACTTATATTGATTCATCTTTAGTTAATATGAACATAAACTATTTCTTACCCTGGCAAAAATAATGATACAAAACCATAGATTCATTTTTTGTTGGATTTCTTTAAGTTTCAGCAAGATTATACTATGTCCCTGTCCATGAGAATTGTGCTTTCTGCTAAAATGTCATTGACTCATTTTAGCAAGTGGTTGCTAAAATAATCTTTGAAATGTTTTTGTAGAATTACACAGTAAAGCCATCTCATCCTGAGTGTTCGGGGTGGAAATTTGAAAAATTGATATTATAAAATCTTTATAGGTAACACAAATTCTAGGAGTTTATTATTTACAATAATTGTATTAAAATAATAATTACATTTCTACGTTTTTGTCAAACATTGAATCATTGATCCTTATAGCAATGTTGTAAGGAAGTTCAGGTGTGTTAATTGAATACCTGTTAAGCTCTTTGGAGATGGAGCATTGGGATGCATTCATTTATCAAAAATTAGTGCCGGCCGGTGCCGTGGCTCACTAGGCTAATCCTCCGCCTTGCGGCGCCGGCACACCGGGTTCTAGTCCCGGTCGGGGCACCGATCCTGTCCCGGTTGCCCCTCTTCCAGGCCAGCTCTCTGCTGTGGCCAGGGAGTACAGTGGAGGATGGCCCAAGTCCTTGGGCCCTGCACCCCATGGGAGACCAGGATAAGCACCTGGCTCCTGCCATCGGATCGGCGCGGTGCGCCGGCCGCAGCACACCTACCGCGGCGGCCATTGGAGGGTGAACCAACGGCAAAAGGAAGACCTTTCTCTCTGTCTCTCTCTCACTGTCCACTCTGCCTGTCAAAAAAAAAAAAATTAGTGCCTCCGGGCTGGCACTGTGGCACAGTGGGTTAACGTCCTGGCCTGAAGTGCCAGCATCTCATATGGGTGCCGGTTCGAGACCTGGCTGCTCCACTTCTGATCCAGCTCTCTGCTATGGCCTGGGAAAGCAGTAGAAGATGGCCTAAGTCCTTGGGCCCCTACACACAAATGGGAGACCTGGAAGAAGCTCCTGGCTCCTGGCTTCAGATTGGCCCAGCTCCAGCCATTTCAGCCAATTGGGGGGTGAACCATTGGATGGAAGACCTCTCTCTCTCTCTCTCTCTCTCTCTCTCTCTCTGCCTCTCCTCTCTCTGTGTAACTCTTTCAAGTAAATAAATAAATAAATACATCTTTAAAAAAATTAGTGCCTCCTATGTGTGTGGCTCTGTTACAAGTACTAGAGATACAAGATTGAACAGAATCCCTGCACTTGTGAGCTTAAAATACAGTAAAGGAGATAAATACTAAGAAACAAGTATATAATTGATTATTACTAAGAAGAAAAATGAAAGAAGTTAATGGATTGATAGGAAGTAACTAGTGGGGGCTATCTTTAAAATTATTTATTTATTTTATTTGTTGGAAAGCTATAGAGACAGAGACAGATACAGAGAGACACAGAGAACTCCCACATATTGTTTCACTTCCCAAATGTCCACAATGCCCAGACCAAGAGCCAGGAGGTCAATGTGGCTCTCCCATATATGTGAAAAGGGCTCAACTACATTAGTAGTCACCTGCTGCCTCCTAGGATATACATTAGCAGGAAGCTGGAATCAGGAGCAGAGCCAGGACTTGAATCCAGGCACTCCAATATAGGATGTGAGAATCACAAGCAGTGTCTTAACTGCAAATTCAAATGCCCACTTCAATGGTATTTTAGATAAGGTTGCCAGGGAAAGCCTCACTGAGGAGGGAACACTTAGCAGATTCAAATAAAGAGTGATCAGTCATTCATTCAGCAAACATTTATTGTTTATAATGCACCAAGTACCAATATGCACACTGACAACTTAGTCACTACTCTCAAAAAGTTCTTATAGTAGGGAAGGTGAATAAGAAAATCCAGTAATGCAATATCATACATGCTGTAGAAGTGGTTAAAAAATGTTATGAGAGGGGTGACACAGCAGATTAAGCTGCTTCCACTTGTGATACCCATATCACATATTGAAAAGCCTGGGATTAAGTAACTGCTCTCCTTCAGATCCAGCTTCCTGCTAATGCACACTATACAAAGCAGCAGTGATGGCTCAAGTACTTGGGTCCCTGCTACCCATGTGGTAAATGTGGGTGGAGTTCCTGAATCTTGGCTTTGGCCTGGCCCAGCTCTGGCTGTTGTGGGCATTTGGGAAGTGAACCAGTAGATGGATATTCTCTTTCTGTCCTTCTTTCAAATAAAATGAAAATAAATAAATAAAAATGAAAAATAGTGGTTTCAATGCTTTAAGAATAGAAAGTTGTTATTTCACTGTCACTCTGCAGTCTTCACTACTTGAGATATTAATTAGCTTCACTACTTTCATCAAATAGTTTATTTATTTTTACAACATGGATAAATTGTTTTTTTTTCTTTTCGAGATCACAAATTTTTAATTTACATTATAGTCAAATGCTCCACTAAATAAAAAGTTCAACAAGTAAAAAGTGAAAAGACCATGGATCAAAGGGCTTCAAATTGTGCAGTGCTGCTTCTCTGAGTAAGAAATAGCCAGTGAAGAAAATACTAAAAATTATTTAGTTTAAATACTAAAAATCAGATACTCTAGCATCTTAATTTTGAACTAAGCATCTAAAAACTCCTTTGGCATTTGAAGGAACTATAGTGGATGAAGTTGTGAATTCCAATTAAATAAATGCCTGCTTAAACCAATGTTTACCTGCAGTAATGATGGCTGCTCTTCCACAAAGATCTTTCACAACACCAGAGAGGTGACATCCATATACACCAGTGGTTCTTGGACTTGTTTTGGGTTGTAAGTAGCCATCTCTGAAAACCTGATAAAAGCTATTTCTCCTTAGAGAAATACACATCTGTACAAACACGTAAAAACTGGCAGAACATTTCTGGGGCTTCACAGAACTCCTGAAGCCTATGACCCAATACAGGATCTTGGACTCTTGGACATCTGGTCAGGTTCTTCCATTCAGAATGAAAACACGTCTGTCTATTAGGCCACTGTTTAATTTCTCACAGGGTGCTGTGGTTCATTTTTGTGTTTATTATTTTCTTGAGTGTGGCATGGGACATACAAAGAAGGGTAAGAGGTTTTACTAAAGTCTACTCCTCATCCACTGGTTTTACAGATTCGCTATGTGTTATAATTTTCCAGATATGAAGACAGAATCCTATTTAAGAAAAATCTGGGGGTTGGTGCTGTGGCGTAGCAGGTAAAGCCATTGCCTGCAGTGCTGGCATCCCGTAAGGGCACTGACCCAACTGCTCCACTTCCAATCCAGTTCTCTGCTATGGCCTGGGAAAGAAGTGGAGGATGGCCCAGGTTCTTGGGCCCCTGCACCCGCATGGGAGACCTGGAGGAAACTTCTGGCACCTGGCTTTGGATCGGCACAGCTCCAGCCGTTGTGGCCAATTGGGGAGTGAACCAGTGGATGGAAGACCTCTCTCTCTCTCTCTCTCTCTCTCTCTCTCTCTCTCTCTGTGTGTGTGTGTGTGTGTAACTCTGACTTTCAAGTAAAATAAATTTTTTTTTAAAAAAGGAAAAATCTGGACAAATTCATTTTTTTTTCTTTTTCAACAATTGAATTCAGCCTGGACATGTTTTTTTCAAAAATGCTTATTTTCTTGGACTACTTAAAAATTAAAACTTGTTTGGCTGAAGCCAAGAGCTTCATTTGAGACTCCCACATGGGTGCAGGGACCCAAGGACTTAAGCCATTTTCTGCTGCTTCCCTCGGCACATTAGTAGGGAGCTGTATCGAAAGTGGAGCAGTTGGGACTTGAACTGGAGTGCATAGGGGACGCCAATGCTGCAGGCGGCAGCGTAACCTACTATGCCACAATGCTGACCCCTTTTGTGCATCAAAAGACACTATCAATAGAATAAAAGGGCAACCTATGAAATGTGAGAAAATATTTGCAAATCTGGTATCTGATATTTCACTAATATCAAAAATGCATTTAAAAACACCAAGAATTGAACAACCCATACCCAAACCAAAACCAAACATTTTGATTTAAAAGTGGGAAAATATCTTGAATAACCACTTCTCTAAAGAAGATAGATAAATTAACAATAAGCCCATGAGAATACACTCTAATCATTAGGGAAATGCAAATCAAATCCCTAATGAGATACCATCTTACAGTCACTAGGATGACTATTATCAAAATGACACAAAATAACAATTACTGATAAAGATGTTGAGAAATTAGAACATTTGTGTATTGCTGGTGGGAATTTAAAATTGTTATAGTTGCTATGGAAAACAGTATGGCAGTCACTCAAAAAATTATAAGCAAAATTACTACATGATCCAGCAATTCCACTTCTGGGTGTACATGGGTACTTAGTATTAAAAGATAAGTATATGGTAAAAAGTTGAAATCATGCATAGTTTTTTCATAATATTCATTGTCAACAAACATTTTGAAGTGCCCTTAAAGCAGGGAGCCAAAGAAATATTTGTACACACATATTTATAGCAGCATTATTTATAGTAGCCAATAGTTGGGAGCAACTCAAGTGCCAGTGAAGGATGAGTAGATAACCAAAAAGTAATACACATATACAGTGAAATATTATTCAGCCTTTTTTAAAAATATTTTATTTATTTATTTGAAAGTCAGAGTTACACACAGAGAGAGGTCTTCCATCCGATGGCTCACTCCCCGGTTGGCCACAACGGCCAGAGCTGTGCTGATCTGAAACCAGGAGTCAGGATGTTGTCTCACATATGGGTGCAGGGGCCCAAGGACTTGGGCCATCTTCTACTGCTTTCCCAGGCCACAGCAGAGAGCTGGATTGGAAAAGGAGCAGCCAGGTCTCTAAATGGCGCCCATAAGGGATGCCTGCACTTCAGGCCAGGGTGTTAACCAGCCGCGCCACAGCGCCAGCCCCATATTATTCAGTCTTAAAGAGGAAAGACATTCTGACACATTCTACAACCTTGGCACACCCATGTGAACCTTGAAGACAGCATTATGATTGAAATAAGCTAGCCACAAAAGGAGAAACACTATATAATTCCACTTACATGAGGTATCTAGGGTAGTCAAATTCATAGACACAGGAAGTATAATGCTGGTTACTAGGGGCCAGAGAAAGGATGGGATGAGCAGTGGTTGTTTAATGGGTATGGAGCTGCAGTTTTGAAAGTTTGAAAAGTATTGTCAATATGGGTTTCACAACAATGTAAATGTCCTTAAAACTGTGAACTCTACATTTAAACATGGGTATGATGATAAATTTTATGCTGTGCATATTTTGCAGCAATTAAAATAATTTAAAAAAGGAAGAAAAACGATACTCAGATTTATGAGGCACAAGTTAACAAACAGCATTATGAAGCCAGAAAATCTGTCATCTCAAATTTAAGAATTAGTATACATTAAAAACAGTGATTGTATTTTTAAGGAAGGCAGGGTAGAATGCCATATTTGAGAATTGTTGTTAGTTACTTTGCTATATGTTGAGGATCTTAAATTTTTCTCTCTTTTTTAAATATTTACTTATTCATTTGAAAGGCTGAGTGACAGAGAAGAAAGATGGACAGAGAGGTCTTATCCACTGGTTCACTCCCCTAATGCCCACAACAGCCAGAGCTGAACCAGTCAGAATCTAGGTGCCAGGAACACCACCTTGTTCTCCCACGTGGGTGGCAGGAGCTCACATACTTGGGCCATCTTTTGCTGCCTTTCCACATGCATTTGCAAGAAACTGAATGAGAAACAGAGTAGCTGGGACTTGAACCAGCACTCTGATATGGGATGCTAGCATCATAAGCAGAGGTTAAACCCACTGTGCCATGATGCTCGCCTTAGATCTTAACATTCTTTCTATTGTTACTATTATCATCGTCTTCATAATGTTTAGAGAAATTTTAAAAGATAGAATATACACATTCTGCCTTTTAAAAAGTATTAATAAATGTGTGGCTTCCTTGCTTAACCCTTTAAGCATTCTTGCAATGCCACCAGCTTTCATCAACTTTTGGTAAGGTCTTTAACAAGTTTTCCACAGTCATCTCACTTGTCTAAACCAAAATCCAGAAAATTTCTTAGATGGAGTTGTGGTATCATCTTGTATATGGAACTGAAGACAAGTTCTACAGACTTAACTGAGTCTGACAATTAAAATAGTCCAATGGATGGGCATTTGGTGTAATGATTTAAACAGCACTTGAGATGCCTGCCTTCCACGTTGGAGTGCCTGGGTTCATATCCCTGCTCTGCTTCCAATACAGCTTTCTGCTGATGTGCACAATGGATGGAAGCAGGTGATGGATCAAATGCCTGGGTCTCAAACACACATGTGAGAGATACAGATTGAGTTCCTGGTTCCTGGTTTTGACCTGACCCAGTCCCAGCTGTTGTGGGCATTTGGGGAGTGAACTAGAGGATAGAAGATCTCTGTCTGTCTCTGTCTCTGTCTTTCTGCCTTTAAAATAAATGAACAAAAAATTAAGTGGATCAATACTTTACTTTGATATCCTACATCTCAGAAATTAAAGGAATAGCTTCCAATATAAACACAGTAGATAACTCATAAGATTTTATAAAGAGGCTCAGCAATACAGCAAAGCGCAGGAAATCAGTGCTCAAGAAAAGTTGCAGAGGATTTCAGATCTGCCAAGCCCAGCTGAATCTTTGTCAGGTTACAAAGCAAAATTTTACTTGCAGATTCAAGAATTTAAACTAGGTTCCATTATAGTACTACTTTGAGAATATTTACTGTTGAACTCTATTAGAATGAAATTCAGGAAGTCACCACAGTAGAAACATATCATGTAGTGTTAAGAGATTTTTGCATCTAATTATTCACACAACAGCAAAAGCCAGAAGGTTTAAGGGTAGAGTTCAAGGCAGGATGCCTCAGGATGTTTCAGAATGAATAATACAACATACTAGTAGCTTTGAGTATTAAGAGGGAAGCTAACTCCGGATATAGTCTATTAATAATCTCTAAATATATCTTTCAAAACATCATCTTGCAAGTGTCTTAGTCAAGGTTGTGGGGGACATGACAGGTTAGGATCATAATGATCACATAGTTGAGCCTGCTGGAATATGGTCTATTTACAAAGATTTCACTGGCCATACGAAGGGGAGATACCTCTGCTTCCTGGAGAGGAAAAAATGGTACACTTTACTGGCAACTGCTTCCAAAACTGAGACCATTAGTATTCCTAATACTTTAACTGTAAGAAGTTGGTAACAGATTTCCCAAAGTATTCACTGAGGATTTAAATCGTGAATTCATTTGAAAAATATTTACAGAACACCTGTTATGTGTCAGTTTTGATCCAAGGCAGATCAAGACACTGCCTTTTTGGAGCTAATTTCATATATAATATGTAATACTCCAAAACATGTATTTGAAGGGAGACAAAAATAAACAAAATATGTAAATGCAATGTGATGTAGTATGATATGGAAAAACCCTATATGATTCCAATTAAATCCAGTCATTGTGTCAATTCATTTAAAAACTGGAATTATATCTTTTGCTTTAATGTAGAAAAAGTTAAATAGCTGTAGCGCTTTAATTAAGGCCTCAGGACTTCTGCGCAGACTAAAATTCAATGACCCAGCAAGATTGTGTGGACTCTGAATAAAATACACAGACTAGGCCGGCGCCGTGGCTTAACAGGCTAATCCTCCACCTTGCGACGCCGGCACCCCTGGTTCTAGTCCTGGTTGGGGCACCGGATTCTATCCCGGTTGCCACTCTTCCAGGCCAGCTCTCTGCTATGGCCCGGGAGTGCAGTGGAGGATGGCCCAGGTCCTTGGGCCCTGCACCCGCATGGGAGACCAGGAGAAGCACTGGCTCCTGCCTTTGGATCAGCGAGATGCGCCAGCCGCGGCGGCCATTGGAGGGTGAACCAGTGGCAAAAAGGAAGACCTTTCTCTCTGTCTCTCTCTCTCACTATCCACTCTGCCTGTCAAAAAAAAAAATACACAGACTACATTCATTTTAATTAATTTACTGAGTCTTCTAAGCTAGGAAATCCAGACATCCTACCTCATTTCATGTTTCTCCTACTATATTTCTGCACATGCACACACACACAGATTCAGTCTGAAGGCCCTGTTCATATTACCTCATCAATTCTTAAATATAAGCACTTTCTCTCAATATCTATTGGAATTTCTTTAGTTCAGGCCCATATTATTTCTTTTTATAGATATCTGAATTATTTCTAAGGTCTCTCGTTGAAGGATGACTATATGTCTTGGAATAGATACAATTCATTTGGAAGAGTTTGTTTATACTTTTCAGTATATTTAGTATAATTAATAATTATGATCTCTTTCACTCTCAGAAGTGTTGTGATTTGGATGATGAATAGATTACTTGGCCTATATGGATTTCCTGTCTCCAAAATGTTTCCCTCCTCCAATAAATAGTCTGGTTATTTTTTTGAATACAAAAAGAACAATTTAATTCTTAAAAACAGCCTGAATTTATTGGATTAATTATTCATTTCATGCAAGTAAATCTGATTAAAGACTCAAAATGTAACTGAAGACTCTATATACAGGTATTTCCACAGAGATATAAATTATTCCGTTTTTGGGAAACATTATAATTATTAATACTTATGGGAGAAACAGTGATGCTGTATATATATTGTACAATGTGGAATTGTTTTTGTTTAAAAAAGGTTTATGTATTGGAAGGAGAGAGAGAGAGAGAGAGAAAGGGAGAGAGAGAGAGAGAGAAATAGAGAGAGAAAGAGAGAATCTTCTATCCAGTGGTTCACTCCATAAATGACCTCAATGGCCTGGCTTGTCCAGGCTGAATCCAGGAGCCAGGAGCTTCATCCAGGTCTCCCACATGGATAGCAGGGACTCAAGCACTTGGTTCATCTTCTGTTGCTTTCCCAGGTGCATTAGCAGGGATTGAAAACACAACAACCTTGACTTGAACTGGTGCTCTGATAGTGGGTGTTGGCATTGCAGGTGGCAGCTTAGCTTGCTGCACCACAACACTGGCACCCAATGTGTAATGACTGGTTCAAGCTAATTAACATATTTATCTCCTTAAATGCATATTCGTTCTTCTTATATACCTTAAACTTTTTATCCTTTGACCAACATCTCCTCATTCTTCCCTTTCTCAGCCTCTCATAACCACCATCTTACTCTCTGCTTATATTAATTCAATTGCTTTAGATTTCACATGCAATGGATCTTCAGAAAGTTCATTGGAAATATGTATTATGAAAAAGCTATGTATGGGTCAAAAGTTTTTTGCACCAAAATAAACTTATCTTTAAACTATTCCTTTTTAAAAAGATTTATTTACTTATTTGAAAGGCAGAGTTACAGAGAGAGGAGAGACAGAAGGAGTAATTTTCTGTCCACTGGTTCACTGCCCAAATGGCCTCAACTACTGGGGCTGGGCTAGGCTGAAGCCAGAAGCTTCATCAAAGTCTCGAATGTGGGTGGCAGGGGCCCAAGCACTTGGGTCATCTTCTGATGCTTTGCCAGTACATTGACAGGGATCTAGATTGAAAGTGGAGCAGCCAGGACTCCAACTGGCGCCCAAATGGGATGCCAACTTTGCAGGTGGTGGCTTACCCCACTGTGCCACAGCACTGATTCTAATGTAGGTTGTCTCTTTGGTTTGTTAGTTGTCTGCTTTGCTGTGTAGAAGTTTCTTCTTCTTTTTTTTTAATTTGATGTAAGACTGTTTGCTTGTGTTTTTGTCTCAGCTTTTGGAGTCAAATGTATAAAAATAATTGCAAAGACCAATGTCATGTATTGTTTATTGTATATTTTCTTTTAGTATTTTTACCATTTCAGGTCTCATAGTTTAATTATTTGATCCATTTTGAATTGTCTTTTATATATGGTGTGGGATAAGGATCCATCTTCACTCTTTCGTGCATGGAAATCCAGTATTCTTTAATGAACAGACTATCTTATCTCTATTGTGTGTTCTTGGAAACTTTTTAGAAAAAAACTCTTTATCATAAACGCACAACTTCATTTCTGCATTTTCTATTTTGTCCCATAGGCCATTGTTTCTGTTTTTATGCTATTAACATGGTTTTCAAATTACTGTAACTTTGTCACATAGCTTGCAGTCAGGCAGTGTGATGTTTCCAAATTCTATTTTAGTTCAAGATTGTCTTGGCTGCTTTTTTCCTGGTTCCATAAGAATATTTTTTTTTCTATTACTGTGAAAAGTGGTCATGGAATTTTGACAGTGATTGCATTGAATTTGTATATCACTTTAATAGTAGGGAAAATTTAACAATATTGATTCTTCCAGTCCATGAACACAGAATATATTTTTACTTATTTGTGTTTTCTTCCATTTTTCTCAATGTTTAATAGTTTTAAGTTTAAAGATTATTCACTTTCTTATCAAGTTTATTGCTATGCTTATAATTTTCAGTGTAGGGATTTTTAACCTCCTTGGTTACATTTATTACTGTTTTATTATTTTTGAAGCTACTATAAGTGCGATTGTTTTCTTGCTTTGTTTCTTGAGTAGTTTGTTTTTAATGTACAGAAATACCATTGAGCTGGTGTTATGATACAGTGGGTTAACCCCCAATTTGTCATTCTGGCCTTTCATATTGGAGTTCCAGTTCGAATCCTGGCTGCTTTGCTTCTGATCACCAGCTTTCTGCTAATGTGCCTGGGAGGACAGCAGAAAATGGCCCAAGTATTTGAGCCATTGCCATCCACATGGGACACCAGGATGGAGATCCTGGCTTTTGGCTTCAGCCTGGCCCAGACCTGGCTGTTGTGGCCATTTAAGGAGTGAAGCAGTAGGAGGAAGATCTCTTTTTCTGTGTCTCCTTCTCTTTCTGTCACTCTGTCTTTCAAATAAATAGATAAATAAATAAATAAATAAATAAATCTTTTAAGAAAAGAAATGCTGGCCGGCGCTGTGGCTCAACAGGCTAATCCTCCACCTAGCGGCGCCGGCACACCAGGTTCTAGTCCTGGTCGGGGCGCCGGATTCTGTCCCAGTTGCCCCTCTTCCAGGCCAGCTTTCTGCTATGGCCCAGGAGTGCAGTGGAGGATGGCCCAAGTCCTTGGGCCCTGCACCTGCATGGGAGCCCAGGAGAAGCATTGGCTCCTGCCTTCAGATCAGCGTGGTGCGCCAGCCACCGCGGTCATTGGAGGGTGAACCAATGGCAAAAAGGAAGACCTTTCTCTCTGTCTCTCTCTCTCACTGTCCACTCTGCCTATCAAAAATAAAAAAAAGAAATGCTGCTGATTTTTGGATGTTGATTTTGTATACTTCAACATTATTGGGTTCATTTACTATTCTTACATTTTGGAGATGTCTTTAGCATTTTCTATAACTCTGATCATTTCTTCAGCAAATTTTGCTACTTTCTCTCTTATTTGGATGGTTTTTGGTTCTTTCCTTTGCCTAATTTCTCAGTAAGAACATCAGTACTCTACTGAATAGAAGATGTGAGAGTAGTCATGTTTCTCTTGCTCTTGATCTTAGGGCAGAAGGTTTCAACTTTCTTCACACCATTGTGTATGATGTTCAACATGGCTACTCTTGTATGGTCTTTATGATGTTCAGGTACGTTCCTTCTTTTTTTTTTTTTTTTCAACAGTTTGCACCCACACAGAAACACAAAGTGTAAAATACTGTTTGAGTACTAGTTATACCATTAATTCACATAGTACATTGCATTAAAGACAGAGATCCTACATGGGGAGTAAGTACACAGTGACTCCTGTTGTTGATTTAACAATTGACACTCTTATTTACGGTGTCAGTAATCACCCGAGGCTATTGTTATGAGCTGCCAAAGCCTTTAGAGTTTGCCAACTCCAATCTTATTTAGACTAGGCCATAGTCAAAGTGGAAGTTCTCTCCTCCCTTCAGAGAAAGGTACCTCCTTCTTTGATGGCACATTCTTTCTACTGGGATCTCCCTCACAGATATCTTTCATTTAGGTCATTTTTTTTTTTTGCCACAGTGTCTTGGCTTTCCATGCCTGAAATACTCTCATGGGCTTTTTAGCAGGATCTGAATGCCTTAAGGGCTGATTCTGAGGCCAGAGTGCTATTTAGGGGATCTGCCATTCTATGAGTCTGCTGTGTATCCCACTTCCCATGTTGGATTGTTCTCTCCTTTGTGATTCTATCAGTTAGTATTAGCAGACACTAGTCTTGTTTATGTAATCCCTTTGACTCTTAATCCTATCATTATAATCAATTCTGAACTGAAACTGATCACTAGAACAAAAAAATACTAAAAGGAAAAAAGTAGTAAGTTGTTCCTCTACAGTCAGGACAAGATCTGATCAAGTCATTGTTTCTCATAGTGTCCATTTCACTTCAACAGGTTTCCTTTTTGGTGCTCAGTTAGTTGTCACCTATCAGGGAGTACATTTGATATTTGTCCCTTTGGGACTGGCTTAATTCACTCAGCATGATGTTTTCCAGATTCCTCCATTTTGTTGCAAATGACTGTATTTCATTGTTTTTACTGCTGTATAGTATTCTATAGAGTACATGTTCCATAATTTCTTTATCTAGTCAACTGTTGATGGGCATGCAAACTGGTAAAGCCGTTATGAAGTCAGTTTGGAGATTCCTCAGAAACATGAATATAACCCTATCATACAACCCAGCCATCCCACTCCTTGGAATTTACCCAAAGGAAATTAAATTGGCAAATAAAAGAGCTGTCTGCACTTCAATATTTATTGAAGCTCAATTCACAATAGCTATGGTATTAGTTTCAACATCTCTCCATTCATTCATGACTTTATTTCAGTCATTTCTCCTTTTTTCTTCATCTAGATAAGCCTTTTTCAATTTTGTTTATCTTTTCCAAAATCCAAATTTAATTTTGCTTATTTTTTCTTTTTATTCAATTTCTGTTTTACTTTTTTCTGCTCTGATGTTTTTATTTCCTTTCTGTTCTAACTTTGGGCTTAGTTTTCTTCTTATTCTAGTTACTTGAGTTGTAATATTAGATTGGGTATTTGAGGTTCTGTTTGATATAGATACTGCCACAAATCTCCCTCTTTTTTGACTAATTTAATCAAACGTCATTCAAAGTCATTATTTATATGTAAAGACTTAAACACTTACATTATGTAATTGGCTTTCTGTTTGTTTTAAATATGTTTTCTTTCTGTATTGCTTTCTTCGTTTGTGATTTGATGGTTTGTTGTAGTGCTTTGCTTTGAGTCTCTTCTATTTATGATGTTTTGTACATTTGATGTAGATTTTTGCTGTGTGGTTACTGTAAGGTTTACATAAAACATCTTATGTAGGCTATTTCAAGGTAATAATATATTTAATTTTGATCATCTATGACAATTTCATACTTTTACCCTCCTTCACTCCTTTACATTTTATGTTTCTGATGTAAAAATTTTACATGACTTCATAATTTTTAATGCAAGACAATTTATTTTAGATATAGTTCTTTTTTTAAACATTGTATTGAGTTAAAATTGCTTTACACAGGGGCAGTGCTGTGGCATAGCGGGTAAAGCCACCACTTGCAGTGCCAGCATCCCATATGGGCACTGTTTGAGTCCTGGCTGCTCCAATTCTGATTCAGCTTTCTGCAATAGTCTGGGAAAGCAGTGGAAGATGGCCCAAGTCCTTTGGCCCCTGAACCCACGTGGGAGACCTGGAAGAAGCTCCTGGCTCCTGGCTTCAGATCAGCACAGCTCCAGCTGTTGTGGTCAAATGGGGGAGTGAAGCAGCGAATGGAAGACCTCTCTCTCTCTCTCTCTCTTTCTCTCCCTGCCTCTCTGTAACTCCCTTTCAAGTAAATAAATAAATCTTTTAAAAATTGCTTTACATATCACTTTTTTAGTCCTAGTGCATTTTGAATATGATTTCATAATACTTACACAATTTTCATATGTTTTATGTTATTAATTAGCAGGGTTTTTTTTTTTCAGATTAAAACTTCCTTGAGTAATTTCTGTAAGGCAGGTCTAGGTCTAGTGAGGGACCCCATTAGATTTTATTTTTGGGAAAATGTGTAATTTTTAATAATTTTAATTGTTTACATTAAAAGGGTTCTTTCTTTCTCTCTCTCTCTCTCTCTCTCTCTCTTTTTGACAGGCAGAGTTAGACAATGAGAGAGAGAGAGACAGAGAGAAAGGTCTTCCCTCCATTGGTTCACCCCCCAAATGGCTGCTATGGTCTGCGTGCTGTGCCGATCAGAAGCCAGGAGCCAGGTGCTTCCTCCTGGTCTCCCATGCGGGTGCAGGGCCCAAGGACTTGGGCCATCCTCCACTGCCTTCCCAGGCCACAGCAGAGAGCTGGACCGGAAGAGTAGCAACTGGAACAGAATCCCGTGCCCCGACCGGGACTAGAACCTGGTGTGCCAGCGCTGCAGGTGGAGGATTAGCTTTGTGAGCCGTGGCACCAGCCTATACATTTTTATTAAAATGTAATAATTGCATATATTTATGTGATACAGTGTGATTTTTAAGACATTTATATAGTGTGTACAAAGAAATCACAGCTATTTCCTTATCATCTTTATTATGTTTGTTACTTTTAAGCTCCTCTCATCTAGTTTTATTTTAAGATTTATTTACTGGGGCAAGTATTGTGGCATAGTGAGCAAATCCGAAGCCTGTGGTGCTGACATCCCATATGGGCACCAGTTTGAGACCCGGCTGCTCTACTTCAGATCCAGCTCCCTATTAATGCACCTGGGAAAGCAGCAGAAGATGGCCCAAGTACTTGGGTCCCTTGTACACACATTGGAAGGAGACTTGGATGAAGCTCCTGGCTCCTGACTTTGGATCAGCTCAGCTCTGGCCATTTCGGCCATTTGGGGAGTGAATAAGCAGATGGAATATTTCTGTGCCTCTGCTCGCTCTCTCTCTCTCTCTCTCTCTCTCCCTCTCTCTTTAACTCTTTCAAATAAATAAATGCATCTTTTTAAAAAAGATTTGTTCATTTATTTATTTAGAGATCGAGCTTCCATCTGCTGGTTCACTCCCAAGTAGCCACAATGGCGAGAGCTGAGCTAGGCTGAAGCCTGGAGTCAGGAGCTTCATCCAGGTCTCCCACTTGGGTTCAGGGGACCAAGTACTTGGGCCATCTTCTAATGCTTTTCCCAGGCCATTAGCAAGGAGCTGAATCAGAAGTGGAGCAGCGGGGAATCGAACTGGCACCCCTATGGCATGCTGGTGTCATCACAGATGGCGGCTTTAACCAGTTAGGCCACAGCATTGGCCCCTCATCTAGTTCTTAATAAAATATATAATAGGTTATGGGGAACTATAGTCACCCCACAGTACTGTGGAATGCTAGAAATATGTATATATTCTTTCTATCTAACTGTGTTTTGGGACCCATTATCCAGCCTCCTACTCTCTATCCTTCCCTACCTCTAATAATCACTATTTCATAGTCAGATCAACTTTTTTTTTAAGTTTCCACATATTCTCATGCAGTATTTGTCATTCTGTGCCTGGTTTATTTCACTTAACATAAGATCCCCCACTTCCAGGGCCGGTGCTGTGGCGTAGCAGGTAAAGCCACTGCCTGGTAAGCTGGCATCCCTTATGGGTGCCAGTTTGAGTCCCAGCTGTTGCACTTCCAACCCAACTCTCTGGTAATGCACCTGGGAAAGCAGTGGAGGAAGGCCCAAATACTTGGGCCCCTGCCACCCACATGGAAGACTGGGAAGAAGCTCCTGGCTCCTGGCTTTGGATTGGCTCAGCTCTGGCGGTTGCAGCTGTTTGGAGAGTAAACCAGTGGATGGAAGATCTCTCTCTCTTGATCTCTCTCTCTCTCTCTCTCTCCCCAATAACTCTACCTTTCAAATAAACAAAACTTTACAAAATGATCTTCCGCTTCTAACCATTTTACCTAAATGACAAGATTTGATTTTTCATTTGACTGAATAGCATTACAGTTTCTATGTATACCACATCTTTAGACATTCATCTGTCAATGGGCACCTAGTTTGACCTCATGGCTTGACTATTGTGAATAATGCTGTAATAAACATAAGAGTGCAGGTAACTCTTTGTTATGTCGATTTCTTTTCTTTTGAGATAGCTGGATCATATGATAGATCTATTTTTAGCTTTTTGAGGAACCTTCATACAGCTCTCTCTAATAACAATTGATTTTCATTCCCACCAACAATGTATGAGATTTCCCTTTTCTCCACATCCTCCATTAATATTCATTTTTTTGCCTTTCTAATAATAGTCTTTTTAATTAGGGTGAGATGATAGCTCATTTTGGTTCTCATTTTGATTTCCATCTAGGATGAGTTTATATTTTTCCCTTACTTTTGAATGATAGCTCTAATCATCTGAAAAGTGGAGTGTCAGAGAGAGGGAGAGACAGAGAGGGGAAGATTTTTCTTCTGCTGTTTCACTCCCCAAATACCAACAATAGCTGAGGGTAGGCCAGGCATAAGTTAGGAGCTGGGGACTTCTGCCAGGTCTCCCACATTGGTGGCATGGATTCAAGTACTTGAACCATCATATGCCACTTCCCAGGCACATTAACAGGAAGCTGGGTTGAAAGTGGAGTAGCCAAGACTCGAACTGTATTCTGATATGGAGTGCAGGAATCACTAGCAATGGCTTAACCCTGTGCCACAATGCCCATCCAGGTAAAGCGTTCTTTTTTTTTTAAAATTTTTTTTTTTAATTTTTTTGACAGGCAGAGTGGACAGTAGAGGGAGACAGAGAGAAAGGTCTTCCTTTTTGCCATTGGTTCACCCTCCAATGGCCGCCGCCGTAGGCGCGCTGCGGCCGGCGCACCGCGCTGTTCCGATGGCAGGAGCCAGGTGCTTCTCCTGGTCTCCCATGGGGTGCAGGGCCCAAGAACTTGGGCCATCCTCCACTGCACTCCCTGGCCACAGCAGAGAGCTTGCCTGGAAGAGGGGCAACCGGGACAGGATCGGTGCCCCGACCGGGACTAGAACCCGGTGTGCCGGCGCCGCAAGGCGGAGGATTAGCCTAGTGAGCCGCGGCGCCGGCCCAGGTAAAGCATTCTTGATTGGCAGTTTTATTCCTTCAGCACTTTAAATACATAATCCCACTGTTTCTTGGTCTGCAGGAGCTCTGCTAAGAAATCTGCTTATACTGGTAATGTGTTTCCCTTGTGTGTAATATATTTCTTGTCTTTTGCTACTTTGGGAATTTTTTAAAAATTATTTTGTCTTTCTATTTGAATTATTGGTAGCTTGATTACTATGTATTCTGGTGAATTCCTTTTTGGATTGAATTTGATTGACACTGCCTGGATATTGGCATCTTTCCAAGATTTAGGATTTTTTAAACCGTTTGTTTTTTAAGCATTTGTTTTATTCTCTTTTTTTCAAAGCCATATTACTCAAAAGTTAGGTTTCTTGATGGCATTCCATAATTCCCATTGGCTTTTTTCTTTTAGCTTCTTGGACTGGATAACTTTGAATATTGTCTCTATGCTCATGGATTCTTTCTTCTGTTTGATCAAGCCTACTATTAAAGCTTTCTGTTGAATGTTCCAGTTAAACCACTGAATTTTTTAAAAAGCTTTAAAAATTTTGTTTATTTTAAGAGACGGAAAGAGAGAGTGCCCATCCTCAAGTGCCTACAACAGCCAGGAGTGGACTAGGCTGAAGCCAAGAGCTAGGAACCCAATCCAGCTCTCCCACATGAGAAACATCACTTGCTACCTCCCAGGGCTTGCATTAAGAGGAAGCTGGGATTGGTAGTGAAGCCAGGACTTAACCCCAGGCATCCCAATAAGGGATGTAGGCTTCCCAAGTGGTATCTTATTTTTTAAAAAATATTTACAGGGCTGTTGCTGTGGCATAGTGGGTAAAGCTGCCGTTTGCAGTGCTAGCATCTCCTATGGGTGCTGGTTTGAATCCTGACTGCTCCACTTTGGATCCAGCTCTCTGCTATGGCCTGGGAAGCATTATAAGATGGCCCAAGTCCTTGGGCCCCTGCAGCTGCACAGGAGACCTGGAAGAAGTTCCTGGCTCCTGGATTCGAATCAGCCCATCTCTGGACATTGCTGACATTTGGGGAGTGAACCAGCAGATGGAAGACCCCTCCCACCTCTGTCAGCCTCTGCCTCTCTGTAACTCTGCCTTTCAAATAAATAAATACATCTTTTTAAAAAAAGAAATAGAGAGTGGTAGACTGGAGGAGGCTGGTGAAGTACTCTTAGAGGTGCTTTTCAGCTTTGATGTTATTTCATTCCTTCAGCTCTGCAGCCCCATACGGCCAGTCAGTAATGAGTCTTTATCCCGACTTTAAGTTGAAGCAGGGAGGCCTTCAGGCAGGACAAGATCATCTCAGTGGTATTTCCCTGCCGTTCCAATTTGGGAGAGGAAAGGTAGAGCTGAAGGTAGTAATAACAATGAATCTTTACATGAATGGAAGGGGAAAGGGAGCGGGAAAGGGGAGGGTTGCGGGCGGGAGGGAAGTTATGGGAGGAGGGAAGCCATTGTAACCCATAAGCTATACTTTGGAAATTTATATTCATTAAATAAAAGTTTAATAAAAAATATCAAAACAAACAAACAAACAAAAAAGAACAAATATAACTGTGATAACATAAAAAAAAATAACAGAACAGCCGATCCTTAAATGACTTGGCTATACGTTTGCTGTGTGAAAAAAACCCAAACGTGTTTTATTGAATTTTCATTAACCTTTCTGTTTGAATTTTGAATATACTGCATCTGTGAGCCTACTGGGAATGGTGGTGTTTGTATCCATTTAGAAGAACTCAGTCAAAATCAATGCTTGTTCTCTTAGGCAGAATTTTCTGTAAGTTTTCAAACAAGGCTTTTAAGGGAAGCAACTTTGGGGATCTTCAGTTTCCTTGTCAGTGAAATAGGGACCTTACACTAAGGAGTCTTAAAAAGCCTTTGAGCTTTGGCCTTACAGGATTTGAAGAGTATTTCTGCTGTGTTGTTCCTAGGGATACATGAAGCCAGAAAATAAGTGGCAGAGAGGGCTGCAGGTACAGGAACAGTTTTCAAGTGATGTTACTTCCTTGAATAATGTTCTCCCTCTCCACACAACTGGTTTGTTTTCTTCTTTGTCTTCTTGTCTGAGGAAGACCCTCTCTGGGCCCCTGGCACCTCTGTATATGTTCAACAGAATGGCTACAGAGATTCCCAGCAAGGCATGAACTGGACTTTTCTGGAGAAGAAAAGCACCAGACTAAGAGTTTTGCTCTGTTATTTCCCATCTACGTGTCCTTAAACAAATGACTTTATTTGGGGGCAGGGGGTATGTTTCCTTATCTGTATTGTGGACTTAATATTTTCTCTCTTGTCTTCTCTAGAGAATGCTACAGGAAAACATTTTTAAAGATTTATTTTATTCCTTAAAAAGGCGGGAGGGGAGAGAGAGAGGGAGAGAGAGAGGGAGAGAGGGAGAGGAGGAGAGAGAGAGAGAGAGAGAGAGAGAGAGAGAGAGAGAGAGAGAGAGAGAGAAACAGCTGGGGCTGGGCCAGGTTGAAGCCAGAAGCCAGAAACCAGGAGCTTCTTCTGTCTCCCAAGTGGGTGCAGGGGTCCAAGCACTTGCATCATCTTCCACTGCTGTCCCAGGCATGTTAGCAGGGAGCTGGTTCAGAAGTGGAGCAGCTAGGACTTGAACCCATATGGGATGCTGGCATCACAGGCAATGGCTTTCCCCTCTATGCCACAACAGTGGCCCCACAGGAGAACATTTTTAAAAACTGTCTGTATAAATAGGTATAAAGTACTGCACAAAAGGGAGAGATCTCTGGGTCTAGAGGTGGCTTTGTGCTTCAAGTCAAAGCTGGGCCAGGGAGACAAAAAAGCTGATAGCTAAGCTGTAGTAAAAGAACAAATGGTCCTGGGTCCAAAATAGGAATGCATGGGGTATGCAGAGCTGTAGAGGTCTGGGTTGGGGGCAATGTTTCCATCAGATTGAGGATTTTCTCTCTGGAGGAGCCCTTATACTAGGCATTCTCCTACTACTCCTTGTGCAGACGAGGCAGTAGACCTAGAGAACAGATGGATGTGTCCAGTGTCCCAGGTGAGTCAGGGCTTCCGGTCTGCCAGGCCATTCATTTTTTTAGCATATCATAGTGTTCCCTTTGTGGTGGCAGCCTAAGTTCTGAGTGGTCTAAGAGTTAATCTTTTCAGATTTGAGTAGCCTGGTTAAACTAGAACTATGAGGGCTCTCTGATCATTAGAATCAGGGCTGCATTCTGCAATCTTGATATCACTGCCTTCTCTGAATTCCTCTCTGCCTGGAATGTTCTTAGAATTCATCAAGCCATGGGACTGAGAGTGTCATATGCCTTTTATTTATTCATTTGAAAGGCAGAGGCAGAGAGAGAGAGAGAGAGAGAGAGAGAGAAGGGAATATCTACTATCCACTGGTTCACTGCCCAAATGGCTGCAATGACCCTTCATGGCCAAAGCCAGGAGCCAGGAGCCAAGAGCTTCTTTGGGGTCTCCCATTTGGGTGTAGGAGCCCAGGTAAATGAGTCATCTTCTGCCGCTTTCCCAGTTGCACTGGCAGATTCCTGGATTGGAAGTGGAGCAACCAGGACTCGAACTGGCACTGATACAGGATGCGGGTGCTGCAGGAGGAGGTCTAATCTTCTAAGCTACAGAGTTAGCCCTTTCAAGTGGCATCTTAATCACTAGGCTAAATGTCTGCCTCACCACCAAGTTCTTAATATCTAGGACTTATATTTTTATTGTTTTTATTTATTTGTCAAGCTTATTTTGTTCCTATGTTGTTTTCCAAATGTAATTGTTATTAATGTGCTTGTGTAATTCAGAAAAAATAATAAAGAGGACTATTTTGAATTTTTTATCAGTCATTTCATATATCTTCATTTCTTTTGGGTTCATTATTGGAGAGTTATAATTTCTTCTGTAGCTGTCATCATGCTCCATTACTTCATAATTTTGTGTTTATTTTGGCATGTGTACATTTGGAGAGAGAGCCACGTTTTATAACATTTGAAGGTATTCTTTGTCAGAGATGTATCTTTAATATTTAGTCTGGTCTATGATTCTGGATGGCCCAGCTGGTAACAACATTGAGCTGGTAGAGCTTGCTACCAGGTTCTCTAACTTTTTGGACTTTTTCCTTTGCTCTGGGGTTGTATAAGGGCAACTGGATGGACTGTCTGGTGAAATCATTGGCTAGGTTTTGCAATCAGGTGTCACTGCTGGCTAGCATTGGGATCAGCTCTGATTGGCCTGGGACACAGGGTATATTCCCTGGTTGGGTGATGCCACTGTTTGAGTCCTGCAATTGGGACAGGGCTGCAGGTTGGGTCCTGACTTTAGGTGAAGTCACTAATCAGGATAGTTAGGACCAACTGTTATGGCACTAGGACTGTAGTTGAGATTTGCAGCCCTGCCTGGGCAGAGCTTTGTGGTGAGCTTTGAGGCTAAGAAAAGGTAGTGTTTGATCTTTTGTTGGGGTTGGTTCAGCCCGTGTACTTTGCCAAAAGATGCTGTGACAGGTACTTTTCTCTCTTTGCTGGGAGTCTGAATCCATTTTTGGTGTTTGGCTACTGGCAACTTTTAAGCCTCACTTCTCTCCTCTTCTTCTACATATCTGTGAAAAGTGATTAAAAGAAGCTCACGTTCTTCTTCCTTTGCCCCTGGTGGAAAGTTTAATCTATACACAGGAACCCTCAGTCTGATACCACTTCCTAATCACCATTAAAACTCCAAGTCAGTATCCTCTCCCTGGTTTCTCAAACAATTTTTAAACTTGCTTGGGTGCTTCTCTGCTCTCCTCAGAAGGCTGAATTATGTTAACCATAAGCTTTTGCATATCCTCTTTAGTGTATTTGCATCGTGTCATTAATCTCTACACCTGAACCAAATTTTAGATGTGACTACATCCCACCAAAACCATACTCTGTGACTTGGAGTCCCCTAAAATGCCAGGTTGCATAAAACCATGCCATTCTTTCTGATTGTCATACCACCCTATCTATCTGAAAAATTTCTACTTATTATTTTCCTAAATGTAAGCTCCTCTTGGAAATCAGTCCTAATCTCAGACATCATTAATAATGCTTTTCGCTATGCACTTTCTTTATGCTTATATAAGGACTAATATCACTGTATTATAACTTAAGTGCTTATTTCCTCACCTAGACTATGAACCATTGAGGACATAGCAGTGTCATTCTTTTTTTTAAATTTCCTACTTTTCATTGCCTGGTATGCATTCCAGTCTATGAGATGTAACAGGTGTTAAAGGCAATGTTCAAATAATTCATTTCTGATAGTATTAGCCAATACTAATGCAGATATCAAAGTCATCAATTACTTCAGCAATATCAAGCCAAATGTTTGTAGTTGGGAATGTTCCTGGAATCTTCTAGTATCTGATGCAGACTGCTTACTAGGAATCTGGCATATTATCATATGTTGATGGTGTTACGCTCACATAATCAGTAGTGGATGAACTTGGGTAAAGAATTAAACTGTTTGATAGGGGTAACACTGCAAGACATTGGCACAGGCAAAGACTTCTTGGATAAGACCCCAGAAGCACAGGCAACAAAAGCAAAAGTAGAAAAATGGGATTACATCAAGCTAAGAAGGTTCTGCACAGAAAAGGAAACATCAACAAAGTGAAGAGGTAACCAACAGCATGAGAGAAAATATTTGTAAACTGTGCATCTGATAAAAGATTAATATCCAGAATATATAATGAGCTTGTGAAATTCAACAACAAAAAACAAACAATACAGTTAAAAATGCAAAAAGATACTTTTCAAAGGATGAAATACAAATGGCCAACAGACACATGGAAAAATGCTCAGGATTACTAACCAACAGAGAAATGCAAATAAAAACCATAATGAGAATTCTCACCCCAGTCAGAATGGTTATTATCCAAAATTTAAAAAAAATGTTAGTGAGGATGTGGATAAAAAGGTACCCTAACCCACTGTTGGTGGGAATGTAAACAGCTACAATCATTATGAAAGACGGTATGAAGATTCCTCAAAAATCTAAAATTAGATCTACCATATGACCCAGCAATCTCACTCCTGGGACTATACCCAAAGGAAAAGAAATCATCTTATTAAAGAGTTGCCTGTACCCATGTGTTATTAGCAGCTTAATTCACAATCACTAAGATATGGAATCAACCCAGATGTTCACAAACTGATGACTGGATAAAGAAAATGTGGTATAAATATACATGATGGAATACTAACCAGCCATAAAAAGAAAGAAATCTTGTCTTTTGCAACAAAAAGGGATGCAATTGAAGGCCATTATGCTTAGTGAAATGAGCCAGATACATAAAGACAAATATCACATGTGTTCTCAGATTTTTGATAGCTAATCTATAGAGTACAAAAAAATACCACCAGAAACAAACAACTTTAAAGTATATGAGTAAAACTGACATCTTTGGATTTGATTTTTTTTTGTAGACCTTGTGTATATTCCTGAAGAGTGGTGGTCTTTGTGCTTTTCATTTGTTGAACACTGTCTTTGGTGGAGGAGTAAGCCCATGATTGTGGGGTGAATTGGAAATGTGTTGTCAAGAGGCCGGCATTGTGGCATAGCTGGTAAAGCTACTGCCTAGAGTGCTGGCATCCCATATGGGTGCTAATTTGAGTCTTGACTGCTCCACTTCTGATCCAACTCCCTTCTAATCTGCCTGGGAAAGCAATGGAGGATAGCCCAAGTCCTTGGGCCTCTGCACCCATGTGGGAGACCCAGAAGAAGCTCCTAGCTTCTGGCTTTGGATTGGTCCAGCTCCAGCCATTGTGGCCATTTGGGGAGTGAACCAATGGATGGAAGATCCATCTCTCTCTGACTCTGCCTCTCTGTAACCCTGCCTTTCAAATAAATAAATAAATCTTAAAAAAAAGGAAATATTGGGGCCGGCACTGTGGCGCAGTGGGTTAAAGCCCTAGTCTGAAGTGCCGGCATCCCATATGGGTTCTAGTTCCAGCTGCTCCTCTTCTGATCCACCTCTCTGCTATGGTATGGGAAAGCAGTAGAAGATGGCCCATAGTCCTTGAGCCCCTGCACCCAAGTGGCAGACCTGAAAGAAGCTCCTGGCTTTTGGCTTTGGATTGGTACAGCTCTGGCCATTGCGGCCATCTGGGGAGTGTACCAGCAGATGGAAGACCTCTCTCTCTCTGTCTACCTCTCTCTGTAACTCTGTCTTCCAAATAAATAAAATAAATCTTTAAAATAAAGAGAAATATGTTGTCGAAAAAATTAAAATGAAAATTGAACAGGGACGGAGAGAAGTGTCATTGCACTCTTAGAATTGTATCTGTGAACTGCACGAAGTTCTTTATATTAATAACATTAATAATAATAATAATAATAATAATAATAAAAGAATGCAAGTGTTAGGCACCCGCATTGTGGCACAGGGGGTTAAGCCACTGCTTGTGATGCCAGAAAACCATTTCAGAGCACCAGTTTGAATCTTGGCTGCTTGGCCTCTGATTCAGCTCCCTGCTGATGCACGTGGGAAAGCAGCAGAAAATGGCCCAAGTACTTGATGTAGACCAGATAGGTATTTCTGGCTCCTGGCTTCAGCCCATCCCAATCCAAGCTGTTGGGGCCATGTGGGGAGTAAACCAGCAGATGGAATATCTCTTTCTCTCTAATTCTCTTTCTTTCTCTGTTGTCTTTCTTTCAAATAAAGCAATAGAATATTAAAAAAGAAAGAATTCGAGTGTCTGTGTTTTTATTTATCAGATGGGTATGAATCAAAATATAAACTTGAAATCTATGGGGTTACCTTCATTACTTCTGATTTTCATCTTACCTGGGATTTGGTGTGCATATTCCATGAAAGGTCAATTGACACAATGGAAAAATTAGACTAATTGTGCATTCAGTTCCCCATGATGTATTTATTTACTATGTTTTCATGAGCATCATTTTCTTAATATATAAAATAAGGATAATAACTGCTAGATGGTGAAGATTGAAATGAAATAAAGCAAGAAGAGTTGTGAGAGTCTGGCAAACATTCAATACATGGCATTTCTTTCTATGGTTTTCTTTTTTTTATTAAACTTTTATTTAATGAATATAAATTTCCAAAGTACAGCTTATGGGTTATAATGGCTTCCCCCTCCCAAAACTTCCCTCCCATCCACAACCCTCCCCTTTCCCGCTCCCTCTCCCCTTCCAATCACATCATGATTCATTTTCAATTTTCTTTATATACAGAAGATCAGTTTAGTATATATTAGGTAAAGATTTCAACAGTTTGCCCCCATATAGCAACACAAAGTGAAAAAAAATACTGTTGGAGTACTAGTTATAGCATTAAATAAGAGTGTACAGCACATTAAAGACAGAGATCCTACATAATATTTTTTTAAAAATTAATTAATTTTCTGTGCCATTTCCAATTAACACCAGGTTTTTTTTCATTTCCAATTATCTTTGTATACAGAAGATAGATTCAGTATATAATTAGTAAAGATCTCATCAGTTTGTACCCACGCAGAAACACAAAGTGTAAAAATACTGTTTCAGTACTAGTTATAGCATCACTGCACATTAGACAACACATTAAGGACAGATCCCACATGGGATGTAAGTACACAGTGACTTCTGTTGCTGACTTAACAATTTGACACTCCTGATCATGGCGTCAGTAATCTCCCTGGGCTCTAGTCATGAGTTGCCAGGGCTATGGAAGCCTTTAGAGTTCGCTGACTTTGCTCTTATTCCGATAGGGTCATAGTCAATGTGGAAGTTCTCTCCTCCCTTCAGAGAAAGGTACCTCCTTCTTTGATGGCCCCGTTCTTTCCACTGGGATCTCACTCGCAGAGATCTTTCATTTAGGTCTTCTTCTTTTTTTTTTCTTTTCCATGGTATCTTGGCTTTCCATGCCTACAATACTCTCATGGGCTCTTCAGCCAGATCCGAATGCCTTGAGGGCTGATTCTGAGGCCAGAGTGTTGTTTAGGACGTCTGCCATTCTATGAGTCTGCTGTGTATCCCACTTCCCATGTTGGATCTTTCTCTCCCTTTTTGATTCTATCAGTTAGTATTAGCAGACACTTGTCTTGTTTGTGTGATCCCTATGATTCTTTGACCTATCAGAGCCATCGATTGTGAACTGAAATTGATCACTTGGACTAGTGAGATGGCATTGGTACATGCCACCTTGATGGGATTGTATTGTAATCCCATGGCACATTTCTAACTCCATCATTTGGGGTAAGTCTGATTGTGCATGTCCCAAATTGTACATCTCCTCCCTCTCTTTTTCCACTCTTAAATTTAACAGGGATCACTTTTCAGTTAAAATTTAAACACCTAAGAATAATTGTGTGTTAATTACAGAGTTCAACCACTAGTACTAGAACAACAACAACAACAACAACAAATACTAAAAAGGATAAAGTATTACATTGTACATCTAGAGTGAGGACAAGAGCTGATCAGGTCATTGTTTCTTATAGTGTCCATTTCACTTCAACAGGTTTTCCCTTTGGTGCTCAGTTGTCACCGATCAGGGAAAACAAATGATATTTGTCTCTTTGGGACTGGCTTAATTCACTCAGCATGATGCTTTCCAGATCCCTCCATCTTGTTGCAAATGACTGGGTTTCATTGTTCCTTACTGCTGTATAGTATTCTATGGAGTACATGTCCCATAATTTCTTTATCCAGTCTACTGTTGATGGGCATTTGGGTTGGTTCCAGGTCTTAGCTATTGTGAATTGGGCTGCAATAAACATTAATGTGCAGATGGCTTTTTTATTAGCCAAATTAATTTCCTTTGGGTAAATTCCAAGGAGTGGGATGGCTGGGTTGTATGGTAGGGTTATGTTCAGGTTTCTGAGGAATCTCCAGACTGACTTCCATAGTGGCTTAACCAGTTTGCATTCCCACCAACAGTGGGTTAGTGTCCCTTTTTCCCCACATCCTCTCCAACATCTGTTGTTGGTAGATTTCTGAATGTGAGCCATTCTCACCGGGGTGAGGTGAAACCTCATTGTGGTTTTGATTTGCATTTCTCTGATTGCTAGTGATCTTGAACATTTTTTGATGTGTCTGTTGGCCATTTGGATTTCCTCTTTCAAAAAATGTCTATTGATGTCCTTGGCCCATCTCTTAAGACGGTTGTTTGTTTTGTTGTTGTGGATTTTCTTGATTTCTTTGTAGATTCTAGTTATCAACCCTTTATCTGTAGTATAGCTTGCAAATATTTTTTCCCATTCTGTTGGTTGCCTCTTCACTTTCCTGACTGTTTTTTTTTTTTGAAGTACAGAAACTTCTCAATTTGATGCAATCCCAAATGTTAATTTTGGTTTTGATTGCCTGTGCTCCTGGGGTCTTTTCCAAGAAGTCTTTGCCTGTACCTATATCTTGCAGGGTTTCTCCAATACTCTCTAATAATTTGATGGTTTCGGGTAGTAGATTTATGTCTTTAATCCATGTTGAGTGAATTTTTGTCTAAGGGGAAAGGTATGGGTCTTGCTTCAAGCTTCTGCACGTGGAAATCCAATTTTCCCAGCACCATTTATTGAATAGGCTGTCCTTATTCCAGGGATTAGTTTTGGATCTTTGATCAAATATAAGTTGGCTGTAGATGTTTGGATTGATTTCTGGTGTTTCTATTCTGTTCCATTGGTCTATCCATCTGTTTCTGTACCAGTACCATGCTGTTTTGATAACAACTGCCCTGTAGTATGTCCTGAAATCTGGTATTGTGATGCCTCCGGCTTTGTTTTTGTTGTACAAGAGTGCTTTGGCTATTCGAGGTCTTCTGTGTCTCCCTATGAATTTCAGCATCATTTTTTCCAGATCTGAGAAGAAGGTCTTCAGTATCTTGATTGGTATTGCACTGAATGTGTAAATTGCTTTTGGGAGAATAGACATTTTGATGATATTGATTCTTCCAATCCATGAGCATGGAAGATTTCTCCATTTTTTGGTATCCTCTTCTATTTCTTTCTTTAAGGTTTTGTAGTTTTCATCGTAGAGATCTTTAACGTCCTTGGTTAAGTTTATTCCAAGGTATTTGATTGTTTTTGTAGCTATTGTGAATGGGATTGATCTTAGAAGTTCTTCCTCAGCCGTGGCATTGCATGTGTATACAAAGGCTGTTGATTTTTGTGCATTGATTTTATATCCTGCTACTTTGCCAAACTCTTCGATGAGTTCCAGTAGTCTCTTAGTAGAGTTCTTTGGGTCCCCTAAATAATCATATCATCTGCAAAGAGGGATAGTTTGAGTTCTTCCTTCCCAATTTGTATCCCTTTAATTTCTTTTTCTTGCCTAATAGCTCTGGCTAAAACTTCCAGAACTATATTGAAGAGCAGTGGTGAGAGTGGGCATCCCTGTCTGGTACCAGATCTCAGCAGAAATGCTTCCAACTTTTCCCCATTCAATAGGATGTTGGCCGTGGGTTTTTCATATATTGCTTTGATTGTATTGAGGAATGTTCCTTCCATACCCAGTTTGCTTAGAGTTTTCATCATGAAAGGGTGTTGTATTTTATCAAATGCTTTCTCTGCATCTATTGAGAGAATCATATGGTTTTTCTTCTGCAGTCTGTTAATGTAGTGTATTACGTTGATTGTTTTGCGGACGTTGAACCATCCTTGCATACCAGGCATAAATCCCACTTGGTCTGGGTGGATGATCTTTCTGATGTGTTGTTGCATTCTATTGGCCAGAATTTTATTGAGGATTTTTGCGTCTATGTTCATCAGGGATATTGGTCTGTAATTCTCTTTGCATGCTGCATCTTTTTGTGGCTTAGGAATTAAGGTGATGCTGGCTTCATAGAAAGAATTTGGGAGGATTCCCTCTTTTTCGATTGTTCTGAATAGTTTGAGAAGAATTGGAGTTAGTTCTTCTCTAAATGTCTGGTAGAACTCAGCAGTGAATCCATCTGGTCCTGGGCTTTTCTTTGTTGGGAGGGCCTTTATTACTGTTTCAATTTCTGTCTCAATTATTGGTCTGTTTAGGTTTTCTATGTCTTCCTGGCTCAATTTAGGCAGGTTGTATGTGTCCAAGAATCTGTCCATTTCTGATAGATTTCCCTGTTTGTTGGCATACAAGTCCTTGTAGTAATTTCTGATGATTCTTTTTATTTCTGTGGTGTCTGTTGTTATGTTTCCTTTTTCATCTCTGATCCTATTGATTTGGGTCTTTACTCTTCTTTTTTTAGTTAGTTGGGCCAATGGGGTGTCAATTTTGTTTATTTTTTTCAACAAACCAGCTCCTTGTTTGGCTTATTTTTTCTAATGTTTTTTTTGGATTCAATCCTGTTGATTTCTTCTTTGATTTTAATTATTTCTCTTCTCCTACTGGGTTTGGGTTTGGTTTGCTGCAGATTTTCTAGATCCTTGAGATGACTTGAAAGCTCATCTATTTGGTGCCTTTCCAATTTCTTGATGTAGGCACCTATTGATATAATCTTTCCTCTTAACCCTGCTTTTGTTGAATCCCATAGGTTTTGGTATGTTGTGCTTTTATCCTCATTTACTTCCAGAACATTTTTGATTTCTCTTTTGATTTCTTCTATGACCCATTGTTCATTCAGGAGCATGTTGTTAAATCTCCATGTGTTTGCACGTGTTCTAGGGATTCCCAAGTTGCTAATTTCCAATTTCATTCCTTTGTGGTCTGAGAAGCTGCATGGTATGATTCTAATTCTTTTGAATTTGCTGAGACTTGCTTTATGGCCTAGTATGTGGTCAATCCTAGAGAAGATTCCATGTACTGCTGAGAAGAATATAAAGTTCTTAGATCTAGGATGAAATGTTCTGTAGATATCTGTTAGATCCATTTGGGCTATAGTGTCTTTTAAATCTACTGTCTCCTTGTTGATCTTCTGTCCTGTTGATCTGTCTATCTCTGAGAGTGGAGTATTGAAGTCCCCCAGAACTATTGTATTGGGGTCTAAGTCTCCCTTTAAGTCCCTTAACAAGTCTTTTAAATAAGCTGGTGCCCTGTAATTCGGTGCATATACATTGATAATCTTTATATCTTCCTGTTTAATGGATCCCTTAATCATGAAATAGTGCCCCTCTTTGTCTCTCCTAACAGTTTTTGTGGTAAAGTTTATGTTGTCCGATATTAAGATGGCTACGCCCGCTCTTTTTTTCATTTCTGTTGGCATGGTATATATTTTTCCAGCCATTCACTTTTAGTCTGTATGGATCATTGTTGGAAAGATGAGTTTCTTGTAAGCAGCAAAAAGATGGGATTTGTTCCTTACCCCAATCAGCAAATCGGTGTCTTTTAACTGGACAGTTCAAGCCATTAACATTCAATGTGATTATTGAGAAGGAGTAACTTTGCCCAGTCATTTGCCAAAGATATTTTCTAATATATGGCTTGAGACTCCTGTGATCTTTTGCTGTGAGGTTTCCTTCCTTTATCTTCTTTCATATTGGTGACCGTGTTTCTGTGTTTCTGTATGTAACACATCTTTAAGCATCTTTTGCAGTGCTGGACGAGTGGCAACAAATTCTTTCAGTTTCTGTTTGCTGTGAAAGGTCTTTATTTCACCTTCATTCATAAATGAGAGCTTTGCAGGATATAATATTCTGGGCTGGCAGTTTTTCTCTCTTAGTACCTGGGCTATCTCTCGCCATTCTCTCCTAGCTTGTAGGGTTTCTGATGAGAAGTCAGCTGTGAGTCTAATTGGAGATCCTCTGAGAGTAATCTGGCGTTTCTCTCTTGCACATTTTAGGATCTTTTCTTTGTGTTTCACTGTGGTGAGTTTGATTACAACATGTCGTGGTGAGGATCTCTTTTGATCATGTTTATTAGGGGTTCTATGAGCTTCCTGTACTAGTATGCCTCTGTCCTTCTCCAAATCTGGGAAATTTTCTGCTAGTATCTCACTAAAAAGACCTTCTAATCCTTTCTCCCTCTCCATGCCTTCAGGAACTCCTAGAACCCGAATGTTGGGTTTTTTCATAGTATCCTGTAGATTCCCGACAATATTTTTTAGCTTTCTAATTTCTTCTTCTTTTCTTTGATTTGACTGTTTCCTTTCCTGTTCTCTGTCTTCTAAGTCTGATATTCTCTCTTCTGCTTCACCCATTCTGTTTTTAAGGCTCTCTAATGTGTTTGTCATTTGACCTATTGAGTTCTTCATTTCATTGTGGTTTTTTGTCACTATCACAGTTTCATGTTCTACTAGTTGTTTCATTTCATTTTGATTCCTCTTTAATATTTCATTTTCACGGGAGAGATTTTCTATCTTTTCCATTAAGGATTTCTGTAGTTCAAGAATTTGTTTTTGAGAACTTCTTCTTTTTTTTTTTAAACTTTTATTTAATGAATATAAATTTCCAGTGTACAGCTTATGGATTACAGTGGCTTTCCCCTCCTATAACTTCCCTCCCACCCGCAACCCTCCCCTCTTCCGCTCCCTCTCCCCTTCCATTTGCATCAAGATTCATTTTCAATTCTCTTTATATACAGAAGATCAATTTAGTATAAAGGTTTCAACAGTTTGCACCCACATAGACACACAAAGTGAAACATACTGTTTGAGTACTAGTTATAGCATCAAATCAAAATGTACAGCACATTAAGGACAGAGATCCCACATGAGGAGCAAGTGCACAGTGGCTCCTGTTGTTGACCCAACAAATTGACACTCTAGTTTATGGCACCAGTAACCACCCTAGGCTGTCGTCATGAGTTGCCAAGGCTATGGAAGCCTTCCAAGTTTGCCGACTCTGATCATATTTAGACAAGGTCATAAAAGACAGAGTGAGGATAGTAACCAATGATCCTAAGAGTGGCATTAACCAGGTTTGAAAAATTATACAGCATTAAGTGGGGAAGAGGACCATCAGTACACACAGGTTGGGAGTAGAGCCATTGGTGGTAGAGTAGAGGTTATGATTACAAAGGAATGAGGCCCAAGTACGCTAGACAGGGTCTAGAACAAAGGACAGAGTCATTCTTAGAGGAGCTAAGAAAGGTGCTGTCTAAGCTACAAGTAAGTTTTCTGATTGAGAGGCAAATAGAACCTGATAGAAGGGGCTTGATAATAATCTGGTGGGCTTTAGGCCTTGTAAGTTAAGAGGCCCAGACCTATCTATCTCTTCACATGGGGTATATCCTAAGGGAGGTGTGAACCTCCTAGGGGAAGGCACTCTGTTGACTTTCATTACTTGGCTGGCCTGGGAGGAGAGCTGGCCAGGTAAAGGCAGGTGGCAACTCTAACAAGAAATTTACAGTTCTGCCTGCAATGTTGCTGACCCTACTTGACCTCACCCTCAGCTGCAGTGGTCACTTTGGAAGTTGGGCTGAGTGAAGGGCTTTTCAGCTTAGAGCCAATAAGATCTGTGGCTCTGACCTGGGCATCCTTCGACTCCAGGGCAGGTCCATTTCCAGTAATCCAACTCTTGGCAGAGCTGCCAGGGCTCTTCACAAGCTGACTTCTGCTGAAGCCCAGAGAACTTCTTAATGTTCTTATCAATTTTTTGAGATCTGCTTCTTGCATTTCCTCTGTCTCTTCATCTTCATAATCTTGGATTGGGGTGTCTTGTTCATTTGGGGGCATCATAGTGTCTTCCTTGCTCTTGTTACCTCGGATTCTACGTTTGCTGCTTGACATGTTGGAGATAATTTATGGTTGTTTTTTTTTGTTTTGTTTTGTTTTTGGCAGTGGTGTTTTTTTCTCGTTATACTATGCCTCTAAGTGGGCTGTCTGCTTTGATGGATCCTTAGAGGCTGTGATGGGTGTGGCCAGAGACTCCGCTTGATTCTTCAGGTTTAAGGCTGTGCAAAAAGTGACTCACCCAGATTGTTCTCTCCCTTGCTCCTTGCTGGATTGCTCTCTCTCTCTCTCTCTTTTTTTTTTTTTTTTGACTCAGTTGGGAAGTTATTAGGCACAGGTGAGTGGATTTGAGTGTAGTTGAAATCTGGCCTCTGTGAGTATTCTTTTGATCTACCCATGGGACCACACAAAGTGTATATGCAGCCCTCAATGTGTTCTCAAGTTTCACCAAAGTTCCAAAGTTACTGATTGTGAACTCCTTGGTGGCGCTTTACATATGTAAAATGGCGCCTGCTCTTTGTTTTGCTCAGTGAGTGAATAGAGAGGCCTCTGCTTTCACCCCTCAATGTCTCGGGTTTCTGACGCCTTTTTCTTACCTTCCATTCATTCCCGCGCTGGCGAGATTCTGCGGCTTGTCTCCCGCGGTTGGGTTTCCACGCGGTGGGCTCCCTGTAGTCCTCTGTGTCACATCCACTAGATCCGGAAGCGTTTCCTTTGCAGTTTTTTTCTTGAATCTTTTCCTGAGGCTACAGTAATTCCACTTTTATGAGACTTTATTTTCCCAATCTATGGCGCACGTCCTCACTATCTGCCATCTTGGCTCCGCCCTTTCTATGGTTTTCTTTACAAATTAGGGACTGTTTTCTAAAATAAAGCAAAAGCTTTACATTTTTCTGTGGTCATTCCATTTTTGTCATGTGATCATTTTAGTCTTTTTTTTCTTTCCTTAAAAGGTCACTGCTAGAATTCTTCATAATCTAACAGAAAGCAGTGTTCCTTGACACTGAGCGTCCTTGACATTCCAGGATGTCAAGCACTGGTTGACTTCTTGGTGTGTACTAATATATTACAATAAACATGAGTCATTTTGTTGTGTTTATCTAGAGAATTCCAGATGACAGTGAGGTACTTATTGTCGACTACTCAAAGACAATGTCATTTACAAGAAAGAAATTCTACACAAGCTAACAATGAAGCCCTTGCTGGTATCAAGGAATGAACTTTTTAACTACTTTCCCTGCTCTGAGGTTACAGTTTATCCCAATCACCCACCTTCATAACTGTGTATGGAACACTATAATTTCTCTCAAAGCTTATGATGGTACTCATGCCAATGAATTCTGAAGAGCTACACTGAATGTTTGGGCCTTTCCTAACTAAAAATCTCTTATGAAGTGTGGACTCCAAGAGATATTTAATGTTAAAAACACACAAAAACCTTTTAAATCAACTTAGTTGGCCAGTATCCAAGTAAGTGATGTCTTGCATTGAGTACATAAATTGTTTGTTTTTTTTTTATTTGACAAGTAGAGTTATAGACAGTGAGAGAGAGAGAGAGACAGAGAGAAAGGTCTTCCTTCCATTGGTTCACTCTCCAAATGGCTGCAACAGCCAGAGCTGCACCGATCTGAAGCCAGGAGCCAGGTGCTTCTTCCTGGTCTCCCATGTGGGTGCAGGGGCCCAAGCACTTGGCCATCCTCTACTGCTATCCCAGGCCATAGCAGAGAGCTGGACTGGAAGAGGAGCAACTGGGACTAGAACCTGGCACCCATATGGGATGCCGGCGCTGCAGGCAGAAGTTTAACTTAGTGAGCCATGGCGCCAGCCCTGCGTTTGTGTTTTTAAAAAGATTTCTTTCTTTATTTTTTTTGGAAGTCAGAGTTACAGAGAGAGGTGGAGAGACAGAGAGATCTTTCATCTGCTGATTCACTCCCTAGATGGCTGCAATAGCCAGGGTTGGGTCAGACCAAAGCCAGGAGCCAGGGGCTTTATCTGGGTCCCACATGGGTGCAAGGGACTCAACTACTTGGGTCATCTTCAGCTGCTTTTCCAGGCACATTAGCAGAGAGCTGGATCAAAAGCTGAGCCGATGGGACATTAACCAGTACTGATATTGGATGCTGGCACTGCAGGTGGCAGCTTTACCTGCTGGGTCACAACGCTGGCCCCAGAATTAGTGTTTTAATAAATTTTGTGTACTAAAAGAGTAGACTCTGAGGTATAAACCCATTAGCACAAATCGTAAGACTTTCCTAAAAAACTGGATTTCTCAACAAATCAGAGATTATATGGTAGTTAACATCAAATAGGCTCCAATCAGTAAAATGTAATATCCCGAGAACAACTTGGGTGCTTCTAAATGTGCTGAGTAACGGAGAGCCTCAGCCTTATTGTTGTCTTTATCTAGATTTTGACATCTGGATCTGCGGATGATCCCTCACCTTTGGATTAGGCCTTTCCTGGTTCATAAGCCAGTCCTGACAGGGGTGGGAAATATATTGTATTATTAGCTTCACCAGTATCTGAGGCTGAGGTTTAGAATATATAATTTGTAATTACGAAATAAGTCTTACCATTATTAGACTGGATATCTCATATGTCATTGATGAGCTCTGACTGCTGACACTAATATCTCCACCAGGCTGACTCTGAGTTATAGAACACCCTTATCGGTCTAGTTTGTAAAACTGGGTTTGTGCCTACACAATGGAATGCCTAACAGTACCATGGTATAATGGTGAATATTTGATAGCTACCTCTCTGAAAAAAGTGTGTATAAATGCATGTATATTTATTAAAAATTTTACTGATAAAAAAGCATATAGTCTGCCTAGGAAATGATGTTGGGAAATTGCATATCTATAGGTAAGAGAATAAAATTGGACTCTCATCTTACAACCCACAGAGAGATAAACTCAAAATGGATTAAAGATTTAAATGTAAGACCCAAAACCATAAAACCCCTAGGAAAAATCATGAAAGAAAAACTTTATCATATTGTACTTGACAATGATTTTATCAATATGGTACCAGAGGCATAAGCAAGAAAAGCAAAAATAGACATGTGGGATCACCTGGAACCAAGAAGCTCCTGCACAGCAAAGGAAATAATTAATGTAACCTATGGAATAGGAAAATATTTACATATTTGTGCCTCTTATATAGCCCTGTATATCTAGTAAAGAGGTTAATTTCCAAAAAATGTAACAAACTCTCGTAAGTCAACAGGAAAAATCTAATGATCCTATTTTTATAACATACTGTTATGTGAATCACTCCCTCCATTCAGTGAATTCCTTTTGATAAAAGACAGGCAAAGATACCTTGGGCTAAGCAAGACAGAGGAGAGGCTGAGTCCTGCCTTTACATTATAGGGATTAGGTCCCAGGTCAAATGGGAAATTCTTTTTATTTTTATTTTTTGCTGCTGCTCTAGAAAATAGACTTAGAAATAATTAGAATCTGACTTTTATGAAATGACAAGGACTGCCTAAGAATGGGAATTGTCCTTTAATGTAATTGGCTTTGTTCCACTAATAGTGAATGTCCTACACTGGAGGTGTTTAAATGAACTTATCAGAGGTACAGTATGGAAACTTATCAGAGGTACTTTATAGAAGTTTGCTGCACTGATTGGGAAGTTGGGATAGATATCCATGGTTTCATTAATAATTTTTAGTTTGATATGGAGCTGTGTAAGAACAAATGAAACTATTAGGTTTTTAGAATGTTCTCAATCCTTTCTACCACAGTATGGGTTGGTCACTCATGCCTGCTACTGATCCAGTTTCTTTCTTTCTCATTATTGTCATCATCATCAAGAGGAATTCACTGAGCACTTATGTCTCTGAAAAAGAGCAGTGCTGATTCTAAAGAAATTGGGTATGAAGATTAATATCAGGGAATCAAACAATATCATCTGCACCAATTTTCAAGTCCCTTGGACATTACTTTCTATGGGTCTCCAGGTCTCAAGGGTGCAGGAACTCTGAACATGAGAGTGTAGAAAATGGGTGGGTTCTGCACAACAAATGGATATCAAAGAGGCAGGGAAAACTGGATTTTGGCTAAAAGTAGGAATTCGGAAACAGGTCCCTGAAAATGCCATATTACAATTTTTGAAAGTAAGTGAATGATGAAAGAGGTAGGCTACAATAAACAGAGCAACCCTCTAAAAAAACTTCATGTAATTGGAGCCAGCATTATGATGCAGTGTGTTAAGCTACTAGCATGCCATATGAGTACTAGTTTCAGTCTTAGCTGCTCTATTTTCAATCCAGCTCTCTCCTAATGGTCCAAGCACTTGGGGCCCTGCCACCCATGTGGGAGACCAGGATTGAGTTTCGGGCTCCTGGCTTCAGCCTGGCCCAGCACCAGCCATTACGGCCATTTGGGGAGTGAACCAACAGATGGAAGATCTCTCTCTCTCTCTCTCTCTCTCTCTCTCTCTTTCTTTCAAATAAATAAATAAATCTTTTTAAAAATTCCAGTTACTTGACTAGAAGCAAGATATCTGCTGAGTACGATGCTCCAAATACCACTGTCCAAAGAGACAACAAATTGAAGAGTTATTCATGCACCAGGTTACCTTCACAAGAGCTAGGAAAGCTAGATGAGAAACTACAGTGCCTTGTGTCAATGAACTAATAAAATAGTCACAATAATGAAACCAAGGAAGGGAAGATTTTACTGTGTCATCGCCTCCCCAGATCCAAGTAGCATAACATCAACTGACACTACTCATATTTGGGTAAGGAAGAGGGAGTTGAATCCCAGTGCCAGAACCACCTCGGTAAAATTTTGACTCTGACAAGATCTAATGGCTCCTTGCTCCCAGACCTATACATGCAGACTAGTATTAGGATCCTTCCTACCCAGGCAGTTTCCACCACCCATCCCTCAACAGACTACAAAAAAGCAACACAAAAAAGTTCATGAAATTAGAGTTGGTCCTATTTTTTTTTGACAGGCAGAGTTAGTGAGAGAGACAGAGAGAGACAGAGAGAAAGGTCTTCCTTCTGTTGGTTCACCCCCAAATGGCTGCTAAGGCCTGCGCGCTGCGCCGATCAGAAGCCAGGAGCCAGGTGCTTCCTCCTGGTCTCCCATGTTGGTGCAGGGCCCAAGCACTTGGGTCATCCTCCACTGCCTTCCCAGGCCACAGCAGAGAGCTGGACCGGAAGAGGAGCAACTGGGACAGAATCCCGTGCCCCGATCGGGACTAGAACCTGGTGTGCTGGCTCCGCAGGCAGAGGCTTAGCCTAGTGAGCCACAGCACCGGCCCAGAGTTGGTCCTTTAAAAAGATTGACAAAATTGTCAAACCTTTTGCTAGGCTAACTTTGAAAAAAGAAGATTCAAATATATGACATCAATATATAACATCAGAAATGAAAATAGAGACATTACTATGACACCAGGGAAATACAAAGAATTGTTAGATATTATTTTGAACAATTATCAAATTGAATAATTTGATAACCAAGAAGAAATTGACAAATTCCTGGATACATACAACCTACCAAGACTGAGTAATGAAGTAACAGAATGCAGAAATAGACCAGTAATGAATGGCAAGATTGAATCGGGAATAAAGTCTTCTATGTCAGTAAAGCCCAGGACTAGATGCCTTGAGTGCTGAAACCTACCAATCATTTAAAGAAGAATTAACATTAATCATTCTTAAACTTTGTAGAAAACTAGAAAAGGAGAACATTCTTCCAAACTCATTCTATGAGTCCAGCATTACCTTGACACCAAAATCAGTGAAGGGCACTATAATAACAAAAATTAGACAGGCCAATATCCTTGATGAACATAGATATAAAATCCTCAACAATTCTAAACAAGATAGTAATTTAAATCCAACAGCTCATTCAAAAGATGATCCACCATGATCAAGTGGGATTCAGTGCAGAGATGCAAGTATGAACCAATGTACACAAATCAATAAATGTGATGCACTACAAGAGGATGAAGGACAAAATTCATGTGATTGTCACAATAGAGTCAGAAAAAGCATTTGATAAAATTCAACAGCCTTTCATGATAAGCACTGTGAACAAGTTAGGTATAAAAGGAATGTACCTCAATGTAATAATGACCATGTATAAGAAGCCAAAAAGTAATATCATATTGTGTGAAGATGAGCTGAATGCTTTCTCTCTAAGATCCTGAGGAAGACAAGGATGCTCATTTTTATCACTTTAATTCAACAAAGTATTGGAAATCTTAGCCACAAAAATTAGGCAAGAGAAAGAAATAAAGGGCACCCGGTATGGAAAGGAGGAAGTCGAATTGTCACTGTTTGAAGATGACATGATGTTATATACAGAAACTCTCATCAAAGACTGCAAAGAAACAAATCTGTTAGTACTAATAAAAAAAAATTCAACAAAGTTACAGGATACAAAATTAACATACAAAAATCAGTGGTATTGTTTTTATGTGAAGAAAATCAAGAAATCAATCCCATTTCAAGTAATTACATAAAAAATAAAATAAAATACCCAGGAAATTTAACCCAAAAGGTGAAAGATCTCTACAATAAAATCTGTAAACTGCTGATGAAAGAAATTGGAGAGGACAAAAAGGAAAGACATCCCATTTTCATAAATTGGAAGAATCATTGTTGTGAAAATGTGCACATTACTGAAAGCAATTTATAGATTCAATGCAATACCTATGAAAATTCCAATAACATTTCTCACAGAAATAGAAAAAAGAACTGCTAAAATTCGTATGGAATCACAAGACTCCAAATTTCCAAAGAAACCTTGAGCAAAAAGAATAAATCAGGGGACATTACATTATCTGATCTTAAGCTACATTACGGCTGCAATAATAAAAAGAGGATGATAAAGGCATAAAAAAGATACATAGACCAATTAAACAGAATAGAGATCCTCTAAGTAAACCCACATATCTTCAGTTAACTGACCTTTGAGGAAGTTTCTAAGAATATGCATTGGAAGAAGGATTGTCTTTTTAAATGGTTCTGGAAAAACTGGATATTCATATGTGGAAAAAAAATCTAGAACTATGTCCCTTACTATGTGAAAAATCAATTAAAATGGATTAAAGACTTAAATGTAAAGACAGAATATTTGAAACTACTGGAAAAAATTTATGAGAACACTCCAGGACACCAGAATTAGGGAGGATATTTTTCTGCCAGTCCTGAAAGCACAGGAGGCAATAACAGATGAATTGGATTTCATCAAACTAAAGAGCTTCTGCACAGCAAAGAAACTATTAACACATTGAAGAGACTACTTAAGACTTGAAAATATTTTCTCCCATCCATGTAACTGACAAAGAATTAGTTACCAGGATGTATAACAACTCAACAGCTTAATAGCAAAGAAACAAAAACAAAATTAATAATCCAATTAAAAATGGGCAGACATTTCTCAAAGGACATACAAACAGACAATGGGTATATGAAAATATGCTTACTATCAGCTATTATCAGCGAGATGCTTATCAAAACTTCAATATAACTCCCTACAGTTATATTGGCTATCATCAAATACAAAAGATGACAAATGTTGGCTAGGATATGGAGAAAAGGGAACCCTTGAATAGTGGGAATATAAATGAGTATAGTCATTGTGGGAAACAGTATGGAAGTTCTTCAAAGAACTAAAAATAGAACTGCTGTATTGTCTGGAAATCTCACTATTTGGTATATATCCAAGAGAAATGAAATCATTCTGTTGAAGACACATCTATACCCCCATGTTTATTGCAGCACTATTCACAATAGCCAATAAATAGAAACAATGTAAGTGCCCATCCATTGAATAATAAATAAAGATAATGTGATACATGTAAACAGTGGAATTTTATTCAACCATAAAAAGGATGATATCTTGCCATTTACAATTACATGGATGGAACTGGAGGTCATTATGTTAAATGCAATAAGCCAAGCAAAGGCAAACAAGTATATGATGTCCCTATAAGTTAAAGTATAACGGTAGTTACCAGAAGCTGGGGAGGTACTGTGATATAGAGGGATGTGGTTATATTGATTAAGAGATGCTAAGATGTAGCAATAGGGTAGTAATAATTGTTGAAATTCTGTTGCACAGCAGTACGACTATAGATAATGTTAATGTATTCTGTGTTTCTGTATGTAAAACAACAGGGGGAAGTTATTGTGGCATAGCAAGTAAAGCCACTGCCTGCAGTGCCAGCATCCCATAAGGGCACCAATTCGAGCCCTGGATACTCCACTTCTGATCCAGTACCCTGATAATGTGCCTGAGAAATCAGCAGAGGATGGCCCAAGTCCTTGGGCCCCTACACCCATGTGGGAGACCCGGAAGAACATCCAGCTCTGGCTGTTGCAGCCATTTGGGGAGTGTACCAGCCGATGGAAGATCTCTCTCTCTCTCTCTCTCTCTCTCTTCCTCTGCCTCTCTATAAGTCTGCTTTCAAATAAGTAAATAAATCTTTTTTTTAAATAAAAGGGGTGGATATTTTTGGTACAGTGGTTATGATGTTCTTAGGGTGTCCAGATCCAATACTCAAATGCATGGATTCCAATTCTAGCTCTGATTCTGATTCCAGCTTCCTGATAATGTATACTCAGGGAAGAAGCAGGTGATGACACAAGTACTTGGGCTCTTTGTCGTGCATGTGGGAGATGTGGGTTAAGTTCCAGGCTTGTAGATTTGGCCTGGCCCAGTCCTAGCTACTGTATGCATGTGGAGAGTGAATCAGTGCATGGAAGATCATTCTCTCTCTCTCTCCCCCACTCTCTCTCTGCATTTCAAATAAGTAAAAATAAATACATAAAAATTTTAAAAAGATAAAACAACAGCAGCAAAAAACAATAAGATAGGGCTTTCAATGTTTTCACCATAAAGAATTGTTAAATGTTAGATGAGATGACTATATTTACACTATTGGACATTATCCAGTGTATACATGAATCAAAACATCACATAGCATCCCATAAATCTATAATTTTTGTGTGTCAATTTTTTAAAAAAAATATAGGACTGGGGCTGTGGTGCTGCAGTTTTAAGCCATTGCTTGAGATATCCACATCCCATATTGGAGTACCTGGGATTGAGTCATACCTGTTTTCGATCCAACTTCCTACCATTGTGTACCCTGGGAGGTAGTAGATTTTGGTTCAAGTACTTGGGTCTGTGCCATTCATGTGGGAGACTTAGACTGAGTTCCTGGCTGCTGGTTTCAGCCTGGCCCAGCCCCTGCTATTGAGGGCATTTGAGGAGTAAACCAGTGGATGGAAGGTTTCTCTGTCTCGTTGTTGCACTGCCTTTTTAATAAATAAAATATTAAAAATTTTTAAAAATGTAAAAATCATCACCACAAAAAATTCCATCTTACTTCAGTGAATCACTTTTATTACTTATTATTTGGAATACATTTTAATTTTTGCCTTTCCTTCATGACTTAGGGCTGTTATGATTTCAAAAATGAGTATTATCCGCAAATTCTGTGTTGTGAAAAAGCACACTGTTTGCTACTGATGTCCAAGTGCTTTTTGCCAAGTGAAACCAGCTATTAAAGTTATGTATTTATGCTCCTAATCCAGAAATGAAAGATGAATTCAAATGTTTGTGGAGAAAATGAAACTTAAAAAAGTTTTTTCTGGTGCAAAAAATTTTGAAATCCATGCATATGAGGGATCTTCAAAAGCTCATAAGAAGTATGTATTATAAAAAACAATTTTGCATAAGATATTAGAATACTTGCAACAAAATAAAATTATCTTTTTTTGTCCTCTTTTTTTGTAAACTTTTATTTTATTTTTTTTAAACTTTTATTTAATGAATATAAATTTCCAAAGTACAGCCTATGGGTTACAACGGCCTCCCCCTCCCAAAACTTGTAAACTTTTATTTAATAAATATAAATTTCCAAAGTACAACTTTTGGATTATAGCGGCTTTTTCCCCCCATAACCACCCTCCCACCCACAACCATTCCATCTCCCACTCCCTCTCCCATCCCAATCTTCATCAAGATTCATTTTCAATTATCTTTATATACAGAAGATCAATTTAGTATATACTAAATAAAGATTTCAACAGTTTGCACTTAATTCCATTATCCATGAACTTTTTGACATTCCCTATATGGTTAACATACATGCATCTAAATATACTATGTGCTTTGCACATTATTTCACTTAATTTTAACAGTGTTGTGAAATTGGGAGTATTTGTATTATCACCATTTATTTATTTTTATTGTGGAATTTAAAAATAAGTTTAATTATTTTTTAACCCAGAACGCTTTTTTAAAAAAAATTATTTATTTGAAAGGCAGAGTTACAGAGAGGCAGAGGCAGAGAGAGAGAGAGAGAGAGAGAAAGAGAGAGAGAGGTCTTCCAACCGCTGGTTCACTCCCCAAATGGCCCCAACGACTGGAGCTGAGTAAATCTGAAGCCAGGAGCCAGGAGCTTCTTCCAGGTCTCCCATGTGGGTGCCGGGGCCCAAGAACTTGGGCTGTCTTTTGCTGCTTTCCCAGACCATAGCAGAGAGCTGGATGGGAAGTGGAGCAGCCAGGACTCAAACCACCATCCATTTGGGATACTGGCACTGCGGGTGGTGGCTTTACCCACTATGCCACAGTGCTACCCCCTCCCAGAAACCTTTTACTTAAGATACATAAACCTCATGCATTTCTTAAATTCAGATTTAGGAACATAGTGATTCTTCCCACCCTGCCCACACTCTTACCCTTCTTCTTCCTCCTCTTATATTCCCATTCTTATTTTTGTTAAGATCTATTTTCAATGAACTTTAATAATAATAATAAGATTAATAATATATTAAGTATTCTATTCAACAAATAGTATGAAAAAAAATTGTTCCTCAACACTAGCGACAACAACTGTTTAGTCATTGCATCTCAAAGTGTCAATTTTGCTTCTATAGATTACTTTTTAACTGTATTATCTCCGTTTAAACAGAAGACAGATACAAGTTAAATTACCTGCATTTAGTGTGACTATACATCTGACTCATTCCAAGTGCAGTATATTTTCTTTTCTACCACACTTTCTTCAATTCCCATGTCCACATTTAATGCCAATACAGGCATATGAGGTAGGAGCATGAGATAGGCAGTAGGCTCCTTTCCCTACTGGGAAACTAGCGGTCTGTCTAATGAGGCCAAAAATCTGGGGCATCATCTGGCTAAAGAAACTAATCAGCCTGGGATGAGCTAGAATTGAAATGGAAATTTACTTCAAGCTGTCAGCCCAAGCAACCAACAACACAGCAGGTTGGATTCTCTACCAGAGACTTTGGGAATCTTTTCAGCAGAGCATAAATGTACGTGCTCTTTGGATGGTGGGGGCATGGGAACTTGAATATACTTAGAAAAGTGAAGTCACAGGCAACCCCTATCCAGATACTTGAATTCACCCTGAACAGTGGCTTTGCTGATTCTGGGTTCTAAGGGAGCATACTCCCATCCTGGGATAGAGAAGTCCCCAGAGAAGTTGTTATCTTATGCTGATACACCTCTACCAGCCCCTAACAACTGTTCTTCAACAACAGCTGTCATTGAATAATAATGGGCACCCAAACCCTGGGAATTTGCAGAGAACATGGCTGTAATTTAACAGGCCAGTGCTGATGGACTCAGAGCAAGTTATTGTGGAGAAGCTGTCTTCCTTTTGGGAAAAATATCATAGAAACATGAATTACTTTCTGAGTCACAGTGTAGTTGCTGTGACAGAAGTTTCCTGGAGCAAAGGCTATGCCACATGCTTGGCACTCCACAAGTTACCAAGCACTTTTCCTTCCATCATCTCATGTGACTCTCTTGACCAATCTTGATATTCTTCCACTTTATAGGCGAAGGCAACTGCTTCAGAGAAGCTAACTGACTCATCTAAGATCAAATAGGTAATAAGTTATAGAACCACACTGCTAGAGATTGCATATTGCATCCCTATGTCACAGTCCTCTTCAGGCATGTCTGTATTGGTTTCTTGGCTTGTGGTTAGACCATAGGCTATTATTGTAGATTAGTCATCATTGGATTATATGAATTTGTATGGAAAAGTTGACTGAAGTGCTCATTTTTTATAAAAATAAAAATTGTTTAATTTAGGCTATGTCAAAACACCGGGTTATCAGTATTGTGTTTTTGTTTGGAAAGGAAAAGTTGTAATAACATGCATAGAAAGGATTAGAAGGTGAATGCCTCAGAGTCAGCCACAAAGATCAGGAGTATGGAACAACAACTGCATTTCAGCTAACCACTTAGATAATTAGGCAACCAGAATGGGAAGGAGTGAAAACCATGACCCCTTTTACTAGGATTGAGAAGCAAAGTTATCACCAGTATTTGTTCTGTGGTGTAGAAGAGCAAATATTGTCCTTCAGAACTCAGGTACTCCTCTGACCTTGCCTGACCCATTGCTTTTAGGTGGTCTAATTTATGTCCTAATTTAAAACGGAAAATATTGATCAGAATGAATTATTGAATCTTGTACATATAAAAAGACTTCAGAGATATCTAGCTTTACCACTACTGAGATATCCCAGATCACTATTACTCAGCATTAGTGGTTAGAAAACACTTTGTGATATTTCTTTTGATTGATTCAGGCTATATATAAGTCTGTGCCTTCTTTACCCAACAAATTTTCAGAGATCTGGAGATATACATATCATGCTCTACACTAAATCTTCTTTCTCAGCTTCACTTCCTTCTGAATTCTGGTCACTCATCTGTAACCACCTCATTTCTTTGGTCTCTGAAAGCTGGATGTGCTGATAGACTCCACCTGGCCCACTTGCATTTGGAACTCTTCCTGATCCAACTCTTGAAAATTCCCAGTTCCACAATCCAGTGAAGCTTGAAATTAAGTCTCATAGGATAAATATAGGACTTGGAGATTCACCCTTGACTGTTGGGCTCCTGCGTGCTCCCCTTCATCCACTCATGCTTCCTTTGTTTGGGCAAGGATTATATCTTGCTTTGTCTTAGAATGCTTGGTAAGATATAATTTCAAGGTACACTACCAAAAACAATGAATACATAGGACAGGTCTTAAAAAGGGCATAAAATACATATTTTGAAGAAACTGCATGATTTCAAAAAAATTTTTGCACCAAAATAAATTCCTCTTTTAATTCAATTTTTGAAGTTTCCTTGTATGTACAGTGTACATGTATTTCTAGGGGATAAAAAACTCCAGGAAGGCAAGCAACTGTGTAAAATTCTCGGAGATGCATAGAAAATGCAGGAGTATTGATAAGCTTATTCTCATTCTACTTACCATGGTGTAAATGAAGTAGAGGCTATATCCCACTAATAAATGGGTTATTTTATATTAGTTTTGGAGATGTTACCATTATTTTCCATAGAATTTTTTAAAAGTTCTATTCATGTTTAGGATTTGCTTCAGATGTTAACTAACCTTAAAGCTTTTCTTGATTCCTGGCCCTAATACTTATCACATTGCATTGTGATTATTCATTTGTAGATCTATCTTTTCCTTTTGAAGATAAGCTTTGAAAGGAAGGGATTCGGATTCTCTCTCTCTCTCTCTCTCTCTCTCTCTCTCTCTCTCTTAGTGTTTGTAGCACATAGCACATGGGTTACTCTCACCAACAAAATGTCAACTTGGGGTGTGATTTTATCAGTGACTTAGTATAAAAGAGAGACTTGAAGTGTTAAGAGTAGAGAGTAGACATGAAGAGGGCTAATAAGGGCTAAGATAAAGGGGAGAAAATGGAGGGAAATAATTGAGAGGTAGGAAAGAATCAAGAGTGATTAGCCTATTTGAGGATCATGCTCACTCACATCCACTATCTCCTGGAAGTTCCAAAACACTGAGAGGCAGTCTGGTGGTTAAAATATAATTTATGGGCAAGCACGGAAGCATCTCTAGAAACCAGGGAGCATACTGAGGCATCTCTTAACACCAAAACAACAACAAAAAAGATAACGAAACAATCATCACAAAAATAATTAAATCGCTTCAGAAAAGGAATATTATTAAATTTATAATTTAGACAACTAGAATAAGCTTGTGTTATTGTGGCCCCATTACTACTTAAACAAGACCTGTTATGAGTTCAAGGAGCTCATCAACTGAATGAAATTACTTGTCTTTATCGCAACTCTTTGTAGCATCAACGAGATATATTTTTTTAAGATTTATTTATTTATTTATTTGAAAGTCAGAGTTACACAGAGAGAGGAGAGGCAGAAAGAGGTCTTCCATCCACTGGTTCACTCCCCAATTGGCCGCAATGGTCGGAGCTGGGCAGATCCAAAGCCAGGAGCCAGGAGCTTCCTCTGAGTGTCCCACATGGGTGTGGCGGCCCAAGGACTTGGGCCATCTTCTACTGCTTTCGCAGGCCACAGTAGAGAGCTGGATGGGAAGTAGAGCAGCCAGGACTGGAAATGGCACCCATATGGGATGCCGGCACTGCAGGTGGAGGCCTTACCCTGCTATGCCACAGTACCAGCCCTCAGATGTATTTTATAAAAACCTAAAGAATTTGAGGAAAGGAAATGTAGCCTTGAACAATGCTTGTGAAATCCGAGAGGTTTAAAGGGTATCACATCACGAGTGTGGTATATGTGTGTGTTTCAATTAAGTACCATTTTTTCTTCTCATCTCCCAAAAAGAAATATAAAACACAAAGCATGCCTTTGTTCCTTCTCAAAATCAGTGGATAAGTCTTGTAAAATTCAGCATGGCTCAAGATAAGCTTAACACAATTTCTCTGTGCCTTTCTCCCTTCCCTTCAGTTTAGGGCTACTGACATTTTGCAGGTGATGGCAAAGAATCTTTTCTTGACCAAACTTTAAGAAGGCTCCTGAACTTCATCCCATTTCTATACGTTCTCGTAAAATGCACTTTTATTGATAAACCTAAGTCAGTTTATCAAGAAACTCCATCCCCATATCCAATTTGTGAACTTTTTTTTTGCTTTGTTAATCAGTATATTAAGGAGACATTCATATATTTCAAAGATTGCTTTAATTCTCTTACCCAGATTTTAAGAATGTGAGCATGACCTTTAAACATACAATTAAAGCTATTCGTAACTTGCTATACTACCAACATTAAATGGCAGTTACTTTGGAGCATAACTCAAATGGTTGAAAGTAAGCTTGCAACATATCTAAGGAATATCTTCCTATATTATACATGCAAATTATTTTTGCCACATAAAGATCTCTTTAATTTCTAAATTATCCACCTCTAGAAATCACTACTGAGGGGCTTATAATGGTCCAAAGAGGAGAATGGTCAACAAACTTTATATGTGTGTGTGTGTGTGTATATATATATATATATATATATATATAAATATATATATATATACATGTGTGTGTACACACACACTTAAAAAGATGGCATAGAGGGGAATGTAATTCTAGAAGTACAATCCCTCAAGAAGCAGCATATTATAAACCCCTTTTTAGAAAGTGAATTCTTTTTTTAAAAAAATATTTATTTATTTGAAAGAGTTACACAGAGAGAGGAGAGACAGAGAGAGGTCTTCTATCTGCTGGTTCACTGCCCAGATGGCTGCAACAGGCGGACCTGCGCCAATCCGAAGCCAGAAATAGGATCTTCCTCCAGGTTTCCCATGTGGGTGCAGGGGCCCAAGCACTTGGGCTATCTTCCACAACTTTCTCAAGTCACAGCAGAGAGCTGGATCAGAAGTGGAGCAACCTGGACTAGAGCCAGCACCAATATGGGATGCCGGCACTGCAAGCAGAGGCTTTACCCACTACACTACAGCGCTGGTCCCTAGAAAGTGATTTCTATCACTGTGATATCACTGATATCACAGGCCAAATTATGTATTATGCCATCTTTAAGCAACAGTTGAGGCAATAGAATAAAGCAGAGGTGTCACAATGAATCCCACTTAATACAAATAACTAGAGAGACAAACATTTCTCTACAAATTAATTTTTTTTAATGTTTATTTATTTATTTTAAAGGTAGAGCTACAGAGAGACAGAGGCAGAGAGAGAGAGAAAGAGAGAGAGAGAGAGAGAGAGGGAGAGGTCTTCCATCTGCTGGTTCACTGCCCAGATGGCTGCAACTGCTGGAGCTGGGCCAATCCGAAGCCAGGAGCTAGGAGCCTCTTCCAGGTCTCCCAAGGGGGTACAGGGACCCAAGGACTTGGGCCACCTTCCACTGCCTTCCCAGGCCACAGCAGAGAAATAGAATCAGAAGTGGAACAGCTGAGACTCAAACCGGCGCCCATATGGGATGCCGGCACTGCAGACCGGGCCTTTAGCTTACTGTGCCACAGTGCTGGCCCCTACAAATTAATTTTTTTCTGATTGCCACTTAAATAGTTTTTTTTAAAGATTTGTTTATTTATTTAAAGGCATATGGAAGAAAGGTGAAGGCAGAGGGAGAGAGGTCTTCCATCTGCTGGTTCACTCCCCAAATGACTGCAATAGTTAGAGCTGGGCCCACCCGAAGCCAGGGGCCTGGAGCCTCTTCCAGGTCTCCTTGCATGTTGGTGAAGGGGCCCAAGGACTTTGGCCATCTTCTACTGCTTTCTCAGTCACATTAGCAGGGAACTGAAGCAAAAGAGAAGCAGCCGGGACTCAAACCGGCACCCATATGGGATGCCGGCACCACAGGCAGCACCTTTACCATCTAAGCCACAACACCTGCCCCCAGTTAAATAGTTTTACTTCTGTAAGCTTAAAAATGAAGGTTAAGACACTGAAGCCAACACATACACCTAGCATTTCCATCTAAGCTTGTCCATGTAGACAGCTGAAATCAATTACAATGTTTGACTAAAAAATGATAGGGGAACTTTTTTAAATTAGGTTTTTGCATCTTGCACACTGAAGTCATCATACATACATGACAAAGTCAGAGCTTTTATATTTGCATTTATTGTTCATTTAACTTTTAAAACACTACTATAGTTGAATATTAAAACAAAAACAACAGCAAATAGTGAGAATATTATGGTTATGGTCCTTCACTCATTCATCCACTGCTGCTGCATACAAAATGCCAGCAGTGACTTCTACACTGGCCCTATTAAGAAGTTTGACACTGAACACCCCCTTGATCTTTTTTAAGAAGATTTATTTATTTATTTGAAAGTCAAAGTTACAGAGAAAGAGGAGAGAGAGAGAGAGAGAGACCTCCCATCTGCTGATTCGCTCCCCAAATGACAGCTATGGCTGGGGCTGGGCCAGACGGAAAGGAAACCAGGAGCCAGGAACTTCATCTGGGTCTCCTACATGGGTGCAGGCACCCAAAGACTTGAGCCATCCTCCGTTGCTTTCCCAGGTGATTATCAGGGAGCTGGATTGGAAGCAGAGCAGCCAGGATTTGAACAGGTGTCCATGGGATGACTGTGCTGCAGAATGTAGCTTAACCTGCTACATCACAGTGCCGCTGCCTCCCCAATATCTGATCAACACTTGATATCTGGGTTCCTCATCTTCCACCCCAATCCCTAGGTGGTGTCTGATTACTTTGGCCTGTGTTCACCGAGAAACCTGTTAGGTAAGTTTAGCCAGACTTCCTTACCCATGATGTTTATTCTTGGCAATTTTCCATGCACTGACCCTTACCCTGCTCCTTGGCTACAAATTTCCATTTGCCTGTGCTATATTTGGAATTGAGCCCGGTTCCATACTGAGGTCTCTTTCCCCCTATTGCCATAGTCCTGAATAAAGTCTATTTCTTATCTTTTTTAGCTACAGTTCAGCTATGACTTTTTTTTAAAGTTGCTCTCATATGTTTAGATTCTATATGCTGAGGCCAGGCTGCCCATAAGATAAATGCTATGAGGCTTTTCCCAGGAGTTTCTCAGATGAAGAAATGAAGAATCCAAGTTTCTTTCCCTTTCATTTCCTCTGCTTTCTAACAGAGGTTCAGTGAAATGAGCTCCAAGGTGAGAACAGGAAGGAAGGAGGAAGAGGACCAAAATCACCCCCATATTCAGGCACTGGATATTCAACTCTACATCATTGAGAGATAATACTTCCCTAGTTATAAACCTCTACCTTTAAAATGTGTCTTGTATATCTGTAGCTGCTTTATATCACCTTCCCTTGCTTTCCCCAACTGGATAACTACATGCTACTTTACACTTCCATACTCACTTTGGATAACATACAAATTATCCTGGGCTGATGATCTCTCCAAGCAACTGAAAAACATTACTGCATCTCTCCTATTTCCCTTCAGAGGGATCATGTTCGCTTGGTTAATTAATTTACGCACATGTTAAACTTCCTGTCTCTTAATGCTGACAACTCAAGGTAATACCCCCCATAAACAATTTATTATGGATACTTTGCTGGAATACTTGGTCTTTTTTTTTCAATCCTTGTTCAGTGACACCCCCCTCCCCAGGAATGTACTCAATCTCTTTCTTGATTGCTATCACTCTCATCTTACTATCTGTGAGCCCTGAATGACCTCAATCAAGAGTGAGCAACAATTGTAGTGTAGCAAAATCTTGAGTTCTAAACAGATATTAGCAACTAAAAATTGTATCATAAAATTTTAGTAACTTTGAAAGTGCCTACAAGGGCTGGCTATGTGGCGTAGCAAATAAAACCACTGTCTGCAGTGCCCACATCCCATATGGGTGCCAGTTCAAGTCCCAGCTGCTCCACTTCTGATCCAGCTCTCTATTACGGCCTGGGAAAGCAGTGGAAGTCGGCCCAACTTCTTGGGCCCTTGCATCCACGTGGGAGACCTGGAGGAAGCTCCTGACTCCTGGCTTTGGCCTGGCCACCCCCGACTGTTGCTGCCATTTAGGAAGTGAACCAGCAGATGGAAGATCTCTCTCTCTCTCTCTCTCTCTCTCTCTCTCTGCCTCTGCCTCTCTGTAACTCTGCCTTTCAAATAAATAAAGTAAATCTTTAAAAAAAAAATAGAAAGTGCCTACAAATACTTTTCCAAATTTCCACAAAACTTTCCAACTTTCCATCCAATTCTGCAAGGTCCTGTATTTAAACATACTACCACTTCAAGTATTCAAGACAGTGGATATTTTTTTGCTCCCTTTTTAATTACTGGGATTAAAGAGGGAGGGAGGGAGGGAGGGAGAGAGAGAGAGAGAGAGAGAGAGAGAGATATGCCTTCCACCTACTGGCTCACTCCGTAAATGCCCACAATAACCAGGGCTGGGCCAGGCTGAAGCCAGGAGCCAGCAACTCCATCTAGGTCCTTCACATGAATTGCAGGAATCCTGGTACTTGAGATATCATCAGATGCCTTCTTAGGTACAATTAGCAAGAAGCTGGATTGGAAGTGGAGGAGCTGGGATTGAAACTGTTACTTTGTCATGGGATGTGGACATCCCAAGCATGACTTAATATCTGCTTCATTTCTATAGCCTTTTGTCTCTACAAATTCAACATCTACCCGTGGAAACAGGAATAACCTATAAGAAAGCAAATGATCCCTCATTACTAGGTGGCAGGTTGGCAGAGAAAATGATAGTGTTATTGTTATGGAGCTATAAAGAGGGAAAAGTAACTGTAGGCTAGGATTCCTTAAGCATAACTTTGTTGACACTTTGAGGTGGATATTGTTTGTTTTGAGACCCTTTCCTGTGCAAATGTAAATGTTTAGCAAGCTTCCCTGCCAACAATTCCCTACATTCCATTAGCCTTTCCTCTTGCAGTATGTAAAGCCAAAACTATCTCCAACACTGCCAAATGCTTCCTGGGTAGCAAAATCATCCCTTACTGAGAACCATTGCTTTAGGTGGTGGTGGTCACATTGCTTTAAGCTGCGGTGATCACAGAAAGCTTCAAAGAGCAGATGAAATTGGAGTTGGACTTTATGTTACTTAGAAATATGGAGTCAGAAATGAGAAAAAGGATTCAAAAAGATGTGTGATGTCGTTAGAGCAATATGCAATCAAGGAAAAGCAAAAAAGATCAGTGAACAGTAGTGAGAGATCTGGGTAGAAAAGGGATGACATTGTAGAATTCTTTTTTTTTTATTGGGATGGCTGGCTCATATGGTAGGTCTGTGATCAGGTTTCTGAGATATCTCCATATTGTCTTCCACAGGGGCTGTACCAGTTTACATTCCCACCAGCAGTCTATTAGGGTACCATTTCCCCGACATCCTCACCAGCATTTGTTGTTCACTGATTTCTGAATGAAAGGCATTCTACAGGGGTGAGAAGAAACCACATGATTTTGACTTGCTTTTCCCTGATAGCTAGTGATCCTGAGCATTTTTTCGTGTGGCTGTTTGCCATTTATATTTCCTCTTTTTAACTTTTATTTAATGAATATAAATTTCCAGTGTACAGCTTATGGATTACAATGGCTTCCCCCTCCCATAACTTCCCTCCCACCCGCAACCCTCCCCCTCCCACTCCCTCTCGCCTTCCATTCACATCAAGATTCATTTTCAATTCTCTTTATATACAGAAGATCAATTTAGTATAAAGATTTCAACAGTTTGCACCCACATTGAAACACAAAGTGAAACATACTGTTTGAGTACTAGTTATAGCATTAAATCACAGTGTACAGCACATTAAGGACAGAGATCCCACATGAGGAGCAAGTGCACAGTGACTCCTGTTGTTGACCCAACAAATTGACACTCTAGTTTATGGCACCAGTAATCACCCTAGGCTGTCGTCATGAGTTGCCAAGGCTATGGAAGCCTTCCAAGTTTGCCGACTCTGATCATATTTAGACAAGGTCATAAAAGACAGGGTGAGGATAGTAACCAATGATCCTAAGAGTGGCATTTACCAGGTTTGAACAATTATACAGCATTAAGTGGGGAAGAGGACCATCAGTACACACACATTGGGAGTATAGCTATTATTAAAATAGCTATATTGGTCTATTATGCTATGTTATATGTGTGTACATATTGTATGTCCACAGGGGAAAATTTTATTAAGAGTTTTATTTTAATTGGCTTATAGATAAGATTGTCCATAAATTTAAGCTGCTAAAATCAATCAAAGATACGTTTTAATTCGTATGACCTGAATCTCTGCATCATATGTTTTATACTTGTTGGTAGAAAGAAACTAAAAACATTTTATATGGTTGTGCTTAAGTTTACTGCTTAAGCAAACTACACCATGTTAGATATTTAAGAGGTGTTTCCAAATACATGATTCTTAAAATTTATAGAAGGCATTGGACCTTCTGGTAAATGTTTTCTTAAGTTGTTATCTAATGGTTGAAACTGTTTGCTAAGTATTCATGTAATATTGCGATTGTCAGCAAGCGATCTAGGACTTGCTCCCTCATTTCTCTATTCTAAGCCCAACTTGTTCTTTCATTTCTCTATTCTCCTCAAGGTAGGAAACTAATTCTATTATGTAGGAATCTATAGGACGCACAATTTAATCTTTAGACCTTATAAAAGAGATGGCTAACATTTTTCTGCAAAAGCATAGCCAAAATAAGAGCTTAAATAATAATCTCATAGCTAGATTTACTTCACCCTCAGCGAAGTAAACAGTAAGTAGAAAAAACCTCCCTTTCAGACCAAAGGGAAAGAACGTTTTAAAGTGAGAACATAATTTTCCTCATGGGCATTGTCTACGTTAGAGAAACTACTACAGAACATGCCTGTGACTATAGACGTGTAGTTCAGGCCACCGAAGATTAGAGATGGGACTTGGGCACGCCCTTGACTTGCATCCTCTGGTCTGCTTTAACACAAACCAGGAGGAAAAGAAAGCTCGGCATCAGAAGCAATGGGTGGCAGGCCTACTAATGGCTGATCTGTACAGTGATCTGCCCTCAAGGAGACCCAACAGGCCAGTCCACTGCAGTGGCTTTCAATGTGGTAAGCCTGGGCTTCAGCAGAAGTCAGCTTGTGAAGAGCCCTGGCAGCTCTGCCAAGAGTTGGATCACTGGAAATGGACCTGCCCTGGAGTCAAAGGATGCCCAGGTCAGAGCCACAGATCTTATTGGCTCTAAGCTGAAAAGCCCTTCACTCAGCCCAACTTCCAAAGTGACCACTGCAGCTGAGGAGATGGCCAAGTAGGGTCAGCAACATTGCAGGCAGAACTGTAAATATCTTGTTAGAGATGCCCCCTGCCTTTACCTGGCCAGCTCTCCTCCCAGGCCAGCCAAGTAATGAAAGTCAACAGAGTGCCTTCCCCTAGGAGGTTCACACCTCCCTTAGGATGTACCCCATATGAAGAGATAGATAGGTCTGGGCCTCTTAACTTACAAGGCCTAAAGCCCACCAGATTATTATCAAGCCCCTTTTATCAGGTTCTATTTGCCTCTCAATCAGAAAACTTAATTGTAGCTTAGACAGCACCTTTCTTAGCTCCTCTAATAATGACTCTGTCCTTTGTTCTAGACCCTGTCTAGCGCACTTGGGCCTCATTCCTTTGTAATCATAACCTCTACTCTACCACCAATGGCTCTACTCCCAACCTGTGTGTACTGATGGTCCTCTTCCCCACTTAATGCTGTATAATTGTTCAAAGAATTCTTTTTTTTAAAAAATATTTATTTATTTGAAGGCAGAGCTACAGAGAGGCAGAGGCGGGGGGCGGGAGGACGTCTTCCATCTGCCGGTTCACTCCCTAGATGGCTGCAGTGGCCAGAGTTGTGCCGATCTGAAGCCAGGAGCCAGGAGCTTCCTCCAGGTCTCCCACCCAGGGCCACCCAGGGGCCCAAGGACTTGAGCCATCTTCTACTGCTTTCCCTGGCCATAGCAGAGAGCTGGATCAGAAGTGGAGCAGCGGGGACTGGAACCGGCATCCATATGGGATGCTGGCACTGCAGGCGATGGCTTTACCTGCTACACCACAGTGCCAGCCCCTGTAGATTTCTTTAAATGATAGTATTCAACTAAGGACTTGGATATTTATCCAAAACTTTCCGGTAGAGATTGATTTGTATAAATAATTTGAACCTGGAAATGTGTTACATGTTTAGGAAACTCTAAACAGGAAAAAATCCAGAGAGAAGGGTAATATCAGGTTGAAATGTAAGAGCAATGGGATGTAATAATATTCACTTGGTCTCCTGAGGGGTATTATGAGGGAAAGGGCAGACAGATGTCATAGTTATTTTATTTAAAAATATTTTTAAAATATTATTTATTTTTTTGAAATGCAGAGACAGAGAGAAAGATAAAGATCCACTGATTCACCCCTCAAATGCTCACAACAGCCAGTGCTGAGTCAGGCCAAAGCCAGGAACCAGGAACTCCATCTGGGTCTCCCACAGGGGTGGCAGGAACCCAAGCACTTGATCTATTATCTGTTGCCCCTCAGGCATTTTAGCAAGAAAGTGGATAGGAAGCAGAGATGGGACTCAATCCTAGGCACTCTGATATGGAAAGGGGGTGTTCCAAGTGGGGACTTAACCCTATGCACCACAATATCCACTTGAGATGTCTTATTTATTTATTGATTGATTTATTTGTTTTTAAAAATTTATTTATTTATTTGAAAGAGTTACACAGAGAGAGAAGGAGAGGCAGAGAGAGAGAGAGAGAGAGAGGTCTTCCATCTGCTGGTTCACTCCCCAACTGGCTGCAATGGCCAGAGCTGCATTGGTCCGAAGCCAGGAGCCAGGAGCTTCTTCCAGGTCTCCCATGTGGTACAGGGGCCCAAGAACTTGGGCCATATTTCACTGCTTTCCCAGGGCATAGCAGAGAGCTGGATCAGAAGAGGAGCAGCCGGGCCTAGAACTGGTGCCCATATGGATACCAGCACTGCAGGCAGCGGCTTTAACCACTATGCCACAGCGCTGGCCCCAAAATGTTGTATTTATTATAAAAAAAAAAACCTTGCATTTTTTTTTTAATTCTCAGAAGACTTCAATTATATGTCTATGAAATTAGGAGTCAGTCCTATTACTCAAGGGAAAACTTCTTTCAAGCATTCTTAGGAAAAGTCTTCTGAAGAATTCTTTAATTACTATCTTGTTCTCCTTATAGAACGAATAATATGTAATTATTTCTCAGAGAATCAATGATCAGTCCAATTACGTTACAAAAAAGGGGCAAAGGCAGGTTCTCATTTGATGTGTTTCTTTTTTTCCATGCCCATCAAACCATAAGCTTGGGAAGCAGTTGGCTTTGGTGATGATTCATCCAAAGCCAGAGCTTGCCTAATTTGAAACCAGAGAACTAATGGGAGGATGTTAGAGAAATAAGAGACAGCAACAAGTTGACCACAGTGCCTGTGCAATCAGTATGCCTATTTGTGTGAATTATGTCCAGGCGGAACTGTAGTAACACTCTCTGTAACCAAAGACGTTTGTGCTTTGATATATGGGAAGCTGCAGGGATGTAGAGAGAAATCTCTGAGTTTGCAGCTGATAAATCAATCAACCACTCTTCTCTGCTATGTCCTGTATATCCAGCATCTTGCTATGTACTGAGGAAGATGTAATAAAATATGAAGGATTGCTCATATCTTTAAATGTGCAGAGAAAATAAAGACACTTAAAAATATTTAGAAAGGAATTCAGTGCTAAAGTAGGTGGTAATGACAATACATTTCATAAGATCTACCAGAAGCAGGAACCGCAGTATTATTATGTAACTTCTTAGATATTGTAAGATTTGAGCTAGATCTTAAAAATGGCTAAGACTTAGCAAACAGAGGGAAATAACAGGAATTAAGGACTTAGGAAATAGAATTAATATACTAGGAGAAAGAAAAGATCATAAAATGAGTGGTGATACCAGGTGGCTGAAGAGAACCAGGTTTTGGAGGGCATATCTATAGAAGTCATTACAGTGTGGTAAAAATACTGCTAACTTAGAAGTCCTGGGTTTGGGTCTCAGGTATACATCTTGTGAGTATGTGACCCTGAGCTAATAAACTCCCTTCTGCAGGCTTCAAATTACTTATTGGTAAGATGATGAGATGAGACAGCTGCTGCTTCTACCTGGTCTCACATCTACATGAATTTGTATATAACTTTGGGAAAAAGCATAGCTATTGGAAGTAAGATCAAAACATATAAAGATGGTGGTACATGATGCCTTTACAGAAGATGAAGTCAGATTATACGTTTTTAAAATTTTTTAATTTATTTTTTATCTTTTTAAAATATTTACTTATTTGAAAGTCAGAGTTACACAGAGAGTGAAGGAGAAGGAGAGAGAGAGAGAGAGAGAGAGAGAGAGAGAGAGAGAGAGAGACTTCCATCTACTAGTTCACTTCCCATCTGGCTGCAATGGCTGGAGCTGCGCCGATCCAAAGCCAGGAACCAGGAGCTTCCTCCAGGTCTTCCCACATGGGTGCAGGGGCCCAAGGACCTGGGTCATCTTCCACTGCTTTCCCAGGCCATAGCGGAGAGCTGGATCGAAGTGGAGTAGCTGGGACATGAATCGACACCCATATGGGATGCCGGCACTGCAGGCGGTAGTTTTATCCACTACGCTAAAGTGCAGACTCCAGATTATACTTTTTTATATCCTCAAAGAGTTTTCACTGATGCTCATCAATTTGATAACCTTTAATCATCAAGAAGTAGAAGATAGTAATTATATAACTAACAAATATCTTTCCGTGTAGATCTGTCCGTCTTTTTTTTTAAACTGCTATGAAATATTTCATTCTTAGAAGCGGTATAAAGAATAATGTGTTGTGAGTGGCTGGTCCTGTGGCATAGCAGGTAAAGCCACCGCCTGCAGTGCCGGCATCCCATATGGGCATCAGTTCTAGTCCTGGCTGCCCCACTTCCAATCCAGCTCTCTGCTATAGCCTGGGAAATCTGCAAAAGATAGTCCAAGTTCTTGGGCCCCTGCACCTGAGTGGGAGACCTGGAGAAAGCTCCTGGCTCCTTGCTTCAGATTGGCACAACTCTGGCCATTACAGCCATCTGAGGGGTGAACCAGTGGATGAAAGACCTCTCCTCTCCTCTCTCTCTCTCTCTCTCTCTCTCTCTCTCTCTCTCTCTCTCTCTCGCTTTCTCTCTCAGCCTCTGCTTCTGCCTCCCTTTAACTCTGCCTTTCAAATAAATAAAAATATTAAAGAAAAGAATAATTTGTTGGGTGCCTAGTTGTGGTGGTGCAGTGGATTAAGCTACTGCCTCTAACACTGGCATCCTATAAGGGTGCTGGTAAAATTCATGGCTACTCCACTTCTGAGCCAGTTCCGTACTAATGCACCTAGGAAAGCAGAAGATTGCCTAAATACGTGGCCCCTGCCACCCATGTGGGAGACCCAGATGGAGAGAGAGGTCTTCCTTCTACTGGTTCACTCCCTAGATGGCTGCAATAGCTGGAGTTGTACCAATCTGAAGCCAGGAGCCAGGAGCTTCTTCCAGGTTTCCCACACAGGTGCAGGGGTTCAAGCACTTGGGCTATCTTTCACTGCTTTAGCAGGCCATAGCAGAGAGCTGGATTTTGAAATATGGCTTTTGTACTCAACTTACAATTTTTGCACATTTTGATACACGTAGATCTCATTTGTTTTTACTTCCATATAATAGTATACTATGTAACAATACTATGCTTTACTGATTCATTTTCCTCCTCATGACAATTTGGGTTGTTTCCATATTTCTACTATTTCAAAGTTACCATGAAGAAACTTGCACACTTGCATGAATTTCTCTGGAGTATACTAGTGGAATTACTTGTTCATAATATGTGTGCAAAAATCCACCTTCCCAACAGTAGTGAATAAGTGTTCCCACTGATTTATGTATGGCCATACAGCTCTTCAAAACCTCCATGTCTTGGCCGGCGCCGTGGCTTAACAGGCTAATCCTCCGCCTTGTGGCGCCGGCACACCGGGTTCTAGTCCTGGTTCGGGCGCCGAATTCTATCCCGATTGCCCCTCTTCCAGGCCAGCTCTCTGCTATGGCCCAGGAAGGCAGTGGAGGATGGCCCAAGTGCTTGGGCCCTGCACCCACATGGGAGACCAGGAGAAGCACCTGGCTCCTGCCTTCGGATCAGTGAGATGCGCTGGCCGCTGCAGCCATTGGAGGGTGAACCAACGGCAAAAAGGAAGACCTTTCTCTCTGTCTCTCTCTCTCTCTCACTATCCACTCTGCCTGAAAAAAAAAAAAAAAAAAACAAACAAACAAAAAAAAAACCTCCATGTCTCAAATTCTAGTCTACAAATATTGTACCGTCCTTATCTCTTTCATTAGAATCTCTCCATTTTCATCCTAATGTTGCAAATTGCTCTTTACAAGATTAGGGTGGTGGCAGGAGCAGAGGGCAGGATAGTCAGCAGGGTTAAGAGAGTTTCCTGAATGGATTTTAGCTATAGGATCAACAGAACCACAAACCTCAAACTGCAATCTGAGCCAGTTCCTCCATTATTCTTAGTTCCCCTCTCTTCATTTCTGCCAATGTTGCCACCTTCTTCTAACCCTCACTGCTATCATCTCTAAATAACTAGATCACTGACATATGCTGTTTTATTTTATATGCTGGTTCAATTGTCTATTGAATTCTCTCCATCAATGATGAATATTTTTTCTCACCACCATTCTATAACATCAATCACACACTTAGGTAGTTTCTAATATCATATGTATCATATGGAATATCATAATTTTGGTGATATCAATGTGTAGTATTTACCTTACTATATCCAGATAAGGTTATTCACAAACTGAACTACAGAGTAAACTTTGATTACTTTTCTTTTACTGAACAACCCTAATTTTAGTGAAGTTAATAACTATCTTATCTGTTTATTGGTTTTCTATGTGGCTATTAAATGTTCAAACCCAAGTTCTTCACCATTGGTTTCAATTGTTCAAGAAATTCACACATATCAATTGTTTAATATTTTTGTCTCCCTGAGGAAACTGCTCCCAAAGATTTTTTTTTATTTTTATTTTTTTTTTTTTATTTTTTGACAGGCAGAGTGGACAGTGAGAGAGAGAGAGAGAGACAGAGAGAAAGGTCTTCCTTTTGCCGTTGGTTCACCCTCCAATGGCCGCCACGGTTGGCGCGCTGCGGCCGGCGCACCGCGCTGATCCGATGGCAGGAGCCAGGTGCTTCTCCTGGTCTCCCATGGGGTGCAGGGCCTAAGGACTTGGGCCATCCTCCACTGCACTCCCGGGCTACAGCAGAGAGCTGGCCTGGAAGAGGGGCAACCGGGACAGAATCTGGTGACCTGACCAGGACTAGAACCCGGTGTGCTGGCGCCACAAGGCGGAGGATTAGCCTAGTGAGCTGCGGCGCCGGCCAGCTCTCAAAGATTTTTAAACTGTTCTCATCTGGATTAGTTGTCTTTTATGTCTACTGTAAATATTTTCTCCCATTTTGTGGGTTGTTATTTCATTTTATTTAAGGTACCTTTGAAGCACAAAGGTAGTATCATTACATACTTAGAACTGTATCTACAAGGAGCCAGCATTGTGGTGTAGCAGGTAAAGCCACTGCCTGCAATGCTGGCATCTCATATGGGCACTGGTTCCAGTCCCAGCTGCTCCACTTCTGATCCAGCTCCCTGCTAATGCACCTGAGAAAGCAGTGGAGGATGGCCCAAGTATGTGGGTCCTTGCACCCACATAGGAGATCCAGATGAATCTCCTGGATCCTGGCTTCAGCCTGTTGCAGCCATCTGGGGAGCAAACCAGTGGATGGAAGATTTCTCTCTGTGTGTCTCTCCCTCTCTCTCTGTAACTTTGCCTTTCAAATAAAGAAAATAGATATTAAAAATTGTATCTATGAACTATGTAAATCTTGTTAAAAAACTAAAAAATTAAAAAGAGAAAACACTAAAGAATTAATAATATGGCTTAGCAAGATTTTATATATATAGCTAGTAAACAAAGCGAGCTGTGTTTCTATCCACCAGCAACAAAATGCATAAAATGTAATTTAAAAAGAAACTATTTGTAATAGCAACTATAATAAAAAGTACTGAAGTCTAATAGAATATATGCAATGCTTTCCATAAAAATTGCAAAATTTTGCATTAAAATGGAAAATTGGAAATAATCCAGGGAACTGTCTCAAATATTTAGAAGTTTTATAAATGAAGTGCTAGTACCCATGTAGAACAGGGTGGACATTGTGGTGTTGCAAGTTAAACCACCCCTTGGGAATGCCACTTTTCATCTCTGAATGCTTGGTTTGAGTCTTGGCTACTCAACCCTCTGATCGAACTTCCTGCTAATGCACCTGGGAGGCAGAAGATGATGGCCCAGGTGCTTAGATTTCTGCCACCCTCCTGGGAGACTGAGATGGAGTTCTTGGCTCTTGATTTCATCCTGGTTCAGCTCTGGCTTTTGTAGGCATTGTGGAGAGAATCAGTGGGTGGAAGGCTGTCCCTCTCCCTCCTTCCCTCCCCACTCTATTTCTGCTTCCTCTGCTTTCCAAATAAAAAATTTCAAAATGTGGAACAATGGAAACTCTCATACACTGCTGATGAGAGTTTAAATTGGTATAAACACTTCCGAAAGTGGCATTGAAGAATAGCTAAATTAATGGATAAGTATAACAAGTTCATGGATCGGAAGACTCAGTATTAAAAAAATATTGATTTTCCTCAATTTATCAAAAGATTAATAAAATTCTAATAAAATCTCAACAGAGTTAGAAAAAACTTTAGTGACACTTGACAAGCTGATTATAAAATTTGTATGGAAAGACAAAAGCTAAATAGTAGTCAAAAATTCCTAAAGAACTATCTAGTAAGAGGACTAGATAGACTATATATCAAGACTTATTGTGAAACTATAATAGAGCCACAGAGATCTCTGGGGCAGGGCGATGTGGCCAGCTGTGGGCTGGAGTCTCAACAACACACACATTTGAAGAAAGGAAGGGGCAAAAGAATAGAAAATTTGTGTGGCCTTTTGAATGATTGAAATGGATCCAAAATAGCAAATGACTCTTTAATGAAGCAGTAGAATATTCTTTGTATCATCTTTCAGTAGCAGGAATTTATAAATAGTGATGACCAAAGAAATGGAATCTACATTAAGGAGCTTTATACCAAGCAATTTATCTTGAAAGCTATTTTTTTCCATGGAGGGAAAAGTATATCAAGTTGGCGACTGATTTTTTTTTTAATTTGAAGATTTTATTCATTTATTTGATGGGTAGAGCCACAGAGAGAGAGGGGGAGAGACAGAGAGAAAAGTCTTCCATCCACTCCCCAAACAGCAGCAATGGCTGGAGCTGGGCTGATCTGACGCCAGGAGCCAGGGGCTTGCTCTGGGTCTCCTATGTGGGTGCAGTGACCCAAGCACTTGGGCCATCTTTCACTGCCTTCCTAGGCCATTAGCAAGGAGCGTGATAGAGAGAGAAGCAGCCAGGATGAGAACCGGCACCATTATGGGATGCTGGTGCTGAAGGCGCAGAGGCTTATCCTATTATGCCACAGCACCAGTGCTTTTTTTAAAAATTTTATACACAAGATTTCTTATGTCCTTAGATCTTGAAGGTTAAGACAAATATCAATATAAATTTGCATACTATTTTCAGTAGTTGTGTCAGAATAATGAGATTTATATTTTAAGGGCTTTGTCATGTGGATGTTTTGCCACTGGAGTACTGGAGTTGACTACTGAGATCTTTTTTGGTACTTTAATACTGTAGTTTTGAATTAGCACATTGATGATATTATTTGCCCCCATATAAGCCTACCTGTATTTCTAGCTATGACTTTCCTATAAGCAGTGTTTGCACTCACTGTGCAAATGTCCATGTATTATCTATTCAAACAACATCATAGTGTCTTTACCCCAAAAAGTTAATGTAGACATAGCTCTTTTCCCTTCCCCTCTTTTTAGAAATGTTCCCTTGCTTCCCTTCCTGCTTCCTCCTTTTTGGAAATGAGTCTGAAACTAGATAGTTTAAGATGAGCAATTGAAAAGACTGAGAGAATGATCCATGTGGAGCATAGCTTTTTCTGTGCTTCATCACAAGGCATGCAGCTGGCCAGGCTACTTACATACCATTTCGAAAGAAAATCTCAGGGGAGATCCAGCTGGCAGGGTAACAGAGGTTAAACTCTGGGATCCTGTCCATGATGTTGGAAGCCTCACCTTGCTAAAAAGGGACACTGGATCTAAATGGCACAGCATGACTTTGCTCCTGCTTGCCTAAATTTCTCAACACCACAGCCAGCTAAGTCACCTACAGCCACCTTCGAAAAACCCATAGAGCATCTTACCCTAGGAGAAAGCAGATTTGGAGTAAGCCATTGTGGAACAATTTCTCTGATTTTTTTAAAACAATGGACCCCGCTCGAAGTACAGGAAATTCCTGGCACCACTCCTTCCTATTCCACCATGTTTCTGTGGACTCTGGTGTCTCTAAAGGCGCACATACTGGAATCAAAGGGAACATATTTGGTGGGCGTGGCTCTTCCTGAGGTCATCAGGATGACTTGAGCCAGCACAGTGGATGTGGCACAGGGAAGCATAGACACTGGAATGGCAGCCCCTACTCCACAAAAGACCACCTTTCAAGTAAAGCTCCTAGGACAACCAGGGAAGAAAAGAAAGAAGACAAGGTGGAAAAAATTGTAATTTGAAGAGGAAGATGTTTCTTCTTTGAATTCAAAAAGTGGCAAACAGAATCAGCCATGCAGACCTATTGGGGTCATTTCTGTAGTGTGGGGAAACCCATCTAATGCCAAGTGACCTTCCAAGATGTCAGTCACCAAAAATGTTTCCAAAGAAGATCCTGCTGCTGTCTTCTCTGTTGCATTCACCTCACCAGGATCTCACCAATGCAAATGGGAACAAAGCATCAACCATGGTTCCCAGTGTCATTAAGAACCTGGTTCCCAAGCCTGCACCATCTCCTTCCCAGCGCAACTCATAGAAAGCTAACAGAATGGAACACAAATCGGGATTCCTTACCTGGATCTGGGTGTCTGCTTTTACTGCTTTTACTAATTTTACTATTACTTAGTAATAGCTCTATTACTAAGCTGGCGATACTGGGTGTGGCGCAGTTCTACATTCTCCCAAAGACAATCTCTCCAACTCCACCTCTCCAATTGACAGGAAGAGAACAGTGTCTGACAAACCTGAGGATTTGGAGGATGACAGCACAGCTGAACCAAAGAAAAATGGAGAGAAAGGCTCTCATTACAAAGGTCTTTCTCTCCCAAAAGAGGAAGAATGGGGAGGTCCTCTCACACTCTCCAGAAGCAGTGCATTGATTACTGAAAGTGATGGGATGGCAGGAGTGTCCAGAAAATGATGAGAATTGCCTTCTCCTCACAGAAGATGAGGTCAAACATGAAGACAGAGCAGTTGAAAAAAAATGGCTTCAGACAGAATAGCTTCTTGCAGAGCTGCAGTTCTGGCTGTCTCTCCTTGGGGAAGCACTGGTTAAACAGGGTTTGAAGTCTCAGATATGAAAACCAGTAGCAGTGAAACAGCAGATGATGCCTGGAAGTAGACATATAAATGCTCACCATCACATCTGATCCAATAAACTTGAGTTGTGTGTTTAAGGTCTATACAAAATAAATTGTTCTTTTCATTACATTGTTATTGAATTCTTCATGCACAAGGGAAATAATCATTAACCCAAAGAGAAAACAATTGGCTTATTTAGCTTTTGTTATTGTTCTTCTATATTAACTGCTTAGTAGAAAGAAGTTTTTGTGGTGGGTAAGATTTTTAAAATATATGAGTGCGTGCACACACACACATACAGTACATACAGGGTGATGCACAAGTGGGAGCTACCAGTGTAGACATGCAGAGAAGACACTGATTTGCAGCAATAGCTTCTACTACCAGTACTGGGACACTCACTCCTGTGCTCAATAATTCATTGTCAATGACAAAGTGATTATTGAAGTTATAATCGTATTCAATTAATGCTAATAATTTATGTATTATAGTTTATTTTATTTTTGGCTGCTCAGGTTACATATTTTTGCAGGATGCAAGATTTCAAATTTTATAGAAAACCATGCTGTACGGATCCACGACCCAGGGTCCTATCCCTGCTGGATGCCTCACTAGCAACTCCCTAGGCTTCCTACTCCCCCTCCCCAAAGTGGCCCCATCCTCAAGCCTTTCGAGCTCCTCAGGCCCCCCACCCCTTCTGCTTTTGGCTGGTCCAGTCCTTTCCCTAACCTTTTATCTGAGGTTTCTGGATAGGTACCTCTTCCTCTACATGGTATGACTGTGTTCCCACAGAAGCCCAGGCTGAGGGGTGGGACCTGGCCCTGTTCAGTAACATTAGCTCTTAACCAAGCATGTGTGGCTTTTTTGTTTTTGTTTCTGTATTTACTTTTTGTGTTCAGCTGCAAAATATTTAGCTATAGGAAATGTGTTATTCTTGCAACTTTTATATTCAGTGTAGATTGTAAAATAGATTTTTGTGAGATTTCAAAGATTGAGATTATTTTGATAACATGCATAGATTTAAAAGATGTGGATATCATAAGTCTGTTGGGGGGGAAGCTACTGCATAAAATAACTAACTTGGAATAAACATTTTACATTAGTAAACAAAACAAAACTCTAATAATTCCAGCAGCATAGACGTTGTTCTTAATGAATCAGGGAATGAAGTACAAAACCCAGAAACAGACCCTTAAATATATGGAGATGATATGTGTTGTTCTTTAGCAGAAAAAGGGATATTTTGTACATGTTCTGGGTTTATAAAATTATTGCTAAATATATGGTAATCCACTAATCATTAAGAAATAGCCATATGTGATAATGAATATGTTGATTAGCCTTACTTTGCCATCCCACAATGTATGCATTTATCTGAGCACCATGTTGTACAACATAAAATATATGCAATTGTATTCATCATTTTAAAAAGCATATTATAATCCACACATGAAAATAAAGGATCCATAGATTACTCCATATATAAAAATCAGCTCCAGGTGGATCAAGGGCTCAATTATCAAAGACAGAACTTCTAAACCTTTTGAAAAAAGAAAAGAAAAAAGATGTTCACAACTTCAAAGTAGAGAAGCACTTCTTAAAACACTGAACGGGGCCTGCATTGTGGCTCAACTGATCAACCCACCTTCTGCAATGCCTGCATCCCATATGAGGGCTAGTTTGTGTCCTCACTGCTCTTCTTCCAATTTGACCCAGGTCCTTGGGCTCCTGCCACCCATTTGGGAGGCTTGGAAGACACACCTGACTCCTGCCTGGTCTAATGCTGGTCATTGTGGCCTTTTGGGGAACTAATCAGTGGATGGATGGAAAATCTCTGTCTCTACTCTCGCTGTGTAACTCTTTCAAAAGAAATAAAAATAAATAAATAATTGAAATGAAATGAAAGCAACTGTAAAGTGAATTATCAGAAGTAAAAATTAAAACAGAGGGGCTGGAGCTGTGGTGTAGCTGGTGAAGCCGCAGCCTGCAGTGCTGGCATCCCATATAGATGCTGGTTTGAGACCATGCTGCACCACTTCCAATCAGGCTCTCTGCTATGGCCTGGGAAAGCAGTGGAAGATGGGTCAAGTCCTCGGGTCCCTGCACCCAAGTGGGAGACCCGGAAGAGGGTCCTAGATCCTGGCTTTGGGTAGGCACAGCTCCGGCTGTTGCGGCCAACTGGGGAGTGAACCATCAGATGGAAGACTCTCTCTTTCTCTCTCTCTCTCTCTCTCTGCCTCTCTTCTCTCTGTGTAACTCTAACTTTCAAATAAATAAATCTTTAAATCTTTAAAAAATGTCACAGCAAAACTTTAATGTATAACACTTCTTGTAGTAACATACTTTTGTCTACTATATTAAAATGCATTTAATATAATAGTAATAATAAAATCAAAGTGACAAGATTAACATTTATCCTCCTCTGAAATATGTGCGGTTTGACCACCTTACTAGTAAATGAAAAAACATGACTGATACAATAAGAATTGATAAAAATGTTCAGAATTACTTTTTAAAAGATTTATTATGTATTTGAAAGGCAGATTGACAGAGAGAGAGATAGACAGAAAGACAGAGGCTGGGCCAAGCCAAGGACAGGGACCTACAGTCCATCTGGGACTCTCATGTGAGTGGCAGGGGCCAAAGCACTTGGGGCATCTTTCTCTGTGATCTCAGGCATATTAACAGGGAGGTACATGAGAAGCAGAGCAAACGGGAGTTCAGCCTGTCTTCATTATGGGATGCTGGGATAGCAAGGTGTGGTTTAACAACCTGCACCAAATTGTCAGGCACCTGTCTCTGCCTTGTAAATAATTACTTAAATATTTTCACTTAATATATGCTTTTTAAAAAACTTTTATTTAATGAATATAAATTTCCAAAGTACAGCTTATGGATTACAATGGCTTTTTCCTCCACATAACTTCCCTCCCACCCGCAACCCTCCCCTTTACCGCTCCCTTTCCCCTTCCATTCACATCAAGATTAATTTTCAATTCTTTTTATATACAGAAGATCAATTTAGTATATATTAAGTAAAGATTTCAATAGTTTGCACCCACATAGAAACACAAAGTGAAAAATACTGTTTGAGTACTAGTTATAGCATTAAATCACAATGTACAGCATATTAAGGACAGAGATCCTACATGAGGAGTAAGTGCACAGTGACTCCTGTTGTTGACTTAACAATTTGACACTCTTGTTTATGGCATCAGTAATCACCCTAGGCTGTCGTCATGAGTTGCCAAAGCTATGGAAGCCTTTTGAGTTCACCGACTCTTATCATATTTAGACAAGGTCATAGTCAAAGTGGAAGTTCTCTCCTCCCTTCAGAGAAAGGTACCTCCTTCTTTGATGACCTGTTCTTTCCACTGGGATCTCACTCACGGAGATCTTTCATTTAGGTCATTTTTTTTTCTTTTGCCAGAGTGTCTTGGCTTTCCATGCCTGAAATACTCTCATGGGCTTTTTAGCAGGATGTGAATGCCTTAAAGGCTGATTCTGAGGCCAGAGTGCTGTTTAGGAATCTGCCATTCTATGAGTCTGCTGTGTATCCCGCTTCCCATGTTGGATCATTCTCTCCCTTTTTTGTTCTATCGGTTAGTATTTTCAGACACTAGTCTTGTTTATGTGATCCCTTTGATTCTTAGTCCTATCATTATGATCAATTGTGAACAGAAATTGATCAAATGGACTAGTGAGATGGCATTGGTACATGCCACCTGGATGGGATTGAATTGGAATCCCCTAGTATGTTTCTAACTCTACCATTTGAGGCAAGTCAGCTTGAGCATGTCCCAAATTGTACATCTCTTCCCTCTCTTATTCCCACTCTTATATGTAACAGGGATCACTTTTCAGTTAAGTTTCAACACTTAAGAATAATGGTGTATTGATTACAGAATTAAACCAATAGTATTAAGTAGAACAGACAAAAAATACAAAGAGGGATAACGTATTAAGTTGTTCATCAACAGTCAGGGCAAGGACTGATCAAGTCACCATTTCTCATAGTGTTCACTTCACTTTAACAGGTTTCCTTTTTGGTGCTTGGTTAGTTGTCACTATCAGGGAGAACATATGATATTTGTCCCTTTGGGACTGGCTTATTTCACTCAGCATGACGTTTTACAGATTCCCCCATTTTGTTGCAAATGATCAGATTTCATTTTTTTTTTTACTGCTGTAGTATTCTATAGAGTACATATCTCATAATTTCTTTATCCAGTCTATGGTTGATGGGCATTTAGGTTGATTACTGGTCTTAGCTATTGTGAATTGAGCTGCAATAAACATTAATGTGCAGAACACTTTTTTGTTTGCCAATTTAATTTCCTTTGGGTAAATTCCAAGGAGTGGGATGGCTGCGTTGAATGGTAGGGTTATATTCAGGTTTCTGAGGAATCTCCAGACTGACTTCCATAGTGGCTTTACCAGTTTGCATTACCACCAACAGTGGGTTAGTGTCCCTTTTCCTCCACATCCACGCCAGCATCTGTTGGTGGTGGATTTCTGAATGTGAGCCATTCTAACTGGGGTGAGGTGAAACCTCATTGTGGTTTTGATTTGCATTTCTCTGATTGCTAGTGATCTTGAACATTTTTTCATGTGCCTGATGGCCATTTGGATTTCCTCTTTTGAAAAATCTCTATTTAGGTCCTTGGTCCATCTGTTAAGTGTGTTGTTTGTTTTGTTGTTGTGGATTTTCTTGATCTCTTTGTAGATTCTGGTTATTAATCTTTATCTGTAGCATAGTTTGCAAATATTTTTTCCCATTCTGTCGGTTGCCTCTTCACTTTCCTGACTGTTTCTTTTGCAGTACAGAAACATCTCAATTTGATGCAATCCCAATAGTTAATTTTGGCTTTTACTGCCTGTGCTTCCGGGGTCCTTTCCAAGATGTCTTTGCCGGTGCCTGTATCTTGCATGTTTTCTCCAATGTTCTCAAATAATTTGATGGTTTCAGGTCGTAGATTTAGGTCTTTAATCCAAGTTGAGTGGATTTTTGTGTAAGGTGAAAGGTATGGGTCTTGCTTCATGGTTCTGCATGTGGAAATCCAATTTTCCTAGCACCATTTATTGAATAGTCTGTCCTTGTTCTAGGAATTGGTTTTAGATCCTTGATCAAATATAAGTTGGCTGTAGATATTTGGGTTGATTTCTGGTGTTTCTATTCTGTTCCATTGGTCTATCTATCTGTTTCTGTACCAGCACCATGCTGTTTTGATAACAACTGCCCTGCAGTATGTCCTGAAATCTGGTATTGTGATGCCTCTGGCTTTGTTTTTGTTGTACAAAATTGCTTTAGCTATTCGAGGTCTCCTGTGTCTCCATATGAATTTCAGCATCATTTTTTTCTAGATCTGAGAAGAATGTCTTTGGTATCTTGATTGGTATCCCACTGAATGCATAAATTGCTTTTGAGAGAATGGACATTTTGATGATATTGATTCTTCCAATCCATGAGCATGGAAGATTTCTCCATTTTTTGGTATCCTCTTCTATTTCTATCTTTAAGGTTTTGTAATTCTCATCGTAGAGATCTTTAACGTCCTTGGTTAAGTTTATTCCAAGGTATTTGATTGTTTTTGTAAATATTGTGAATGGGATAGATCTTAGAAGTTCTTTCTCAACCGTGGCATTGCCTGTGTATACAAAGGCTGTTGATTTTTGTGCATTGATTTTTTTTTACTTTTATTTAATGAATATAAATTTCCAAAGTACAGCTCATGGGTTACAATGGCTTCCCCCTCCCAAAACTTCCCTCCCACCCACAACCCTCCCCTTTCCCGCTCCCTCTCCCCTTCCAATCACATCACGATTCATTTTCAATTCTCTTTATATACAAAAGATCAGTTTAGTATAAATTAGGTAACGATTTCAACAGTTTGCCCCCATATAGCAACACAAAGTGAAAAAAAAATACTGTTGGAGTACTAGTTATAGCATTAAATAATAGTGTACAGCACATTAAAGGCAGAGATCCTACATATTATTTTTTTAAAAAATTAATTAATTTTCTATGCCATTTCCAATTTAACACCAGGTTTTTTTTTTTCATTTCCAATTATCTTTATATACAGGAGATCGATTCAGTATATAATTAGTAAAGATCTCATCAGTTTGTACCCACGCAGAAACACAAAGTATAAAAATACTGTTTCAGTACTAGTTATAGCATCACTGCACATTAGACAACACATTAAGGACAGATCCCACATGGGATGTAAGTACACAGTGACTCCTGTTGCTGACTTAACAATTTGACACTCCTGTTCATGGCGTCAGTAATCTCCCTAGGCTCTAGTCATGAGTTGCCAGGGCTATGGAAGCCTTTAGGGTTCGCTGACTTTGATCTTATTCCGATAGGGTCACAGTCAAAGTGGAAGTTCTCTCCTCCCTTCAGAGAAAGGTACCTCCTTCTTTGATGGCCCCGTTCTTTCCACTGGGATCTCACTCACAGAGATCTTTCATTTAGGTCTTCTTCTTTTTTTCTTTTCCATGGTATCTTGGCTTTCCATGCCTACAATGCTCTCATGGGCTCTTCAGCCAGATCCGAAAGCCTTAAGGGCTGATTCTAAGGCCAGAGTGTTGTTTAGGACATCTGCCATTCTATGAGTCTGCTGTGTATCCCACTTCCCATGTTGGATCTTTCTCTCCCTTTTTGATTCTATCAGTTAGTATTAGCAGACACTTGTCTTGTTTGTGTGATCCCTTTGTTTCTTAGACCTATGCAAGCCATCGAATGTGAACTGAAATTGATCACTTGGACTAGTGAGATGGCATTGGTACATTGCCACCTTGATGGGATTGTATTGGAATCCCCTGGCACATTACTAACTCCATCATTTGGGGCAAGACTGATTGTGCATGTCCCAAACTGTGCATCTCCTCCCTCTCTTTTTCCACTCTTAAATTTAACAGGGATCACTTTTCAGTTAAAATTTAAACACCTAAGAATAATTGTGTGTTAATTACAGAGTTCAACCACTAGTACTAGAACAACAACAACAACAACAACAACAACAGATACTAAAAAGGATAAAGTATTACATTGTACATCTAGAGTCAGGACAAAAGCTGATCAGGTCATTGTTTCTTATAGTGTCCATTTCACTTCAACAGGTTTCCCCTTTGGTGCTCAGTTGTCACCGATCAGGGAAAACAAATGATATTTGTCTCTTTGGGACTGGCTTAATTCACTCAGCATGATGCTTTCCAGATCCCTCCATCTTGTTGCAAATGACTGGGTTTCATTGTTCCTTACTGCTGTATAGTATTCTATGGAGTACATGTCCCATAATTTCTTTATCCAGTCTACTGTTGATGGGCATTTGGGTTGGTTCCAGGTCTTAGCTATTGTGAATTGGGCTGCAATAAACATTAATGTGCAGATGGCTTTTTTATTAGCCAAATTAATTTCCTTTGGGTAAATTCCAAGGAGTGGGATGGCTGGGTTGTATGGTAGGGTTATGTTCAGGTTTCTGAGGAATCTCCAGACTGACTTCCATAGTGGCTTTACCAGTTTGCATTCCCACCAACAGTGGGTTAGTATCCCTTTTCCCCCACATCCTCTCCAGCATGTATTGTTGGTAGATTTCTGAATGTGAGCCATTCTAACCGGGGTGAGGTGAAACCTCATTGTGGTTTTGATTTGCATTTCCCTGGTGGCTAGTGATCCTCAACATCTTTTTTTTCATGTGTCTGATGGCCATTTGGATTTCCTCTTTTGAAAAATGACTATTGAGGTCCTTGGCCCATCTCTTCAGTGGGTTGTTTGTTTTGTTGTTGTGGATTTTCTTGATTTCTATGTAGATTCTGGTTATCAACCCTTTATCTGTAGTATAGTTTGCAAATATTTTTTCCCATTCTGTCGGTTGCCTCTTTACTTTCCTGACTGTTTCTTTTGCGGTACAGAAACTTCTCAATTTGATGCAATCCCAAATGTTAATTTTGGTTTTGACTGCCTGTGCTCCTGGGGTCTTTTCCAAGAAGTCTTTGCCTGTACCTATATCTTGCAGGGTTTCTCCAATGCTCTCTAATAATTTGATGGTTTTGGGTCGTAGATTTAAGTCTTTAATCCACGTTGAGTGAATTTTTGTGTAAGGTGAAAGGTATGGGTCTTGCTTCAAGCTTCTGCACATGGAAATCCAATTTTCCCAGCACCATTTATTGAATAGGCTGTCCTTATTCCAGGGATTAGTTTTGGATCTTTGGTCAAATATAAGTTGGCTGTAGATGTTTGGATTGATTTCTGGTGTTTCTATTCTGTTCCATTGGTCTATCCATCTGTTTCTGTACCAGTACCATGCTGTTTTGATGACAACTGCCCTCTAGTATGCCCTGAAATCTGGGATTGTGATGCCTCCGGCTTTGTTTTTGTTGTACAAGATTGCTTTGGCTATTCGAGGTCTTCTGTGTCTCCATATGAATTTCAGCATTACTTTTTCCAGTTCTGAGAAGAATGTCTTCGGTATCTTGATTGCTATTGCATTGAATGTATAAATTGCTCTTGGGAGAATAGACATTTTGATGATATTGATTCTTCCAATCCATGAGCATGGAAGATTTCTCCATTTTTTGGTATCCTCTTCTATTTCTTTCTTTAAGGTTTTGTAGTTTTCATCGTAGAGATCTTTAACGTCCTTGGTTAAGTTTATTCCAAGGTATTTGATTGTTTTTGTAGCTATTGTGAATGGGATTGATCTTAGAAGTTCTTCCTCAGCCGTGGCATTGCCTGTGTATAAAAAGGCTCTTGATTTTTGTGGATTGATTTGATATCCTGCTACTTTGCCAAACTCTTCGATGAGTTCCAGTAGTCTCTTAGTAGAGTTCTTTGGGTCCCCTAAATAATCATATCATCTGCAAAGAGGGATAGTTTGAGTTCATCCTTCCCAATTTGTATCCCTTTAATTTCTTTTTCTTGCCTAATAGCTCTGGCTAAAACTTCCAGAACTATATTGAATAGCAGTGGTGAGAGTGGGCATCCCTGTCTGGTACCAGATCTCAGCGGAAATGCTTCCAGCTTTTCCCCATTCAATAGGATGTTGGCCGTGGGTTTTTCGTATATTGCTTTGATTGTATTGAGGAATGTTCCTTCCATGCCCAGTTTGCTTAGAGTTTTCATCATGAAAGGGTGTTGTATTTTATCAAATGCTTTCTCTGCGTCTATTGAGAGAATCATATGGTTTTTCTTCTGCAGTCTGTTAATGTAGTGTATTATGTTGATTGTTTTGCGGACGTTGAACCATCCCTGCATACCAGGGAGAAATCCCACTTGGTCTGGGTGGATGATCTTTCTGATGTGTTGTTGCATTCTATTGGCCAGAATTTTATTGAGGATTTTTGCGTCTATGTTCATCAGGGATATTGGTCTGTAATTCTCTTTGCATGCTGCATCTTTTTCTGGCTTAGGAATTAAGGTGATGCTGGCTTCATAGAAAGAATTTGGGAGGATTCCCTCTTTTTCAATTGTTCTGAATAGTTTGAGAAGAATTGGAGATAGTTCTTCTCTAAATGTCTGGTAGAACTCAGCAGTGAATCCATCTGGTCCTGGGCTTTTCTTTGTTGGGAGGGCCTTTATTACTGTTTCAATTTCTGTCTCAGTTATGGGTCTGTTTAGGTTTTCTATGTCTTCCTGGCTCAATTTAGGCAGGTTGTATGTGTCCAAGAATCTGTCCATTTCTGATAGATTTCCCTGTTTGCTGGCATACAAGTCCTTGTAGTAATTTCTGATGATTCTTTTTATTTCTGTGGTGTCTGTTGTTATGTTTCCTTTTTCATCTCTGATCCTATTGATTTGGGTCTTTACTCTTCTTTTTTTAGTTAGTTGAGCCAATGGGGTGTCAATTTTGTTTATTTTTTCAAAAAACCAGCTCCTCGTTTGGCTGATTTTTTGTAATGTTTTTTTGGATTCAATCCTGTTGATTTCTTCTTTGATTTTAATTATTTCTCTTCTCCTACTGGGTTTGGGTTTGGTTTGCTGCAGATTTTCTAGATCCTTGAGATGACTTGAAAGCTCATCTATTTGGTGCCTCTCCAATTTCTTGATGTAGGCACCTATTGATATAAACTTTCCTCTTAACACTGCTTTTGTTGTATCCCATAGGTTTTGGTATGTTGTGCTGTTATCCTCGTTTACTTCCAGAAAATTTTTGATTTCTCTTTTAATTTCTTCTATGACCCATTGTTCATTCAGGAGCATGTTGTTAAATCTCCATGTGTTTGAACGTGCTCTGGCGATTCCCGAGTTGCTAATTTCCAATTTCATTCCTTTGCATGGTATGATTCTAATTCTCTTGAATTTGCTGAGACTTGCTTTATGGCCTAGTATGTGGTCAATCCTAGAGAAGGTTCCATGTACTGCTGAGAAGAATGTAAAGTCCTTAGATGTAGGATGAAATGTTCTGTAGATATCTGTTAGATCCATTTGGGCTATAGTGTCATTTAAATCTGCTGTCTCCTTGTTGATCTTCTGTCCTGATGATCTGTCTATCTCTCAGATAGGAGTATTGAAGTCCCCCAGTACTATTGTATTGGGGTCTAAGTCTCCCTTTAAGTCCCTTAACACGTCTTTTAAATAAGCTGGTGCCCTGTGATTAGGTGCATATACATTGATAATCGTTATATCTTCCTGTTGAATGGATCCCTTAATCATTAAATAGTGCCCCTCTTTGTTTCTCCTGACAGTTTTTGTGGTAAAGTTTATGTTGTCTGATATTAAGATGGCTACGCCCGCTCTTTTTTCATTCTATTGTCATGGTATATCTTTTTCCAGCCTTTCACTTTCAGTCTGTATGGATCATTGTTGGAAAGATGAGTTTCTTGTAAGCAGCAAAAAGATGGGATTTGTTCCTTAACCCAGTCAGCCAATCGGTGTCTTTTAACTGGACAGTTCAAGCCATTAACATTCAATGTGACTATTGAGAAGGAGTAACTTTGCCCTGCCATTTGCCAAAGATATTTTCTAATATCTGGTTTGAGATTCCTGTGATCTTTTGCTGTGGGGTTTCCTTCCTTTACCTTCTTCCATATTGGTGACCGGGTTTCTGTGTTTCTGTATGTAATACATCTTTAAGCATCTTTTGCAGGGCTGGACAAGTGGCGACAAATTCTTTCAATTTCTGTTTGCTGTGAAAGATCTTTATTTCGCCTTCATTCACAAATGAGAGCTTTGCAGGATATAATATTCTGGGCTGGCAGTTTTTCTCTCTTAGTACCTGGGCTATATCTCGCCATTCTCTCCTGGCTTGTAGGGTTTCTGATGAGAAGTCAGCTGTGAGTCTAATTGGAGATCCTCTGAGAGTAATCTGGCATTTCTCTCTTGCACATTTTAGGATCTTTTCTTTGTGTTTCACTCTGGTGAGTTTGATTACAACATGTCGTGGTGAGGATCTCTTTTGGTCATGTTTATTAGGAGTTCTATGAGCTTCCTGTACTAGGATGTCTCTGTCCTTCTCCAAATCTGGGAAATTTTCTGCTAGTATCTCACTAAAAAGGCCTTCTAATCCTTTCTCCCTTTCCATGCCTTCAGGAACTCCTAGAACCCGAATGTTGGGTTTTTTAATAATATCCTGTAGGTTCCTGACAGTATTTTTTAGATTTCTGATTTCTTCTTCTTTTCTTTGATTTGACTGTTTCCTTTCCTGTTCTCTGTATTCTAATTCTGATATTCTCTCTTCTGCTTCACCCATTCTGTTTTAAGGCTCTCAAATGTGTTTGTCCTTTGATCTATTGAGTTCTTCATTTCATTGTGGTTTTTTGTCACTATCTCAGTTTCCTGTTCTACTAGTTGTTTCATTTCATTTTGATTCCTCCTTAATATTTCATTTTCACGGGAGATTTTCTATCTTGTCCATTAAGGATTTCTGTAGTTCAAGAATTTGTTTTTGAGAACTTCTTAATGTTCTTATCAATTTTTTGAGATCTGCTTCTTGCATTCCCTCTATCTCTTCATCTTCATAATCTTGCATTGGCGTGCCTTGTTCACTAGGGGGTGTCATAGTGTCTTCCTTGTTCTTGTTGCCTCGGCTTCTATGTTTGTTGTTTGGCATGTTGGAGATAATTTATGGTGTTTTTTTGTTTTTTTTTTTTTTTTTTTTTTTTGCTGTGGTGTTTTTTTTCTCATTATACTATTCCTCTAAGTGAGCTGTCTGCTTTGTTGGAGCCTTAGGGGCTGTGATGGGTGTGGCCAGAGAGCTATGCTTCAGGTAAACTCTTCAGGTTTAAGGCTGTGTAAAGAGCGTCCCAGATTGCTCACTCTCTTGCCCCTTGCTGGCTCGCTTTCTCTTTTTTTTTTTTTTTTTTTTGACTCAGTTGGGAGTGGAGTTGAGGGTAGTTGAAATCTGGCCTCTGTGAGTATTCGTTAGATCTACCCCTGGGACCACACACAGAGTTTATGCAGCCCTCACTGTGTTCTCCAGTTTCGCTAAAGTTACTGAGTTTGGCTGCGCTTTACATATGTAAAATCGCGGTGCTCTTTGTTTTGCTTGGTGAGTGAAGGGAGAGGCCTCTGTTCCCCCCCACCCCCAGTTTTTCGGGTTTCTGAGGTCTTTGTCTTACCCTCCTCGGTTCCCGCGCTGGCGAGAATCTGTGGCTCTGGCTCCTCTCCCGCCGCTCGGCTCGTCTTGGTTGGTTTTCCACGCGGTGGGCTCCCTGTAAGTCCTCTGTGTCCCATCCACAAGATCCGGAAGCGTTTCCTCTGCAGTTTTTTTCTTGAGTCTTTTCCTGAGGCTACAGTAATTCCACTTTTATGAAACTTTATTCTCCCAAACTAAAGGCGCACGTCCTCACTATCCGCCATCTTGGCTCCGCCTCTCTGTGCATTGATTTTATATCCTGCTACTTTGCCAAACTCTTCGATAAGTTCCAATAGTCTCTTAGTAGAGTTCTTTGGATCCCCTAAATAAAGAATCATATCATCTGCAAAGAGGGATAGTTTGAATTCTTCCTTCCCCATTTGTATCCTTTTAATTTCTTTTTCTTGCCTGATGGCTCTGGCTAAATCTTCCAGAACTATATTGAATAGCAGTGGTGAGAGTGGGCATCCCTGTCTGGTACCAGATCTCAGCAGAAATGCTTCCAACTTTTCCCCATTCAATAGGATGTTGGCCATGGGTTTTTCATAAATTGCTTTGAGTTTATTGAAGAATGTTCCTTCCATACCCACTATGCTTAGGGTTTTCATCATGAAAGGATGTTGAATTTTATCGAATGCTTTCTCTGCATCTATTCAGATAATCATATGGTTTTTCTTCTGCAATCTGTTAATGTGGTGTATCACATTGATTGTTTTGCAGACGTTGAACCATCCCTGCATACCAGGGAGAAATCCCACTTGGTCTGGGTGGATGATCTTTCTGATGTGTTTCTGTATTCTATTGGCGAGAACTTTATTGAGTATTTTTGCATCTATGTTCATCAGGGATATTGGTCTGTAATTCTCTTTGCATGCTGCATCTTTTTCTGGCTTAGGAATTAAGGTGATGCTGGCTTCATAGAAAGAATTTGGGAGGATTCCCTCTTTTTCGATTGTTCTGAATAGTTTGAGAAGAATTGGAGTTAGTTCTTCTTTAAATGTCTGGTAGAACTCAGCAGTGAATCCATCTGGTCCTGGGCTTTTCTTTGTTGGGAGGGCCTTTATTACTGTTTCAATTTCTGTCTCAGTTATGGGTCTGTTTAGGTTTTCTGTGTCTTCCTGGTTCAATTTAGGTAGGTTGCATGTGTCCAGGAATCTATCTATTTCCGACAGATTTCCCTGTTTGTTGGCATACAAGTCCTTGTAGTAATTTCTGATGATTCTTTTTTTTTTCCTGTGGCGTCTGTTGTTACTTTTCCTTTTTCATTTCTGATTTTATTGATTTGGGTCTTTACTCTTCTTTTTTTTAGTTAGTTGAGCCAATGGTGTGTCAATTTTATTCATTTTTTCAAAAAAACAGCTATTCGCTTGGCTGATTTTTTTGTAATGTTTTTTTGGATTCAATGCTGTTGATTTCTTCTCTGATTTTAATTATTTCTCTTCTCTTACTGGATTTGGTTCTGGTTTGCTGCAGATTTTCTAGATCCTTGAGATGACTTGAAAGCTCATCTATTTGGTGCCTTTCCAATTTCTTGATGTAGGCACCTATTTTTATAAACTTTCCTCTTAACACTGCTTTTGCTGTATCCCATAGGTTTTGGTATGTCAAAATGTATCCTCATTTACTTCCAGAAAATTTTTGATTTCTCTTTTAATTTCTTCTATGACCCATTGTTCATCCAGGAGCATGTTGTTCAATCTCCACGTGTTTGCATGTGCTCTAGGGATTCCCGAGTTGCTGATTTTCAACTTCATTGCTTTGTGGTCTGAGAAGCTACATGGTATGATTCTAATTCTTTTGAATTTGCTGAGACTTGCTTTATGGCCTAGTATGTGGTCGATCCTAGAGAAGGTTCCTTGTACTGCTCAGAAGAATGTAAATTCCTTATGTGTAGGATGAAAAGTTCTGTAGATATCTGTTAGATCCATTTGGGCAATAGTGTTGATTAAATCTGCTATTTCCTTGTTGATCTTCTGTGCAGATGATCTGTCTATTTCTGAGAGTGGAGTATTGAAGTCCCCCAGTACTATTGTATTGGATTCTAAGTCTCCCTTTAAGTCCCTTAACATATCTTTTAAATAAACCTGTGCCCTGTAATTAGATGCATATACATTTATAATAGTTACATCTTCCTGTTGACTTGAACCCTTAATCATTATATAGTGTCCCTCTTTGTCTCTCTTAACAGTTTTTGTGTTAAAGTTTATTTTGTCTCATATTAATATGCTACACCTGCTTTTTCTGGTTTCTGTTGGCATGGAATATCTTTTTCCAGCCATTCACTTTCAGTCTGCATGCATCTTTGTTCGAAAGATGTATTTCTTGTAGGTAGCAAATAGATGGGTTTTGTTCCTTCATCCGTTCAGCCAATCTGTGCCTCAATGTAAAGAGAATTGTGAGCTTCTCAAATTTATTTTTCAAAATAAATAATTCACAAATAGCGAAATGATATCAGTCTTAAATTGCTCACGAAGTTCACCTTTCAACGACCTAGGCTTCAGGCTGGCCTAATTTTAAATTATACCTATTCATGAATACTCATTTATCAAAGGTTCTACTTCATAACAAACTTTAACTATTTTACTAAAACATAAATTATTTCTCTTTTCTTAAGAGATAAAAAGAATAGTTAGTTATTCTCCTCTGTCTGCCCTCATTGTATTCAATAAGCCCAAGAACTTTATGTGACAGATCATCAATCATGTTACAATAGAGGACTGTGAAAAGAAAAATAACTCAAGCATTAGTACACCTTGGTTTCAGTGCCACCTCTCTCCATGTCTAACTTTTTGATACCAGCCATGCAACTTCTCAATCTTCAGTTTCATCACAACTAAAAAAGAGGGTTGAACTCCGTATTCCTTGAAGTTTCTTCTAGGGCTAAAGTTATTTGATTTCTTGTTCAAGTATAAATTATACTGTCATGAATAAAAATATGTGCAATTTGGGACATGCTCAATTGAACTTGCCCCAAATGGTGGAGTTAGAAATGTGCCAGGGGATTCCAATTCAATCCCAGCAAGGTGGCATGTACCAATGCCATCTCACTAGTCCAAGTGATCAACTTCAGTTCACAATTGATCACTCTGATAGGTCTAAGAGTCAAAGGGATCACACAAACAAGACTAGTGTCTGCTAATACTAACTGATAGAACAAAAAAGGGAGAGAACGATCCAACATGGGAAGCAGGATACACAGCAGACTCATAGAATGGCAGATGTCCTAAATAGCACTCTGGCCTCAGAATCAGCCCGTAAGGCATTTGGATCTGGCTGAAGAGCCCATGAGAGTATTGTAGGCATGCAAAGCCAAGACACTCTGTGGAAAAAAAAAGAGGACCTAAATGAAAGATCTCTGTGAGGGAGATCCCAGTGGAAAGAACGGGCCATCAAAGAAGGAGGTACCTTTCTCTGAAGGGAGGGGAGAATTTCCACTTTGACTATGACCCTATCGGAATAAGAGCAAAGTCAGCGAACCCTAAAGGCTTCCATAGCCTTGGCAACTCATGACTGGAGCCTAGGGAGATTACTTACGCCATAAACAAGAGTGTCAAATTGTTAAGTCAACAACAGGAGTCACTGTGTACTTACATCTCATGTGGGATCTGTCCTTAATGTGTTGTCCCATGTGAAGTGATGCTATAACCAGTACTAAAACAGTATTTTTACACTTTGTGTTTCTGCGTGGGTGCAAACTGATAAAATCTTTACTTAGTGTATACTGAATCGATCTTCTGTATATAAAGATAATTGGAAATGGAAAAAAAAAACCTTGGTTTTAAATTGGAAATGGCATAGAAAATTAATTAATTTTTAAAAAATATTATATAGGATCTCTTTCTTTAATGTGCTGTACACTGTTATTTAATGCTATAACTAGTACTCCAACAGTATTTTTCACTTTGTGTTGCTATGTGGGTGCAAACTATTGAAATCTTTGCTTAATATATACTGAACTGATCTTCTGTATATAAAGAGAATTGAAAATGAATCTTGATGTGAATGGAAGGGGAGAGGGAGCGGGAAAGGGGAGGGTTGTGGGTGGGAGGGAACTTTTGGGAGGGGGAATCCATTGTAATCCATAAGCTGTACTTTGGAAATTTATATTCATTAAATAAAAGTTAAAAAAAAGAGTTCATAATCTCAAATCCTTGAGCACTCAGTCTAGTGAAGATGTTGTCATGTACAATAAAGAACTAGTTGAATTAAAATAATATATATGGAATTAAGCCCAACTTTCTTTTAAATAGAGTAAACGTTCCTCCTCTACATTCAAAAGATTAGTGGGCAGAAAATATTTAAAATGTACTACTTATTTCATTTCACCCATATCTGAATATAAGGACTAGTATGGAATCTTGGGCTGTTGGACAAAAGCTGATTTACATATAGTAAGCTTAAGACTCTCTACAGTGTGAAACTATAGGGTAGGGGCCCACGTTGTGGTGTAGCTGATTAACCCTCCTCCTGCAATATCGGTATCACATATGGGTGCTTTCTCCTGGGAAAGTAGCAGCAGATGACCCAAGTGCTTGAGTCCCTGGACCCACATGGGAGATGTGGAAGAAATGTCTGGCTCCTGGCTTTGGCTTACTCCAGCCATGGCCATTGCAGCTATTTGGGGAGTGAACCAGCAGATGGAAGATCTCTCTCTTTTCTCCCGCTCTCTCTCTGTCTCTCTCCCCCTTCTTTCTCTCTGGGTCTCTGTCTTTCTAACAAATGAATCTTTAAAAAGCAAAGGGCAATAGAAAAAGCTGAGTGAATCCTATGGGAGTAGAAACTTAAAGGCATGAGACCAAAGTTTTCATTTCCATTTCTGCTACCATTGCATGTGGAAAGTCTGTATTTTTTAATTCCATGGTTGTATATGAAAAGTGACTCTGATTGTGAGGCAGAACTGTAGTTAAATCTGCTCAGCATAATACAGAAAAATAATAGATATGAGTCCTACTTAAACTCCTGAATCAAAGAGATTAATATACTCATTAGGGAAAAATTTATATATATATATATATATATATATATATATATACACCAAACTAATGCCATTTCTCCAGAGCATATCAAGAATCTCAGAAAACAGTGGCCTATAAACCATTCACACTTAAACACCCAGAATTCAAGCAAGAGGTGCTTATTTAGGCATAATAGATGCTAGCAGAAGTCATTCTACCAAATAAATAAGTTGCTAGTCAATTAAGTTCCCAGAAATGTCAGTCTGTACTTCTGAGTTATGTGGAATGAAAATCAAACATTTAAAGCATATGTTGACTGATACAGTTACACAGTCATCTATTTCAATATTTTATGGTTCTTGGGTAGTTTGAGGCATTATATGTAAGAGGAACAGGATCTAATTCTTTTTAAACTCATTAAGGATGGAACAAGCATGATGAGTTTTACTTTGCAGAGAGAACATTTGATGAAGAAAAATGATACAGTCTTAAAACAGGTGAATTTGCAGGACAGGAACAGTAACATCTAAAGTTTATTTAAAAAAATTTACTTATTTATTTGAAAGACGGAGTGAGGGAGGGAGGGAAGAAGGGAGAAAGAGAGAGAGAGAGATCTTGTATTCAGTGGCTCACTCCCTGAATGGCTGCATTGGCTGGATCAGGGCCAATTCAAAGCCAGGATCCAGGAGTTTTTTCTGGATCTCCCATGTGAGTGCAGGGGTCCAAGCACTTGGGTCATCTGCTTCTTTTTCAGGCACTTTAGCAAGGAGTTGAATCTGAAATGGATCAGCCGGAACTCGAACCAGTACCCACATGGGATGCCAGTGCTGCAGGCGGCAGCTTTACCTACTATGACACAGCACTGGCCCCACCCACATCTATAGATCAAAAGAAGAAAGGTGATCTATAATAGTCTTATCTGGGCTCACTGCATGCAAAAGAAGGATTCATGATTAAAACATGGTGATGTATCAGTGGCCCCTAGAAGTTTTGTCTAAGTCTTTGTATTATACCAACTTCCTTAAAAACACCAGTATACAATAAGAAGCTTATTCAGAATTTGATTCAACAATCTCAAAAACTAGGCAATGAATTAAGCAATGAAGCAAGCTTCTTCAAATATCCAACAGGTAGGTTGCCATGGCCCATGCCACTGGTGGTTTTGACTGAGGGAGAATTCCAAGGTCCTTGCTGACTTTGAGTCCAGCCTGGGGAGCTGACAGGGGGCAGTGCATCTACTCTGTTCCATGAAGAGAGGCCATGTTACTTCTCTCCACTCCATCCACTAAAGCATCATATTCAGATTGCAGAGGAGGAGCTATAAGTGACCTCTGTCCTGACTTGGGAAACAGTGTGTGGCTTGCTCCACAAATGGGGCTGCTCACAGGGTAGAGAGAAGACCCCCCACACCCTGTGCCTGTGGGAATTCTGGGCATGGACTGTGGAGTTGAGAGGGACGTGCTTTGTTGCTGGAATCCCAGGAACGTGCTCAGTCCAATTGTGGACTGAGTACTAGGGACACATCTCATGGAGGGCTCAAGGGTCACACTACAGAGTGCATTGGGGTTCTGCACAGTTGACATGCCTGAGTGGATGGAGTGCAGGGGCACCATAAGCTCACTCTAGGCAGAGAATCAGGTGGCAGAGAAGGGTTGAGGCTATGAACACACCAGTCAGTATTAGCATCTACTCCTCCTAATGACTATAGTCAGAGGGGCTCCACCACCCCCAACTTGAGAGTCACCCTGGACTACTGTCCCACCTATACATAGTGTCCAGAGTCCTTTGCTGCACCCAGCATACACCCCTGGAACTCCCGTGTAAGCCTTAGGCATTTGCCCAAGCCCCAGAGGTGCATGCCCAAGAACAAAGCCTTCAGAGGAGATAGTAACAAGAGATTCCCCAGATGAGTAAAAATGAACATAGAAAAGCATGAACAAGAAAGGCATTGCGACTCCTCAAAAAGAAAACAATAATATATTAATATTGGGTTGTGAATATGGAGAAATTGATGAAATGGCTGCAAAGGAATTCAAAAGAATGATTATAAGATTATTCAAACACAGAGAGACTCACATAAAGTAAGGAAATCCATATATGACATAGATGGAAAATTCAGCAGAGATGAAGCAATACTTAAGGAAAATCACACAGAAATGTTAGAAATAAAGAATTCAGTAAGTCAAAAAATACAGTGGAAGCCTTAACAGCAGACTTGGTGAAGCCGAAGAAAGAATATCTGATCTAGAAGACAGGTCTTCTGAAACAGCTCAGACAAAAAAAAAAAAAAAAAAAGAAGAAGAAAAATTATAAGAGCTGAAAACAGTATTTGGGATTTATGGAATACCATCGAACAACCAAATATACAAGTCTTTGGTGTTCCTGAAGGTATGGAAAAAAAGCATGACTTAGAAAATTTATTCAGTGAAATAATATCAGAAAATTTCCTTAATTTGGATAAAGATATGGATATCCAAATACAGGACCCAAATATAATACTGTACAAAAGAACAGTGAAATGAAAAGCTGAATCTCTTGAAAAAAATAAAATTGATAAACCATTGGTCCAGCTAACTGAAAAAAAGGGGGAGAAGATCCAAACTAATCAAACAGAGATGAAAAAAGAGATATTACAAATGATACCACAGGAATAAAAAGAATCATCAGGAATTATTATTATTTTACAAACAGCTATATGTCAGCAATTTGGAAACTCTAGAAGAAATAGTTGTTTGGATGCATATGGTTTGCCAATATTGAGGCACACAGACATAGAAAACCTGGATAGACCAATAACCAAGGCTGAGACTGAATCAGTAATAAAAGACCCTTCCAGCAAATAAAGGCCTGGGACCAGATGGATTCACCACTGATTTCTACCAAAGTTTTTTTTTTTTTTTAAGATTTATTTTATTTATTTGAAAGACAGAGTTACAGGGAGAGGTAGAGACAGAGAGAAAGGTCTTCCATTCACTGGTTCACTCCCCAGATGGCCGCAATGGCTGGAACTGCACCAAACCAAAGCTAGGAGCCAGGAACTTCTTCTGGGTCTCCCACGTGGGTGCAGGGGCCCAAGGACTTGGTCCATCTTCCACTGCTCTCCCAGGCCATGGCAGAGAGCTGGTTCTGAAGAGGAGAAGCCAGGACTAGAACCAGCACCCATATGAGATGCCACCACTTCAGGCCAGGGCTTTAACCTGCTATGCCACAGTGCCGGCCCCTCTAACTAAGTTTTAAAGAAGAACTTATTCCAATTCTTCTTAAACTATCCAAAACAATTGAATTGAGAAAACTCTTCCAACATCATCCTATGAGGCTAACATTACTTTAATTCCAAAATCAGAGAAAGATTCAACAAAAAAGAGAACTTTGAAACAAAAAGAGAATTATAGACAAGTATCCCTTGATTAACATAGATGCAAAAATCCTCTACAAAATACTAGCAAATTAAATCCAACAACAGAAAGATTTTCCATGTGTACAAAGTGGGATTTATCTCAGGAACGCAGGAGTCATTCAACATATTCAAATCAATAAATGTGATACATCACATCAACAAAATGAAGGGTAAAAACTGTATGATTATCTCAACAGATGCAGTGAAAGCATTTGGTAAAGTATAGCATACTTTCATGATAAAAACCTTCAAAAATTGGGTATAGAAAAAATGCAACACAATCAAGGCAATATACGACAAACCCCTAGCCAGCATCAAATCAAATGGAGAAAAGCTGGAAGCATTTCCACTAAAACCTGGAACCACACAAGGATGCCCACTCTCACCATTTTTATTCAGTTTTGTTCTGGAAATTTTAGCCAGAGCCATTAGGTAAGAAAAAGAAATTAAAAGCATACAAATTGGAAAGAAGTAAGTCAATTTATCCTTGTTTGCATTTGGCATGATATTTTATATAGGGGACCCAAAAGACTCCACTAAGTGACTATTAAGATAATTTGGCAAAGACGCAGGGTGTAAAATCAACACCCACACATCAATAGCATTCTTATACACCAACAATGCGCAGGCTGAGAAAAACCTTATAAGCTCAGTCCTATTCACAATAGCTACAAAAAATGTAAATACTTTGGGATAAATTTAATTAAGTTTGTGAAAGATCTCTGCAATAAAAATGATAAAACATCAATGAAAGAAACAGGAGATACATGCAAAATATGGAAAAAGACTTCCATATTCATGGATTGGAAAAATCAATATAATAGGAATGTCATACTACCCAAAGCAATTAACAGACAATGCAATTCCAGTCAAAATACCCAGAAATTCTCAGATTTAGAAAAGATGATCTCAAAATTTATTTGGAAGTGCAAAAGACCCTGAATAGCCAAAGCAGTCTCAAACAATAAAAACAAAGCTAGAGGCAACACAATACCAGATTTAACGACATACTACAAAACTGTCAAAATCAAAATAGCCTGGTACTTGTACAAAATAGACATGCAGATCAATGGAACAGAATAAACCACAGAGCATAACCCAGACATCTACAACCAACTAATCTTTGACAAATGAGCTAAAATAGCTCCCTGGAGAAAGGATGGTCTCAACAAATGGTGCTGGGAAAGTTGGATCTCCATGTGTAAAAGTATGAAATGACACCCCAAACTTACACCTAATACAAAAAAATGAAATCACAATGGATCAAAGATATAAACCTAAGACCAGAAACTACTTAATTACTAGAGGAAAACAGGGGAAAACCTGTAAGACATTGGCATAGGTAAAGACCGCAGAAGCTCAGGAGACAAAAGTAAAAATACACAAAAAGTAAGAAGCTTCTATAAAGCAAAGGAAACATTCACCAAAGTGAAGAGGCAACTGACAGAATGGAAGAAAACATTTGCAAATTACACATCTGATAAATTATTAACATCCAATTAAAAAAAAAAAAAGAAAATCAATAAGAACAAACAATCCAGTTAAGAAATGGGCAAAGGACATGAACAAGCATTTTTCAAATGATGAAATATGAATGACCAACAGACACATAAAAAATACTCAGGATCACTAGCCATAAGGGAAATGCAAATACAAACCACAATGAAATATCACTTCACTCCAGTTAGAATGGTTATTATCCAAAAATCAAAAAAAATAATAAATTCTGGTGATGATACAGAGAAAACAATACCCTAATATGCTATTGGTGGTAAATGAACTGGCACAACCATTACGGAAGACAGTACGAACATTACTCAGAAAAATAAAAATAGATCTTCCATATGACCCAAATATTCCACTCCTGAGAATATACCCAAAGGAAATGAAATCACCATATGAAAGATTTATCTGGGGGCTGATGCTGTAGCACTGGTATCCCGTATGGGCACTGGATCAAGTTCTGGCTGCTTCATTTCTGATATAGCTCCTTGCAAACTCACCTGGGAAAATAGCAGATGACCCGAGTACCTGGACCCCTGCACCTACATGAGAGGCCTAAAAGAAACTCCTGGCTCCTTGCTTTGGTTCAGCCCAGCTCTCACCATTGTGGCCATTTGGGAAGTGGAATGGAAGATTCTCTCTCTCTCGTATGCTTTCTCTCTCTCTTTCTCTCTCTCTCTCTCTCTCTCTCTTTCTAACTCTGCCTTTCAAATTAGTAAATCTTAAAAAAAGAGAAAAAAGGTATATATGTACTCCCATGTTGATAGTATCTCAATTTGCAATAGCTAAGATATGGAATCAACCCAGATGTCCATCAACTAATGAGTGAATAAAAAATGTGGTATATGTATATATATGATGGTATATTATTCATCCATAGGAAAGTCTTTGCAAGAAAATGGGTGGAACTCGAGATCATTATGCTTAGTGAAATAAGCAGTGGTCTGAACAGTGGTCTTTTAACTTTTTATTTGTTGAACTCTTTGTTTAGTGAAGCATTAAGCCTTGAATATAAAGTAATAAAATATATTACATCAAAAATTAAACTAGAAGGAAAGAAAGTGGACAGAGAAAGGGAAATATCATATTATTATAATTAAATATGTTCTGTTTATATTCATAAAAAAACTTCAGTGCTAAAACAAAAGAAAACAAATATTCAGCAGCATCTTTCTCCAAAATAGGCATGTGATCTTTCACAAGATTCTTCACCTTTCTGTACCTAAGTTTTCATTTCTAAAAAATGCAATGGGTGAGCAAAATTATTTTTTAACTATCCTTTCATATTTAATGTTCCATGACTACAAATTATGGAGGCACAAAATGAAATGATAGGTTGACTTTTGTGAGATGACCCTAAAAATGTCATTTTAAAAAGTTACTGGATAGAAAACAGAAGGATCAAATTGAAATAAGTCAGAGGGAACCTGCAAAATTAAATTATAATGGTAAAAAACTAGAAAATGTGGGGAATCACCACTTTGGAAGACTCACTTTCCAAACATTTAGGTTGCTTATGTCATACTGATTCCACAGATATGCATGAGGAAACAAAGCTCGTTGAATCCAGCTAGAGAGAGCTTCTTGCCTATGGCTTTCTACAAGTACAGTCATATCGAATGGTGCATATTTTATAGCATGATACAATAAATCTTGACTTATTAGGTGTAATTGAAGCTGAGGGGGCAGTTGTGATGAGGAAGGCCATTTGCATTAATGTTTGGATGCCTAATTTACCAAGTGGATTTGAAGCATACAGGTATATTACTTTCAAGAGTTTGTGGGGCCAGTGCTGTGCTGCAACAGGTTAAAGCCCTGGCCTGCAGTGCTGGCATCCCATATGGGCGCTGGTTCTAGTCCCGGCTACTCCTCTTCAGAACCAACTCTCTGCTATGGCCCGGGAAAGCAGTAGAAGATGGCCACATGGGAGACCCAGAAGAACATCCTGGCTCCTGGCTTCAGTTCAGCGCAGTTCCAGCCATTGTGGCCATCTGGGGAGTAAACCAGCAGATGGAAGACCTCTCTCTTTGTCTCTACCTCTCTCTGTAACTTTGTCTTTCAAAAAATAAAATAAATCTTTAAAAAAAATTAAAAAAAGAGTTTGTAATATGGGCTAGCATGGTGGCACAGCAGGTTAAGTGACTGTGTGTCTTGCTGGCATCCCATAAGGGTGCTGGTTCGAGTTCTGGCTGCTCCACTTTCCAACCAGCTCCCTGCTAATGGCCTGTAAAAACAGTAACAACTGAGAGAAAGTATGGTTAACTGAGGTTACTAAAAACAAAAAGCAATTCAAATCAATTGGCAATCTACAAAAAGAGTTAAAGATTTTAAAAGCTATTATTAAAATTGCTATATTGGTCTATTCTGCTATGTTATATGTGTGTACATATTGTATGTCCACATGGGGAAATTTTATTAAGAGTTTTATTTTAAATGGCTTCTAGATAAGATTGTCCATAAATTTAAGCTGCTAAAATCAATCAAAGATACATTTTTTTTTAAATTAAACTTTTATTTAATGAATATAAATTTCCAAAGTATAGCTTGTGGGTTACAATGGCTTCCCCCCTCCCATAACCTCCCTCCCGCCCGCAACCCTCCCCCCTCCCGCTCCCTTTCCCCCTCCATTCGTGTAAAGATTCATTTTCAATTCTTTTTGTATACAGAAGATCAGTTTAGTATATATTAGGTAAAGATTTCAACATTTTGCCCATATAGCAACATCAAGTGAAAAAACTACCATTGGATTACTAATTATAGCATAAAATAGCAATGTACAGCACATTAAAGACAGAGATCCTACATAATTTTTTTTCAAAATAATTAATTTTCTATGCCATTTCCATTTTAACACCAGGTTGTTTTTTTTTTTTTCATTTCCAATTCTCTTTATATACAGAAGATCACTTCAGTATATAATTAGCAAAGACCTCATCAGTCTGCGCCCACACAGAAACGCAAAGTATAAAAATACTGTTTCAGTACCAGTCGTAGCATCACTTGGCTTTAGACGACACATTGGGGACAGATCCCGCATGGGGTGTAAGTACACAGTGACTCCTGTTGCTGACTTAACAATTTGACACTCCTGTTCATGGCGTCAGTAATCTCCCTGGGCTCTAGTCATGAGTTGCAAGGGCTATGGAAGCCTTTAGGGTTCGCTGACTTTGATCTTATTCCGATAGGGTCATAGTCAAAGTGGATGTTCTCTCCTCCCTTCGGAGAAGGGTACCTCCTTCTTTGATGGCCCCGTTCTTTCCACTGGGATCTCACTCACAGAGATCATTCACTTAGGTCTTTTTTTTTTTTCCCCATGGTATCTTGGCTTTCCATGCCTGCTATACTCTCATGGGCTCTTCAGCCAGATCTGAATGCCTTGAGGGCTGATTCTGAGGCCGGAGTGTTGTTTAGGACATCTGCCATCCTATGAGTCTGCTGTGTATCCCACTTCCCATGTTGGATCTTTCTCTCCCTTTTTGATTCTATCAGTATTAGCAGATACTTATCTTGTTTGTGTGATCTCTTTGACTCTTAGACCTATCAGAGCTATCAATTGTGAGCTGAAATTGATCACTTGGACTAGTGCGATGGCATTGGTACATGCCATCTTGATGGAATTGTGTTGGAATCCCCTGCACATTTCTAACTCCCCCATTTGCAGCCAGTCCGATTGAGCATGTTCCTAATTGTTTACCTCCTCCCTCTCTTTTTCCACTCTTAGATTTAACAGGGATCACTTTTCAGTTAAAATTTAAACACCTGAGAATAATTGTGTGTTAATTACTGAGTTCAACCAATAGTACTAGAACAACAACAACAACAACGAATACTAAAAAGGATAGAGTATTACATTGTACATCTAAAGTCAGGACAGGAGCTGATCAGTTCATTGTTGCTTATAGTGTCCATTTCACTTAACAGGTTTTCTCTTTGGCGCTCAGTTGTCACCGATCAGGGAAAACAAATGAAATTTGTCTCTTTGGGACTGGCTTAATTCACTCAGCATGATGTTTTCCAGATTGCTCCATCTTGTTGCAAATGACTGGGTTTCATTGTTTCTTACTGCTGTATAGTATTCTATGGAGTACATGTCCCATAATTTCTTTATCCAGTCTACTGTTGATGGGCATTTGGGTTGGTTCCAGGTCTTAGCTATTGTGAATTGAGCTGCAATAAACATTAATGTGCAGATGGCTTTTTTATTTGCCAAATTAAATTCCTTTGGGTAAATTCCAAGGAGTGGGATGGCTGGGTTGTATGGTAGGGTTATATTCAGGTTTCTGAGGAATCTCCAGACAGACTTCCATAGTGGCTTAACCAGTTTGCATTCCCACCAACAGTGGGTTAGTGTCCCTTTTTCCCCACATCCTCTCCAGCATCTGTTGTTGGTAGATTTCTGAATGTGAGCTATTCTCACCGGGGTGAGATGGAACCTCATTGTGGTTTTGATTTGCATTTCTCTGATTGCTAGTGATCTTGAACATTTTTTCATGTGTCTGTTGGCCATTTGGATTTCCTCTTTCGAAAAATGTCTATTGAGGTCCTTGGCCCATCTCTTAAGTGGGTTGTTTGTTTTGTTGTTGTGGTTTTTCTTGATTTCTTTGTAGATTCTGGTTATCAATCCTTTATCTGTAGTATAATTTGCGAATATTTTTTCCCATTCTGTTGGTTGCCTCTTCACTTTCCTGACTGTTTCTTTCGAGGTACAGAAGCTTCTCAATTTGATGCAATCCCAAATGTTAATTTTGGTTTTGACTGCCTGTGCTTTTGGAGTATTTTCCAGGAAGTCTTTGCCTGTGCCTATATCTTGCAGGGTTTCTCCAATGCTCTCTAATAATTTGATGGTTTCGGGTCGTAGATTTAAGTCTTTAATCCATGTTGAGTGAATTTTTGTGTAAGGTGATAGGTATGGGTCTTGCTTCAAGCTTCTGCACGTGGAAATCCAATTTTCCCAGCACCATTTATTGAATAGACTGTCCTTATTCCAGGGATTAGATTTGGATCTTTGGTCAAATATAAGTTGGCTGTAGATGTTTGGATTGATTTCTGGTGTTTCTATTCTGTTCCATTGGTCTATCCATCTGTTTCTGTACCAGTACCATGCTGTTTTGATAACAACTGCCCTGTAGTATGTCCTAAAATCAGGTATTGTGATGCCTCCGGCTTTGTTTTTGTTGTACAGGATTGCTTTGGCTATTCGAGGTCTTCTGTGTCTCCATATGAATTTCAGCATCATTTTTTCTAGATCTGTGAAGAAGGTCTTCGGGATCTTGATGGGTATTGCATTGAATGTATAAATTGCTTTTGGGAGGATAGACATTTTGATGATGTTGATTCTTCCAATCCATGAGCATGGAAGATTTCTCCATTTTTTGGTATCCTCTTCTATTTCTTTCTGTAAGGTTTTGTAGTTTTCATCGTAGAGATCTTTAACGTCTTTGGTTAAGTTTATTCCAAGGTATTTTATTGTTTTTGTAGCTATTGTGAATGGGATTGATTTTAGAAGTTCTTCCTCAGCCGTGGCATTGCCTGTGTATACAAAGGCTGTTGATTTTTGTGCATTGATTTTATATCCTGCTACTTTGCCAAACTCTTCGATGAGTTCCAGCAGTCTCTTAGTAGAGTTCTTTGGGTCCCCTAAATAAAGAATCATATCATCTGCAAAGAGGGATAGTTTGAGTTCGTCCTTCCCGATTTGTATCCCTTTAATTTCTTTTTCTTGCCTAATAGCTCTGGCCAAAACTTCCAGAACTATATTGAATAGCAGTGGTGAGAGAGGGCATCCCTGTCTGGTACCAGATTTCAGTGGAAATGCTTCCAACCTTTCCCCATTCAATAGGATGTTGGCCGTGGGTTTTTCATATATTGCTTTGATTGTATTAAGGAATGTTCCTTCCATACCCAGTTTGCTTAGAGTTTTCATCATGAAAGGGTGTTGTATTTTATCAAATGCTTTCTCTGCGTCTATTGAGAGAATCATATGGTTTTTCTTCTGCAGTCTGTTAATGTAGTGTATTACGTTGATTGTTTTGCGAATGTTGAACCATCCCTGCATACCGGGGATGAATCCCACTTGGTCTGGGTGGATGATCTTTCTGATGTGTTGTTGCATTCTATTGGCCAGAATTTTATTGAGTATTTTTGCATCTATGTTCATCAGGGATATTGGTCTGTAATTCTCTTTCAGTGTTGCGTCTCTTTCTGGCTTAGGAATTAAGGTGATGGTGGCTTCATAGAAGGAATTTTGGAGGATTCCCTCTTTTTCGATTGCTCTGAATAGTTTGAGAAGAATTGGAGTTAGTTCTTCTCTAAATGTCTGGTAGAACTCAGCAGTGAATCCATCTGGCCCTGGGCTTTTCTTTGTTGGGAGGGCCTTTATTACTGTTTCAATTTCTGTGTCAGTTATTGGTCTGTTTAGGTTTTCTATGTCTTCCTGGCTCAATTTAGGGAGGTTGTATGTGTCCAAGAATCTGTCCATTTCTGATAGATTTTCTTGTTTGCTGGCATACAAGTCCTTGTAGTAATTTCTGATGATTCTTTTTATTTCTGTGGCGTCTGTTGTTACGTTTCCCATTTCATCTCTGATCCTATTGATTTGGGTCTTTTCTCTTCTTTTTTTAGTTAGTTGGGCCAATGGGGTGTCAATTTTGTTTATTTTTTCAAAAAACCAGCTCCTCGTTTGGCTGATTTTTTGTAATGTTTTTTTGGATTCAATCTTGTTGATTTCTTCTCGGATTTTAATTATTTCTCTTCTCCTACTGGGTTTGGGTTTGGTTTGCTGCAGATTTTCTAGATCCTTGAGGTGACTTGAAATCTCATCTATTTGGTGCCTTTCCAATTTCTTGATGTAGGCACCTATTGATATAAACTTTCCTCTTAACACTGCTTTTGTTGTATCCCATAGGTTTTGGTATGTTGTGCTGTTATCCTCATTTACTTCCAGAAAATTTTTGATTTCTCTTTTAATTTCTTCTATGACCCATTGTTCATTCAGGAGCATGTTGTTCAATCTCCATGTGTTTGCACGTGCTCTAGGGATTCCTGAGTTGCCAATTTCCAATTTCATTCCTTTGTGGTCTGAGAAGCTGCATGGTATGATTCTAATTCTTTTGAATTTGCTGAGACTTGCTTTATGGCCTAGTATGTGGTCAATCCTAGAGAGGGTTCCATGTACTGCTGAGAAGAATGTAAAGTCCTTAGATGTAGGATGAAATGTTCTGTAGATGTCTGTTAGATCCATTTGGGCTATAGTGTCATTTAAATCTACTGTCTCCTTGTTGATCTTCTGTCCTGTTGATCTGTCTATCTCTGAGAGTGGAGTATTGAAGTCCCCCAGTACTATTGTATTAGGGTCTAAGTCTCCCTTTAAGTCCCTTAACAAGTCTTTTAAATAGGCTGGTGCCCTGTAATTAGGTGCATATACGTTGATAATCGTTATATCTTCCTGTTGAATGGATCCCTTAATCATTATATAGTGCCCCTCTTTGTCTCTCCTAACAGTTTTTGTGGTAAAGTTTATGTTGTCCGATATTAAGATGGCTACGCCCGCTCTCTTTTCATTTCTGTTGGCGTGGTATATCTTTTTCCAGCCTTTCACTCTCAGCTTGTATGGATCATTGTTGGATAGATGGGTTTCTTGTAAGCAGCAAAAGGATGGGTTTTGGTCCTTAACCCAATCGGCCAATCGGTGTCTTTTAACTGGACAGTTCAAGCCATTAACATTCAATGTGACTATTGAGAAGGAGTAACTTTGCCCTGCCATTTGCCAAAGATATTTTCTAATATCTGGTTTGAGCTTCTTGTGATCTTTTGCTCTGAGGTTTCCTTCCTTTACCTTCTTTCATATTGGTGACCGTGTTTCTGTGTTTCTGTATGTAACACATCTTTAAGCATCTTTTGCAGGGCTGGACGAGTGGCGACAAATTCTTTCAATTTCTGTTTGCTGTGAAAGGTCTTAATTTCACCTTCATTCACAAATGAGAGCTTTGCAGGATATAATATTCTGGGCTGGCAGTTTTTCTCTCTTAGTACCTGGGCTATATCTCGCCATTCTCTCCTGGCTTGTAGGGTTTCTGATGAGAAATCAGCTGTAAGTCTAATTGGAGATCCTCTGAGAGTAATCTGGCGTTTCTCTCTTGCACATTTTAGGATCTTTTCTTTGTGTTTCACTGTGGTGAGTTTGATTACGACGTGTCGTGGTGAGGATCTCTTTTGATCATGTTTATTAGGGGTTCTCTGAGCTTCCTGTACTAGGATGTCTCTGTCCTTCTCCAAACCTGGGAAATTTTCTGCTAGTATCTCACTAAAAAGGCCTTCTAATCCTTTCTCCCTTTCCATGCCTTCAGGAACTCCTAGAACCCGAATGTTGGGTTTTTTAATAGTATCCTGTAGATTCCTAACAGTATTTTTTAGATTACTGATTTCTTCTTCTTTTTTTTGATTTGACTGTTTCCTTTCCTGTTCTCTGTCTTCTAATTCCGATATTCTCTCTTCTGCTTCATCCATTCTGTTTTTAAGGCTCTCTAATGTGTTTGCCATTTGATCTATTGAGTTCTTCATTTCATTGAGATTTTTTGCCAGTACTGCAGTTTCCTGTTCCACTAATTTTTTCATTTCATTTTGATTCCTCCTTAATATTTCATTTTCACGGGAGAGATTTTCTATCTTGTCCATTAAGGATTTCTGTAGTTCAAGAATTTGTTTTTGAGAACTTCTTAATGTTCTTATGAAATTTTTGCCATCTGCTTCGTGCATTTGCTCTAACTGTTCCTCTTCATAATCTTGCATTGGCGTGTCTTGTTCACTTGGGGGCGTCATAGTGCTATCCTTATCTTTGGTACCTCCGCTTCTATGTTTCTTGCTTGGCATGTTAGAGATAGTTTGTGGTGTTTTTGTTTTTGTTTTTGTTTTTGTTTTTGTTTTTGTTTTTTTCTCTCGTTATACTGTGCCTCTGAGTGAGCTGTCTGTTTTGTTGGAGCCTTAGGGGCTGTGATGGGTGTGGCTAGAGAGCTATGCTTGTTTCTTGAGGTTTAAGGCTGTGTAAAGAGCGACTCTCCCGGATTACTTGCTTCTTGCTGGGACGCTCTCTCTCTCTCTCTCTTTTTTTTTTTTTCTTTTGACTCAGTTGGAAGTGGAGTTGAGGGTAGTTGAAATCTAGCCTCTGTGGGTATTCGTTTGATTTATGCCTGGGAACATACACAGGGTTTATGCAGCCCTCAATGTGTTCTCCAGTTTCGCTAATGATACTGAGTTTGGCTGAGCTTTACATATGTAAAATCGCGGTGCTCTTTGTTTTGCTTGGTGAGTGAAGGGAGAGGCCTCTGTTCCCCCTCCCCCCAGTGTCTCGGACTTCTCAGGTCTTTGTCTTACCGACCTCCGTTCCCGCGCTGGCAAGATTCTGTGGCTCTGGCTCCTCTCCCGCTCGGCTCGTCTCGGTTGGTTTTCCACGCGGTGGGTTCCCTGTAAGTCCTCCGTGTCTCATCCACAAGGTCCGGGAGCGTCTCCTCTGCAGTTTTTTTTTTTTTTTGAGTCTTTTCCTGAGGCTACAGTAATTCCACTTTTATGAGAGTTTATTTTCCCAAACTAAGGCACACGTCCTCACTCCAAAGATACATTTTAATTTGTGTGACCTGAATCTGTGTATCATATGTTTTAAACTTGTTGGTAGAAAGAAATTAAAAACATTTTAGATGGTTGTGCTTAAGTTTACTGGCTAAACAAACTACACCATGTTAGATATTTAAGAGGTGTTTTCAAATACATGATTCTTAAAATTTCTAGAAGGCATTGGACCTTCTGGTAAATGTTTTCTTAAGTTGTTATCTAATGGTTGAAACGGTTTGCTAAGTATTCATGTAATATTGCGATTGTCAGCAAGCGATCTAGGACTTGCTCCCTCATTTCTCTATTCTAAGCCCAACTTGTTCTTTCATTTCTCTATTCTCTTCAAGGTAGGAAACTAATTCTACTATGAAGGAATCTGTAGGACGCACAATTTAATCTTTAGACCTTATAAAAGAGATGGCTAACATTTTTCTGTAATAGCATAGCCAAAATAAGAACTTAAATATTAATCTCATAGCTAGATTCACTTCGCCATCAGCGAAGTAAGCAGTAAGTAGAAAAAACCTCCCTTTCAGACCAAAGGGAAAGAAAGTTTTAAAGTGAGAATATAATTTTCCTCATGGGCATTGTCTACCTTAGAAAAACTACTACAGAACATGCCTGTGATTATAGACTTGTAGTTCAGGCCACCGAAGATTAGAGATGGGACTTGGGCACTCCCTTGACTTGCATCCTCTGGTCTGCTTTAACACAAACCAGGAGGAAAAGAAAGCTAGGCATCAGAAGCAATGGGTGGCAGGCCTATTAATGGCTGATCTGTACAGTGATCTGCCCTCAAGGAGACCCAACAGGCCAGTCCACTGCAGTGGCTTTCAATGTGGTAAGCCTGGGCTTCAGCAGAAGTCAGCTTGTGAAGAGCCCTGGCAGCTCTGCCAAGAGTTGGATCACTGGAAATGGACCTGCCCTGGAGTCGAAGGATGCCCAGGTCAGAGCCACAGAACTTATTGGCTCTAAGCTGAAAAGCCCTTCACTCAGCCCAACTTCCAAAGTGACCTCTGCAGCTGAGTGTATGGTCAAGTAGGGTCAGCCACATTGCAGGCAGAACTGTAAATTTCTTGTTAGAGATGCCACCTGCCTTTACCTGGCCAGCTCTCCTCCCAGGCCAGCCAAGTAATGAAAGTCAACAGAGTGCCTTCTCCTAGGAGGTTCACACCTCCCTTAGGATATACCCCATGGGAAGAGATAGATAGGTCTGGGCCTCTGAATTTACAAGGCCTAAAGCCCAATAGATTATTATCAAGCCCCTTCTGTCAGGTTCTATTTGCCTCTCAATCAGAAAACTTAATTGTAGCTTAGACAGCACCTTTCTTAGCTCCTCTAATAATGACTCTGTCCTTTGTTCTAGGCCCTGTCTAGTGCACTTGGGCCTCATTCTTTGTAATCATAACCTCTACTCTACCACCAATGGCTCTACTCCCAACCTGTGTGTACTGATGGTCCTCTTCCCCACTTAATGCTGTATAATTGTTCAAACCTGGTAAATGCCACTCTTAGGATCATTGGTTACTATCCTCACTCTGTCTTTTATGACCTTGTCTAAATATGATCAGAGTCGGCAAACTTGGAAGGCTTTCATAGCCTTGGCAACTCATGACGACAGCCTAGGATGGTTACTGGCGCCATAAACTAGAGTGTCAATTTGTTGGGTCAACAACAGGAGCCACTGTGCACTTGCTCCTCATGTGGGATCTCTGTCCTTAATGTGCTGTCCATTGTGATTTAATGCTATAACTAGTACTCAAACAGTATGTTTCACTTTGTGTTTCTATGTGGGTGTAAACTGTTGAAACCTTTATACTAAATTGATCTTCTGTATATAAAGAGAATTGAAAATGAATCTTGATGCAAATGGAAGGGGAGAGGGAACGGGAGAGGGGAGGGTTGCGGGTGGGAGGGAAGTTATGGGAGGGGGAAGCCATTGTATTCCATAAGCTGTACACTGGAAATTTATATTCATTAAATAAAAGTTAAAAAAAATAAAAAAAATAAAAAAAAACAGCAGAAGGTGGCCCAAGTGTTTGGGCTCTGCACCTGTGTGGAAGATCTGGAATAAGCTCCTGGCTTCAGCCTGGCCCAGCCCCGGCCTTTGTGGCAATTTGGGGAGGGAACTAGTGCATGGAAGATCTTTTTCTCTGTCTTTCCTTTCTGTCTGTAACTCTGACACTCAAGTAAGTAATTAAGTAAATAAATAAATCTTTAAAAAGAGTGTGTAATAACTTGCATTATGATATCAAAGCCTTTTTTGTCTGTCAAAATAAGTTATGTCCTTCCAGAGCCACATCCAAGTGCTCTCTGCTTTGTGAAGTCTTCCTTGATAAATCCCACTCACAAAGAATCATTTTTATGCTCCTACAGTGTGTACTTCTGCTTCTGTTAGGCATTGCCATATAAACTGAATGTATTTGCAGATCTGTTTCTCTTGGTAGATTGTAAATTCACACTGTAGCCTCTCTGGGTCTGGCAAAGTGTCTTGTGCATACTGAGCATTAATAAGGAAGTGTTAAATTGAATTAATTGGTAGAAGTTAATTGATACATGATGCATGAGTAGATACTCATGAGATTTAGGTGCATAAGCTAATTTCATGTAAGGATTTAAGCAGTTTTGAAAGTGTTCAATCTTATTTGTATAATAACTTTTCATTTGAAGAGCAAGAGTTTGTTGAGGAAAGAGTCTTTGTCCATGATCACAAGTTTTGAATAAGTTCAAAACAGAGGTTTCTCTAAATAATATAGATAGTCTCAGAATGAATCGTTGGCAAGCTAAATATATGCTTCCAAAGCTCTCAAGAAAGATTGAGTGCTCTGAAGCCTTATAGCAATTTCTATAATGCTTATGGTCCCTTTATCATGATATCTCAAAATAGAGCTGCTCTCAGTGATCATATTCTTTTTTTTTACATTTTATTTATTTTTTTCTTTTTCCTTTTTATTTGTTTACTTTTAAGATTTAACAACTTTTACATTTTGTCATGTTCACTACATGTGTATATACTATATACATAGACACTATCACTTTTGATGACATGGATATAAATATCACAAAATATGGGATTCATGACAATGATTATAAAGTGGGGAAGGAATGGTATGTTGCCTTGTATAATTCACCAATTAATGAATAGCTAAATAAATGTAGTATATACATAAGTATTAGTTAGCCACAAAAAGGAATGAAATCTCAACATTTGCAACAAAATGCATGGAACTGGAGGTCATTATGGTAAGTTAAATAAAAATTGTGTGGACCATATATTTTTTGTAATAATTCTAATAATGTTACCACTATAATAATAATAACTAATATATATGTATATACTTGCTATGCATCAGAAACCATTCTAGGTGATTTTCAAATATTGACTAATTTGATCTACTCAGTACCCCAGTGAGACAGATATTATTATTACCATTTTATTCACAAACAAAGCACATGGTTTCCTAATCTGACCTGGTGATAGGTGTGTCATTTCCTTTGTTCCTTTTTTTTTTTTAAGATTTCTTTGTTTATTTGAAAGTCAGAGTTACACAGAGAGAGAAGGAGAGGAAGAGAGAGAGAGAGAGAGAGAGAGAGAGAGAGGTCTTCCATCTGCTGGTTCACTCCTCAAATGGCCATAATGTAGGGAGCTGCGCCAATCTGAAGCCAGGAGACAGGAGCTTCTTCTGGGTCTCCCACGTGGGTGCTGGGGCCCAAGAACCTGGGCCATCCTCCACTGCTTTCCCAAGCCATAGCAGAGAGCTGGATTGGAAGTGGAGTAGCCGGGACTCCAACTGGCACCCATATCGGATGGCAGCACTGCAGGTGCTTTACCCACTATGCCACAGCAGTGGTCCCCCTTTGTTTCTTTACTCAGCTGAAAAATCATATGTGAAATATTTTTCTTCACATATCCTAACTTACGGTGTGATGTTGCAGAAAGAACACTGGCCAGGAAAATACCAGGTCTTAATCTACTAGTAACTAGTTGGAGAACTTTGGGCATATTGCATTATTACTCACACCCAGGGCCTCGGTTTCACAATAAAAGGGTCAAAGTAAATGATTTCTAGGTTTGCTTTTATGGAAGTCAATAAAGGGACCATTTCAGTTAGGTCCTTTTTGTACTCTGTGGTTTTGAACAGTGCTAAGCAAAGTCATTTTTGAACTGTCCAAGCTAAAAATCATCAGTCAGTCACTGGCCTCAGTGCTTCACCAAACAAGGATGTAGAATTATAGGTTCTAAGTTTTCTGATTTTGGACACACTGACATTCTCCACCATCCCCTGAGACTCCTAGGTGTCCTGTAACACAACAAAGGCTTTTGTTAATTAGAATACTTAGAGATTTACATGACCAAGGGCTGAAATTTTCCTCACAACTCTGCAGCAAAGATGATCCTGATAAAAGAACATTTATTTTTTGATTCTTGAACACTGTAGTCTTTTTACGAAATTTAAATAACATTCCAGAAATCATTAGAAATTAATCTGGCTTCATGCTTCATATGGAAAAATCAAGAGGTGTGCTTTGTGTGTGATTGTTTGGGAACTTTCTTGTTACAATAAATAAATAAATCCTAGTTACCACTACTACTTTTCTATCAATAAACAATAGCTCTAATCTAAGAGTGGTGCAAACATTCAGGAAATATTTCATTAATCACTTCTGCTTACTTCCTTGGAAAGTATGCCAGGTCAATGGGAGCAAAATGGAATTCAGGGGTTGACTAGTAAATCGCAAAATGAAAGCCCAAGTAACTCTTCCTGTGCTGGTAAGTGTATTACAGTTCCCTAGAAACTATAAGCAGGTAGCAGAAATGGGAAATCCTGAAGTCAATCTATTCACAAAATATGGTTGCCTTAATAGGAGCAGACATCAGAAAATATTCTGCCATTCCAGGACACTCAACAATTTTGCTTAAATTTGACACAACATGAAGACAAAATGGGCAGCACTAAAAGCCTGTCACTGCCTCTCACCACAACCACTACTTATGGTTCCATAAAACAATAACTTAGGGACAATGGAAGCAGTAAATGTTTAATTCCCTCTGACACAATTGGGTTGGTTGGTCCATAAGTACCATCCAGCTCTTGAAAAACATATGCCTGAGGTAAAAAACTACACTGCCCAAAGTACCTACTTTCTCAATATCCATAAAGACAATTACAGTGATAAATTGACCTGTTAGTGGAAAGACCTATGATATAAATCATTTGTATTCCATGGTTTAAAACAAGTACCAACTACAAAATGACTGTACCTAAACCCAACTCCTCACTCTAGGATAAGGGAGAAGTCTGAAGCCTAAAAAGTCTCTGGTTGTACAAATGAGAGATAAAGTATCCACTATTACAAATGGGAAACAAACACATTTGGTTTCTTCAGGGAGAATGGCAGTGGTTGAAAGTTAGTAGGTTCTGATAAAATTTAAAGTACTAAAAGAGATAGATAAATCCATATTTGAGATGTCAACAATTCTGAAAAACTCTCTCCTTATCCCTGTGACACAAATTTCTACTCTTTTATTCTACTCTCAGTGAGTATAGCAAAGTGATCAGTCATGTTCCAAATGTCACCTGGCAGCCAAAGATGATTGTGAGGTAATAATCTGACCTCATTTACTCATTTTCTTGGAGCATATAGATTAAAAAAGAGGTAAGAAGTTTCCTTTTTTCGTTGTGTTAAATATTCAAAAATGTGGCCTCAGTTGTGTGCCATTTTGATTTAGAGGGTTATTGCTTTGAGTCAAACTGGATATCCGTCCAGTCTTCTTTTCTTTTTTTTTTCTAAAGATTTTATTTACTTATTTGAGAGGTAGAGTTACAGACAGTGAGAGGGAGGGACAGAAAGGTCTTCCTTCCATTGGTTCACTTCCCAAATGGCCACAATGGCCAGAGCTGTGCCAATCCAAAGTCAGGAGCCAGGTGCTTCTTCCTGGTCTCCCATATGGGTGCAGGAGCCCAAGCACTTTGGCCATCTTCTACTGCTTTTCCAGACCACAGCAAGGAGCTGGATTGAAAGAGGAGCAGCAGAGACTAGAACCAGCACCCATATGGCATGCCGCCATCACAGGCGAAGGATTAACCTATTGCACCACGGCGCCGGCCCCTGTCCAGTCTTTATTTTCAATGTGAAGACAGCAATAAAAAAACAGAAAGAAATTTAGCTTATTATAAATATGTGGAAATTAAGCAACCTACTCTTAAATAAAGAAGGGGTTAATGAATAAAATCACATGGAAATTAGAAGGCATTTTGAATTTAAATACAAAGTAAGCATAATTCGGGGGATGCAATTAAAATAGCTCTTAAAAGGAAATGTGAGGCCGGCACCGTGGCTCACTAGGCTAATCCTCCGCCTTGCGGCGCCAGCACACCGGGTTCTAGTCCCGGTCGGGGCACCGATCCTGTCCCGGTTGCCCCTCTTCCAGGCCAGCTCTCTGCTGTGGCCAGGGAGTGCAGTGGAGGATGGCCCAAGTCCTTGGGCCCTGCACCCCATGGGAGACCAGGATAAGCACCTGGCTCCTGCCATCGGATCGGCGCGGTGTGCCGGCCGCAGCGCGCCTACCGCGGCGGCCATTGGAGGGTGAACCAACGGCAAAAGGAAGACCTTTCTCTCTGTCTCTCTCTCACTGTCCACTCTGCCTGTCAAAAATTAAAAAAAAAGGAAATGTATATGTATAGAATCCTACGTTAAAAAATTAAAAAATCCCAAATATATAACCTAATTTGTCTTAGGAAACTAAGAAAAAAACATCTAGTGCATGTAGCAGAAAGTAAATAATAAAGATTAGAGCAGAATTCAATGAAATAGAAAATTCAAAGGCAATCAACAAAATTGATGAAACCAAAAGTTGCTTCTCTGAAAAGGTAAACAAATTGAGTCTTTAGTTAGAATAAGAAAAAGAGGCATGACTCAAATTACTAAAATCAGAAGTGAAAGAAGGGACATTGTTACTGATGTCACAGAAATCAAAAGGGAGTATTAGCAAATACTATGCATAACTTTCTGTCAACAAGTCAGACCACTGGAAAGAGATTACCAAAATTTTCTCAAAAATAAATCTGGGGCTGGTGCCACGGCTCAGTAGGCTAATTCTTCGCCTGTGGCGCTGGCACTCCGGGTTCTAGTCCTGGTTGGGGCACTGGATTCTGTCCTGGTTGCTCCTCTTCCAGTCCAGCTCTCTGCTGTGGCCCGGGAAGGCAGTGGAAGATGGCCCAGGTCCTTGGGCCCTGCACCCGCATGGGAGACCAGGAGAAGCACCTGGCTGCTGGCTTCAGATCAGCACGGTGCGCCGGCTGCAGCAACCATTGCGGGGTGAACCAACGGCAAAAGGAAGACCTTTCTCTCTGTCTCTGTCTCTCACTGTCCACTCTGCCTGTCAAAAAAAAATTAAAAAGATAAATAAATCTGAATAGTTCTACGACAAGTGATTGAAATAAAATCAGAAACTGAGTTAAGAATAAGAAATCTCTCTATCACAAAAGACAAGTAGCAGATGACTTCACTAGAGATATTTAGTAAAAACTTAAGGAAGTAAAATATCTAACTTTTAAAACTTCTTAAAAAGAACAGAAGTGGGAAACGAATATTTTTCCCATTCTGTTGGTTGCCTCTTCACTTTCCTGACTGTTTCTTTTGAAGTACAGAAACTTCTCAATTTGATGCAATCCCAAATGTTAATTTTGGTTTTGACTGCCTGTGCTGTTGGAGTATTTTCCAGGAAGTCTTTGCCTGTGCCTATATCTTGCAGGGTTTCTCCAATGCTCTCTAATAATTTGATGGTTTCGGGTCGTAGATTTAAGTCTTTAATCCATGTTGAGTGAATTTTTGTGTAAGGTGATAGGTATGGGTCTTGCTTCAAGCTTCTGCATGTGGAGATCCAATTTCCCCAGCACCATTTATTGAATAGACTGTCCTTATTCCAGGGATTAGATTTGGATCTTTGGTCAAATATAAGTTGGCTGTAGATGTTTGGATTGATTTCTGGTGTTTCTATTCTGTTCCATTGGTCTATCCATCTGTTTCTGTACCAGTACCATGCTGTTTTGATAACAACTGCCCTGTAGTATGTCCTAAAATCAGGTATTGTGATGCCTCCGGCTTTGTTTTTGTTGTACAGGATTGCTTTGGCTATTCGAGGTCTTCTGTGTCTCCATATGAATTTCAGCATCATTTTTTCCAGATCTGAGAAGAAGGTCTTGGGGATCTTGATGGGTATTGCATTGAATGTATAAATTGCTTTTGGGAGAATAGACATTTTGATGATATTGATTCTTCCAATCCATGAGCATGGAAGATTTCTCCATTTTTTGGTATCCTCTTCTATTTCTTTCTTTAAGGTTTTGTAGTTTTCATCGTAGAGATCATTAACGTCTTTGGTTAAGTTTATTCCAAGGTATTTGATTGTTTTTGTAGCTATTGTGAATGGGATTGATCTTAGAAGTTCTTCCTCAGCCAATGCATTCCCTGTGTATACAAAGGCTGTTGATTTTTGTGCATTGATTTTATATCCTGCTACTTTGCCAAACTCTTCGATGAGTTCCAGCAGTCTCTTAGTAGAGTTCTTTGGGTCCCCTAAATAAAGAATCATATCATCTGCAAAGAGGGATAGTTTGAGTTCATCCTTCCCGATTTGTATCCCTTTAATTTCTTTTTCTTGCCTAATAGCTCTGGCCAAAACTTCCAGAACTATATTGAATAGCAGTGGTGAGAGAGGGCATCCCTGTCTGGTACCAGATTTCAGTGGAAATGCTTCCAACTTTTCCCCATTCAATAGGATGTTGGCCGTGGGTTTTTCATATATTGCTTTGATTGTATTAAGGAATGTTCCTTCCATACCCAGTTTGCTTAGAGTTTTCATCATGAAAGGGTGTTGTATTTTATCAAATGCTTTCTCTGCGTCTATTGAGAGAATCATATGGTTTTTCTTCTGCAGTCTGTTAATGTAGTGTATTACGTTGATTGTTTTGCGAATGTTGAACCATCCCTGCATACCGGGGATGAATCCCACTTGGTCTGGGTGGATGATCTTTCTGATGTGTTGTTGCATTCTATTGGCCAGAATTTTATTGAGTATTTTTGCATCTATGTTCATCAGGGATATTGGTCTGTAATTCTCTTTCAATGTTGCGTCTCTTTCTGGCTTAGAAATTAAGGTGATGGTGGCTTCATAGAAAGAATTTGGGAGGATTCCCTCTTTTTCGATTGCTCTGAATAGTTTGAGAAGAATTGGAGTTAGTTCTTCTCTAAATGTCTGGTAGAACTCAGCAGTGAATCCATCTGGTCCTGGGCTTTTCTTTGTTGGGAGGGCCTTTATTACTGTTTCAATTTCTGTGTCAGTTAATATCAGTATGCAAAATAAATAGTTTCTTCATAAACTAACAAAGAAAAATCCAAAATTAAATTTATCATGACAATTTTATTCATAAGATTTAAAAATTAAATACTTAAGAATAAATGTATCAAAAATGCACAACTTATAAAATGAAAACTATAAAACACTGGTGAGACAAACTATGAAAAAATTAAATAAATGAAGACATACTCCACATTAGTGGATCAAAAGAATCAATAATATTAAACGAAAATATTCTCCATATTGATTGATAGATTTAATGTGATACCTGTTAAAATTCCTGCAGGATTGTTAGCAAAATCTGACAAGTTGGTTATAAAATTTATATGGAAATTCAAAGGATTCAGCATATCCCACGTAATTTTGAAAAAGAAGAACAAAGTGGAGGATTTACATGTCCCTATGTTGAACCATACTAGAAAGCTACCATAATCAAGATGGTGTACTGATGGCCTAAAGACAGTGGAACAGAACTCTGTCCCAAAGTAAAACACATGTGTTTATGATCACTTGCATTTCAGCAAAAGTGTGAGAGCAATTCAGTGGAAAGGGTCTTCAACAAGCGGTACTGGAACACTTGGATGTCCACATACAAAAAGGTGAATTTGGATCCTTACATCATATCATAGACAATCTGTGGTAACTAATAGAATACCTAAAATGTAAGGTACTGGAGTAAAATTGACATTTTAAGATTCGATGGTTGTTTACAGACTTTGTCTCTACTGTTGAGGAACAGTGTTTTTTTTTTTTTTCTCTTTCTCTCTTACTATTTGAATTTTTTACTTAGTGTAGGGCTAATGTTATGAGTATGAAATAAACTGAAAATTGATCTCTGCAAAAATTACGAGTGGGGATAGGAAAGGGAGGAGGAACAAGGAGGGAGTTTGGGCGGGATGGAGGGTAGGGTGAGACATATCACTGTGTTCCTAAAACTATATATGAAATACATGAAACTTGTGAACCTTAAATAAAATTAAATATATAAACAAAACTCAAAGAGGATCATAGACATAATCAGAAAGCTAAGACTATAAAAGTATTTGAAGGAAACATATAAGCAATCTTTGTGACTGTGTCTTAGGCAAAGTGTTCTTAGATACAATACATGAACTGCATAAAATTAAAAACTTATATTCCTTAAAAGTACTGTTAAAAACGAAAAGAGAAGGCACAAACCAGGAAACAATTTCTTTTCTAAAAATCCAAAGCAAGTCCCTGTTCCCACTTTCAATCATTTTTGTTCCCATCCCCAACCACAGCCACTGATCTCCTCCTATCTCTATAGATTCATTGTTTCTGGATATTTAATATCAGTGGATATTATGCAGTATGCGGTTCTTTATGTGAGACACTTTCACTGAGCTTAACGTTCACCCATGTTGAAGTCTGTACTCTCAGTTTTTCATTAATTTTTATTTGTTGAACAATGTTTAATAGTCGTTTTACCACATTTTGTTTACCCCTTCATCAGCTGACGGCCATTTGGATTGTTTCCTCTTTTTGGCTCATTTGAATAATGCTTCTATCAACATAAACAAGTCAATTTGTGCACATATGTTTGTAATTCTGAGGCCAGAGTGCTATTTAGGACATCTGCCATTATTTGAGTCTGCTGTGTATCCCACTTCCCATGTTGGATTGTTCTCTCCTTTTTAATTCTATCAGTTAGTATTAGCAGACACTAGCCTTGTTTATGCGATCCCTTTGACTCTTAATCCTATCATTATGATCAATTATGAACTGAAACTGACAGACATTCTTCTCAGATCTGGAAAAGATGATGCTGAAATTCATATGGAGACACAGGAGACCTCGAATAGCTAAAACGATCTTGTACAGCAAAAACAAAGCAAGAGGCATTACAATACCAGATTTCAGGACATACTACAGAGCAGTTGTTATCAAAACAGCATGGTACTGGTACAGAAACAGATGGATAGACCAATGGAACAGAAGAGAAACACGAGAAATCAATCTAAACATCTACAGCCAACTTATATTTGATCAAGGATCTAAAACCAATTCCTGGAGCAAAGACAGTCTGTTCAACAAATGGTGCTGGGAAAATTGGATTTCCATGTATAGAAGCATGAAGCAAGACCCCTACCTTACACCTTACACAAAAATCCACTCAACATGGATTAAAAACCTAAATCTATGACCTGACACCATCAAATTATTAGAGAACATTGGAGAAACCCTGCAAGATATAGGCACAGGCAAAGGCTTCTTGGAAAATACCCCAGAAGCACAGGCAGTCAAAGCCAAAATTAACTATTGGGATTACATCAAATTGAGAAGTTTCTGTACTTCAAAAGAAACAGTCAGTAAATTGAATAGGCAACCAACAGAATTGGAAAAAATATTTGCAAACTATGCAACCGATAAAGGATTTTTTTTGACAGTTCAGGACCCTACAGATTCACAGTGAGAAATGAGGATATCCAGGACTTTATTTTGTAATGCAGAGGTCACACCATGGCCCCAACCCCACTTCCCACCCTGCACTTCTTAAATATTTCCGATAAAGGATTAATAACCAGGATCTACAAAGAGATCAAGAAACTTCACAAGATCAAAACAAACAACCCACTTAAGAGATGGGCCAAGGACATCAATAGATATTTTTTCAAAAGAGGAAATTCAAATAGCCAACAGACACATGAAATAATGTTCAAGATCACTAGTAATCAGGGAAATGCAAATCAAAACCACAATTAGGTTTCACCTCACCCCGGTTAGAATGGCTCACATTCAGAAATCTACCAACAATACATGCTGGAGAGGATGTGGGGGAAAAGGGACACTAACCCACTGTTGGTGGGAATGCAAACTGGTTAAGCCACTATGGAAGTCAGTCTGGAGATTCCTCAGAAACCTGAACATAACCCTACCATACAACCCAGCCATCCCACTCCTTGGAATTTACCCAAAGGAACTTAATTTGGCTAATAAAAAAGCCATCTGCACATTAACGTTTATTGCAGCTCAATTCACAATAGCTAAGACCTGGAACCAACCCAAATGCCCATCAACAGTAGACTGGATAAAGAAATTATGGGACATGTACTCCATAGAATACTATACAGCAGTAAGGAACAATGAAACCCAGTTATTTGCAACAAGATGGAGGAATCTGGAAAACATCATGCTGAGTGAATTAAGCCAGTCCCAAAGAGACAAATATCATTTGTTTTCCCTGATCGGCGACAACTGAGCACCAAAGGGAAAACCTGTTGAAGTGAAATGGACACTATAAGAAACAATGACCTGATCAGCTCTTGTCCTGACTCCAGATGTACAATGTAATACTTTATCCTTTTTAGTATTTGTTGTTGTTGTTGTTGTTCTAGTACTAGTGGTTGAACTCTGTAATTAACACACAATTATTCTTAGGTGTTTAAATTTTAACTGAAAAGTGATCCCTGTTAAATTTAAGAGTGGAAAAAGAGAGGGAGGAGATGTACAATTTGGGACATGCACAATCAGACTTGCCCCAAATGATGGAGTTAGAAATGTGCCAGGGGATTCCAATACAATCCCATCAAGGTGGCATGTACCAATGCCATCTCACTAGTCCAAGTGATCAATTTCAGTTCACAATCGATGGCTCTGATAGGTCAAAGAATCATAGGGATCACACAAACTAGACAAGTGTCTGTTAATACTAACTGATAGAATCAAAAAGGGAGAGAAAGATCCAACATGGGAAGTGGGATACACAGCAGACTCACAGAATGACAGACGTCCTAAACAACACTCTGGCCTCAGAATCAGCCCTCAAGGCATTCGGATCTGGCTGAAGAGCCCATAAGAGTATTGTAGGCATGGAAAGCCAAGATACGATGGTAAAGAAAAAAAAAGAAGAAGACCTAAATGAAGATCTCTGCGAGTGAGATCCCAGTGGAAAGAACGGGGCCATCAAAGAAGGAGGTACCTTTCTCTGAAGGGAGGAGAGAACTTCCACTTTGACTATGACCCCATCAGAATAAGAGCAAAGTCAGCGAACTCTAAAAGCTTCCATAGCCCTGGCAACTCATGACTAGAGCCTAGGGAGATTAATGACGCCATGAACAGGAGTGTCAAATTGTTAAGTCAGCAACAGGAGTCACTGTGTACTTACATCCCATGTGGGATCTGTCCTTAATGTGTTGTCCAATGTGAAGTGATGCTATAACTAGTACTGAAACAGTATTTTTACACTTTGTGTTTCTGTGTGGGTACAAACTGATGAGATCTTTACTAATTATATACTGAATCGATCTTCTGTATATCAAGATAATTGGAAATAAAAAAAAACCTGGTGTTAATTGGAAATGGCATAGAAAATTAATTATTTTAAAAAAATATTATGTAGGATCTCTGTCTTTAATGTGCTGTACACTCTTATTTGATGCTATAACTAGTACTCCAACAGTATTTTTTTTCACTTTGTGTTGCTATATGGGGGCAAACTGTTGAAATCTTTACCTAATATATACTAAACTGATCTTCTGTATATAAAGAGAATTGAAAATGAATCATGATGTGATTGGAAGGGGAGAGGGAGCGGGAAAGGGGAGGGTTTTGGGTGGGAGGGAAGTTTTGGGAGGGGGAAGCCATTGTAACCCATGAGCTGTACTTTGGAAATTTATATTCATTAAATAAAAGTTTAATAAAAAAAGAAAATAATAAAATTAAAAAAAAACCACAATGAGGTTTCTCCTCACCCCGGTTAGAATGGTTCACATACAGAAATCTACCAACAACAGATGCTGGTGAGGATGTGGGGGAAAAGGGACACTAACCCACTGTTGGTGAGAATGCAAACTGGTTAAGCCACTATGGAAGTCAGTCTGGAGATTCCTCAGAAACCTGAATATAACCCTACCACATGACCCAGCCATCCCACTCTTTGCAATTTACCCAAATGAAATTAAATTGGCAAATTCAAGAGTTGTCTGCACCTTAATGTTTATTGCAGCTCAATTCACAATAGCTAAAACATGGAAGCAACCTAAATGCCCATGAGCCCATGAGCAGTAGACTGCATAAATTATTATGGGATACGTACCTTATAGAACACTATACAACAGTAAAAAAAAAATGAAATCTGGTTATTTGCACAAAATAGAGGAATCTGGAAAACATCATGCTGAGTGAATTAAGCCAGTCCCAGGGGGACTAATATCATATGTTTTCCCTGATCAGTGACAACTAACTAGCCGAGCACCAAAAAGGAAACCTGTTGAAGTGAAATGGACACTATGAGAAACCATGACTTGATCAGTCTTTGTCCTGACTTTCGAGGAACAACTTACTACTTTATTCCTTTTAGTACTTTTTTTTTTGTTCTAGTTAATACTATCGGTTGACTCTTTAATTAACACACAATTATTCTTAGGTGTTTAAATTTAACTGAAAAGTGATTCCTGTTAAATATAAGAGTTGGAATAAGAGAAGGAGATGTACTGTTTAGGACATGCTCACTCGGACTTGCCCCAAATGGTAGAGTTAGAAATGTGCCAGGGGATTCTAATTCAATCCTATCAAGGTGGCATGTACCAATGCCATCTCATTAGTCAAAGTGATCAGTTTCAGTTCATAATTGAACATAATGATAGGATTAATAGTCAAAGGTATCAAAAGTAATAAATATTGGTTTTATAAAAGTAGTGGAGATCGGGGCTGGTGCTGTGGCGCAGTGGGTTAACACCCTGAACTGAAATGCCTGCATCCCAAGTGGGCGAGGGTTGGAAACCTGGCTGTTCCACTTCTGATTCAGCTCTCTGCTATGGCCTGGGAAAGCAGTAGAAGATGGCCCAAGTCCTTGGGCCCCTGCACCTCATGGGAGACCCAGAAGAAGCTCCTGGCTCCTGGCTTTGGATCAGCGCTGCTCCGGCTGTTGTGGTCAATTGAGGAATGAACCATTAGATGGAAGATTCTCTCTCTCTCTCTCTCTCTCTCTCTCTCTCTCTCTCTCTCTCTCTTTCTCTGCCTCTCCTCTTTCAGTGTAACTCTTACTTTCAAAAAATAAATAAATCTTTAAAAAAATAGTGGAGATCCATCATATGAGCAAATCTCAATGCAGGGGCAAAGCTGTGGCAAAAGCTGCTATGATGCTTCCAAAGGAATCCAATAACTAGCAACAGATCTTAAATAAAAGAAGATTAACAAAGAATTCAGAAGAATGAGTATGAAGAAGCTCAATGAAATATGAAAGAATACAGGCAGTTCAATGAATTTTGGAAAACAAATCAGGACATGAAAGAAGCATTCAGCCAAAAGAGACAGAACTTGAAAAAGAACCAAACAAAAATCTTGGGAATGAAGAACTCAGTTAATTCAGATGAAAAATCCCGATGCAAGGCTCAACAAAAGACTAGATCAGGAGAGGGGCAGAGGATGGCCCAAGGGCTTGGGCTCTTACACCTATGTGGGAGACCTGGATGAAGCTCTTGGCTCCTGGCTTTGGCCTGCCCCAGCCCTGGCCATTGCAGTCATTTGAGGTGCGAGCCAGCAGATAGAAGTCTCTCTCTCTCTCTCTCTGTGTGTGTGTGTGTGTGTGTGTGTTTGTGTCTCCCTCTCCCACTTGCAGTTCTTTTAAATAAATTAATAAAAATCTCTAAAAATAAAAGCAAAAGAAAGAATATCTGAGCTTGAAGACAGGTCTTCTGAAATATCCTAGTCAGACAAAATAAATAAATAAATAAAAGAAGAAAAACAATAGAAAAGAGTGAAGATGGCTACCAAGATCTTTGGGATATCATTAAATACACAGATATTCAAATTTTGGGACTCATATAAGAAAGAGAAAAAATAGCAACATAAAAAACCTATCCAAATGAAATAATAAGTGAAAACTTCCCTAATGTTGGGTAAGATATGGATATTCAAGTATAAGAGGTATAAGACCTGAAATAGACATACCAAGAAACTTCTTGACCATAGTAGGTTTTAGTCAAACTGTCAAAAGTGTAAAGCAAAGAGATAATTTTAAAAAAAAAAAACGATTTATTTATTTTATTTGAAAGGCAGAGAGAGAGAGAGAGAGAGAGAGAGAGCGAGTCTTCCATATGGTGGTCAACTCCCCAGATGGCTGCAACAGCCAGTACTGGTTCAATCCGAAGCCACGAGCCAGGAACTTCTTCCGGGTCGCCACGTGGGTGCAGGAACCCAAGGACTTGGGCCATCTTCTACTGCCTTCCCAGGACATAGCAGAGAGCTGAATTGGAAGTGGAACAGCTGGGACTTGAACCGGCACCCATATGGGATGTTGGCACTGCAGGCAGTGGCTTCAACCACTACACCACAGAGATGGTCCCAAGAAATAATTCTAAAAACTATGAAACAAAGTGTCACATCACATTTCAGGAAACTCTTATTAAACTAAGAGCAGATGTCTCAACAGATATATTACAGTCTGAGAGGAGATGCAATGACATATTCCAACTTCCACAAACAGACAAACAAGTAAAAACTCTACCAACTAACTGTGATATATCAAGAAAAGCTCTCGTTTATAAATGAAGAGAAATAAAACTTCCCACAGGGAATTCATCACCACCAGACTAGCCTTACAAAAGATGGTTATGAGAATACTATATTCAGAAGCAAAAGAAACACTACCATCATGAAAACACATAAAAGTATAAAACCCACTCGAAGAGCAGAAATACAAAAGAGAAGTAGAAAAGAATCAAACTTGACAGTATATTAAACCATCAAACCACAGTGATAAACAAATAAATATAAAACACAGCATATCAAGAGTTATGGAATACAGCAACAGCAGTTCTTTTTTAAAATTTTATTTAAGGTATATAAATTTCTGTGTTTCATATATACAGATTTTTTTTGGACAGGCAGAGTGGATTTTAGGAACATAGTGATACTTCCCACCGCACCCCCCCTTCCACCAATGCTCCTGCCTTTCTTCCTCCTCACTCTCCTATTCCCACTCTCAGTTTTTACAAATACCTATTTTCAGTTTACTTTATACTCATAACCTTACACTAAGTAAATAGTTCAGCAAATAATATGAAGGAAAAAAAACACTGTTCCTCAACAGTAGAGATAAGGGCTGTAAGCAATCATTGAATCTCCTTACCACAGATCAGATAAAACATGTTATTTGTCTTTTTGGGACTGGCTTATTTCACTAAGTATAATGGCTTCCAGGTGCATCCATTTTGTTGTAAGAGATAGGATTTTTTTTATCACTGAGTAGTATACCATAATTTCTTTATCCAGTCAACAGTTGATGACATCTGGGTTGATTCCATTCTTGGCTATTGCAAATTGAGCTGCAATGAACCTAATGGTATAAATAACTCTTTCATATGCTGATTTCATTTTGTTTGGGTAAATTTCCAGGAGTGGGATTACTGGATCATATGATAGATCTATCTTCAGATTTCTGAGGTACCTCCATATTGTCTTCCACAGTGGTTGCACCAGTTTACATTACTACCAACAGTGGATTAGGGTACCTTTTCCCCCACAGCCTCACCAGCATTTATTGTTTGTTGATTAGCAATAACAATTCTAAGAGGAAAGTTTATAGTAACATTATCCACCACTTTTTTTATTTACAAACAAAAGCATATGCTCACACATCAAACGTAGATTCAAGTTCAATTTCATACTTCTAGGTATATCACATAATTTACTAATCTTCCTAAGTTCTGGTTCTTTTTCTGTAAAATGGAAATAATGAAATTTATCTATTAATCTTATTGGCAGTATTAGATGAGACATTGATTATAAAGCAACTTGCATATCTTGTATGCATATAAATTATTTAGTTCTTCTAATCACCTGAGATTCAGATTTATCAACTGTGAAGTTTTCATAATGACACCATACAGGTTTTTATGAGAATTAAATGACACACGTGATGTAAATTTATTTTTGAACTGTAAAGGTTTTTATCCATATTAATTATCATAAAGTACATAATTGACATAACTTCTGCCTCTGTTATAGGCCTGATTTGATCTGCAAAGCACAGTGTAGAAAAATTTTATGCAATTGTTAAGAAAGAGCCAATAGCAAATCTCTAAAACAAGTCAGTTCTTTGGAGGTAAATGTAACAGGAAGTCTAAACAACATATTGATTCTGGTTCATGAAACCTTGGAAATAGCCACTCATCTATTAACACAATATAGTAATTATTCAAGCTACTCTTAGAGAGGAAATGTAATAGCACAACATCTTATTGGGATTGGCTAATTTTTTGTACTTGTGGGGAAGGGAAGTGGCCTTCCTCAACATCCTTTCATATGGAAAATATTTATTCAAATTCTAACTAAAATAGGAATATATAGAGTTCTTATAACTTAGTATTCTGATTACATCCTCTAATACAATCAATAAACACTTCATGACTAACTGAATGATGACCACAGGTGGCAAATGCCATTAATTACATGAGAATCCAATACCTTCACTCTCTTCTGCTTTTATGATCTCACGAAATTGTAAGCTTTAATTGTATCCTACTGGTATCCAGAACAGAGAGTACAAAAAGAAAAGCCAATATGTAGCTGTATAATGGTATCTTCTGAAGCAACAATGGGAAAAAAAACTCTGTACGATTTCTTCATACTACCAGGAATTTCTTAATGCAGCAACAGAACCCTAGACCCTTTTTGAGATACAGGATTCTTTCTGAGCTCCTTAGATGTTTTGCTTCACTTGTTCCTCTAAACAACTTTCTGGAATGAGGTATGAATGGGTATGAATGAATGAAGTCACTTCATCTCTGCTTCAGTACTGCCCTGCTTCTGTAAATGGGAGCAGAATTGTAGCCACTCAGGGGTGTCTCCTGGTTAGGTTTGGTCCAGGTACTTGTCTCCGTGCAAGAAGGAATTCAAGGAAGAGATGTACATGAAAGTGAGTAGAGAATCACGATTTATTTAAAGTGAAAGTATGCACTCAAGAATGAGTGTGGGCAAGCTTGGGAAAGAAGGAACTGCAATCAACAAGGTTTGAAGCCATTCTTTTGTATGAACTAGAGGCATAGCAGATGGTGTCTGGGGCAGGACTAAATTGATATTTATGGGGATGGAGTTTGGGTCTGTTCCTTTCCTTTTCCTTTTATGGAAATCTCAAAAGTGTCATGGTGTTGGTGTATGACAGGGTGACTGTTGGTATTTTGCTGGCAATTTACTATAATGACTCAAAAATCATCACAGGGATGCAACATGCAACCATATTGGATACTTTTAGCTGGTATGGATTCTAAGTGGCAAAATTCTGGAAGTTGTGGTTTTCTACTTCACAGAATGGGAGTGTAGTTTTAGGGGCATGGGGAGAGTTTGGGCAGTGCACAGAAAAGGAATTTGGATGATATACAGAAAGTGAGGTTTGTGTGGTGCACAGAAAGAGGTGGTTTTTTTTTTATTAAACTTTTATTTAATGAATATAAATTTCCAAAGTATAGCTTATGGGTTACAATGGCTTCTCCCCTCCCACAACCTCCCTCCCGCCCGCAGCCCTCCCCCCTCCCTCTCCCTTTCCCCTTCCATTCATGTAAAGATTCATTTTCAATTCTCTTTGTATACAGAAGATCAATTTAGTATATATTAGGTAAAGATTTCAACATTTTGCCCATATAGCAATATCAAGTGAAAAAACTACCATTGGATTACTAATTATAGCATTAAATAGCAATGTACAGCACATTAAAGACAGAGATAATACATAATTTTTTTTTCAAAATAATTAATTTTCTATGCCATTTCCATTTTAACACCAGGTTGTTTTTTTTTTTTTCATTTCCAATTCTCTTTATATACAGAAGATCACTTCAGTATATAATTAGCAAAGACCTCATCAGTCTGCGCCCACACAGAAACGCAAAGTATAAAAATACTGTTTCAGTACCAGTCACAGCATCACTTGGCTTTAGACGACACATTAGGGACAGATCCCGCATGGGGTGTAAGTACACAGTGACTCCTGTTGCTGACTTAACAATTTGACACTCCTGTTCATGGCGTCAGTAATCTCCCTAGGCTCTAGTCATGAGTTGCCAGGGCTATGGAAGCCTTTAGAGTTCGCTGACTTTGGTCTTATTCCGATAGGGTCATAGTCAAAGTGGAGGTTCTCTCCTCCCTTCGGAGAAGGGTACCTCCTTCTTTGATGGCCCCGTTCTTTCCACTGGGATCTCACTCACAGAGATCCTTCATTTAGGTCTTTTTTTTTTTTCCATGATATCTTGGCTTTCCATGCCTGCTATACTCTCCTGGGCTCTTCAGCCAGATCTGAATGCCTTGAGGGCTGATTCTGAGGCCAGAGTGTTGTTTAGGACATCTGCCATCCTATGAGTCTGCTGTGTATCCCACTTCCCATGTTGGATCTTTCTCTCCCTTTTTGATTCTATCAGTTAGTATTAGCAGATACTTGTCTTGTTTGTGTGATCTCTTTGACTCTTAGACCTATCAGAGCTATCAATTGTGAGCTGAAATTGATCACTTGGACTAGTGCGATGGCATTGGTACATGCCATCTTGATGGAATTGTGTTGGAATCCCCTGCACATTTCTAACTCCACCATTTGCGGCCAGTCCGATTGAGCATGTTCCAAATTGTTCATCTCCTCCCTCTCTTTTTCCACTCTTAGATTTAACAGGGATCACTTTTCAGTTAAAATTTAAACACCTGAGAATAATTGTGTGTTAATTACTGAGTTCAACCACTAGTACTAGAACAACAACAACAACAACAAATACTAAAAAGGATAAAGTATTACATTGTACATCTAAAGTCAGGACAGGAGCTGATCAGTTCATTGTTGCTTATAGTGTCCATTTCACCTAACAGGTTTCCTCTTTGGCGCTCAGTTGTCATCGATCAGGGAAAACAAATGATATTTGTCTCTTTGGGACTGGCTTAATTCACTCAGCATGATGTTTTCCAGATTGCTCCATCTTGTTGCAAATGACTGGGTTTCATTGTTTCTTACTGCTGTATAGTATTCTATGGAGTACATGTCCCATAATTTATTTATCCAGTCTACTGTTGATGGGCATTTGGGTTGGTTCCAGGTCTTAGCTATTGTGAATTGAGCTGCAATAAACATTAATGTGCAGATGGCTTTTTTATTTGCCAAATTAAATTCCTTTGGGTAAATTCCAAGGAGTGGGATGGCTGGGTTGTATGGTAGGGTTATGTTCAGGTTTCTGAGGAATCTCCAGACAGACTTCCATAGTGGCTTAACCAGTTTGCATTCCCACCAACAGTGGGTTAGTGTCCCTTTTTCCCCACATCCTCTCCAGCATCTGTTGTTGGTAGATTTCTGAATGTGAGCTATTCTCACCGGGGTGAGATGGAACCTCATTGTGGTTTTGATTTGCATTTCTCTGATTGCTAGTGATCTTGAACATTTTTTCATGTGTCTGTTGGCCATTTGGATTTCCTCTTTCGAAAAATGTCTATTGAGGTCCTTGGCCCATCTCTTAAGTGGGTTGTTTGTTTTGTTGTTGTGGATTTTCTTGATTTCTTTGTAGATTCTGGTTATCAACCCTTTATCTGTTGCATAGTTTGCGAATATTTTTTCCCATTCTGTTGGTTGCCTCTTCACTTTCCTGACTGTTTCTTTTGAAGTACAGAAACTTCTCAATTTGATGCAATCCCAAATGTTAATTTTGGTTTTGACTGCCTGTGCTGTTGGAGTATTTTCCAGGAAGTCTTTGCCTGTGCCTATATCTTGCAGGGTTTCTCCAATGCTCTCTAATAATTTGATGGTTTCGGGTCGTAGATTTAAGTCTTTAATCCATGTTGAGTGAATTTTTGTGTAAGGTGATAGGTATGGGTCTTGCTTCAAGCTTCTGCATGTGGAAATCCAATTTTCCCAGCACCATTTATTGAATAGACTGTCCTTATTCCAGGGATTAGATTTGGATCTTTGGTCAAATATAAGTTGGCTGTAGATGTTTGGATTGATTTCTGGTGTTTCTATTCTGTTCCATTGGTCTATCCATCTGTTTCTGTACCAGTACCATGCTGTTTTGATAACAACTGCCCTGTAGTATGTCCTAAAATCAGGTATTGTGATGCCTCCGGCTTTGTTTTTGTTGTACAGGATTGCTTTGGCTATTCGAGGTCTTCTGTGTCTCCATATGAATTTCAGCATCATTTTTTCTAGATCTGAGAAGAAGGTCTTGGGGATCTTGATGGGTATTGCATTGAATGTATAAATTGCTTTTGGGAGGATAGACATTTTGAAGGTATTGATTCTTCCAATCCATGAGCATGGAAGATTTCTCCATTTTTTGGTATCCTCTTCTATTTCTTTCTGTAAGGTTTTGTAGTTTTCATCGTAGAGATCTTTAACGTCTTTGGTTAAGTTTATTCCAAGGTATTTGATTGTTTTTGTAGCTATTGTGAATGGGATTGATTTTAGAAGTTCTTCCTCAGCCGTGGCATTGCCTGTGTATACAAAGGCTGTTGATTTTTGTGCATTGATTTTATATCCTGCTACTTTGCCAAACTCTTCGATGAGTTCCAGCAGTCTCTTAGTAGAGTTCTTTGGGTCCCCTAAATAAAGAATCATATCATCTGCAAAGAGGGATAGTTTGAGTTCGTCCTTCCCGATTTGTATCCCTTTAATTTCTTTTTCTTGCCTAATAGCTCTGGCCAAAACTTCCAGAACTATATTGAATAGCAGTGGTGAGAGAGGGCATCCCTGTCTGGTACCAGATTTCAGTGGAAATGCTTCCAACTTTTCCCCATTCAATAGGATGTTGGCCGTGGGTTTTTCATATATTGCTTTGATTGTATTAAGGAATGTTCCTTCCATGCCCAGTTTGCTTAGAGTTTTCATCATGAAAGGGTGTTGTATTTTATCAAATGCTTTCTCTGCGTCTATTGAGAGAATCATATGGTTTTTCTTCTGCAGTCTGTTAATGTAGTGTATTACGTTGATTGTTTTGCGAATGTTGAACCATCCCTGCATACCGGGGATGAATCCCACTTGGTCTGGGTGGATGATCTTTCTGATGTGTTGTTGCATTCTATTGGCCAGAATTTTATTGAGTATTTTTGCATCTATGTTCATCAGGGATATTGGTCTGTAATTCTCTTTCAATGTTGCGTCTCTTTCTGGCTTGGGAATTAAGGTGATGGTGGCTTCATAGAAAGAATTTGGGAGGATTCCCTCTTTTTCGATTGCTCTGAATAGTTTGAGAAGGATTGGAGTTAGTTCTTCTCTAAATGTCTGGTAGAACTCAGCAGTGAATCCATCTGGCCCTGGGCTTTTCTTTGTTGGGAGGGCCTTTATTACTGTTTCAATTTCTGTGTCAGTTATTGGTCTGTTTAGGTTTTCTATGTCTTCCTGGCTCAATTTAGGGAGGTTGTATGTGTCCAAGAATCTGTCCATTTCTGATAGATTTCCCTGTTTGCTGGCATACAAGTCCTTGTAGTAATTTCTGATGATTCTTTTTATATCTGTGGCGTCTGTTGTTACGTTTCCCATTTCATCTCTGATCCTATTGATTTGGGTCTTTTCTTTTCTTTTTTTAATTAGTTGGGCCAATGGGGTGTCAATTTTGTTTATTTTTTCAAAAAACCAGCTCCTCGTTTGGCTGATTTTTTGTAATGTTTTTTTGGATTCAATCCTGTTGATTTCTTCTCTGATTTTAATTATTTCTCTTCTCCTACTGGGTTTGGGTTTGGTTTGCTGCAGATTTTCTAGATCCTTGAGATGACTTGAAAGCTCTTCTATTTGGTGCCTTTCCAATTTCTTGATGTAGGCACCTATTGATATAAACTTTCCTCTTAACACTGCTTTTGTTGTATCCCATAGGTTTTGGTATGTTGTGCTGTTATCCTCATTTACTTCCAGAAAATTTTTGATTTCTCTTTTAATTTCTTCTATGACCCGTTGTTCATTCAGGAGCATGTTGTTCAATCTCCATGTGTTTGCACGTGCTCTAGGGATTCCTGAGTTGCCAATTTCCAATTTCATTCCTTTGTGGTCTGAGAAGCTGCATGGTATGATTCTAATTCTTTTGAATTTGCTGAGACTTGCTTTATGGCCTAGTATGTGGTCAATCCTAGAGAGGGTTCCATGTACTGCTGAGAAGAATGTGAAGTCCTTAGATGTAGGATGAAATGTTCTGTAGATGTCTGTTAGATCCATTTGGGCTATAGTGTCATTTAAATCTACTGTCTCCTTGTTGATCTTCTGTCCTGTTGATTTGTCTATCTCTGAGAGTGGAGTATTGAAGTCCCCCAGAACTATTGTATTGGGGTCTAAGTCTCCCTTTAAGTCCCTTAACACGTCTTTTAAATAAGCTGGTGCCCTGTAATTAGGTGCATATACGTTGATAATCGTTATATCTTCCTGTTGAATGGATCCCTTAATCATTATATAGTGCCCCTCTTTGTCTCTCCTAACAGTTTTTGTGGTAAAGTTTATGTTGTCCGATATTAAGATGGCTACGCCCGCTCTCTTTTCATTTCTGTTGGCGTGGTATATCTTTTTCCAGCCTTTCACTCTCAGCTTGTATGGATCATTGTTGGATAGATGGGTTTCTTGTAAGCAGCAAAAGGATGGGTTTTGTTCCTTAATCCAATCAGCCAATCGGTGTCTTTTAACTGGACAGTTCAAGCCATTAACATTCAATGTGACTATTGAAAAGGAGTAACTTTGCCCTGCCATTTGCCAAAGATATTTTCTAATATCTGGTTTGAAATTCCTGTGATCTTTTGCTCTGAGGTTTCCTTCCTTTACCTTCTTTCATATTGGTGACCGTGTTTCTGTGTTTCTGTATGTAACACATCTTTAAGCATCTTTTGCAGGGCTGGACGAGTGGCGACAAATTCTTTCAATTTCTGTTTGCTGTGAAAGGTCTTAATTTCACCTTCATTCACAAATGAGAGCTTTGCAGGATATAATATTCTGGGCTGGCAGTTTTTCTCTCTTAGTACCTGGGCTATATCTCGCCATTCTCTCCTGGCTTGTAGGGTTTCTGATGAGAAATCAGCTGTAAGTCTAATTGGAGATCCTCTGAGAGTAATCTGTCGTTTCTCTCTTGCACATTTTAGGATCTTTTCTTTGTGTTTCACTGTGGTGAGTTTGATTACGACGTGTCGTGGTGAGGATCTCTTTTGATCATGTTTATTAGGGGTTCTCTGAGCTTCCTGTACTAGTATGTCTCTGTCCTTCTCCAAACTTGGGAAATTTTCTGCTAGTATCTCACTAAAAAGGCCTTCTAATCCTTTCTCCCTTTCCATGCCTTCAGGAACTCCTAGAACCCGAATGTTGGGTTTTTTAATAGTATCCTGTAGATTCCTGACAGTATTTTTTAGATTTCTGATTTCTTCTTCTTTTCTTTGATTTGACTGTTTCCTTTCCTGTTCTCTATCTTCTAGTTCCGATATTCTCTCTTCTGCTTCATCCATTCTGTTTTTAAGGCTCTCTAATGTGTTTGCCATTTGATCTATTGAGTTCTTCATTTCATTGAGGTTTTTTTTCATTATCGCAGTTTCCTGTTCCACTAGTTGTTTCATTTCATTTTGATTCCTCCTTAATATTTCATTTTCACGGGAGATATTTTCTATCTTGTCCATTAAGGATTTCTGTAGTTCAAGAATTTGTTTTTGAGAACTTCTTAATGTTCTTATGAATTTTTTGAAATCTGCTTCTTGCATTTGCTCTATCTCTTTATCTTCATAATCTTGCATTGGCGTGTCTTGTTCACTTGGGGGCGTCATAGTGCCTTCCTTGTTCTTGGTACCTCCGCTTCTATGTTTCTTGCTTGGCATGTTAGAGATAATTTGTGGTGTTTTTGTTTTTGTTTTTTTTTTCTCTCGTTATACTATGCCTCTAAGTGAGCTGTCTGTTTTGTTGGAGCCTTAGGGGCTGTGATGGGTGTGGCCAGAGAGCTATGCTTGTTTCTTGAGGTTTAAGGCTGTGTAAAGAGCGACTCTCCCAGATTATTTGCTCCTTGCTGGGACGCTCTCTCTCTCTCTCTCTCTTTTTTTTTTTTTGACTCAGTTGGGAGTGGAGTTGAGGGTAGTTGAAATCTAGCCTCTGTGAGTATTCGTTTGATCTACCCCTGGGGCCATACACAGAGGTTATGCAGCCCTCAATGTGTTCTCCAGTTTCGCTAAAGATGCTGAGTTTGGCTGAGCTTTACATATGTAAAATCGCGGTGCTCTTTGTTTTGCTTGGTGGGTGAAGGGAGAGGCCTCTGTTCCCCCTCCCCCCAATGTCTCGGACTTCTCAGGTCTTTGTCTTTCTTACCCTCCTCCGTTCCCGCTTGGCAAGTTAGAGATAATTTGTGGTGTTTTTGTTTTTGTTTTTTTTCTCTCGTTATACTATGCCTCTAAGTGAGCTGTCTGTTTTGTTGGAGCCTTAGGGGCTGTGATGGGTGTGGCCAGAGAGCTATGCTTGTTTCTTGAGGTTTAAGGCTGTGTAAAGAGGACTCTCCCAGATTATTTGCTCCTTGCTGGGATGCTCTCTCTCTCTCTCTCTCTCTTTTTTTTTTTTTTGACTCAGTTGGGAGTGGAGTTGAGGGTAGTTGAAATCTAGCCTCTGTGAGTATTCGTTTGATCTACCCCTGGGACCATACACAGAGGTTATGCAGCCCTCAATGTGTTCTCCAGTCTCCCTAAAGATACTGAGTTTGGCTGAGCTTTACATATGTAAAATCGCGGTGCTCTTTGTTTTGCTTGGTGAGTGAAGGGAGAGGCCTCTGTTCCCCCTCCCCCCAATGTCTCGGACTTCTCAGGTCTTTGTCTTTCTTACCCTCCTCCGTTCCCGCACTGGCGAGATTCTGTGGCTCTGGCTCGCCACTCGGCTCGTCTCGGTTGGTTTTCCACGCGGTGGGTTCCCTGTAAGTCCTCTGTGTCTCCTCCACAAGGTCCGGAAGCGATTCCTCTGCAGTTTTTTTCTTGAGTCTTTTCCTGAGGCTACAGTAATTCCACTTTTATGAAAGTTTATTTTCCCAAACTAAGGCACACGTCCTCACTATCTGCCATCTTGGCTCCGCCCCCAAGAGGTGGTTTTGAATGGTGCAGGGTAAGGGGATGGTTTCAGCAGCATGGCCCAGGGATGCAGTGGACAGTGCAGCTGGGTGGCACTGTCTGACCTCAGTTCCTCCTGCCGCTACCTCCCTGCCTACATCAAGAGCACAGGTTTAACAAGAAACTGGGTATTTGCAATGAGAATTGAAACCTGTAGAGAAAAATGCCATAGTTTCAGTAAATCAGAAAACAGGTAGAGGGGATAATAGAGCTTTGGAATAGAAGGGGTGTGTAATGTCACAGCATTGTTAGAAGATGAATGTGGGATATCAGGATTGTGATGAAAGAAGAAGTTAAAACAAATACAGGTGTGGGTATTGAGGCACAGCTTCTGCTTGGGACATCTGCACCCCATATCAGAGTGCCTGGGATTGAATCTCACCAATTCTGATTTAGCTTTCTGCTAATGGACCACTGGAGGCAGCAGAGATGATGGCTCAAGGGTCTCTGCCATCTGTGTGTGAAATCCAGATAGAGTTTCTGGCTCCTGGCTTCAACCTGGCCCAGCCTAGGCTGTGGCAGGCATTTAAGGAATGAACCAGCAGATTGAAGATTATTGTTCTCTCACCCTGCATTCTCTTTTTCTGTGTGTTTCTCTGTCACTCTGCCTTTTAAATAAATAAAAATCAATAAAAAAGAAAACTCTAATACTTTGAGATGAGAACATTCTTCAAGACGTGAACCATTGTGTAGAGTTAAGGAACTTAGGGGTCAAGTCCCAGCTCTGTCACTTCGTAATTCTATGACCTTGAACATATCACTTTCTCTCTTTTTTTTGAGTTTCAGTTTCTTCATTTGTAAAACAAGATGATTTAACCCTAATTTTATTTAAGTCTTCTATTTTGTGGTTTTAATAATTGTGTGGGGCCAGCACTGTGGTGTAGTAGGCTAAGCTTCCAGCTTCGGCACTGGCATCCCATATAGGCACCAGTTTGTGTCCTCAGCTGCTCCTGTTCTGTTCTAACTCTCTGCTTATGGCCTGTAAAAGCAGTGGAAGATGATTCAAGAGCTCGAGTCCCTGAACCTGCACTGGAGACCTGAAAGAAGCTCCTGGATCCTGGCTTCAGATCGTCCCAGCTCCAGCATTGCAGCCATTTGGGGAAGGAATTTTGCAGATGGAAGATCCTTCTCTCTGTCTCTCTTTCTCTCCGTCTTTAACTCTACCTATCAAATAAATAAATAAATATAATCTTTAAAAAAAGAATTCGGCCGGTGCCGTGGCTCAATAGGCTAATCCTCTGCCTGTGGCGCCAGCACACTGGGTTCTAGTCCCGGTCGAGGCACCAGATTCTGTCCCAGTCGCTCCTCTTCCAGTCCAGCTCTCTGCTGTGGCCCGGGAGTGCAGTGGAGGATGGCCCAAGTCCTTGGGCCCTGCACCCCATGGGAGACCAGGATAAGCACCTGGCTCCTGCCTTAGGATCAGCGTGGTGCGCCGGCTGCAGCGCGCCTACCGCGGCGGCCATTGGAGGGTGAACCAACGGCAAAGGAAGACCTTTCTCTCTGTCTCTCTCTCTCACTGTCCATCTGCCTGCCAAAAAAAAAAAAAAGAATTGTGTGGGAGGCTGTGAAATCAATCAGATATAAAAATCACTTTTTGCCTTTCTTATTACAAAAGATTTAAAGTGGCCATGGCTTAAATAGTTTACCATTGGTGCGCAGGCATGAGGAGGGCGCAGCTCCAAGTCCGGTCTCGGGGTGTCCGGGCTGCCGCGGCCAGGGAGCAGTGGTCGGGAGCTCCCAGAATACCCACATTTCCATTTCTGCGCCTGATAAAGTTTTGATTCATCATGGATAATCTGACATCAGAAGAAATTCAGCTGAAGTCTCACCAGGTTACTGATGAGTCTCTGGAAAGTACAAGGAGAATCCTGGGTTTAGCCATTGAGTCTCAGGATGCAGGAATCAAGACCATCCCTATGCTGGATGAACAAGGGGAACAACTAAACCGCATAGAAGAAGGCATGGACCAGATAAATAAAGACATGAGAGAGGCAGAGAAGACCTTAACAGAACTCAACAAGTGCTGTGGCCTTTGTGTCTACCCATGTAATAGGACGAAGAACTTTGAGTCTAGTAAGGCCTACAAGACAACATGGGGAGATGGTGGAGACAAGTCGCCTGGCAATGTGGTGTCTAAGCAGCCAGGCCGGGTAACAAATGGTCAGCCTCAGCAAGCAAGCACCGGGGCAGCCAGCGGTGGATACATTAAACATATCACTAATGATGCCAGAGAAGATGAAATGGAAGAGAACCTGACTCAAGTGGGCAGTATTCTGGGAAATCTAAAGAACATGGCCCTGGACATGGGAAATGAGATTGAAGCTCAAAATCGACAAATAGACCGGATTAAGAAAAGGCTGACACCAACAAAGATCGTATTGACATTGCCAATGCCAGAGCAAAGAAACTCATTAACAGCTAAAGCTACTGCTGTACTTCTTTATTGTCTATTCACTTCTCTAGCTCCTCCTCCCAAGTCACTAGCTTTTCCGAGTTTGACATTTTGGTTCTGTGCTCTTCTGATGAGGAGACAATGTGGAAGAAGGGCCAGAGCAGTCGCAGCCCCTGCGTTTTCACTTTCTGTCTCTCGTGAGGGCAGATTGCTGCTCAGCCCCAGGGCTTGCTCAGTTCGTACTTAGATCCATCTTCACACATCGCACACAATGTGTTCATCCTTCTCATTTACTTGAACAGATTCTCTTGCTTTCACGGTATGGAAGCATTGCCAAAGTGGCATGAAGAAGGCAGCTGTAGAGGTTGTTTTGTTTTGATTGGTTAGTTTTGCTTTTGTTTTTGTGGTGGAAGAAGGGATAGAGGTTGTTACCTCAGTAAGCACCTGTGGCCATTAAGCAAAAAGTTGCATAGCCACGGTAAAGATCTAGTTGGATTTAAGTTTTAATTTTAAGTTGCAGTAATTGCCCGTTTAAGCTAATATTTGGCTTTGGAGCTCTTTTTCACAATATTTTTGTCATATATACAAGTAAAATTGCTGCTCCAAAGAGAATAGAATGGGTTTTCTTAAAATGAGCTTAACTTCTGAAACTTTAAATGATTCTCTTATGTACATAGATTTTGTGATCCCATTCGTATTGTACCATTCAGGAACACTTTGTATAAATGAATGACTTTTTATTTTCATATTATTAGTGGTATCATGTTCCCATTCTAGGCTTATTAACCTCATAAATTTGTCAGTCTTTGAGGAAAAAATATTTAAATATATGCATCGTGAGAATTTCTCTCGTAAAGCAGGGTTTAAGTTTTTTTGGAACAGTTTGACAGGTATATCACGTGAATTTAAATTTACCTCAATGCCAAGAATTATGTTTAGATAGGGAAAAGGAAACTTACTTTGATCTCAGGTAGAAAATAGATTGCTATGAGTTTTAGGTAGTTTTAGACTTTAAAAAGTTTAGAATTTATTGTTTTACTAAAAGTCATTTGGAAAATTACACCCATGGTTAATTGTTGGTGACTGCACTGTCAGTCTCTTAGCCTTGTGTATTGAACTCTGCCCAAAGTCAAGCGTTTGCACATCCTGAACAGTGTTCTGAGAATCTGATTGGCATGTGTCACCTTCATTTAAAAATTAGCATCTGCACTCTTCACAGCTTTCAGTGTGGATTGGTTTGACCAACAACCACTGCTTGATCCTTATAATTAAATTGTGTCACTAATAAATAAATAAATAAATAAATAGTTTACCATCATATATATTGAATGTGTTTAAGCTGCTGCCACAGATCAATCTTATAATCCTTGGCTTATTGAACTAACTATACTGATCTCCCAACTGTTTTTCTTGCCTCTAGTCTATTTCAGTTCACTCAATGCAGTCTGTCAGATCAATCTTGGTGATCTGATCAAGATGCCACCACCAAATAAGTATTCAATGACTCCCCATTATCTGGAGAATAAGAGAACTACTTTACACTTGACATTCAATGCCTCTGCCATGATCTGGACTACTGAGCCCTTTAGTAAACATTTGAAAATATGTGGTATACATAATTGGATAAAACACATTCCCAGCCCAAGCTCAGGCTACTCCATGTATAATCTTCTCCTTTAACCATACAGGAATATATACTGTGCAGAGAAGGCATGCATTTTCACTCTCTTCTGCTGAATTGAAATTTTCACTTATACCTGGCTTTCCCAGCCCCATCTTGACTGTGAAATTAAGTATTGATAGAAGTTCAAAATTTAACTCAGAGACAACCTCCTATCTACAGCTTTCTTTGTGCTTCCCTAATTATAGTTTTCTTTCCGATTTTCTTGGAAAAATTAACTTTTATCTTATCTTAGATATTGGCTGTTTGTGAACCTACTTGTCTCTTCACTAGATTTTGAAGTACATGGGAACCTGTATACCCAGGTTGGGGCATATTAATGCCCTGGTAAGTCCCTGAGGTCTGGTACTCTGCCTTATTATATCACAGAATCCACATATTTGTGAGTGAATACGTGTACTCCTCAGGCAAATACAAGAAGTTCTAGCTGCAAGTGTCAGGGTGCTCATGACAGCTAGCTTCATCAGAATTGGCAAACCAGTAGAAAAGGAGGTGCTAAAGAGGATATATATCATAACCTCATCATTCCCTTCTTTTCATTCTTCTTTCTCTAGCTCCTTCCTAATCAGGGGTTACGGCTTTGGGCCATCTTTTATTCCTTCCTTTCAACTTCCTCAGGCAGCTGACTTCTTTCCTCACTTACTCCTACTTCCTGCATTGCAGAAGAAACTTGAGGATGAGACAGATGATAGAAATAGTGTAAGCAGAGTCTGTGCTCCTGTGGGAGGACAGTACTATGGCTGCTCATAGCTTATGATCACCTGGCACTATCTAAGTAGTGGGAAAGGCATCTCAAAGGGGAGGGCCTGAAAGCCAGAGATGAGAGCTAGAGTTGGGGAGCTTGGTATAAATCGACCCTTGTCCTCATCTTTCTCTTGTCCTTTGCTGCTAGGATGTTTCTTTCTGGAGGAAGGGGATCCTTTCATCTGCTTCAAGGCAGAAGGGCTAGAAGAGGACATGAGTGACATTTCTGCTACTGCTGTTTACTCAAATGTCAAGCTGCCATATTTTGAGATAATATGCTCTAAAACCCATAAGTATATACACACATGGCACTGAGCCCATGAGCAGAAAAGAGATGTAGGAAATAGTCCTTTGTGACTGATGAAATCATGGGCACACTTCTCTTGTACCCTATTAAATGCTATGATTCATGTTTTCAACACTAACTTTGTCCCATGACAACTTTCTGCAGCAAGTCTTTCTTTTTCAAAGATTTGTTTATTTATTTGAAAGTCAGAGCTACACAGAGAGACAAGGAGAGGCAGAGAGAGAGAGAGAGAGGTCTTCCATCCACTGGTTCACTACCAGATGGCTGCAACTGCCAGAGCTGTGCCAACCTGAAGCCAGGAACAAGGAGCTTCCTCTACATCTTCCCATATGGGTATAGGGCCCCAAGGACTTGGGCCATCTTCTACTGCTTTCCCTGGCTGTAGCAGAGAGCTGGATTGGAAGTGGAGCGGCCAGGACTTGAATCAGCGCCCATATGGGATGCTGGAACTGCAGGCAGTGGCTTTACCCACTACACCACAACACCAGCACCTGCTGCAAGTCTTAAAAACTGCTGGGTAGCAGGCATGTGATCTCATACTTAAGATGCCTATGTTCCACATTGGGGTACCGTAGTCCAATCCCTGGCTGCAGCTACTGACTCCATCATCCTGCTAATGCAAAACTTAGGAGGTAGCAGAGACTATGGAAGCAGATGGGTTTCTGTCACTCACATGGGTGATCTGGATTGAGTTCTCAGCTCCCAGCTTTAATCTCAGCAAAACCTTAGCCATTGCTGGCATTTGGGGAGTGGTACAGAAGATGGGATTCCTGCTCCCTCCCCCAATAAATTTTAATCTTTTTTTTTTAAAAAAAAAGTGCTAGAAATGATTGCAAGAAAAAAATTATGCTTAAAAGTTGACCACAGCTCCTGGTGTGTGAAAATCAGTTTGCAAAGGATGCTTGGTTGATTCTGTATCAATTTGGTCTGCTAAATTATGGCTCCCTTTCTGCTTTTGTCTTTCCTTGTTAATATGATCAATTAACCATAAACAAGAATAAAAGCTTTAAGAGTGATTTGAAAATAGAATGTAAGGGTTAAGGACTATGTTAATTGTGTTAGGGGAGATATCATTGTACGTTTAAATAACTGGGAAAAAAAGTATTCCAGCAGTGTACTGCTTCCCTGCTCCTCCTCTCAATAATTTCATGTTTATTTTATTTGAAATTATTCACAGGCTGACTTTATTTTATTTGTGTGGATTTTGAAATTTGCAAAAAAGCTGAGATTTTTTTTAGAGAAAAGTTGAGTATTGTTTAAATATGAGATGAAGAGCCTTGGAGACTTTTGCTTGTGAATATGTATTACCTGAGAATAAGAAATGGCTTCTTTAGTTTGAGTGGTGAAATTTAAATACAGCGATAAAAAAGAAAATATTTCAAAAGTAAAAAGAGGTTAAGGATATTTATGTATTAAGCTGTAGGATATTGTTGTCTGCCTGCAGAAGGCAGATTTTCTTGTTAGCCTCCGGTTTCATAATTTGATCTGTAAATAATTGAGATTACCTCAAGATAGTTTCATTGTAAATGACTTTTCATTTCTGTGTAGCCTTGAGCTACTCATTAGATTTTGCAGATATGCTAACTATTATATTCTATTATTATGTAAAATAATTACCTCATATAACTATAGTTTGAGTAATGATTAATAAAAAGTAATCTTTAAATGTTTCAATGCCAATTATTATCTTGACACATTTGTTAAAGTTCTAACTTGTAGTGGGTTATTGGCAAGGTAAAGATGAGTGTATAGTGTACAAATGAAGGGAAAAGGGATGCTTAAAACAACACAGTGAAGCATATATATTAAGGTGAAAATGTGAATAAAATGAAAGCAGAAGGATATAGGGACAATTTCCAGTGAAAGAGAAATTTAGAAATAAATATTACTTAATTGACAGTGAGGGTAGATAGATATTGTGTCTAACTTACCCAATGACTGGAAATTTAGGGACCAGAAGAATAAATTATACTGTAGACTTGAGGTGAAAGAGAAAAGGGAAGCCTAATAGTAGGCTTGCAATGAGTGCAATTTCTTGCAAAGGATAGCTGTGTACCATAAATACAATAAAGACTCTTTGACTAAGTTGTTTCTAAAAGGATGTGATAGGAAAAAAAAGGGGGTATATGTAGTAAATGTCCTGGAAATTATGCTACTTTCAGACAACTGCAATAAGAAATGCACAGACAGGATTTATACTATAAATACATGATCAGAATTACAGCTATTAAAGGCTTTCCAAAGTAGAGAAGAAATGTATAATCTCATCTTTATATTTGAAATTTGACTTTCAAGCAAAAATAGTAGGTGGTATACTAAAATGGCAATGTACTGAGATCTCCATTACCATAATGCATGAAGATAAGAATGAGATTTATATTTTTTACATATTTAATCATTTATCTTTGAGGACTGTTAAAGAAAATATATTTATGATACTTGTTAAAATGATAAGGCAGACTTTACGCAGAATGGTAGTGATAGGTATAGATGTTATGGAAATATTTTCTGTGGATGTTGTATTCTAAGTTCTTTCCTCCATTTGAGATAAAAATTCAAAACAGAGACATAGGTAAAGTGCAAGGATTTATTTAAAGAGATATAGAGTGAGTACACACACAGATGTGATAGCAGGCAGTGCCATGAGAAAAGATGTGCCATGAGGGGAATGTACCTGTGAAGAGAACATGAGAGTGAGAATGTGTGTCCCCCAGTTCACCAGCCCCCGTTTTTGGACAGGGGGAGGTGCCTTAGTTGAATATACAATAGGGCGGAGTTTGGGCAGGTTTCAGTTCATGTGATGTACTCTTGGAAGATTTTTAATGGCTTTTCCTGGAGCTCAGTGCATATGTTTGTTATGGTGTCCTCTTCATGCTTGAAGGAGGCTCAGGGGCATCACAAGAAAGAGGTGGTGCTAAGCTGGTGTACAACGAGGTGGTGTTAAGGTGCAGAGCTAGAGACAGAAACAGTGAGAAACCTCTCAGCTCTTCTGTCCCTTAACAGACTCCCTATCCCACTTCACAGGGATTAGTAATGATTGGGTTTTGCAATAGTGGAAGAGAGAGGTTAGGCTCAACTATGAATTTGAGAAGAAAAATGAGAATTTATAGCCAAGGAGCAGGGCCAAGGAGCTCAGTGGATGAAAAATTACAAAAGGAAACATCAAAGATAAAAGAAGATTCTAGCTAAACTGAACTGTAAGATTCCTTGATTGAAGGCAGGCCAAAGAGATCAGAGATCACTTGAGGAGTTTTGGAAGATAAAGGTTCCAATCAGATCTTGAAGATATAAAATTCTGATTAAACCAACATAGCTGGATTCTTACTAAAGTTGAGCAGTGCAAAGGGGAACATGGAAATCCCAAGGTCAAGTCCACATTGGGAAGAGGATCCAGAGGAATCCTCTTTGATCAAGGAGAAGACTTATTGTCAGGACAAATGAGTCCTTACGTGTGAGAGCTCCCCCACCGCCCCTTGGCAATAAATCCTCACTTGCTCACATCATACTTGAACTTAAGCCAAGTTTTATACTGAGGTCTTTTCCCTGTATTGTAACAGCCCTGAATGAAAATCTGCTCCTATCACTTTAACTACTATCTAGCTCTGGGTTACCCTCACAGAATCTACTGTTCCCTGGAATGAAGGGGCGTTTGAATTCATCTTTTAGTGCCTTCCTGTCTGAGTCTTCATTTTTGCATTGAGGGCCCAATGTTTCTTAACATCATTATGTTTTGTCAGTTTCTGAGCATGAAAGATTGGCTCTCAGCACTTACAATCTTTTTTTTGTTTGTTTATTTGTTTTTTTTTGTAAAACTGAAAGTCATTAGCCAATTCCTATTCTGTTTCATATACTGGTCATAGCATCTACTTTAATGCATTCTTGAATGTTTAGAAGTAGGAAAACAGTTTGGATTATTTAGGAAAACCTTAGGCATAAGTGTGGGATATTATCTAATGAATTCATGCTGCCCTGAGTGTGTCCTTTGGTATTACAGTGGCTAATCCACAAGCCATAAGAATTTTACTCAGAGAATCAGAGGTTCTTAAAGATCATTGTGTCCCACTAGCCTTGGATGTATGCATCCTCCCACATTTCCTTCTGTTCCCCCATGTGTTTTGCTTGTCTCTGTTTTAGTCAGATGCCTAAAAATGGTGCCTTGGAATAGGGCTTTGGTATGGTTGATATTATATTCAGCAGCATTTAAAGTGCTTTGGGAATTATTTTTCAAACTTTGAGATGTCTTCTTGTGAAAATAGTAATGGACTCCAATCCTATAAACAACTAGAAAATGTTCAGCCAGGCTTCCTTCCTACATTATTAGCTCTCTCTCCTTCATAGATATTCACACAAGGTATGAATTTGGTATAATTTTTTTTCAGCTCAAACAAATTTGCATGGGGTGAGTAAACACATAGTTGTATTGAATACTGTAATAGTTTATTCATATATTTTTAAAAAGATTTATTTATTTATTTGAAAATCAGAGCTATACAGATAGAGGAGAGAGAGGGAGGGAGAGAGGTCTTCCATCTGCTGGTTCATTCCTCAGATGGCTTCAATGACCAGAGCTGTGCTGATCCGAAGCCAGGAGCCAGGATCGTCTTCCCGGTTTCCCACATGAGTGCAGAGGCCCAAGGACTTGGACCACCTTCTACTGCTTTCCCAGGCCACAGAAGAGAGCTGGACTGGAAGTGGAGTAGCCGGGACTTGAACTGGTGCCCATATGGGATGCCTGCACTGCAGGCCAGGACTTTACCCACTATGCCACAGCGCCAGCCCCAGTTTATATTTAAAAATCAAAATATTTTTAGCAAACAAATAGCCATTTTGAGTACTGCAATTATTTATTCATTTTGAAAAGCAAGCACTTTTCTCCAAAGAGTAAGAACTCAGTAACCTCTAAACTTTTTTATTTTTAACTTTTACTCAGATAGTTCAGATAAATTTAAAGTGAAAAACAATAGTTTCCCACTGTATTAGTCAGGAGTCTACAAATAGAACCAGTAAGGTATGTTTTTGGAAATGTATTCGGGGAATTGGCTGAGAAGCTCCACAATGTGTGATCTGCAAGGTATAGAACCTGGGAAGCTGGTGGTGTGGTTCACTTCAAGTCCTAGAGCCTCAAAACCCAGGAAATTGATTGTGTAACTGTCAGTCTGAGGCTAAAGGGTTGAGATTCTAGGGGGCTGCTGATACACGCCCCAGAATCGAAACACCAGAAAACCTGCAGTTTTGTTGTTCAAGGCCAGAGGAAGGTTGTCTCAGGTCCAGCAGGCAGCAAGTTTAACTTTCTTCTGCCTTTTTTAAAATGCTTTATTTATTTATTTGAAAAGCAGAGATAGAGAGAAGGAGAGAGAAAGAGACAGAGATCTTCCATCTACTGGTCCGCTCCATAAATGGTCGAAAAGACAGGCTGGATCAGGCTGAAACCAGGTAGCAGGAGCTTCATCTGGGTCTCTCACATGGGTGAAGAGCCCAAGGACTTGGGCCATCTTCCACTGCCTTCCCAGGCCATTAGCAGAGAGCTGGATCAGAAGTAGAGCACCTGAGGGGCCAGCACTGTGGCATAGCACAGCGCATAAAGCCACCACCTGCAGTGCTGGCATTCCATATGGGCGCCGGTTCACGTCCTGGCTGCTCCACTTCCTATCTAGCTCTCTGTTGTGGCCTGGGAAGGCAGTGGAAGATAGCCCAAGCCCTTGGACCCCTGCACCTGCATGGGAGACCCAGAAGAATCTCCTGACTCCTGACTTCGGATCAGCACAGTTCCAGCCATTGTGGCCAATTGGGGAATGAACCAGAGGATGGAAGACCTGTCTCTGTCTCTCCTTATCTCTGTGTGTAACTCTGACTTTCAAATTAATGAATAAATCTTAAAAAAAAGAAGTGGAGCAGCTGGGTCTCAAACCAGGGCCCATATGGGATGCCAGCATTGAAGGTGCAGGCTTAACCCATTAAGCGACAATGCCATTGCTTGGGTTCTCAACCAATTGAAGGGTACCCACCTACTCAGCGAGGGCAGATCTACCTTATTTAATCTACACATCCAAGTGCAAATCCCTTCTTTTTTCTTAAGAAGACTTTTATTTAATAAATATAAATTTAAAAAGTACAACTTTTGGATTATAACAGTTTTCCCCCCATAACCTCTCTCCCATCCACAAACTACCCCATCTCCTACTCAATCTCCCTCATTAATATTCATTCCTCATAATATTCATTTTAAATTATCTTTATATACAGAAGATCAATTTAGTATATACTAAGTAAAGATTTCAACAGATTGCACCTGCACAGACACACAAAGTATAAAGTACTGTTTGAAGACTAGTTTTACCGTTAATTCGCATAGTGCAACACATTAAGGGCAGAGATCCTACATGGGGAGTAAGTGCACAGTGACTCCTGTTGTTGATTTAAGAATTAAAACTTATTTATGACATCAATAATCACCCGAGGCTTTTGTCATGAGCTGCCAAAGCTATGGAAGCCTCTTGAGTTCACAAACTCTGGCCTTATTTAGACAAAGTCATAATCAAAGTGGAAGCTCTCTCCTCCCTTCAGAGAAAGATACCTCCTTCTTTGATGGCCCATTCTTTCCACTGGGATCTCACTCGCGGAGATCTTTCATTTAGGTCATTTGTTGTCACAGTGTCTGGGCTTTCCATGCCTGAGAAACTCTCATGGGCTTTTTAGCCAGATCCAAATGCTTTAAGGGCTGATTCTGAGACCAGAGTGCTATTTAGGGCATTTGCCATTCTATGAGTCTGCTGTGTATCCTACTCCCCATGTTGAGTCATTCTCTTCTTTTTAATTATTATTAATAGGGGCCAGCGCTGTAGCACAGTGGGTTAATCCCCTGGCCTGAAGCGCCGGCATCCCATATTGACACTGATTCTAGACCCGGCTGTTCCACTTCCCATCCAGCTCTCTGCTATGGCCTGGGAAAGCAGGAGAAGATGGCCCAAGTCCTTGGGCCGCTGCACCCGCGTTGGAGACCTGGAAGAAGCTCCTGGCTTCGGATCGGCACAGCTCTGGCCATTGCAGCCAATTGGGGAGTGAACCATCAGATGGAAGATCTCTCTCTCTCTCTCTCTCTCTCTCACTCTGCCTCTCCTCTCTCTGTGTAACTCTGACTTTCAAATAAAGAAATATTTTAAAAAATTATTTTTAACAGACACTAGTCTTATTTATGTGATCTCTTTGACATTTAATCCTATCTTTATAATCAATTATGAACTTAAACTGATCACTTTAACTAGTAAGATGGCATTGGTATCAGCCATCTTTTTTTTTTTGACAGGCAGAGTGGACAGTGAGAGAGAGAGACAGAGAGAAAGGTCTTCCTTTTGCCGTTGGTTCACCCTCCAATGGCCGCCACGGCCAGCGCGCTGTGGCCGGCGCACTGCACTGATCCGAAGGCAGGAGCCAGGTCCTGGTCTCCCATGGGGTGCAGGGCCCAAGCACCTGGGCCATCCTCCACTGCACTCCCGGGCCATAGCAGAAAGTTGGCCTGGAAGAGGGGCAACCGGAACAGAATCTGTCACCCCGACCGAGACTAGAACCTGCTGTGCTGGCGCCGCTAGGCAGAGGATTAGCCTGTTGAGCCATGGTGCCAGCAGTACCTGCCATGTTAATGGAATTTGTAGTCCCATGGCTCTTTCCTAGCTCTACCATTAGGGGTAAGTCCGAGTGAGCATGTGCCGAACTGTATGTCTCCTCCCTCTCTTATTCTCACACTTATTTTTATCAGGGATCAATTTTCATGTAAATTTATTTATTTTTTATTTTATTTATTTTTTATTAAACTTTTATTTAATGAATATAAATTTCCAAAGTACAGCTTATGGGTTACAATGGCTTCCCCCCTCCCATAACTTCCCTCCTACCCACAACCCTCCCCTTTCCCACTCCCTCTCCCCTTCCATTCACATCAAGATTCATTTTCAATTCTCTTTATATACAGAAGATCAGTTTAATATATATTAGGTAACGATTTCAACAGTTTGCCCCCATATAGCAACACAAAGTGAAACATACTGTTGGAGTACTAGTTATAGCATTAAATAAGAGTGTACAGCACAATAAAGACAGAGATCCTACATAATATTTTTTTTTAAAAAAAGTACCAATGCCATCTCACTAGTCCAAGTGATCATCTTCAGTTCACAATTGATCACACTGATAGGTCTAAGAGTCAAAGGGATCACACAAACAAGACAAGTGTCTGCTAATACTAACTGATAGAATCAAAAAGGGAGAGGAAGATCCAACATGGGAAGCGGGATACACAGCAGACTCATAGAATGGCAGACATCCTAAACAACACTCTGGCCTCAGAATCAGCCCTCAAGGCATTTGGATCTGGCTGAAGAGCCTATGAGAGTATTGTAGGCATGGAAAGCCAAGATACCATGGAAAAGAAAAAAAAAAGAAGAACTAAATGAAAGATCTGTGTGAGTGAGATCACAGTGGAAAGAACAGGGCCATCAAAGAAGGAGGTACCTTTCTCTGAAGGGAGGAGAGAACTTCCACTTTGACTATGACCCCATCAGAATAAGAGCAAAGTCAGCGAACTCTAACGGTTTCCATAGCCCTGGCAACTCATGACTAGAGCCTAGGGAGATTACTGACGCCATGAACAGGAGTGTCAAATTGTTAAGTCAGCAACAGAAGTCACTGTGTACTTACATCCCATGTGGGATCTGTCCTTAATGTGTTGTCTAATGTGCAGTGATGCTATAACTAGTACTGAAACAGTATTTTTACACTTTATGTTTCTGTGTGTGTACAAACTGATGAGATCTTTACTAATTATATACTGAATCGATCTTCTGTATATAAAGATAATTGGAAATGAAAAAAAAAACACCCTGGTGTTAAATTGGAAATGGCATAGAAAATTAATTTTTAAAAAAATATTATGTAGGATCTCTGTCTTTAATGTGCTGTACACTCTTATTTAATGCTATAACTAGTATTCCAACAGTATTTTTTTTTTCACTTTGTGTTGCTATATGGGGGCAAACTGTTGAAATCGTTACCTAATATATACTAAACTGATCTTCTGTATATAAAGAGAATTCAAAATGAATCATGATGTAATTGGAAGGGGAGAGGGAGTGGGAAAGGGGAGGGTTGTGGGTGGGAGGGAAGTTTTGGGAGGGGGAAGCCATTGTAACCCATAAGTTGTACTTTGGAAATTTATATTCATTAAATAAAAGTTTAATAAAAAATAAAAAATAATTAATTAATTTTCTATGCCATTTCCAATTTAACACCAGGTTTTTTTTTTCATTTCCCATTATCTTGATATACAGAAGATCGATTCAGTATATAATTAGTAAAGATCTCATCAGTTTGTGCCCACGCAGAAACACAAAGTGTAAAAATACTGTTTCAGTACTAGTTACAGCATCACTACACATTAGACAACACATTAAGGACAGATTCCACATGGGATGTAAGTACACAGTGACTCCTGTTGCTGACTTAACAATTTGACACTCTTATTTATGGCGTCAGTAATCTCCCTAGGCTCTAGTCATGAGTTGCCAGGGCTATGGAAGCCTTTAGAGTTCGCTGACTTCAATCTTATTCTGACATGGTCATAGTCAAAGTGGAAGTTCTCTCCTCCCTTCGGAGAAAGGTACCTCCTTCTTTGATGGCCCTGTTCTTTCCACTGGGATCTCACTCACACAGATCTTTCATTTAGTTCTTCTTCTTTTTTTTTTCTTTTCCATGGTATTTTGGCTTTCCATGCCTACAATACTCTCATAGGCTCTTCAGCCAGATCCAAATGCCTTGAGGGCTGATTCTGAGGCCAGAGTGTTGTTTAGGACGTCTGCCATTCTATGAGTCTGCTGTGTATCCCGCTTCCCATGTTGGATCCTTCTCTCCCTTTTTGATTCTATCAGTTAGTATTAGCAGACACTTGTCTTGTTTGTGTGATCCCTTTGATTCTTAGACCTATCAGAGCCATCAATTGTGAACAGAAATTGATCACTTGGACTAGTGAGATGGCATTGGTACATGCCACCTTGATGAGATTGAATTGGAATCCCCTGGCACATTTCTAACTCCATCATTTGGGGCAAGTCTGATTGTGCATGTCCCAAATTGTACATCTCTTCCCTCTCTTTTTCCACTTTTATATTTAACAGGGATCACTTTTCAGTTACAATTTAAACACCTAAGAATAATTGTGTGCTAATTACAGAATTCACATGGAGACACAGAAGACCTCGAATAGCCAAAGCACTCTTGTACAACAAAAACAAAGCCGGAGGCATCACAATACCAGATTTCAGGACATACTACAGGGCAGTTGTTATCAAAACAGCATGGTACTGGTACAGAAACAGATGGATAGACCAATGGAACAGAATAGAAACACCAGAAATCAATCCAAACATCTACAGCCAACTTATATTTGATCAAATATCCAAAACTAATCCCTGGAATAAGGACAGTCTATTCAATAAATGGTGCTGGGAAAATTGGATTTCCACATGCAGAAGCTTGAAGCAAGATCCCTACCTTTCACCTTACACAAAAATTCACTCAACATGGATTAAAGACTTAAATCTACAACCTGAAACCATCAAATTATTAGAGAGCATTGGAGAAACCCTGCAAGATATAGGTACAGGCAAAGACTTCTTGGAAAATACCCCAGAAGCACAGGCAGTCAAAACCAAAATTAACATTTGGGATTGCATCAAATTGAGAAATTTCTGTACTTCAAAAGAAATGGTCAGGAAAGTGAAGAGGCAACCAACAGAATGGGAAAAAATATTTGCAAACTATGCAACAGATAAAGGGTTGATAACCAGAATCTACAAAGAAATCAAGAAAATCCACAACAACAAAACAAACAAGCCTCTTAAGAGATGGGCCAAGGACCTCAATAGACATTTTTCGAAACAGGAAATCCAAATGGGCAACAGACACATGAAAAAATATTCAAGATCACTAGCAATCAGAGAAATGCAAATCAAAACCACAATTAGGTTTCACCTCACCCCGGTTAGAATGGCTCACATTCAGAAATCTACCAACAACAGATGCTGGAGAGGATGTGGGGAAAAAGGGACACTAACCCACTGTTGGTGGGAATGCAAACTGGTTAAGCCACTATGGAAGTCAGTCTGGAGATTCCTCAGAAACCTGAACATAACCCTACCATACAACCCAGGCATCTCACTCCTTGGAATTTACCCAAAGGAACTTAATTTGGCTAATAAAAAAGCCATCTGCACATTAATGTTTATTGCAGCTCAATTCACAATAGCTAAGACCTGGAACCAACCCAAATGCCCATCAACAGTAGACTGGATAAAGAAATTATGGGACATGTACTCCATAGAATACTATACAGCAGTAAGAAACAATGAAACCCAGTTATTTGCAACAAGATGGAGGAATCTGGAAAACATCATGCTGAGTGAATTAAGCCAGTCCCAAAGAAACAAATATCATTTGTTTTCCCTGATCAGCGACAACTGAGCACCAAAGGGGAAACCTGTTGAAGAGAAATGGACACTATAAAAAAAAAAAGACCTGATAAGCTCTTGTCCTGACTCTAGATGTACAATGTAATACTTTATCCTTTTTAATTTTCAGGTAAATTTAAACACCAAAATATAAATGTGTGTTAATTAAAGAGTTCAACCAATGTAATGTATTAAGTAGAAAAAGAAAATACTGAAAAGAATAAATTAGTAAGCTGTTCCTCGACAGTCAGGACAAGGGCTGACCAAGTCATTGTTTCTCATAGTGTCTGTTTCACTTCTACAGGTTTCCTTTTAGGTGCTCAGTTAGTTGTCATAGATCAGGGAGAACATATGATATATGCCTCTTTGCGACTGGCTTATTTCACTCAGCATGACCTTTCCCAGATTCCTCCATTTTGTTGCAAATGACCGGAGCAAATCCCTTTTTGAAACACCCTCTCAGGCATATCCAGAAATAATGATTTACTAGCTCCCTGTACATCCCTTAATAAAATCAAGTTGACACTTAAAATTAACAGTCCCATCTACCCTATCCTTTTCCTGGTCTATCCTTATTCCCTAGATGTGCTGCTTCTTATCCTACCTTTTCATTTACATTTTCAGTAGCTTTATTTATGTAACTAATACATGGATGTGGTAACTCATTCTAACAATGTAAAGGAGTATGAAAGTAAGCTTCCCTCTCAATCTCTCCTGCCTCCCCACTGTTCTCTAAACTAATAGCAGTTTGTAGCATATCTTTTCAGAGAAATTTCAAGCATATATAAGCAATATGTATCTCTGTCCCAATGTATTTTTTAAACAATTGTAGTGGTGTATTATAATGCTAACATGAATCTTAGCTTTTCCCCTTATTGTATCTTCAAGTTCAATCCATATGAATACATATACACCTGCCTCACTCTTTCTAGCTATTTCATGGAATTTGATGATATAGATGTACTGTATATTTGTCCCATTTTATGGGCATTTTTATTTTCCTTCTTTTTTAAAAATAATGATTCAATAAATACTGCTGTAAATCTAGCTTTGTAGCCCTGTGCATTTTTTTGTAATGGGATAAATTCCTATAAAAGGAAATTGCTGGATCAAACACATCTAAAGGTTACATTACTAATGGCAATACATAAGTTCTAGAGACAACCACTTTTAACATTTTTTTGTTTTCTTTATTTCTTCTTAAAATTAGGAGCATCACTTATATATTAGGGAACCTACTATTCTGTAGTGTATTCAAAAAAACTTATCTATTAAAGTTCTTTTCTCATTTACAACTGCTTGTTGATTTAGATTTCTTTTTTTTTTTTTTGACAGGCAGAGTTAGACAGTGAGAGAGAGAGAGAGACAGAGAGAAAGGTCTTCCTTCCGTTGGTTCACCCCTCAAATGGCCGCTATGGCCGGCATGCTGCGCCGACCCTAAGCCAGGAGCCAGGTACTTTCTCCTGGTCTCCCATGTGGGTGCAGGGCCCAAGGACCTGGGCCATCCTCTACTGCCTTCCTGGGCCACAGTAGAGAGCTGGACTGGAAGAGGAACAACCGGGACAGAATCCGGCGCCCCAACAGGGACTAGAACCGGGGGTGCAGTGCCGCAGGCAAAGGATTAGCCAAGTGAGCCACAGTGCCTTCCTGATTTAGATTTCAAAAAGAAAAAACAGGAAAAGGTAAAGGAATGTAAAATGATAACTATGATGAAAGATAACAGGAATTATAATAATTTATTCTATAGGATTTTTTAGTTTGTAAATATAAAGTGATAGTGTGTAATAGTTGCTATCTGAAAAAAATGGAGGATAAAACAAAAAGGTAGGAGCACAAATTATGGAAAATTTCATAAGCATTGTAAAATATTGGATTGGAAGGTTGAAAATAAATACAATTTGACATTGTCAGGGTATTCTATTAGAGAAATAGGGTTTGGATGTGGGATATACTGAATATCCTTTGAAGTTACATTCAGCTTTATGACTCTTTGAACAAGCTGCTTAACTTCTTTGAGCCTTAGTTGCCTCATCTTAAAAAATGAATGTAATAAAATGTCACAGGATTATTGTGGTAATTAAATGAGCTAATATATGTGAAAAGTGAGCACAGAGCCAAGCATATAAACTGTATTCAGTTGATGATAGCTCCTGTTATTTAGATTATTCCTATCTACTAACTCTTGCATCCATGGTTTTATTCAAATCATGGAAGAACTTTCAGGCATGGGCATTTAGTGTAGCAGTTAAGATGCTTCTTGGGATGTTTGTGTTCCATATAAGAACACCTGGGGTCAAGTAAAGTTCCAGTTTGAATTACAGCTTCCTGAATATGTGCACCTTGGGGTGCTGGCGCCATGGCTCACTTCGTTAATCCTCCGCCTGCAGCGCCGGCATCCCATATGGGTGCCGGGTTCTAGTCCTGGTTGCTTCTCTTCCAGGCCAGCTCTCTGCTGTGGCCTGGGAGGGCAGTGGAGGATGGCCCAAGTGCTTGGGCCCCTGCACCCGCATGGGAGACCAGGAAGAAGCACCTGGTCCTGACTTCGGATCGGCGCAGCGCCAGCTGTAGTGGCTATTTGGGGAGTGAGCCAATGGAAGGAAAACCTTTCTCTCTGTCTCTCTCTCACTGTCTATAACTCTACCTGTCAAATAAAAAAAATGTGCACCTTGGGAGGCAGCAGGTGATGGTTTGGATACTTGGGTCTCAGTCACCCATGAGGGAGACCAAGATTCAGTTCCCACTTCCTGGCTTTGACCTGGTCCAGTTCTAACTGTTCTGAGCATTTGGGGAGTGAACCAGCAGATGGAAGGTCTCTCCGTCTTCCTGCCTTTCAGATAAAGAAAATTATTTTTTAAAAAAGAAAGAAGTTTCTAACACCTGTATATATTCAACAGGGAATTGGGCTCTCTGGATAAAGAGTAAGCTTTTTATCAAAGGAGATCCTTACATTGAGTTAGGCATGTGAATTAAATAGCCACTAATGTACTTTTCTGGATTGTTAGAGTTTATTGACCTCAAGAGAACAGGGTGTGTTTTAGTCTTGCCACTAAAATTCTTTCAACGTGCTAAACCTATGGAGTTCTGAAAAATCAAATTTTGCTGCATGATTTGCTTTTTATGGAATATCTTTTTTGCTTTTGCCTTTGACCCTCTTATCATAAACATCTCTGGTAGACACAAAGTACTACATGCTGTGCAGTAGAGAGTTCATAGTGCAAACATTTAACATGTTAAAAATGGCAATTATAGGGTGGCACTGTGGCTTAGTGGGTAAAGCTGCCACCTGCAGTGCTGGCATCCCATATGTGTATGGTTTGTGTCCCAGCTCCTCCTCCTCTTCTTCTTCTTCTTTTTTAAAGAAAGCTTTTATTTAATAAATACAAATTTCATAAGTACAGCTTTAGGAATATAGCTTTTCTTCCCCCATCTCAGCCCTCCCACCCCCACTCCCATCCCACCTCCTACTTCCTCTCCCATCCCATTCTTCATTAAGATTCATTTTTAATTATCTTTATATACAGAATACCAGCTATACACTGAGTAAAGATTTCAACTCTTTGCACCCACACAGACACACATAGTATAAAGTACAGTTTGAGAACAAGTTTTACAGTTAATTCTGATAGTACAACTCAGTAAGGACAAAGGCCCTACATGGGGAGTAAGTGTACAGTGACTTCTGTTGTTGATTTAACAATTTACACCTTATTTATGATGTCAGGGATCACCCAAAGCTCTTCTCATGAGCTGCAAAGGCTATGGAAGCCTTTTGAGTTCACAAACTCCATCAGTATTTAGACAGGGCCATAAGCAAAACTGAAGTTCTCGCCTCCGTTCAGAGAAAAGTATGTCCTTCTTTGATGGTCCCTTCTTCCCACTGGGATCTCACTCACAGTGATCCTTTGTGTAGATCATTTTTTTGCTGCAGTATCTTGGCTTTCCATGCCTGAAATGCTCTCCTGGGCTTTTCAGCCATATCCGAATGCCTTAAAGTCTGATTCTGAGGTCAGAGTGCTGTTTAGGGCATTTGTCATTCTATTAGTCTGCTGTGTCTGCTATGGCCTGGGAAAGCAGTAGAAGATGGCCCAAGTCCTGTGGGCCCCTGTACCCACATGGGAGACCTGGAAGAAGCTCCTGACTCCTGGTTCCTGGCTTCAGATCGTCCCAGCTCTGGGTGTTGTGGCCATTTGGGGAGTAAACCCGAGGATGGAAGACCTCTCTCTCTCATGCTTGCTCTCTCTCTCTGTAACTCTGCCTTTCAAATAAACAAATAAATCTTTAAAAATGTTAATTATTAATGGTGCTATGGAATATAATAAGGTCAAGTAAGTTATTATAAATAATTAAATGTAAATCAGAGCATCATATGTGTAAAGTATTGAGAGTGATAATTGGTTAATAATATTTTATTCTTTCCCTTTTTCCATTCAGTAAATTTACATATGTATTTTAAAGTAAATTTGTTCTCTTTAAAACAGTTGTAGATTCACAAAGTCAACAAAAGATACAGATTTCCCATATACTCCCTGTCCTTCATATGCATAGTCCCCTTATCAACTTCCCCTAGGAAACTTGTATGTTTATTACAATTGATTGACCTATACTGACACAAAATTGACACCCGAAGTCCCTACTTTATTTTTTTAAATTTTTTTATTTTTTATTTTTTGACAGGCAGAGTGGACAGTGAGAGAGAGAGAGACAGAGAGAAAGGTCTTCCTTTGCCATTGGTTCACCCTCCAATGGCCGCCGCGGCCGGCGCACTGTGGCCAGCGCACTGCACTGATCCGAAGGCAGGAGCCAGGTGCTTCTCCTGGTCTCCCACGGGGTGCCGGGCCCAAGCACCTGGGCCATCCTCCACTGCACTCCCGGGCCATAGCAGAGAGCTGGCCTGGAAGAGGGGCAACCGGGACAGAATCCGGCACCCCAACTGGGACTAGAACCCGGTGTGCCAGCGCCGCTAGGCAGAGGATTAGCCTGTTGAGCCACGGTGCCGGCTCCCCTACTTTAATTTGGAGTTCACATTTAGTGTTCTACATGTATCCAGCATTATAGTATCATACAAAGTATATTTATGTCCCTAAAAATCAATCACCTGTGCTCCACTGTTCATCCCTCCTCACAACTCCTGGAAACCATTGATATTTTCACTTTCTCCATAGTTCTGCCTTTTCTACAACATGATATCATTGAAATCACACATTATGATTTAGATTGTCTTTGCATACTATATAATATGTATTTGAGGTACACTAAATTAACCACTATGCCTTTTCATAGTATGATAATTCATTTATTTTAGCATTAAATAATCTTTGCTTATCTGGATGTGCCCGTTTATTTATCCATTCACCTGCTATCTGTGTGCAGATTTTTTTTGTGAACATAAGTTTTAAACTCAAATAAATATTCACAGCATGTGTATTTTGAATCACAATCTCTGTCACTCTTTCCAAATAAATTCATGTTTTGGAAAACTTCTCAGTTATTACTTTAAGCTGACAATAGAATATTAATATTGATCCAACCTAATGGAGTAAATTTCTCACTATTTTTCCCCAGATTCCTCAGTGAAGACTACAATAGTTGAAAGTTCCCAGATGCCTACTGGGGAGATCAACTACCAAGACTTCCTGGAGCCAGAGGACACCAGATCTCATTGAAGGAGACTCTGGATGTTACCTGCAGCTTTCCTGATCCAGATGAAGGATGGCGGTGATGGTGAACCTGGAGCCCATGAGCCTCTGTGGCTGGGAACTTTGCCATTTCAATGTGATAGCTTAATATTTGTGAGCAGTACTTTTTTAAAAGCCAAGGATATTTCATTTCCCAACCATGTACTTTTTTTAAGAGCAGTAATCCTATGTTTTTTAAATTTTAATTAGTTTTTAACAGATTGAATGTGATTTGTAGATACAATTCTAACAACATAATTATATTCCCTCTTCCCCCTTCTCTGTCTCCCCCTCTCCTTCCCATCCTTCCTTTCTATTTTCTTTTAGTATTTGAGATAATATATCTTTAAAATTACATTACAGTAAAAGTCTTAATACTTCATCAAATAAGTTTAACAAGTAAAAAGCAAAAAGACCCTAGTTTAGTGGAAACACAGACAACAGCTATAAACAATAGTTGAATGGAAAGAATAACCATTTCACCCATATACATTAAATGTCAAAGTAATCACAGATCATTAAAACCATGATAATATAACATTCTTTTTTATTTATTTATTTGAGAGGTAGAATTACAGATAGTGAGAGGAAGAGATAGAGAGAGAGGTCTTCCTTCTGTTGGTTCACTCCCCAAATGGCTGCAACGGCCGGAGCTATGCCCATCCAAATCCAAGAGCCAGGAGCTTCTTCCGGGTCTCCCACGCAGGTACAGGGGCCCAAGGACTTGAGCCATCTTCCATTGCTTTCCCAGGCCACATCAGAGAGTTGGATTGGAAGAGGAGCAGCTGGGACTTGAACCGGAGCCCATATGGGATGCCGGAGCCTCAGATGGAGGATTAACTATAACATTCTTTTTTTTTTAACTTTTATTTAATGAATATACATTTCCAAAGTACAGCTTATGGATTACAATGGCTCCCCCCCCATAACTTCCCTCCCACCCACAACCCTCCCCTTTCCCGCTCTCTCTCCCCTTCCATTCACATCAAGATTCATTTTCAATTCTCTTTATATACAGAAGATCAGTTTAGTATATATTAAGTAAAAATTTCAACAGTTTGCCCCCACATAGCAACACAAAGTGAAAAATACTGTTGGAGTACTAGTTATAGCATTAAATAACAATGTACAGCACATTAAAGACAGGGATTCTACATAATATTTTTAAAAAAATTAATTAATTTTCTATGCAATTTCCAATTTAACACCAGGTTTTTTTTTCATTTCCAATTATCTTTATATACAGAAGATAGATTCAGTATATGCTAAGTAAAGATTTCATCAGTTTGCACCCACGCAGAAACACAAAGTGTAAAAATACTGTTTTAGTACTAGTTATAGCATCACTTCACATGGGACAACACATTAAGGACAGATTCCACATGAGACATAAGTACACAGTGACTCCTGTTGTTGACTTAACAATTTGACACTCCTGATCATGGCGTCAGTAATCTCCCTAGGCTCTAGTCATGAGATGCCAAGGCTATGGAAGCCTTTAGAGTTCGCTGACTTTGATCTTATTCCGATAGGGTCATAGTCAAAGTGGAAGTTCTCTCCTCCCTTCAGAGAAAGGTACCTCCTTCTTTGATGGCCCCACTGGGATCTCACTTGCAGAGATCTTTCATTTAGTTTTTTTTTTTCTCAGTTGGGAAGTAATTCCACACAGCTGAGTGGAATTGAGGGTAGTTGAAATCTAGCCTCTGTGGGTATTCGTTTGATCTACCCCTGGGACCACACAAAGAGTTTATGCAGCCCTCAGTGTGTTCTCAGATTTCTCCACAGTCTCTCACCGGGTTGCCAAGGTTACCGGGTTTGTGTACTCATTGAGTTCTCCCCCCCCCTCGGATTTTCACAGTCTCAGATCATTAGCTCCACCTACTTTCACTAGATTCTAACCACCTGTTATTTCTCCCTACCAGAGTCAAGTTTTTCTGCTTGGCTACTTGCGGTTGCCACTTTACATATGTAAAATGGTGCCTGCTCTTTGTCTTGCTCTGCTTTGTAAGGTGAGTGGAGAGAGAGGCTAGTGTCTCTGCCGGTTCCCCTTATTTATTCATTTTTCTTTTTCTCTCCTCCAGTCAGCCTGATGAACTTTCCCCAGTGGGGCCTCAGGCCTCGTTCTGTCTTTCCCCACCAATGTCTCAGGTTTCTGAGGTTTTTGTCTTACCTCCCCTTCCAGCGCTGGCGAGATTCTGCTGCTCAGCTCCCGTGGCTGGGCTTCCACCAACTATAACATTCTTAACCAACAGTTTGACAAAGGTATAACAACATTTTATAAAGCCATATTTGCAGCAATATCAATACACATACTTTTTTCTTTTTTTCTTTCTTCTTTTTTTTGTTTTAATTTTAGCTCTCACATATAAGGGAGAACACATAGTATTTGTCTTTCTGGGTCTGGCTTATTTCACTCAAGATAATGTCCTCCAGTTGATTACGTTTTGCTACAAATGGTAGAATTTCATCCTTTTTTATAGATGAATAATATTGCATTGTGTATATATAACATATTTTCTTTATCCATTCATCTACCGATGGACAACTTGCTTGATTCTAAATTTTGGCTATTGTGAACAGTGCTGCTATGAACATGATGGTGTAGGTATTTCTTTGATACATTGTGTTCAAATCTGTTGGGTATATACCCAGTAGGGGGATCATATGAAAGTCTATTTCTAGCTTTTTTTTTAAAGATTTGTTTTGTATTTTTTTGAAAGGCAGAGTTACAGAGACAGGTAGTGACACAGATAGAAAAGTCTTCCATCTGCAAGTGACTGCAACACCAGGGCTGGGTTGGGCTGAAGCCAGGAGCCAGGAGCTTCTTCCAGGTCTCCCACATGGGTGCAGGGTCCCAAGGAATTAAGCTATCTTCCACTGCTTTCCCAGGCGCATTAGCAGAGAGCTGGATTGGGAGTGGAGCACCCGGGACTCAAACCAATGGCCATATGTGATGCTGGTGCTGGAGGTTGGGGCTTTAACCTGCTGTGCCACAGTGCCAGCTCCTATTTCTAGCTTTTTAAGAAATCTCCACACTGTTTTCCACAGTACAGCCAAGTACTTACTCAGAGTTTTTTCTTTCAAAGATTATCTTTTAGGATATTTGGTTTTTTTCTGAACTTCTAATACATAGATAATTTTGTGACCAAAATTTCAAAGCTAAAATCCTTAAAACAATATGTGTGTTGTGTGTTTGTGTGTGTGTGTGTGTGTAATCTACACATATATCCACATCTTTTCATTTATGGTTGTTTCTATAAAAATTTCACTTGCCCATAAAGTTGATTTGCCTTTTTATAGAATTGTTTTCCCATAAATGTAAGCTAGAAAGTAGGGAAAACTTTTATAAGGGCAACTCGATTTATTTTATTTTTTAAAGATTTATTTATTTATTTGAAAGCAGAGTTATGAGGGAGAGAGAGAGAGAGAGAATCTTCCATCTGCTGGTTCACTCTCCAAATGGCTACAACATCAGGGACTGGATCAGGCTGAAGCCATGAGCCAAGAACTTCATCCCGGTCTCCTTCATGAGTGCAGGGGCCCAAGGACTTGGGCCCTCTCCCACTGGTTTCCCAGGTGCATTTGCAGGGAGCTGAATTGGAAGTGGAACAGCCAGGACTCAAACCATTACCCATATGGGATGCCACAATGCCAGCCCTGTGAATGGGTGGGATTTAAAAAATGAACTTTTTTTTTTTGGTTTTAGGGTTTTAATTATTTTAATTAATTTAATTTTAATTATTTTATTGATTTTTAATTATTCAACAGAAAGGGAATGAAAAGGAATATTTTATTGTCATAATATTACATGTACTAGTATTTTAGAAATCTTTTTTTACAATGATTTTGTTGCACTTAAAAAATGTATTATAGATCTACTCCGTGATTCACATTAGTGGATGAGTGGTTAAAAATATTTTTGTTGGGGTTGGCACTGTGGCCCAGTGGATTAAGCTACCGTATGCAGGACCAACATTCCATATGAGTGCCATTTCAAATTCCGGCTGCTCCACTCTGACCCAGCTCCCCGCTAATGCACCTGGGAAAGCAGTGGAGGATTGCCTAATTGCTTGGGCCCCTGTCATCCATGTGGGAGGCCTGGATGAAGCTCCTGGATCCTAAGTTGGCCTTGCTCAGCCCTGGGCATTGCAGCCATTTGGGGAGTGAACTAGTGGATGGAAGATTCTCTCTCTCTCTCTCTCTCTCTCTGGGGAGTGAACTAGTGGATGGAAGATTCTCTCTCTCTCTCTCTCTCTCTCTCTCTCTCTCTCTCTCTCCATCTCTCCTTTCTGTAACTCTGACTTTCAACTAAGTAAATCTTTAAAAATATACTTTTGTTGCTTGACAAAAGAGAAGGAACATCCTAAGTATACAAAAATGCATATGATTCTTAAGAAAATTGTGTACTAGTAAAAGAAAAATATTTTCTAGTCTCTCATCAAGTGGAACTGCCTTTTTGTTCAAAGGTACAGATTTAGAGATAGTTGGACTAAAATTGATACATGAAGTAAGAAATTGTGGGGCTTATATTTTGTTCCAGGTGTCCAAATATTATGAATGAGATAAGGCAGAAGAGATTCTACAGTCTTTTGTTATCTAAGAGAGTTTTACAAATTTTACTTATTAACTTTATGTGTAGAATACAAAACAACTTGTCTATGGATATTTTCTACATTTACTGATATATTCAAAACAAGAATGATGGCTTAAAGGTATTTGGCAGAGAAGCAATATTAGCTTTTCAAATTTAATTAACTGTATTATATTAGCAGATGACAAAAAATTTTCTTTGAGGAAGACCTTTGTGTCTCAGAAATTATTTCTAGAATATATTGCTAAAAGGAAAAATACAGTTATGCTATGTATACTGTGCTGTTTTGTGTAAGAAGGGAGAAAGTAATATAAATATATATTTGCTTATTTGGCATAAAGAAACGTTAGAATGATACATTGTCAGTGGAATACATTCTTTTTTAATTTTTTTTGATTTATTTATTTATTTGAAAGTCAGAGTTACACAAAGAAAGAAGTAGAGGCAGAGAGAGAGAGGTCTTCCATTCACTTCCAATCCCCAATTGGCCGCAATGGCCGGAACTGCGCTGTTCCGAAGCCAGGAGCCAGGAACTTCCTCTGGGTCTCCCACGTGGGTGCAGGGGCCCAAGTACTTGGGCCATCTTCCACTGCTCTCCCAGGCCACATCAGAAAGCTGGATCAGAAGTGGAACAGCTGGAACTCGAACTAATGCCCATATGGGACGCCTGCACTGCAGGCGGTGGTTTTAACAACTATGCCACAGCACCGGCCCCATGGAATACATTCTAAGGATAAAAGTAAATACAGTGGAACCTTAAAATTTACTTAGTAGTTTTCTTGCCAGTAACTGCATTGGCTTTGTAAGTATGAATCTATTATATATAGAACATAGGATAAACAAATAAGTAGTTATGTTAATGTTGTTGGAAACCAAAATTTTCAGTATAAGAGGAGAGATATAATTGCAAAATAGAAGTGAAGTAAAAAACCCTTTTATGTTAAATTTGAATTTGAAATATCAATATGAACTCATGGTTCCTAAAATATGTATGTGCACTAAGGCATTCATTGCAAGTGGAATATGCCTAAAAATGATATCCCAGTTGTAACAAATGCCTAAGTGCCCATATCTTCGAATAGAAAATACTAAGTGTTTTCCCTCACTAAATAACCTAATGCTCAAGCAAAGACTGACTATAAACCTAGGGCAGGATGAATGCAGGGTGAGTATTTAGATACATCTTATATCAGAGAAAGAAGAAAATGTTTAAACATCAGTTGTAACATGTTATTAATATGGAGCAGTTAGAGGTCCCACTTGACAACGATTGAAATAATTTCTACATAAAAAAATAAAGTGTCTACAGGGCAGAAATGTGGCATAGCAGGTGAAGCCACTGACTGTGATGCTGGCATTCCACATGAGTGTTTCTTCGTGTCCCGGCTGCTCCACTTCTGATCCAGCTCTCTGCTAATACACCTGAGAAAGCAGCAGAAGATGGCCCAAGTACTTGGGCCCCTGCACCCACATGGGAGACCTGGATGAAGCTCCTGGCATCAGCCTGGTCCAGCTCTGGCCATTGCGGCTATCTGGGGAGTGAACCAGCAGATAGAAAATCTCTCTATCTCTGTCTCTCCCTCTCTTTCTGTGACTTTGACTTTCATAATAAATAAAGAAATCTTAAAAAAAAAAGTAAAGTGTCTAGATGCCGGAAGGCAGTGGAAGATGACCCAAGTTCTTGGGCCCCTGTAACATGTATGGAAGACCAGGATAGAGTTCCTGGCTCCTGACTTTGGCCTGGCACAGACATTGCTATTGTGGCCATTTGAATAGTCAACTGTCAAATGGGAGATCTATTTTTCTCTCTGTCTCTCCCTCTCTGTTTCTCTGCCTTTTAAATAAATAAATAAATCTTTAAAAAGTGAAGTGACTATAAAGGATTTTAGCAGAATGAAAAATAAATGTGTGTGAGCCCTTAATTATATTCAAAGAGGAAATATCTTAAAAATATTACTTCAGGTGGCTGGCATTGTGGCATATCCAGCATCCTATATGGGTACTTGTTTGAGTTCCAGCTGTTGCACTCCCAATCCAGCTCCCTGCTAATGGCCTAGGAAAGCAGGAGAAGGATAGCCCAAGTGTTTGAGGCCTGGCACCCATGTGGGAAACCCGGAAGAAGCTCCTGGTTCCTGGCTTTAGCCTGGCCCAGCCCCTGGCATTGCAGCCATTTGTGGAATGAGTCAGTGGATGGAAGAGATTTTCTCTCTCTCTCTCTCTGAATTTCAAATAAACAAATAAATTTTAAAAATATTATTTTTGCCATCAGAAGTGCTTATTATACCAAATAATTCTTAATATTATTCTGAAATTTGGTAAAAGAGGAAACAAGCATTTATCCTCCCCTTTAGAAGGGACAGCAGTCACCTCTAATTTAAATGTGAATCCTCCTAATTACCAAATATATAAAGCCAACAAATATTAAAGCAAAAACAGAATTAGAAACAATTACCACCTATAAGGAAATAATTGCTCCAGGTAAGGTTTGTTAAGGATTAAGAAACATTAGGAAAAAGTTTGATAGGAATCAAGGCATATACATAATGTTAAAGTTTTACTCCGTATTAATTTCTTTTTTTAAAAAATATTTATTTGAAATTAAGAGTTAGCATGAGAGCACTTTCATCATCTGGTTCATTCCCCAGATAGCTGCAATGGGCAGTCGTGGGACAGGTGGAGTGGAATCCAAAAGTCAGGAACTCCATCCAGGTTTCCCATATAGATGGCAGGGGCCCAAGCACTTGGGTCATATTCCCCTGCTTTTTCCCAAGCTATTAACAGGGAGCTGGGTCAGAAATGGAGCAACCAGGACTCAAACCAGCCCCCATATGGGATGTGTTGTCACAGGCTGGCCCTCACATACTACTTTCTGATTGCAAAGAGAAAGAATATACCTTGACAAAGGAGAGATGTTGCTGTCATTACCAAACCAATGGCTAAAACATCACATCATCCTAGTACAGTCTGATGTTATGAAAGTGAAAGTGTTAGCTATGAAGTGTTACTGTAAAAAGTGTTTATTTGAATCAAATCAAGCCTTTAGACCTATCTTCCAGTTTATAGGAAATCCAGAGGATGGAGGGTCAAGCTAAAGGACACTGTAAAAAATACAGCAAGTTCAGGATATGAGACATTATGTAAGACATATGGCCTGGTCTCTTCAAAATATCAATGCTATGAAACAGAAAAGGATGAGATGGGAAAACAATTTTATAGTAAAATACACTACAAAGATAAATAATGCAGTGAATAAACCCTGATTTGAATCAGGTTCAAAAACAGCTACAACATATATGTTAGACTTGTATTCTGAACAAAAATATTCACTTCTCCTTTTTTTATATTCACAGATTTTATTCACCACTAATAATAATATTCAACAAAAAGTAGGAAGACCACAGTTCCACAATAGTATAAACACGAGCTAAAAATGACAATCATATCCTAAAATGATCATTTAACTCCTATACATTATTCTGTATTCTATATTAGCTGCCACATATCAGAAAATGATTTGTCTTTTTGAGACTAATTTTGCTAAGGATAATGATTTCCAGTTGCCTCTCCTTTTTTTTTTCACAACAAATGCAGCTACAAATTCTAGACATTAGAAGTAAAACAGACATAAGATTCTGAAATGAGGAAAGAAAGCAGAAAGGCTAGGGCTTCAGAACCTAAGGCATGAAATACTGGCAATTCCCTTTTTTTAATTTTTATTTCACCATATATGCTTGACTGGATGACAGAGAAGCTAGAAATGGGCCTATCCCTATTAGTCAAGGTGATGTCAGCAGAGGCCAAGTGGGAAACCTGAATTTCCTCTCCAACCCTGGCAGTCACAAGGCAACATTCTGTTTCCTTCATTGGCATGATGTCAGAAGAGGCCTAATAAAACAGTGAATTTAAGTAACATCCATAAATTCAAATATAATATGAAAGCTATTCAGAGTACAATAACAATGCACCCATCTTACTCAGAAACAGTAAAATCTCAACTTGAATAATAAGATCAACAGAAGGAACAATATGATAATACCAGTATTGTATTATCTAGCAAGGATTTTACAGTAATCATAAAAATGCTTCTGTGAGCAAATACAAAGACATTTGATACAATTGTAAATGAGCACATCTCTACAAAGACATAAAAAATATAAAGAACCAATTAGAAATATTAGATTTGAAAAATAAACACAATGGATGGACTGAAGAGCAGAATGGCAAGGACAGAGGAAAGAATCAATGAACTTAAGACCAATGGGATACCTATAGAATAATAGAATACCTAAAAACAGAATTACCTGTGGGACTATAACAAAAGATCTGGCATCCATTTCATCAGAGTCCCAACTAGAGACTTAGAGAAGGAAATTAGTGATGAAAATTTTTCTCAATGTAATGGAAGGCATTAAATTACAGATTCAAGGATTTGGGCTAATCCTAATGAGGATTTACACAAAGAAATACTAAGACAAATCATTGTCAAACTTATGAAAACTATATATGTCAGGTGGGTGAGTGTGATGAAAGCAGCCATATGGGGGTGGGAATTTAGCCCTAGCAGTTAGGAAATTTGCATCTCCAGGCTGATACTATTACTTGGCTGTAGTGAACATGGAAGTGCAGGTATCTCTTTCATATGATGATTTAATTTTCTTACAGTGTATACCCAGAGTTGACATAACTGGGTCATATGGTAGATTTATTTTTAGTGCTTCTGTGGAGCCAATATACTGTTCTCCATAATGGCTATACTAGTTTGCAGTTCCACTAACAGTATGTAAGGATTCTCTTTTTTCTACATCCTCATCAGAATTTGTTATTTTTTTGTCTTTCTGATAATAGTCACTCTAACTGGAGATGATACCTCATTGTAGTTTTAATTTATATTCTTTGATAGCTACTGATACTGATCATTCTTTCAAATATTTATTTTATTGGGGCTGGCGCTGTAGCCTAGCAGATAAAGCCACCACCTGCAGTGCTGGCACACCATATGGGCATCAGTTAGAGTCCTGCTTGCTCTGCTTCCAATCCAGGTCTCTGCTATGACCTGGGAAAGCAGTGAAAGGTGACCCAAGTTCTTGGGCCGCTGCAGCCATGTGGGAGACCTGGAAGAAGCTCCTGGCCCCTGGCTTCGGCCTGGCCCAGTCTCAGTTGTTGTGACCATTTGGGGAGTGAACCAGCAGATGGAAGACCTTTCTCTCTTTCCCTCTCTCTGTGATTCTAACTCTCAAATAAATGAACAAAATCTTACAGAGTTACAGGGAGCGGGGAGAGCAGAGACAGAGCTTCCATCCACTGGCTTACTCCCCAAGTGGTCATAAGAGAGCCTGTGCTGGGCCAGGCCAAAGCCAGGAGCCAGAAGTTTCATCTGGGTCTCCCACATGGGTGAATGGGCCCAAGGACTTGGACCATCTTTCACTGCTTTCCCAGGGGCATTAGCAAGGAGCTGGATTGGAAGTGGAGCAGCCAGGACTCAAATTGTTGCCCATATGGGATGCTGTAGTAGCCATGCCAGATTTATTTGCTACAACACAGCAAATAACTGAGCATTTAGTCATGTATTTGTGGAACTTTTGTTTTTGTTGGGAAATGTCTATTTGGATTCTTGGCATACTTCTTAAGTAGATTTTTTTTCTTGGTAATCTTTGAGATCTAAAAATACTTTAAATTGGGGCCAGAGCTGTGGTGTAGCAGGTAAAGCTGCCGCCTGCAGTGCCAGAATTCCATATGAGCTCCAGTTCAAGTCCTGGCTGCTCCACTTCCAATCCAGCTCTCTGCTGTGACCTGGGAAAGCAGTGGAAGATGGCCCAAGTCCTTGGGCCCCTGCACCCATGTGGGAGACTTGGAAGAAGCTCTTGGCTCCTGGCTTCGGATTGGCACAGCTCCAGCCATTGTGGCCAACTGGGGAGTGAACCAGCAGAGACCTCTCTCTCTCTCTCTGTCTCTCTCTCTCTCTGTCTGTCTCTCCTTCTCTCTCCACATAGCTCTGACTTTTTTTTTAACTTTTATTTAATGAATATAAATTTCCAGTGTACAGCTTATGGATTACAATGGCTTCCCCCTCCCATAACTTCCCTCCCACCCACAACCCTCCCCTTTCCCGCTCCCTCTCCCCTTCCATTCACATCAAGATTCATTTTCAATTCTCTTTATATACAGAAGATCAATTTAGTATAAAGATTTCAACAGTTTACACCCACATAGAAACACAAAGTAAAACATACTGTTTGAGTACTATTTATAGCATTAAATCAAAATGTACAGCACATTAAGGACAGAGATCCCACATGAGGAGCAAGTGCACAGTGGCTCCTGTTGTTGACCCAACAAATTGACACTCTAGTTTATGGTGCCAATAACCACCCTAGGCTGTCGTCATGAGTTGCCAAGGCTATGGAAGCCTTCCAAGTTTGCCGACTCTGATCATATTTAGAAAAGGTCATAAAAGACAGGGTGAGGATAGTAACCAATGATCCTAAGAGTGGCATTTACCAGGTTTGAACAATTATACAGCATTAAGTGGGGAAGAGGACCATCAGTACACACAGGTTGGGAGTAGAGCCATTGGTGGTAGAGTAGAGGTTATGATTACAAAGGAATGAGGCCCAAGTATACTAGACAGGGTCTAGAACAAAGGACAGAGTCATTATTAGAGGAGCTAAGAAAGGTGCTGTCTAAGCTACAATTAAGTAGCTCTGACTTTCAAGTAGATAAATAAATCTTTTTTAAAAACTTCAAATTTGTATAAGGTGAAAAAGTTTCATTTGTTTCACATATACAGATTTAGGAGAATGGCGATACTTCCCACCCTACTCTCTCTCCCTTATGCTCAGCTCCTCTCTTCTTTTCTTTTTTAAGTTTTACAGTGACACACTTTAAGTTTATTTTCTAATCATAAACTGAACCCTCAACTAAGTAAAAAATTCAACAATCTGTGCCGGCCTGCAGCACAAAGAACTGGGTTTCCTGAAACAGAGAGTGGGAATGCGGTGACAAGGATGCAAAGAATGGAGCCAAGACAAATCCTGATCAAGGCTCGTTTATTCAACAAGTCCAGTAGTATTTAAACATGACCAGTTGTACACAAGAAGGCACCCAGAGGATCTAAAAGACTTTTGGGGTTACAAAGAGTTTCCGATAAAGTTCTTCCTCTTAACAGATCAGGATTTCATTTTTTTTAATGGCCAAATACTATTTCATAGTGTATATATACCACAATTTCTTTATCTAGTCATAAATTGATGGACATCTGTGTTGGTTCCATACCTTATCTACTGCAATTTGAGTGGCAATAAAAATGGAGATACAGATAACTCTTTCATCTGCTGATTTCATTTCATTTGGGTAAATTCCCACGAGTGGGATGGCTGAGTCATATGGTAGTTCTATTTTCAGATTTCTGAGGTATCTGCATACTGCCCTTTGCAATGGCTGTACTAGTTTACATTCCCACCAACAGTGGATTAGGGTGTCTTTTTTTCCCACATTTTCACCAGTATTTAATGTTTTTTGATTTCTGTATGAGAGTCATTCTAACTCAGATGAGATGAAACCTCATTGTGGTTTTTGTTTTTATTTCCCTGATGGCTATTGATCCTGAGCATTTTTTCTTGTGTTTGTTGGCCATTTGAATTTTTCATCCTTTGAAAAATGACTGTTCAATCCTCTTGCCCATTTCTTAACCAGACTATTTGTTTTGTTTTTGAGTTCCTTGAGCTCTTTATAGATTCTAGATAGCAATCCTTTATTAGTCGCATCATTTGCAAATAGTTTCTCCCATTCTGTTGATTGCATCTTTGTTGAGTGTTTCCTTTGCAGTGCAAAAGCTTCCTAACTTGATGTAATCCCATTTGTCTATTTTTGCTTCTATTGCCTGTGCTTTTGGGGTCTTTTCCAAGAAGTCTTTGCCTATTCCAATGTCTTGAAGAGTTTCCCCAATGTTTTCCTCTAGTAGTTTGATAGTATCGAGTGCATATTTAGATCCTTGATCCATTTTGAGTTGATTTTTGGATAAGGTATAAGGTAGGGGTCTTGTTTCATATTTCTGTAAGTATAGATCCAATTGTCTCAGTACCATTTCTTGAAGAGACTGTTATTTCCTTAGGGGTTGATTTTAATTGTCAAAGATTAGTTGGTTGTAGATGCATATTGATTTCTGGGGTTTTTATTCTGTTCCATTGGCCTATATGTCTATTTTTGTGCCAGTACCAGGCTGTTTTGATTTTAACTTCCCTTCTTGAAATCTGAAATTGTGATGTCTCCAGGTTTATTTTTGTTGTTTAAGATTGCTTTAGCTATTCTTGATTTCTTGTGTTTCCATATGAATTTTAACATCATTTTTTTCTATATGTGAGAAGAATATTGTGATTGGGATCATACTGAATCTGTAAATTGTTTTTGATAGTATGGACATTTTGATGATATGAATTCTTTCAATCCATGAACATGGGAGAATTTTCCATTTTATGTGTCTTCCTTTATTACTTTCTTTAATGTTTTATAATTTTAATTGAAGAGATCTTTCACCTTCTTGGTTAATTTTATTCCAAGGTATTTAAATTCTTTTGTAGTTATTGTGAATGAGATTGACCTTACAAGTTGTTTCTCAGCCATAGCATTTTCTGTGTATACAAAGGCTATTGATTATTTTGTATGTGGATTTAATATCCTGAAATTTTACCAAACTCTATTATGAGTTCCAAAAGTCTCTTAGTCTTTTGGTTTCCCTCTTTATAGTATCATGTCATCTGCAAGAAGGGATAATTTAAAATAATAATTTTTAAATAAGCCAGACCCTAAAAGACAAATGTAATGCTGGCTATGGGTTTGTCATGTATTGCATTAATTGTGCTAAGGAATGTTCTTCTATATCCAATTTGCTTAAGGTTTTTATCATGAAAGCATTATGGGTAAAACAGTGTTAGAGAAAAGATTACCTTGATTCTTTGTCTCACATGGAAGAAGTATCTCAAAGCAGAAAAGTCAGAGAGAAAAAGCAAGATTTATTTAAATCAGAGGCCTTATGACAGAGTGGCCAGGAGTGGGGCTCTGAGAGGCAAAACCCAAAAGGACTGTTGGTAGTGGTGTTTTTAAGCACAATTTTAGGGAAGAAAAAATAAAATTTGACAATCAGCTTTACTTTCAGTTATAAGGCAAGGCCTAAATCCATTAAAAGAACTGATCTTTAATCTTATTTGCCCTGTCTGGCTTACTCATGATAAAACAAAAAACCCATCTGGGGTGGAATAGGTAACTTTTTTTAAAGAATTATTTTATTTATTTGAAAGACGGAGTTACAGAGAGAGGTAGAGAGAGAGAGAGAGAGAGAGAGAGAGAGAAGCCTTTCATTCTGCTGGTTCATTCCCCAAATGACCACAGTGGCCAGAGCTGAGCTGATCTGAAGCCAGGAACCAGGAGCTTCTTCTGGGTCTCCCACAGAGATGCAGGAGCCCAAGGACTTGGGCCATCTTTTACTGCTTTCTCAGGCCATAGCAGAGGGTTGGATCGGAAGTGGAGCAGCTGAAACTCGAACTGGTGCACATATGGGATTCTGGCGTTGCAGCCCAGGTCTTTAACCTACTGCACCACAGCGGCAGCCCCAGTAACTTGGTTTTACAGTGAACTGTGAGCTCAGAAGGGTGGAATCATCACTCCCTTGCTGTTCTCATGATAAAATTGGAAGCTCCCAAGGAGTGGGGCAGGAACTTTTGACCTTGCTAAAGATAACTTTTGCAGGAAGCAAGTATTTTGCACCCTCAATTCCACCAGGACCAACCTGACTACCTATTAACCAGTCTGACTCCTCACAAAAGGATGTTTATTTTATTAAATGCTTTATTTGCATCTATTGAGATAATCATATGGTTTTTGCTGTTCAATTTGTTAATGTGACGTACCACATTTATTGATGTGTGTGTGTGTTGACTCATCCTTGCTTGATCCAGGTAGATGGTTTTTCTGATATGTTGTTGGATTCAGTTAGCTAGTATTTTGTTGAGGATTTTTGCATCTATGCTCTTCAGTGATATTGATCTATGGTCCTCTTTCTTTGTTGTATCTTCTGGTTGTGGAAATAAGGTGATGCTGGACTCATAGAAGGCATTTGAGAGGATTCCCTCCTTTCCAGTTGTTTTGAATAGTTTGAGATGAACTGGAATTAGTTGTTCTTGAAACGTTTGGTAGAATCTAGCACTGAAGGCATTGGTCCTGGGCTGTTTTTTGTTGGGAGGGTCTTTATTAGTGATTCAATACCCATCTTGGATATTGGTCTGTTTAGGTTTTTATGTCTTCATGACTCCATTTTGGTAGATTTCACGTATCCAGAGATCTATTCATTTCTTTTAGATTTTCCAATTTGTTGGCATCTAGCTGTTTGTAGTAATTTGTGATAATTCATTTTATTTCTGTAGTATCCATTGTACCATCTGCTTTTAAATTTCTGATTTTATTAATTTGGGTCTTCTCAAATTTTTTGGTTCGTTGGGCCAATGGTGTATCAATTTTGTATTTAAAAGATAACAGCTGTTCACTTCACTGATCTTTTGAATTATTTTGTTGGTATTAATTTAGCTTACTTCTTCTCTAATTTAATTATTTCTTTCCTCCAACTAATTTTGAGTTAGATTTGTTGTTGTTTTATAGTTCCTTGTGATGCATTGTTAGATAACTTATTTGACACTTTTCCAATTTCTTGATGTAGAAACTAATTGCTTTAAACTTCCCTCTTAACACTGCATTTGCTCTATCCGACAGGTTTTGATATGTTTTGTTGTTATCTTAACTCATTTCCAGGAATTTTTTGATTTCCATTATGATTTCTTCTATGACCCAGTGTTCATCAGGAGCATGCTTTTCAGTCTTCATGTGTTCACATATTTTCTGGAGTTTCTTAAGTTGTTAATTTCTAGTTTCATTCCATTGCATTCTGAAAAGATGCATGGAATGATTTTCATTTTTAATGCAATTTTGACTTTAATTCAAATAGAGGTATGATATAATAACAGTATCTTCAGTCATCCAGATGTAATTGCTAAATGTAAAGTGGGTAAAGCAAATAAGATAAATGTGTCTAAACATAATCTTTGGTACTCTTAGCACTTTATATTCTATAGAAAAACTCTTTGGGTTTGCTAACATATGTCCATTTTTTAAAAAATTGTTGAGGCTTGTTTTATGACCTAGCATACAGTCTACCTTAGAGAACATTCCATGCGCTGATCAAAACAATGTGTGTTCTTCAGCTGTGGGATGAAATGTTCTATAGCTATCAGTTAGGTCCATTTAATCTGCAGTGTCCATTAACTCTGTCATTTCTTCATTGATTTTTTTGTTTAGTTTCTGTCAATTGATAAAAGTAGGGTGTTGATGTTCCCCCATTACAATTGTGTTGGAGTCTTGGTCTTCTTTTAGTTCCATTAACATTTGTTTTAACTGTGTAGGTGCCTTGGCACTGGGTGCATATACATTTACTATAGTCATGTCTTCCTGTTGAATTGATCCCCTAATAATTACATAATGCCCTTCTTTGTCTCTTTTAACAATTTTGTGTTAAATTCCTTTTTTTCTGATATCAGGGTGGCTACTTGTATACTCTTTTTATTTGCTTCCATTAGCATGAAATATCGTTTTCCATCCTTTCACTTCAGTCTGTGTGTATCTTTGTTGGTGAGGTGTGTTTCCTGCTGGCAGAAAATAGATGGGTCTTTTTTTTAAATTCTTTCAGCCAATTTGTATCTTTTAATTAGAGAATTAAGTCCATTTATAGTCAAGGTTACTATTGATAATAATGAATTGGTCCTGCCATTTTCCCATAAATATTCTTAAATATTCACAGGGAACAAGGTATCCACTCTCAGCCCCATGAGGCTGCTCCATGTACAGAAGGAGTCGAGGCATTTCCAGAGCCAGCTGCCTTTCAGTGTTCCACCATGGCAGGTTGAGTACAGACATAAGTGATATGGGGCGGGGCACTTCACAGGCTTAAGTGAGCACCCAAACCCCTGCCAACCTTCCAGGCCACACTCAAAGTTAGTGGGGACCATGGATGTATTCCCTCAGATAAAATGCCCTAGTCACATGCTTATGAGCCACAGCAGCCTATACTCAGTTTTTAAGATGGCACTTTTTCAGAGCTATTCACCAGGAGTCCTTATTGGGGTGGGGAGATGGGAAGCAGGAAATGAGCTCTTGTTTCACAGGGTTAGGTGGGCACCCTGAACCCCACTAGCACTCCAGATTGGACTCAAAGTCCATGTGGTCTGCAAGGTTCTCACTCAAGCAATATCACCAGTGAGATATGCTGCTGTGGTCTCTTCTCATTTCTCCAATGAGAAGATAGTGTCTCCTGATGCTGATTCTGATACTGGTAGGAATGGAACAGAGGAGCACTGCTCACTGTTTGCTGCTGAGTATGGCACTCTGCAGGAGTCGGGGAGGGAAAAAACCAATGTGGCTTCTCTGGCTCAAGCCTGGCAGTTGCTCAGACCAAAATCAGCTCCCCAGGCTGACATAAAAGTAGGTGTGTGACTGTGGAACTCCTTCTCAGCTAAAACTTCAAGTGACTGAGGGCACAGTGATTTCTTCCTACCTTATCATGGTACAATGGCTGCTCACAGCTGGCAGCTGGCAGCTGGCTTCGTCTCATAGTTGGTTGCCACAGTGTTTCTGTCTTCTCTCCAGTTGTATCATGGAGTCTTCACTGTTTGTTTAGTTCTTCATTGAAAATTTCCATCAGTCAGGCCTCTGGAAACGTAGTCCTTCCCTTGTTCTTTTCATATTCCAGAGCAGCTGAAGTTGGCGTGGCTACAGCCTACTATTCAACCGTCTTGGAACCTCCCTGTCTTTGAGTTTTTTGTGGTTATCACATATTCTATATATTAATCCTTTGTCAGATGAACAGGGTGAAAAATCCTTACCATTCAGTGGATTTTCACTTCACTCTGTTTATTTTTTCTGCTGCTGTGCATAAATTTCTTAATTTGACATAATCCAATTTTTGTTTTTTGCCTGAGCTTTTGGAATCTTCTCCCAAGATTCATTTCCTATGTCAATGTCCTGAAGCATTTTCCCATATTTTCTTCTAGTAGTTTCATGTCTTACTTTTATTTCCTTATTTTATTTATTTGAAAAGCATAGAGAACAATACACACACACACACACACACAGATCATCCACCATAGATGATTTACTACCTAAATGTCCACAATAGCCAGGACTGGGCCAGTCTGAAGTCAGAAGCCTGGAACTTAATCCAAGTCTCCCACATATTTGGCAGGGATTCAAATAATTAGGCCATCACCCGCTGCCTTTCATGGTGTCCATTAGCAGGAAACTAGAAGTAGAAGCAGAGCTGGGACTGGAACCCAGGCATGTTGATATGGAATGCAGATATCCCAATCAGCATCTTTTAGGCCACTGATCCATTTTGAGATTTTTTTTTTATTTTTAAGTGTTTATTTATTTTTGAAAGGCAGAGAGACAGAGAGAGATCTTACATCTGCTGGTTTATTCTCAAGTGGCCATGACTGCTGAGGCAGTGATGGGCCTAAACCAGGGAGCAGTAACTTTATTCGGGTCTCCCATGTGAGTTGCAGGGTCCAAGTACTTGGGCCATCTACTGTTTTCCAAGATGAATTATTGGTAGGGAGCTGTATTGGAAGTAGAGCAGCTGGAACACAAACTGTCACAAATATGAAATGCCAGTGTCACAGGTGACAGCTTAATCTACTGTGGCATGATGCTAGTTCCCTGAGTTTATACAGTGTCAGAGACAGGAGTCAGTTTTCATACTTCTGCGCATGTATATCCAATTTTCTTGTAACTATTTATTGAAACATGCTTTGTCCATGGCATGTTTTTGGAAACTTCATCAAAGATTTGGTGGCTGTAGATGTACAGATTCATTTTTGGCATAATTATCCTGTTCCATTGCTCTGTGTGTTTGTTTTTATTCAGTACCATGCTGTTTTCATTACAATAGCTCTGCAGTTTGTCTTGAAATCTGGTGGGTAATGATTCTAGACTTGTTCTTTTTGTAAAATATTAATTTGGCTACTCATGGGCTTTAGTGCTTTCCTAAGAATTTTAGGATTCTTTTCTAGTTCTGTGAAGAATATTCTTGGTATTTTTGTGGGGGATTATGTTGAATAGGTAAATTAATTTTGGTAGTACAGGTATTTTAATAATATTAATTGTTCCAATACTCATCTTGAAATGCAATTATTTTTGATTCTTCTCTATGGAAAATGAGGCCAAACACTGGGGACTCCAATTTGGCCATCTTTATCTCTCTAAGTGCATTTTTACCTACTATATTTTCTACTTTGACGAGTTTATCAGGATATAACTTCATCATAATCTTCTGCAGCATTAACCACTGTACATCAACAAATTAGATGATATACAAGAACATGAAAATTATTACAAACTACCAAAACTGACTCTAGAAAAAATAGACAATTTAAATAAACATATGCTATGGTTTTGATGTTTATTGTTCCACAAGAGTTCTTGAGTTGGAGGCTTCATCTCCAGTGTGGCAATGTAAAAGATGGTGGGAATTTTATTCATTTTTTAAGATTTATTTTATTTATTTGAAAGAGTTACAAAGTGAGGTAGAGACAGAGAGAGAAGTCTTTCATCCGCTGGTTCACTCCCCGGATGGCCACAATGACCGGAGCTGTGCTGATATTAAGCCAGGAGACAGGAGCTTCTTCTGGGTCTCCCACGTGGGTGCAGGGGCCCAAGGACTTGGGCCATCTTGTACTGCTAGCCCAGGCTATAGCTGGATCAGAAGAGGAGCAGCTGGGACTAGAACCGGCACCCATATGGGATGCCAGCATTTCAGGCAGGGGCTTTAACCCACTGTGCCACAGTGCCAGCCCCTGAAATTTTATTCTATTTTTTGTTTTCTTTCTTTTTTAAATACAGATTCCTTGGCCTCACCCAGAATCTGAATTATCAGGGATTGGCAGTCTACATTTTTTTTAAAAAAAGATTTAATTCATTTATTTGAAAGGGCCACAGGGTGGGGGAGAGACAGAGAGAGAACTTCATCCACTGGCTCAAATTGGAGTCCCCAGTGTTTGGCCTCCTTTTCCATTGAGAAGAATAAAAAATAATTGCATTTCAAGATGACCCCAAATGACCCCAATGGCCAGGGATAGGCCAGCCCAAAGCAAGGAGCCAGGAGCTTCTTCCAGGTCTCCCACATGGGTGCATGGGACTTGGGCCATCCTCCACTGCTTTCTCAGGCACATTAGCAGGGAGCTAGATTAGAAGCATCTGGGATCAAACTGGACCCATATAGGATGGCAGTGTCACAGGTGGTGGCCTTTTCCATCACACCACAATACTGGCCACATTGTTGTGGGAATTTAAGAGGTGGCACTTAGTCAGAAGTAAATCATTAGGGGCACTGCCCTTGGGAGGAATTAAAGTGTTTTTTGTGAGACTCCTGTTTAGTTCTCATGAGAGGATTTTTTTTTTTAATTTTAAGTTATGTTATGCAACTTTCATATATTTCATATATACAGATTTAGGAACATAGTGGCACCCCCCCCTTCTTACCTACCCACACTCCAACCCTTCCTCCCCCTCCATCTCAGATTCCCACTCCTAATTTTTACAATGATCTATTTTCAGTATACTTAGTGATCATATGGTTAACCCTACTCTAAGTAAAAGAGTTTAACAAATAGTATGAAGACAAAGAGAAGAGAAGAGAAGAGAAGAGAAGAGAAGAGAAAAGAGGAGGATTATTTAAAAAGAGCTAGCCTGACCTCTGATTTACAGTCTATCTTCTTATTTCACAATTTGATCTCTCCCTCTTACTGCCACCATTTTGATGCCATTTATCATGAGAATTTCATCACTGTCAAGTAGAAGTCAGAATCCTATCCTTTACCTTACAAATGGGAGCTACATAAATATCTTTTCTTTAGAAAATTCTCAGCCTCAGGTATTTCAATAAAATAATGAAGAAAAACAAATTAATATATAATGAATAAAGATATTAAATTAGAGATTAAACACCTGGGAGATGGCAGCAAGGTGGCGGAATATGAAGGGAGCACACTGATAATCCGGGAAGAGACAGTTTAATAAAAGTGGAAGTACTGCAGGTTCAGGGAAAAGTAGGGGAAGAAACAGCAGAGGAAACTCTTCTGGAACTAGTGATTCACTGTGGACCTGCAAGGAGAGCGTGGGAGCCCAAGTTCGGGACACCAGTGGCAGACTCAACACACCAGCGCTGGAACGCGATGTGAGCCGAACCTCAATAGCCCGAGACACCAGCGGGCAAGCAGAAAGAGGAGGCTAGAGGGAACGAGGCTTGAAACTATGTGGGGAAAAGCTCACCAGGCTAACTAGAAGAGAGATAGGAAAAAAATAAAAAAGTGACCGATACAGACAAAAGTTTCTCTCTCTCCGCTCACCTCTCAAAGGCGAGCAAGACAAAGAGCAGGCGCCATTTTGGAGATAAGTCATAAGCAGGGCGACCTCAGGTCTGCACTGGCCCTGAGCCTAGCAGAAAAACCTGATTCTGGGGGGAGGGGTGAAATAACAGGAGATTAGCATCTAACTTGGCAACCCAGAGGGAGACTGCAGGAGAATTGGAGCCCACACCGAGGGCAGCAGAGATTACCTGTGTGATCCTTGGGAAAGAGCTTCCGATCTCTGGCTCCTGTGGGTATATCAATCGCCTGCTAACTACCTCCAATTACGTTCAGCTGTGCGTTCAGCAGTGCGGAATTCCTTCCCTTTTGAATAAAAAAAAAGAATGAAAGAAAGAGAGATTTACCACACCTAACCTGGGAGTGTCACCTTTGGCACACCCTCAACCCTGAGGAACCAAACAGAGCTCTCAGGCCACACTCATCTCAAGCCTCTAAGGCTCCATCAAAAGCAGACAGAACACTTAATATAGAGCCATAGTATAACAAGAAAAAACACCACAGTGAAGAAACCAAATATCTCCAACATGCCAAACAACAAACGCAAAAACTGAGGTAACAAGAACAAGGAAGAAACTATGATGCCCCCAAATGAAAAAGACACCCCAATTCAAGATTATGAAGATGATGAGATAGAAGAAATGCAAGAAGCAGATCTCAAAAAATTGATAAGAACATTAAGAAGTTCTCAAAAACAAATTTCTGAACTACAGAAATCCTTAATGGACAAGATAGAAAATCTCTCTTGTGAAAATGAAATATTAAGGAGGAATCAAAATGAAATGAAACAACTAGTGGAACAAGAAACTCTGATAGTGACGAGAAATCATAATGAAATGAAGAATTCAATAGATCAAATGACAAACACATTAGAGAGCCTTAAAAACAGAATGGGCGAAGCAGAAGAGAGAATATCAGACTTAGAAGACAGAGAACAGGAAAGGAAACAGGCAAACCAAAGAAAAGAAGAGGAAATTAGAAATTAAAAAAATATTGTCCGGAATCTACAGGATACTATGAAAAAACCAAACATTCGGGTTCTAGGAGTTCCTGAAGGCATGGAGAGGGAGAAGGCATTAGAAGGCCTTTTCAGAGAGATACTAGCAGAAAATTTCCCAGGTTTGGAGAAGGACAGAGGCATCTTAGTACAGGAAGCTTATAGAACCCCTAATAAACATGACCAAAAGAGATCCTCACCACGACATGTTGTAATCAAACTCACCACAGTGAAACACAAAGAAAAGATCCTAAAATGTGCAAGAGAGAAACGTCAGATTACTCTCAGAGGATCTCCAATTAGACTCACAGCAGACTTCTCATCAGAAACCCTACAAGCTAGAAGGGAATGGCGAGACATAGCCCAGGTACTAAGAGAGAAAAACTGCCAGCCCAGAATATTATATCCTGCAAAGCTCTCATTTGTGAATGAAGGTCAAATTAAGACTTTTCATAGCAAACAGAAACTGAAAGAATTTGTTGCCACTCATCCTGCCCTGCAATAGATGCTTAAAGATGTGTTACACACAGAAACACAGAAACATGGTCACCAATATGAAAGAAGGTAAAGGAAGGAAACCTCACAGCAAAAGATCACAGGAAGCTCAATTTCTCTTTGACATAGAATTAAACTTTGATGCTCTGTTAAAGCAATGTGTTAAAGTAATCCGTTATGTTCTCTTGATGTCTGTTAAATTCTAATTGTTCAAAAACAGCTGAATTTTTATTAAGAGCTATGGGTTATGTAAATATGTGCTTATTTTCAAAGATTTGAATAATCACCTTGTAACAATGATCAAATTTGGTCTATGTTATATCATGATTTTAAGGAATCTTATTTCAACCAGTTATTTTGGATTTTGAGCCTTCTTGACATTCTTGACAGGCATTCAAAAAATAAAAGTTTCAAACAATCTGGACTCTAAAATTTCCAGTAAATCCTGGGCCCAACTGAAAAAATCGAAGGACCTATGTCTCTCATCTTATAGAGACACCAACTAATCAGGCTATTTGGATTATATTAGAAGTACTGTCAAGATGTGACGTGGTACTAAATTTTAAGTTTCTATAATGGAAAATGCTATTAATACAAATGTTTGAGAAATAAAAAGTCTAATGATCTTGTGTTACTAGACATGATAGTTATCTTAATGAGAAAGCCCCAGAGGCTTAAAGGGTTAAATACTTGTAAAATCCTACAGGTGCTTTCAAAAATACTGTGAAGTAAGCAAGTGCCTCTTATTGGTTGATAGGTTAATAATTTCAAACATGGCAACTTAAAGTCTTTTGTCATCCACAGTTATATATGATTTTCTGCTCATAAAACTAAAGCATTGTTGGTTCTGTGTTTAGCTGTCCTCCTATAGGTTCCTATGGACTTTTTCCAGCCACTTCTATTGTATTCAGTACTTTGGGATGGCTCTGTAAACAGATGAAGCCAATAATGTATTAACAGTACCAACTGAGAGAAAGTATGGTTAACTGAGGTTACTAAAAACAAAAAGCAATTCAAATCAATTGGCAATCTACAAAAAGACTTAAAGATTTTATAAGCTATTACTAAAATTGATATATTTGTGTATTATGTTATGTTATATGTGTGTACATATTGTATGTCCACATAGGAAAATTTTATTAAGAGTTTTATTTTAATTGGCTTATAGATAAGATTGTCCACAAATTTAAGCTGCTAAAATTAATCAAAGATACATTTTAATTCATGTGACCTGAATCTGCATCATGTGTTTTATATTTGTTGGTAGAAAGAAACTTAAAAACATTTTAGATGGTTGTGCTTAAGTTTACTGGCTAAACAAACTACACCATGTTAGATATTTAAGAGGTGTTTCCAAATACATGATTCTTAAAATTTCTAGAAGGCAGTGGACCTTCTGGGAAATGTTTTCTTAAGTTGTTATCTAATGGTTGAAACGGTTTGCTAAGTATTCATGTGATATTGCGATTGTCAGCAAGCGATCTAGGACTTGCTCCCTCATTTCTCTATTCTAAGCCCAACTTGTTCTTTCATTTCTCTATTCTCTTCAAGGTAGGAAACTAATTCTATTATGAAGGAATCTGTAGGACGCACAATTTAATCTTTAGACCTTATAAAAGAGATGGCTAACATTTTTCTGTAATAGCATAGCCAAAATAAGAGCTTAAATAATAATCTCATAGCTAGATTCACTTCGCCATCAGCGAAGTAAGCAGTAAGTAGAAAAAACCTCCCTTTCAGTCCAAAGGGAAAGAAAGTTTTAAAGTGAGAATATAATTTTCCTCATGGGTAAGTATGAATTAACAGCCAGACCGAATTTATTCAGAGAAAATAATTCGTAGAGGTGGATGACCAACTGCCTGCATGCACATTGATGGAACACATGACAGAAGGCCCTGACCCCCAGGGGACAGGCCTTTATAAGGAAGGCTAGTGATGGGTGCAGGTTAGGGGACAGCAGGTGGAGGGGAATTCTTGGAACTGGGCGGGGCCTTGGGAACCCGGAAAAGAATGAAGAACGGGGTATGAAGGCAATAGGGTGTGAGACCCAATTGAGATTTAAAGGCACGGAATACATTCCAAAGTTTATCTGTCTTTTGGGCAATGAGCAAGAATAGCTGAGGCTTATGTCCTTGTTCCATCAAAGTCTATTAAATTAACACATTACATCAACAAAGGAAAAAAGCAAACAAATGCATGATTCTTTAAACTGGTGTAGAAAAAAACATTTGATAAAATTCATACCTTCTGAATAAAAACACCCAATAAACTAGAAAAATGGGACATTTTCAACTTGTCATATAGCAAAGCTAGCCTTATACTTAATAGAGAAAGACTGAAGGCTTTCCTTATGAGACCAAGAGCAAGATAAGTCTGTCTTCTCTTACTAATTCCACTCAACAACATACTGGAGGATGCTTGCAGGAGAATTAGGGAGAAAAAAAGGCATACACAATGGAAAAGAATAAATATATCAGTCCATAGATGATATGATTTTATATATATATATAATACTAAAGAGTGCACTAAAACTATTATAACTAAGAAAATTTTAGCAAATTTACAATATACAATATCAATACAAAATATTCATTTTGTTCCTATTCTGTTGCAGTGAATAGCCTGAGTTTTAAAGTTTTTTTTTTTTTGACAGGCAGAGTGGACAGTGAGAGAGAGAGAGACAGAGAGAAAGGTCTTCCTTTTGCCGTTGGTTCACCCTCCAATGGCCGCCGCAGCTGAAGCGCTGCGGCCAGCACATTGCACTGATCCGAAGCCAGGAGCCAGGTGCTTCTCCTGGTCTCCCATGCAGGTGCAGGGCCCAAGCACCTGGGCCATCCTCCACTGCCTTCCCGGGCCAGAGCAGAGATCTGGCCTGGAAGAGGGGCAACCGGGACAGAATCTGGCACTCCGACCGGGACTAGAACCTGGTGTGCTGGCGCTGCAGGCGGAGGATTAGCCTATTGAGCCGCGGCGCTGGCCTAAGTTTTAAAGTTTTAAAAATTCCATTTCCAATGGCATTAAAAGCATAAGATACTTATGAATAAATTTAAAGAAAATATTTGAAATTATACTTCAAAAATGGCAAAACATTATTGAAAGAAATAAAAGAATACTTAAAGAAATTGTCCATGGACTGGAAGATAATATTGTTAAGTTGACAATATGAAATTGATCTAAATAGTCAACATAATTTCTCTCATAATTTCATCTCCCTTTCTTAGAGAAATTATTTTCTAATTCGCATGTAAATTAAAGGAGTATGGAGTAAATATCGATAAGAAATTAATCTTGAAAATAAACAAAATTGAAATGACTCACATTTTCTAATTTCAAAACATACTACAAAGTATCTTCTATTTACTATGTCACTGCTGAATCTAGAAAGAAGCACCCAGAAGTCATAAAAGTCATGATCCTTTAATCTCTCATCTACAGATAGAAGACCTGTAAGTTGAAGGGGCTTAGCACTCTGGTGATTTATAATCAACAACTATTTTTCCTGACACAAAGTAAGATATCTAGAAAATTACTGCAATAGTCAAACTAAAAAAACACTCCATTTAGAAGAGAGAACTGTTGGCTCACTTGAGGGGAGATCTCTTGGCTTTGAGATGCAGGATTTTGATAAGATGGCAGAATTTACTCCATAGAAGAGAAAACAACATTCCTTTTATTAGACATTCCATCAACAAAATTAATTTTGGATTCCACTGAAAATCTATTTCCATAACCTAATTTTTGTCAAAGCAATGATAAAATTAAAGAAGATACACTGTTTGTAACAAGGCAACTACATTTTAATTCTACTCAAAACAACTAAAAAAAAATAGATTACCATCTGCAAACCAAGGCTTATCATTTAAATCTGCTATGTCTACTGCGTCCTTTTACAACAAAAATAAATGGTACCCCAATCTATTGGAGACAAAGCTAAAAAGAGAGCATAGATCCACTTGTCTAAAAACTAATGATGAAGAGAAATATTTTCCTAGTGTGATAGAAAACCTGCAGGGAAAACCAGTCTGCTATAAGAAGAATTAAAATCCACAGAAGAGTTTAACTGCTGGTGTAATGGGTTATGACACTGCCTGCAATACCAGCATCCCATATGGGTGCTGGTTTGAGTCTCTGGCTGTTCTAATTCCTATCCAGCTCCCTGGTTTTTGTTTGTTTGTTTGTTTGTTTTACAGGGAGAGTGGACAGTGAGAGAGAGACAGAGAGAAAGGTCTTCCTTTTCTATTGGTTCACCCCGCAATGGCCACTGTGGCTGGAGCGCTGCGGCCAGCGCACTGCGCTGATCCGAAGCCAGGAGCCAGGTGCTTCTCCTGGTCTCCCATGCGGGTGCAGAGCCCAAGCACTTGGGCCATCCTCCACTGCACTCCCTGGCCACAGCAGAGAGCTGCACTGGAAGAGGAGCAACTGGGACAGAATCCGGCGCCCCAACCGGGGCGCCGGTGCCGCAGGCGGAGGATTAGCCTATTGAGCCACGGCACTGGCCCCAGCTCCCTGTTAATGCCCCTGGGAAAGCAATGAAAGATGCTCCAAATCCTTGGGCCCCTGCACCATGTGGGAGACCTGGGTGAAGCTCCTGGATCTGGGTTTCAGTCTGGTCCAGTTCAAAGTTCCTGGCTCCTGCATTTGATCTGACCCCATCTTGGCTGTTGCAGCCATTTGGGGAATGAGCGAGTGGATGGAAGGTCTCTCTCTCTCTCTCTCTCGCACTCTCTCTCTCTCTCTCTCTCTGTTTCCAATTCCACTTTTCATATAGACAAAAAGTAAAATAAATCTTCTTTTAAAGTGTTAAACTGCTAAGTATCTATCAAGTTATGAGCACATCAAGCCTATATCAAGGAACTAAAAGTTCCAAGCAAAATCAAGTAGCCACTTGTGGAGAAAGAGAATGATTACTGTTCAATGGAAAACAATGTGAATCATCCTTGAATTTTAAAGCCAAAAAATAAAATCACAAGCTACAATCCAGGGTAGAGCTATAATTCTGTTAGTAGAAAAAAATCCTGTCTTAGAAAATTGTGTCTGGAAAATAAACCACCACTGGGACACACCCAAATGAATGAATCAAAAGTGATTGAAGATTCTGATGTAGAGACTGTTAATGAAAGAAAAACCTATGAGGAAGAGCAAGTGCCAAGGTGCTTGTCACTAGCAAAGGAGTGAGGAAAGTATGGTTCTCTTCTAAGACTTGTACCTATGAAATACATGAAATCTGTGCTCTTTATATTAATAAAAAAATTTTTGAAAAGAAATTGGACACTGAAATATCAAGAACAGGAAGTAAAAATTGTGGAGGCCAGCACTGTAGGATAATAGGCTAAGCCTCTGCCTGCAGCGCCGGCATCCCTTATGGTGACCAGTTCATGTCTCCGCTGCTCCTCTTCCTATCCAGCTCTCTACTTATGGCCTGGAAAAGCAGTAGGAGACGGCCTGAAGCTTGGACCTCTGCACCTGCGAGGGAGACCCAGAAGAAGCTCCTGGCTTCTAGTTTCAGATAGGTCCAGTTCCGGCTATTTAGGGAATGAATCAGCAGAAGGAAGACCTTTCTCTTTGTTCGTAGCTCTGCCTCTCAAATAAATAAATAAAATCTTCAAAATAAGTAGTAAAAATGGAAACAAATTGATAAAGGATTAATCAGGTGGAGTAGTTTCTGTAAGGGGATTGTAAACTTGATAAAAGTAAGCATTTTCAGATGCCGACTCTGTGGCATCGACATCCCATACTGGGATGTACTAACTCTTTGAAACAGATACAAAAAACAGTAATACCAGAGATACAAATAAAGAAAAAAAAAACAACTTATCACTGACATAGGTAGAAAACACTTTGCGGCTACCATGTATAAGTCTTGTGGCATGATACATATTGCTTCCAACCCTGAAGATGAAATGCAGCATGTTCAGCATCACAACAGACTTCTGGAGGGAATCACATATACAGGCTGGAACGAAGAACAAAGTTTTGGGATGGCAAGATCATGTTGGACCTGCCATGTGACCAGAGTTATGCTGTCAAAAAGATAGAAGATGTCTAAGAACTTCTTAATGGTGAATTGGGCTTCCAGCAAGTTGTTCCCTAATGTCCAAACAAAAATTGAAAATTTTCTCTTTTTATCTAATGATAAAATAGCAGTTAGGTGTTTATTAGCAGAGTCCATCAAACAGGCCTTCCATGTACTTCCCAAACCAATTGGCCCAGGAGCCTCAAGCTCTAAGGAGCATCTAAGGGCTTGGGAATGTTCAAATGTGTCAGAACCTGCTCTCTGTGGGACAAGTAGAATCTTCATGTCAGACTTAAGAGAAAAAAGTGCACCGTGAAATGATTGGTAGATATTTTCAGGAACCGCTTTATGTTTGGCTGTTTTCTCAGCATAAATGAAATTTCATTTTCTGACCTAACATGAGACAGCAAATTATTTACAACCAAGTATGGCAACACCCTTTGTATACAACACCCTTTTGTATACAACATCCTTGTATGCAATCTTAACAGTTAAAGCCAGTTTCAACTATAGCACAGTTACTATTAATAATATGAACTATGGAAGGGGAGAGGGAGCGGGAGAGGGGAGGGTTGAGGGTTGCGGGTGGGAGGGAAGTTATGGAAGAGGGAAGCCATTGTAATCTATAAGCTGTACACTGGAAATTTATATTCATTAAATAAAATTAAAAATTAAAAAAATTTTAAAAAAGAAAAAAAATAATATGAACTATTAATAATATCAAAAATACCAAGGCTCATTCACACACTCCACAGTTTTATCCCTTTCCTTATGAGTTGAAAAGTCAGGGATAAAGAGCTTCTAACCCTGTTGAAAATTGCCAAGTAATGTACAGGAAGGAAATATAACTGAGTAAAGTATTAGTATTTTGAGTCATTAATTGTGAAACTTTATAGCCAGAGCCAGGAAATTATTTGACCCCTAAATAATTTGACCCCTTGACAAAAGCAAGATGGTTATCTATGGAAGTATGACCACTGCCTTTTGCAGTAGACCTATGTTTCCATATAAATTTTAGCATCATTTTTTCTAGATCTGAGAAGAGTGTCTTTGGTATTTTGATTGGGATCCCATTGAATCTGTAAGTTGCTTTCTGTAGTATGGACATTTTGATGTTATTGAGTCTTCCAATTCAAGAACATGGAAGATTGTTCTACATTTTTTGGTGTTCTTCTATTTATTTCTTTAATGTTTTATAATTTTCATCAAAGAGATCTTTGGCGTCCTTGGTTAAATTTATTCCAAGGTATTTGTTTCTTTTTGTATAAGCTATTCTTTTGTCTCCCCTCCCCTCTACATCTACCTCATCTTCAAACATACTCTTCCTCTCATTACCTATTCACTCTCATATGGATATAAAAGCAATGGATTTCTTTAAAAATAAATTAGTGCTTTAATTTCAATAAGTTTTTATAACTGCTTATGGTGAGAGTTACTGTTGTTAGCACATGTAAATATCTTGAAATTACAATTCTTGAAATGTGAAAGTGCGTGGACTTTTGTATTATGATAAAAATATCAAAGAAAAGGCAATAAACTATAAGAAAATGTGGACTCCTGTTTTTCATTGTTTAGGTAGGTAAAACTTGAGAGAGTGTTATTTCTTGTCATAACCTTATATAAGTCTGGTCTTAAGGATGTTGTTCCTCTATTTGTTTGATGTGTTTTTTTCCTGCCCTCTCAAATGAATTGATTTCCAACTTGAAGGTGACAGATTCATTTCTAGCTATATAGTAGAGAGAAGCAGAAATGAAGGGAAATAATATTTACTGAACATCATATATACCAGCTATTATCTTAGATGCTTTGCATACTTTATTTCACTAAACTCTCCCCAAAATCTTGTGAGGTAGGTACCTATGACTTCTTAAAAGTAAGGACAATGAGACTTGGAGTGGTTGAGTAATTTGTGAAAGATTTTACAACCTTTAAATGTTAAAGTCACTTTTATTAATAAAGAATTAAATAGCACAATCAGTAGGTTTTTTTATTCTTACTTCACAAAAGTGTTCTACAAACTAACATTTTACTGATATAAATGAGACAATCTCAGTTGTCACACTTCCAAAAGAATGAAACAGAGTATAAAATAGATCAACTACTTTAGGGAAAAGAAAATAACTTTGGACAATCCGGACCATATACTAAACTTCAAACAGGTAAAGTCAATTCCCAAACAAGCACAATACACTTATTATTTGGCTTCTTATTCTTTTAGTATTCTGTGTTCTATCTTGAATTTAGTAATACTTTCAATTAAAATAGATCTGACATTTTATAACACATCACTGAATTCAGATTTTTTTTTTGTAATTGTGTGAAAGGCATCCTTAGGGAAATACTATCTAGATTTTGGTACACGGTGTAAGGAATCTCTTTTTCAGGCTTCTCCTGATCATTATTCTGTATAGTGTAAAGCAATCTGGCAGTAACAAAATCTGGGTTCTTGGAATTTATGATTTTTACTTTCATCCTCAAGGATTACTTTTATAAGATGTCTTCTTTTGACCCTGCTCTCTTCCACTGTTCTCTTTATTAGTGTATTTGGAAGTAGGAAAAAGGGGTAAGAATAATCTCAGCCTGATGGGTAAGTAGCACTGGAAAAATATTGGTTAGAGTAATATACTTACTGCTCATTTTTCTCCTCCTTCTACTTCCTCATTCTCTTTTATTAGCTTTTCTTGCTTCTTCTGAATTTAGTTTTTGAAACAATTTTTGTAATGTATTAAAAATTTCGCGTTAGGTATATTCACCTGTTGGGAGAAAGGAAGCAAACAAATAGATAAAAAGAGTAATCTGCTTGACTAATGCTCTTCAGTGATTCCCCCCCACCATCCTTTTCGTACTATCTTCTCTGCAAATACTGCTGTAGTACTCCCATACATTTCCTCCCATTTGACATTTACAGTCCCTTGGAAAGTTACACTTTATGGCTTCTCAGCAACAAGTGCCAAGAATAGTATTAAGTATCTTTTTCATAATAAGACTATTTGGGAAAAAGGAGATCATTAGTCAACTCTACGCTGACTTAGCTAAAAATTCAAGATTGATAATGATGATACCATTTTTCCTTCCTTCACTTAATTGCTAAGTGTATTACCTTGGCAGTACTCCTATTGTCTGCCACATTGGGACACAAGAGACATAGGACTAAATAACTTTCAGTGTAGAACTTTCCTGTTATCTGCCTTTACCAATCACTACCTAGCCAGGTAGATTTATTTTACTCAGACAACATTACGAAGACTGCACTTGAAATACTAGTATACTTGGCCGGCGCCACGGCTCAATAGGCTAATCCTCCGCATGTGGCACCAGCACACCGGGTTCTAGTCCCAGTCAGAGCGTCAGATTCTGTCCCGGTTTCCCCTCTTCCAGTCCCGCTCTCTCTGCTGTGGCCTGAGAGTGCAGTGAAGGATGGCACAAGTCCTTGGGTCCTGCACCCCATGGGAGACCAGGAGAAGCACCTGGCTCAGCACTCTGGCCGTGGCGGCCATTGGAGGGTTAACCAACGGCAAAAGGAAGACCTTTCTCTCTGTCTCTGTCTCTGTCTCTGTCTCTCTCTCTCTCTCTCTCACTGTCCACTCTGCCTGTCAAAAAAAAAGATTTATTTATTTATTTGAATGTCAGAGTTACAGAGAGAGAGGAGAGGCAGAAAGAGAAGTCTTCCATCTGATGGTTCACTCCCTACTTGGCCGCAAAGGCCGGAGTTGTGCCGATCTGAAGCCAGGAGCCAGGAGCTTCTTTCCGGTCTCCCACATGGGTGCAGGGGCCCAAGGACTTGGGCTGTCCTCCACTGTTTTCCCAGGCCATAGCAGAGAGCTGGATCAGAAGATGAGCAGCTGGGACTAAAATCGGCGCCCATATGGGATGACAGCACTTCAGGCCAGGGCCACACCACCGACTCCTGGATACTTTCTTTAGAAAAAAAATAAAATTGAGTCTTTCTGAAAAAGATATATTTATTTATTTTGAAAGAGTTATAGGCAGTGAGGGAGAAGGAGAGAGAGAGAGAGAGAGAGAGAGAGAGAGAGAGAGAGAGAAAAGAGAGAGAGAGAGATCTTCCATCCTCTGGCTCACTCCTCCAACGGCCACAACGGCCAGGGCCAGGCCAGGCTGAAGCCAGGAGCCAGGAGCCAGGAGATTCATCTTGTCTCCACGTGGGTGGCAGAAGCCTGGGCCATCTTCTGATGCTTTCTCCAGATCATTAGCAGAGAGCTGGATCAGAAATGGAATAGTCAGCACCCATACAGGATGCTGGCTTGGCAAGTGGCAGCTTTACCTGCTATGCCACAACGCCAGTCCCATCATTTGATGCTTTCTATTAACTTTTTTGTTTGATTTCTGTATTTTCACATGCCCTACTATTGAATTTCTTTTTGTCTTTCCTATGTGTTTATTATTCTTGTGGGAGCTGCTTCAGCCAAGATCACAGATGTGGTAAAAAAATGTATCAGATGTTCCAGATTCTGGCTATGTAATTATAAAATATATCTGCATCCTACCCACGATTGTTGGAAGATGAGAACCCACTTCTTTCCTCAAGTCTTGTACCAGATAATGGTGAAGACTGAAATTTTTGCACAATACAGAAAGATTTGATGAACTACAGTTTTCCCTTACCCTACTCTTAACCACCTCCTTTCCCACTTCTCAGAGATAATCATTAACTGTATCTGACATTGGTTCTTCTAGTAATTATATCCCTTTCCATTAAAATGTATTAGCTCTCCTTGCAACTTCTTAATTTATAAATTTTAGGATAATATCTTTGTCTCTGCTATTAGAAGTGAGAATTTAGGCCGGCGCCATGGCTCACTAGGCTAATCCTCTGCCTGCAGCGCCGACACACCAGGTTCTAGTCATGGTTGGGGCGCCAGATTCTGTCCCGGTTGCTCCTCTTCCAGTCCAGCTCTCTGCTGTGGCCCGGGAAGGCAGTGGAGGATGGCCCAAGTGCTTGGGCCCTGCACCTGCATGGGAGACCAGGAGGAAGCTCCTGGCTCCTGGCTTCGAATCAGAGCCGGCCATGACGGACATTTGGGGGGGGGGGTGTGAACCAATAGAAGAAAGACCTTTCTCTCTCTCTCTCTCTGTCTGTCTAAATCTGCCTGTCAAAAAAAAAGTGAGCCGGCCGCAGCGTGCTGGCCATGGCAGCCATTGGAGGGTGAACCAATGGCAAAGGAAGACCTTTCTCTCTCTCTCTCTCTCTCTCTCTCTCTCACTGTCCACTCTGCCTGTCAAAAAAAAAAGTGAGAATTTAACTTAGTGTATTGTAGACTATGTTTGATTCTCCATTTTCTGGTGTTATCATCAAAACCTATCCATTCATTTTTCTTCCTCACTTTACTTTCTGACTTCTGTCATCTGTACTTTTATATTGTCAGAATTTATAGGATGTATAATCTGTTCTGTAATTATAATTAAGTCTTTATTAGGTTCATTAGGGAATGATATTTTTTATTTTTTTATTTGAAAGGTAGAGAGAGAGAGAGAGAGAGAGAGAGAGAGAGATCCTCCATCTGTTTGCTCACTCCCTGAATGACTGCAGCAGGAATGACTAGAGCAGACTAGGCTAGACTAGTCCGAATCTAGGAGCCTGGAACTCCATCCAGGTCACGACATGGGTGTCAGGGGCCCAAGTACTTGAACCACCATATGCTGTTTTCCCAGGTACATTGGCAGGGAGCTGGGTCAGAAGTTAAGCAGCTGAGAATTGAAGCCTGGCTCCAATTTGCGATGCTGAAGTTGCAAGCTGTGGCTTACCTCCCTTCACCAGAGCACCAGCAATGTCAAAAATTAAATGTTAAAAATTAAAGATCAGTAAATTTTCTTCTTGGTGACTGTCATCTGCTACATAGACAAATGGTGTATTGTGATGGAATTTCTTATATAATTTTTTCCATAGAGCTTCTATTTATATTTTTTGTTGTCATTGTTACAATGTGTGGTATTCCAATTCCCATGGTGGCAAAAGCAAACAAGTTGGAAACAACTTGGTACACAAGTTAGCAGCCTAAAACAATGTTGACTGTTTGGCTCACAAATCAGCAATTTGGGTAGAGTTCAGCAAAGTTAGTTTGCCTATGTTTTTCTTGGAGTCAGCTGGCATACCTTGAAAGCTAAGTGTCAAGATCCTCTGCCAATGGCCAGCGCCGCGGCTCAATAGGCTAATCCTCTGCCTTGCGGCGCCGGCACACCGGGTTCTAGTCCCAGTCAGGGTGCCAGATTCTGTCCCAGTTGCTCCTCTTCCAGTCCAGCTCTCTGCTATGGCCTCGGAAGGCAGTGGAGGATGGCCCAGGTCCTTGGGCCCTGCTCCTGCATGGGAGACCAGGAGAAGCACCTGGCCCCTGGCTTCGGATCAACGTGGTGCACCGGCCGCAGCGCGCCGGCCGCGGCGGCCATTGGAGGGTGAACCAACGGCAAAGGAAGACCTTTCCCTCTGTTTCTCTCTCTCACTGTCCACTCTGCCTGTCAAAAAAAAAAATTCCTCTGCCAGATCATATGTTCACATGTCTAGTGGTTGATAATACCTGCCAGCTGAGAGCTTATGGCTGTTGGCCAGAACACCTACATTCCGTCACTCCATGTGTCCTGGATTTTCATACAACATTGTGGTTGGGTTACTAACATACAAGGAAAAACACTGAACAAGAAAGAAGCCAGATCTGCTTTTATGAACTAACCCCAGAAATCATAGTGTTATTTCTGCTGCTTTCTACACATTGTGCCAATTATAAAGTCTGCACTAGTTTCAGGAAGTGGGGAGATCAACTTCACATTTTGATAGGGGAATGCTGTGGTCTTGTAAGAGCACAGAAATATTGCAGCTTGTTTTGGAAAATGCTCATAAAATCTGTTAAATTTACTTTTACCACCTTCATATCTCCATATTTTGAAAACAGTATCTATTATATGGAATTCCTTTTTTCCTATATATTTCTTTTCTGGAGTCCCATCCTCATATTTCACTCTGGACTCATGTCATTTTAAATCCGTTGCAGTTTTAATCCTAGGATTTCCTCCTGCTTTACGTTCCTTGGTTGGATATACTCTTTCCCAAATCTCATTTTTCCTGTTTTATATGAATTGTTTTATTTTGATGGAATAGATCTTCAATTAATTTCCTAAGGAAAAGTTTATCAGAGGTATATTTTTGAGTCTTTGCATATCTGAAATATCTATATTCTATTTCATACTTATCTAAACAATGGCTGGATATAGAAATCTAAGTTAAAAAACACTTTTACTCAGAATCTAGTGTGATTAAAAAGTACAATGATAATTTCTCTTTCCTTGCAGGTATATTTTTCTCTTTGGAAACTTTTATCCTTGATGTTCTGAAATATCACAAGGTTTCATTTAAATGTGTATCCTTTTTTCATTTATTGTATTTGGTAAGTCTTATTTGTATCCCTTCAGATTAATGATATTATGGAATATATATTGCTCTTCAGCTCCCTTTCCTGGAATAAACCTCCTAAAATCCTTTTATGATTCAAAGTGCTATGTGGCTTTTTGCATACTAATGGATTCAATGGTGGTTGATAGCTCCTAGGTAGCTTCAAAATGGGGGCTCGTCACTAGAACAACCAAGACAGGATTAGAAGGTAGGAAGTTTTCAGTCTCATTCCCCAAACTCTAGGGTAGAGAGGGGGACTGACGATTAAACCAGTCATTGGGGCTGGAGCTGCGGCTCAGCAGGTTAAATCCCTGGCTTGCAGCGCTAGCATCCCATTTGGGCGCCAGTTTGAGTCCTGGCTGCCAGACTTCCTGTTCAGCTCCCTCCTAATATACCTGGGAAAGCAACAGAAGATGGTCCAAGTGCTTGGGCCCCTGCATCCACATGGCTCCTGGCTCCTGGCTTCATATCAGCTCAGCTCCGGCCATTGCATCCAATTGGAGATTGAACCAGCAGATGGAAGACCTCTCACTGTCTGTCTCTACCTCTTTCTGTAACTCTTTCAAATAAATAATAAAAAAATCTTAAATCAACATTGGCCAATGATTTAATCAATCATATCTATGTAATAAAGCATCCATTAAAAAAGTACAAGTTTCAGAGAGTTCCCAGAGAGCCAAGTACATGGAGTTTGTTAAATGATGGCATATGCAGAAAGGGCAGGGAGACTCCACACCCTTTCCCCATGCCTTGCTTTATCCCACTTTATCTAGTCTTTATCCCTACCTTATGTAATATCCTTTACAATAAACCAGTAAATGTGAGTAAGTGTTTCTCTGTGTTCTATAGCTACTCTAGCAAATTAATTAAACACATGGATTGGATCATGGAAACTGCAATTTTGGTTAGTCCATAGTTCTGGAGGTCTAGACTTGCAATTGGCATCTGTGTGAAATGAAGGACAGTCTTAGACTGAGCTCTCAATCTGTTGGATATGACGCTCCCTCCAGATAGGGTCAGAATTCATTTAAATCAGGGAATGTTCAGCTGTTGTCTACACTGCAGCATTTCTTGCTTGGCAGGTGAGGAAAAACCACCATACTACACATGTGCTGTCAAAAGTATTGTGAGAGTATAGTAGGGAAAACTGAGTTTGTTTTCTCTCCTTAGATATCCTTTTGAAAAATGTCCCTACTTATCACCTTCTCTGTTCTCTCAGAAACTCTTATTAGTTGGATGGATGTTGGATTACTTGGAGTGAGTCTATAATTTTTATATTCAAATTTACTATCTCAAAGCCAGTATAGTTCTAAAATAAAAGCCTGACAAAGGGTTAAACAGGAAACTTTGGACCAATATAATGTAAAATTACTGATAAAAAATTAAATAAAATATTTTTAAGAATAGAGCTTATTTTGAAAAATGCATCATGACCTAATGTTTTTATTATGGGAATGCAAGTTTATTTCAATACTACAAAATCTATTGATAGCAGTATATTAACTGGCCTAAGAAGAAAAATCACATGATCATCTTAATAGGTGATGACAAGGAATTTCATTAAAATTAACAGTCACTCCTAATGATAATCTTTTTTAAAATTTTATTTTTATTTTATTTGAAAGAGAGAGAAACACACACACACACACAGAGGGAGAGAGAGAGAGAGAGAGAGAGAAAGAGAGAAAGAGAGAGAGAGAATCTTCCATCAACTGTTTTACTTCCCAAATGCTTGCAATAACCAGGGCTAGAGTGGTCCAAAACCAGGTTGCCAGAACTCAATCTCAGATTCCCATGTGCATGGCAGGGACCCAACTACTTAGGCTTTTGTTGTCTCCCAAAATACACATTAGCATGAAGCTGGAATCGGAATCCAAGCTGGAACTCAAACCAAGGCACTCCAGTATGGGATACAGGTATCCCAAGAAGAATCATTTTTTTAAAAGATTTATTTATTTATGTATTTGAAAGGCACAGTTAATACACACACACACAGAGAGAGAGAGAGAGAGAGAGAGACAGACAGACAGACAGAGATCTTCTGTCTGTTGGTTCACTCCCCAAATGGCCACAATATCATAGGCTTGGAGGAGAATAAAGCCAGGAGCCAGAAGCCATGAGCTTCTTTTGGGTCTCCCATTCGGGTGCATCGGCCCAATGATTTGGGCCATCCTCCACTGCTTTCCCAGGCCATTAGGATGGAGCTGGATTAGAAGTAGAGTAGTAGAGCACCAGAACCTGTGCCCATATGGGATGATGGCATTGCAGGAGGTGGCTTTACCTGCTATGCCACAACACTGGCTCCCCAAAGCAGTATCTTAACAACTACCACATGAACATTCTTCCCCCCACAACTCCAACTCCTAATATATCTGAATAAAATAGGGATAGATGCATGCTTCCCTATATAATTAAGATCTTCTTTCTCAAATTAAAAGATCACTATTATTTGTAATGAGAACTAAGAAATATTTTCATTCAAAACAAGGATTTCATTATCACTTCTATCCCCCATTAACACCATTTTACAATGTTGGCAAATGTCATTAGTCACAAAAGTGAAATAGACAAAACTGAAAAGACTGAGGGAAAATTATCATTATTAGTATATTATGAAAATTATGTCTAGGTAAACCTATGGAGGCAACTAAAAATGAGATAATTTAATAATTAATGTATAAAAGCACTGATCCTGGGACCAGAGTTGTGATGCAGTGTGTTAAGCCTTATGAGCACTAGTTCAACTCTTGGTTGCTCCACTTCTGATCTAGCCTGGGAAACCAGTGGATGATGGCCCAAGTACTTTGGCCTCAGCCACCCATGTGGGAGACCCCAATGAAGTTTCTGGCTCCAGACTTTCGCCTGGCCTAGCCCTGACCGTTGTGGCCATTTGGGGAGTGAATCAAGGAGATGGAAGATCTGTGTGTGTGTGTGTGTGTATTTCCCTTTGTAACTCTGACTTTTAAATAAATAAATAAATAAATCTTTTTTCTTTTAAATCACTGGGGACGGTGCTGTGGCATAGTAGGTTAAGATTCTGTCTGCAGTGCCGGTATTCCATATGGGCACCAATTCAAGTCCCAGCTGCTCCACTTCTGATCCAACTTCCTGCTAATGGTCTGGAAAAGCAGTGGAAAATGGCCAAAGTGCTCTGGCCCCTGCACACACATGGGAGACCCAGAAGAAGCTCCTGGCTCTTGGCTTCAGATTGGCCCAGCTCTGGCCTTTGCGACCATTTGGGGAGTGAAGCAGAGGATGGAAGACCTTTCTATCTATGTCTGTAATTCTGTTGCTCCTATAAATAAATAACTTTTTAAAAAATCAGTGATTTTGTCCTAGGAGCTTCAGTTCTGACCAAAGTAGAAGAGCCTCATTCTTCCTAGATGCTCTCTGACATTTGAAAACCCATGATTATAACACAACCAAGAGATTTAGGAAGATTCTGAAACAGAAATAATAGGTCCTCTGTCAAGTGATTTCAGGACTTGAGGAACAATGTAGCAATGAGTTTTCTGTGTGCCTCACACCTATCCTAGACAGGATATTAGAAAAGCCTACAAGCTAGAAACACCAACAGACACACACACACACACACAAATTACAAGTAAAGTATTTTCCTCATGGCCAAACTCCAGAAAAAGGGTAATTTATCAGAATAGAAAATCTTTTGGAGGATACCTTCTTGACTTTAGGCAAACATGAGAAAAATGTCCAAGATGGCGGAATAGGAAGGGAGCACATTGATAGTTCGTCAAGACACACGTTAATATAAGTGGAGATACTGCAGGGTCAAGGAAGAGTAGGGGAATAAACAGCAGAGGAAACTCTTCTGGAACTAGTGATTCACAGTGGACCTGCGTGGAGAGTGTGGGAGCCCAAGTTCGGGACACCAGCGGCAGACTCAACGCACCAGCGCTGGAACGCGAGGTGAGCCGAACCTCCATAGCCCGAGACACCAGCGGGCAAGCAGAAAGAGGAGACTAGAGGGAACGAGGCTTGAAACTCCGTGGGGAAAAGTTCACCAGGCTAACTAGAAGAGAGAGAGGAAAAAAAAAAACTGACCGATACGGACACGAGTTTCTCTCTCTCCGCTCACCTCTCAAAGGCGAGCAAGACAAAGAGCAGGCGCCATTTTGGAGATAAGTCATAAGCAGGGCGACCTCAGGTCTGCACCGGCCCTGAGCCTAGCAGAAAAACCTGACTCTGGGGGGAGGGGTGAAATAACAGGAGATTAGGATCTAACTTGGCAACCCAGTGGGAGACTGCAGGAGAATTGGAGCCCACACTGAGGGCAGCACAGATTCCCAGTGTGGTCCTTGGGAAAGAGCTTCTAATCTCTGGCTCCTGTGGGTATATCATTTGCCTGCTAACTACCTCCAAGTACGTTCAGCTGTGTGGAATTACTTCCCTTTTGAATCAAAAAAAAAAAAAAGAGAGAGAGATTTACCACGCCTAACCTGGGAGTGTCATCTTTGACACACCCTCAGCCCTGAGGAACCAAACACAGCTCTCAGTCCACACTCATCTCAAGCCTCTAAGGCTCCACCGAAAGCAGACAGTCCACTTAATATAGAGCAATAGTGTAACAAGAAAAAACACCACAGTGAAGAAATCAAATATCTCCAACATGCCAAACAACAAATGCAAAAATCGAGGTAACAAGAACAAGGAAGACACTATGACACCCCCAAATGAAAAAGACACCCCAATGCAAGATTATGAAGATGAGGAGATTGAAGAAATGCAAGAAGCGGATCTCAAAAAATTGATAAGAACATTAAGAAGTTCTCAAAAACAAATTCTTGAACTACAGAAATCCTTCATGGACAAGATAGAAAATCTCTCTCGTGAAAGTGAAATATTAAGGAGGAATCAAAATGAAATGAAACAATTAGTGGAACAAGAAACTGTGATAGTGACGAGAAATCATAATGAAATGAAGAATTCAATAGATCAAATGACAAACACATTAGAGAGCCTTAAAAACAGAATGGGCGAAGCAGAAGAGAGAATATCGGATTTAGAAGACAGAGAACAGGAAAGGAAACAGGCAAACCAAAGAAAAGAAGAAGAAATCAGAAATCTAAAAAATATTGTCGGGAATCTACAGGATACTATTAAAAAACCCAACATTCGGGTTCTAGGAGTACCTGAAGGCATGGAGAGGGAGAAAGGATTAGAAGGCATTTTCATTGAGATACTAGCAGAAAATTTCCCAGGTTTGGAGAAGGACAGAGGCATCTTAGTACAGGAAGCTTATAGAACCCCTAATAAACATGACCAAAAGAGATCCTCACCACGACATGTTGTAATCAAACTCACCACAGTGAAACACAAAGAAAAGATCCTAAAATGTGCAAGAGAGAAACGTCAGATTAATCTTAGAGGATCTCCAATTAGACTCACAGCAGACTTCTCATCAGAAACCCTACAAGCTAGAAGGGAATGGCGAGACATAGCCCAGGTACTAAGAGAGAAAAACTGCCAGGCCAGAATACTATATCCTGCAAAGCTCTCATTTGTGAATGAAGGTGAAATTAAGACTTTTCATAGCAAACAGAAACTGAAAGAATTTGTTGCCACTCATCCTGCCCTGCAAAAGATGCTTAAAGATGTGTTACACACAGAAACACAGAAACATGGTCACCAATATGAAAGAAGGTAAAGGATGGAAACCTCACAGCAAAAGATCACAGGAAGCTCAATTTCTCTTTGACATAGAATTAAACTCTGATGCTCTGTTAAAGCAATGTGTTAAAGTAATCTATTATGTTCTTTTGATGTCTGTTAAATTCTAATTGTTCAAAAACAGCTGAATTTTTATTAAGAGCTATGGGTTATGTAAATATGTGCTTATTTTCAAAGATTTGAATAATCACCTTGTAACAAGATCAAATTTGGTCTATGAGTTTATAATTTTAAACATGGCGACTTAAAGTCTTTTGTCATCCACAGTTATATATGATATGCTGCTCATAAAACTAAAGCGTTGTTGGTTCTGTGTGCAGCTGTCCTCCTATAGGTTCCTATGGACTTTTTCCAGCCACTTCCATTGTATTCAGTACTTTGGGATGGCTCTGTAAACAGATGAAGCCAATAATGTATTAACAGTACCAACTGAGAGAAAGTATGGTTAACTGAGGTTACTAAAAAGCAATTCAAATCAATTGGCAATCTACAAAAAGAGTTAAAGATTTTAAAAGCTATTATTAAAATTGCTATATTGGTCTATTATGCTATGTTATATGTGTGTACATATTGTATGTCCACATGGGGAAATTTTATTAAGAGTTTTATTTTAAATGGCTTATAGATAAGATTGTCCATAAATTTAAGCTGCTAAAATCAATCAAAGATACATTTTAATTTGTGGGACCTGAATCTGTGTATCATATGTTTTAGACTTGTTGGTAGAAAGAAACTAAAAACATTTTAGATGGTTGTGCTTAAGTTTACTGGCTAAACAAACTACACCATGTTAGATATTTAAGAGGTGTTTTCAAATACATGATTCTTAAAATTTCTAGAAGGCATTGGACCTTCTGGGAAATGTTTTCTTAAGTTGTTATCTAATGGTTGAAACTGTTTGCTAAGTATTCATGTGATATTGCTATTGTCAGCAAGCGATCTAGGACTTACTCCCTCATTTCTCTATTCTAAGCCCAACTTGTTCTTTCATTTCTCTATTCTCTTCAAGGTAGGAAACTAATTCTATTATGAAGGAATCTGTAGGACGCACAATTTAATCTTTAGACCTTATAAAAGAGATGGCTAACATTTTTCTGTAATAGCATAGCCAAAATAAGAACTTAAATAATAATCTCATAGCTAGATTCACTTCGCCATCAGCAAAGTATACAGTAAGTAGAAAAAACCTCCCCTTCAGACCAAAGGGAAAGAAAGTTTTAAAGTGAGAATATAATTTTCCTCATGGGCATTGTCTACCTTAGAAAAACTACTACAGAACATGCCTGTGACTATAGACTTGTAGTTCAGGCCACCGAAGATTAGAGATGGGACTTGGGCACTCCCTTGACTTGCATCCTCTGGTCTGCTTTAACACAAACCAGGAGGAAAAGAAAGCTCGGCATCAGAAGCAATGGGTGGCAGGCCTATTAATGGCTGATCTGTACAGTGATCTGCCCTCAAGGAGACCCAACAGGCCAGTCCACTGCAGTGGCTTTCAATGTGGTAAGCCTGGGCTTCAGCAGAAGTCAGCTTGTGAAGAGCCCTGGCAGCTCTGCCAAGAGCTGGATCACTGGAAATGGACCTGCCCTGGAGTCGAAGGATGCCCAGGTCAGAGCCACAGAACTTATTGGCTCTAAGCTGAAAAGCCCTTCACTCAGCCCAACTTCCAAAGTGACCACTGCAGCTGAGGGTGTGGTCAAGTAGGGTCAGCAACATTGCAGGCAGAACTGTAAATTTCTTGTTAGAGATGCCACCTGCCTTTACCTGGCCAGCTCTCCTCCCAGGCCAGCCAAGTAATGAAAGTCAACAGAGTGCCTTCCCCTAGGAGGTTCACACCTCCCTTAGGATATACCCCATGTGAAGAGATAGATAGGTCTGGGCCTCTTAACTTACAAGGCCTAAAGCCCAATAGATTATTATCAAGCCCCTTCTATCAGGTTCTATTTGCCTCTCAATCAGAAAACTTAATTGTAGCTTAGACAGCACCTTTCTTAGCTCCTCTAATAATGACTCTGTCCTTTGTTCTAGACCCTGTCTAGCACACTTGGGCCTCATCCCTTTGTAATCATAACCTCTACTCTACCACCAATGGCTCTACTCCCAACCTGTGTGTACTGATGGTCCTCTTCCCCACTTAATGCTGTATAATTGTTCAGACCTGGTTAATGCCACTCTTAGGATCATTGGTTACTATCCTCACTCTGTCTTTTATGACCTTGTCTAAATATGATCAGTACGGCAAACTTGGAAGGCTTCCATAGCCTTGGCAACTCATGACGACAGCCTAGGGTGGTTATTGGCACCATAAACTAGAGTGTCAATTTGTTGGGTCAACAACAGGAGCCACTGTGCACTTGCTCCTCATGTGGGATCTCTGTCCTTAATGTACTGTACATTTTGATTTAATGCTATAACTAGTACTCAAACAGTATGTTTCACTTTGTGTGTCTATGTGAGTGCAAACTGTTGAAACCTTTATACTAAATTGATCTTCTGTATATAAAGAGAATTGAAAATGAATCTTGATGCAAATGGAAGGGGAGAGGGTGCGGGAGAGGGGAGGGTTGCGGGTGGGAGGGAAGTTATGGGAGGGGGAAGCTACTGTAATCCATAAGCTGTACACTGGAAATTTATATTCATTAAATAAAAGTTTTAAAAAAATGTGAAAAAAAAATTGTTCCCATCTAATGGTTTCAGCAGATACAAGTGAGGGGCAACCTTCTATCCCCCATGCCAAACCTGTGGAAGCAAGTGATGATACTCTTTTTTTTTTAAAAAAAAGATTTAATTATTTATTTGAAAGGCAAAGTTACAGAGAAGGACAGAGAGAGAGAGAGAGAGAGAGAGAGACAGGAGAGAGAGATGTTTCCATCTGCTGGTTCACTCCCTAGATGGACACAACGACAGGAGCTGGGACAATCCGGAAAAGCCAGGAGCTTCTTTCGGGTATCCCACATGGGTGAAGGGGCCCAAGGATCTGAGCCATCTTCTACTGCTTTCCTAGGCCATAGAGGAGAGTGGATTAGAAGTGGAGCAGCTGGGACTCAAACCGGTGCCCATATGGGATGCCGGCACTGCAGGCGGCGGCTTTAACCCTCTCCGCCACAGCACCAGCCGTGATGATGCTCTTAAATGCCCTGCCTTGTGGTGCTAGCAAGGCCAAGACTAAAACCAATCCTACATGCCCTGCCTAGTGGAAAAAGACAACAGTACTCTCATTTTCTCAGCAGAGTGATTTTGGCAATCCTGAATGGGAAGCTAATCATTAATCAGATGGTTAATGGAATCAGGTTGCACTCGGATTAGTTTGCCTTGATAGTGTTAGTGGGGTCCAGCAGGGAGTTGGGCCTCATCACTCCCATCCAGCATCAACAAAGAGTGAATGAGGTGGTGTGAGCAAAGGCTATTTAGCACAGTTCATTCCACTTCCCCCCTGTTGATGGGGCCCAGTGAGGAGCTGAGGTGACAGCCTCACTCAGCAAGTGAATGAAGTGGAATGAAGTGGTGCAAGGGGGAGCTAGCCAGCAGCAGGGTTCCCATTTAACCTGAAGTCAGCAAGACCTGAGAAGAGAGCTGATATCACTCCATCATTCAGTATAAACAAAGAACAAGGCAGTGGGAGTTTGCCCTCTGCTTACTGCCATCCCTAGGGTCAGAGAGGCTGATTGGGGATCAGAGATTACAACTTGTCCATCTGCCATCTATTAACACTTAATTTTTCTGGCATGATATCAGTGAAATTGAAGATTGAAAAATATTATAGAAAATCCCTGAAATACAGTCTGTTTTTGAAACAATAAATAAAATTGATAAGACTCTAGAAAGATACAGACAAAGAGAGAGAAAAGACACATTATAGATACCAGAAATGAAATGAGGGTATCACAGCAGATTCTATAGTCATTAGAAAGGGGATTAATTCGAAAAAAATATGCATATAAGAAAAACAACTTAGAAACTTTGGAGCAATTTTGTGGAAGTCAAAAACTACCAAAACTAAACCAATAAAAAGTATATAATCTAAATTTTCCTACAGCCATAAAATAATGTGAAATTGCATTTTAAAGTTCTCAGTGCTTTTCTTGGAGCATTATTGCATTAAACTTTTAAAGAAAAATAAGTACCAATTTCACACAATTTCATCCAGAAACTAGAAAAGGAAGGCACACTCATTTTATAAGGCCAGAATACAGGAGACTTAAAAACAAAACCTGACAAAGAGAGTGAAAAAACAACAACAAAAGAAAAACAATGACCAGTACTTCTTATGAATTTGGATGGAAATATATTTAACAAAATATTAGCAAAGTAAATCCGTCAATGGAAAATAAGAATTATTCATTTTGACTGAGTGAGATTTGTTCCAGAAATTAAAGAGTGATTCATTATTTAGAAATACACTAGTATAATCCAGTGTATCAACAGAGTAAAGAAGAAAACTATGATCATATAAATTAACACAGAAAAAACATTTGATGAAATCCTCTTATCAATTGTGATAAAAACTCTTAGCAAACTAGGAATAGCAGAAATTGCAACTTGATTAAAAATCTACAAAAACAAACAAACAAACAAACAAACAAAAAAACTACCCCTGACATCACACTAGTGAAAACCTGAGATACTTTAATGTAAGACTAGCAGCAGGCTAAGGATTACCACTATCTAGAAAGGCCAATAATACAAGGAATAAAAGTAAAAGGCATACAGATAGAAAATAAGAAAGAAAATGATTTCCATTTGTTAATGATTATAAAGATTACACTCTCCTACAACTAAACATTAAGTTCAACAGAGACAAAGTATACAATATAAACAGAAAAATCACTCACAATGAACACATGGAAATGAAAATAAGAACAAAATGTCATTTACAATGTCTTGAAACAAAATGAAATAGTTACCTAGTACCTACATGTTGAAAACTACTGGCGAGCAACGCGGCTCAATAGGCTAATCCTCCGCCTGCAGCGCCGGCACACCGGGTTTTAGTCCCGGTCGGGGCGCCAGATTCTGTCCCGGTTGCCCCTCTTCCAGGCCAGCTCTCTGCTATGGCCCGGGAGTGCAGTGGAGGATGGCCCAAGTGCTTGGGCCCTGCACCCCATGGGAGACCAGGAAAAGCACCTGGCTCCTGGCTATGGATCAGCGTGGTGCGCCGGCCGCAGCGGCCATTGTGGGGTGAACCAACGGCAAAGGAAGACCTTTCTCTCTGTTTCTCTCTCTCACTGTCCACTCTGCCTGTCAAAAAACAAACAAACAAACAAAAAAACAAAAAAGTACTCGGCTGGCGCCATGGCTAATCCTCTACCTGCAGCGCCGGCACACCGGGTTCTAGTCCTGATTGGGGCACTGGATTCTGTCCCGGTTGCTCCTCTTCCAGTCCAGCTCTCTGCTGTGGCCAGGGAGTGCAGTGGAGGATGGCTCAAGTGCTTGGGCTCTGCACCCGCATGGGAGACCAGGAAGAAGCACCTGGCTCCTGGCTTCAGAGCGGCGCAGCAATGGCCATGGGGGCCATTTGTGGGGGTGAACCAACAGAAGGAAGACCTTTCTCTCTGTCTCTCTCTCACTGTCTAAATCTGCCTGTCAAAAAAAAATACAAAATTACTAAATACTGATGAAAGAAATAAAAACCCCTAAATAAATGTAGAAAAACGCAATCTTTAGAGATTGGAAGATTCAATATAATTAAGATATCTATTATCCTCAAATTGGTCCCTAACAATCCCTAACAAAATTCTAATATGTTCTGTGTGAATACTACAGCTATTCTAGTTACAGAACTAAATTAAAAAGTTTTGAAAAATAAGAACAAAGTGGAAACATCCAATATTAAGGCTTACTATATGAAGATACTTCAGAAAGTTCATAAAAATTGAATTCAAAAATAAGTTTATTTGGGTGCAAAAAATTTGAAATTCGTGTGTAATTATTCCATAATATGTATGTCCATGAACTTTTTGAAGACCTCTCATATAGCTACATTAATCAAGACCATTTAATATTGATGGAGAAATAGACACATAGCAGTGGAATATAGAATGAAGAACTAGATACACAAATAGGATTTTCAATTAATGAGGAAAAGCAAGCCAATGAAGGAAGGAGAGCCCTTTCAATAAGTGATGCTGGAGCAATTGTATTTTCATAGGGGACAAAATTAACAACAACCTAAATCTCATACCTTCTATGAAAAATATTCAAAACGAATCATGAATTTTAATGTCAAATATAAATATTTAGCAAAAAAGTATGCAAAAATGTTTGAGAACTTTAAGGAGTTTTCTGATTTTTCACCAAAATTATGATCTATAAAAGGTGAAGTTTATGAATTGTACCTTACCAAAATTAAAAATTTTGCCCATGTGGAGAGGATAGAAAAATTACATCCTGGGAGAATATACTTGCAAACTGCATTTCCAAATGAAGTTTCTAGAATATATAAACTTGTTTCTAGAATATATAAAGAACTCTCAGAATTGAAGATAAAACACCCAAAGAATCAAATTAGAAAAATGACCGAGATAGGAACAGACAATTCATTGAAAAGGATATGCTGGTGACAAATAATCACATGAAAAGATGTCAAAATCTTTAGTCCTCAGGAAAATGCAAATTAAAGCCACAGCAAAATATATTTCCACATAGGTCAGAGTGATTAAAATTAAAACTGTAAAAAAGACAAAAAAAAATAAAACTAAACAACACAGTGATAATACCAGTTGCCACTGTGGTGCAGCAGGTTAAAGCCCTTGCCTGAAGCAATGGCATCCCATATGGGCGCTGGTTCTAGTCCTGACTGCTCCTCTTCCGATTTAGCTCTCTGCTATGGCCTGGAAAAGCAGTGGAAGATGGTCCAAGTCCTTGGGCCCCTGAGCCCACGTCTGGGACCCGGAAGAAGCTCTTGGTTCCTGGCTTCGGATCGACGCAGCCCCGGCCACTGCGGCCATCTAGAGAGTGAACCATCGGATGGAAGACCTCTGTCTCTGTCTCTACCTCTCTCTGTAACTCTGTTTTTCAAATAAATAAAATCAACCTTAAAAAAAAGTACCAGTTGCCAGTGAGGATAAGGAGCAACTGATTTACTCACACCACTAAACTGTTTTCTACTCTGGAAGAATTTAGTAGTTCCTTTAAAAACTAAACCTTCATTTACTATGTGATTCAGCAACTAAACTCTAGAACATTTGTTCTGTAGTAGGGGAAAACCTGTGTTCATACAAAAATCTACATGAATTTCATAGCAAGTTTATTTATAACAACTGAGAACTAGAATTAACCAAAATGTTCTTCACCTGATCAATGGATTAAAAAAAAACTGTGGGATATGCATATCAAGGAATGAACACTGTGTAGAAATAAGTAATTAATATTTTTAATTTTTTTATTCTTTTAATTTTTAATTAGTTATTAACAGATTTCACATGCTTTGTAGATACAATTCTAAAAACATGAGATTCCGTACCTCTCTCCCTCCTTTCCCCCAACCTCTCCACATTCTTTCCTTCTTCTGTTCTCTTTTTTTATTTTAGTTTTTGAGATAACATATTTTAAAATTTCATTACAGTAAAAAGGTTTAATACTTCACCAAATGAGAAGTTTAAAAAGTAAAAAGCAAGAAGTCCCTAATTTAGTGGAAATACAGACAATAGCTATAAACAATAATCAAATGGAAAAATGACAGGCACTGGCATTGTGGCGTAGCAGATAAAGCTGCTGCCTGCAACACCAGCATTCCATGTGAGAGCTGATTGAGTCCTGGATGCTCTACTTCTGATCCACCTCTTTGTTAATCTCCTGGAAAAAGCAGTGGAGGATGGCCCAAGTGTTTGGGCCCCTGCCACCCATGTGGGAGACCCCAATGAAGCTCCTGGCTCCTGGCTTCACCTGGCCCAGCCCTGGTCATTGTGGCCACTTGGGGAGTGAACCAGCAGATGGAAGACATTTCTCTCCCTCTCTCTCTAACTCTGCCTTTCAAATAAATAATAAAAAAAAATTGAAAAAGCAAATTGACCATTTAAACTATAAATAGTAAATTTTATAGTAATCATAGATTATTAAAACTATAGTAGTATAACATTTTTTTCTTTTAAGATATGGTATTTTTCTGGAGCATTTTTGTTAATGGTTTTCTTTCGACCATTCCATGACACTTGTTCTGGATAAGGGGTCAACAAAATTTTCTAGAACACATCCAAATCCAATCCACAAACTGTTTTTACAAATTAAATTTTATTACAAGATAAACTCTGCCCATGTATTGATTTATGTATTGCTCATTCTACTTCTCACTGCAACCAGGGTTGAGTTGTCGTAAAAGAAGCATGAAATATTATTTTACTTTTTTCAGAAACATTTTACTACCCTCTGTTCTAAAGTATACCTTCTAATGTTACTACAGTAGTGTGAAGAAAGAATAGGGGAAATGACAGCAATATTTTTTTAAGATTTATTTATTTATTTGAAAATTAGAGTTATAGAGTAAAAGGGGAGATAGAGAAAGAGAGATAGGGAGGGAGGGAGAGAGAGAGAGAGAGAGAGAGAGAGAGAGAGAGAGAGAGAGAAACTTCCATCCACTTGTTTACTCCCCAAGTGGCCGCCCCTGGCCAATACTGCACTAGTTCAAACCAGAAGCCAGGAGCTTCATCTGAATGTACCACGTGGGTTGCACGGGCCCAAACACTTGGGCTGTGTTCCTCTGGTTTTCCTAGGCACATTAGCAGGGAGCTGGATTGAAAGTGTTAACCAGGACACGAACAGGCAACCATATGGGATGCTGCCATGGCAGGTTGTGGCTTAACTCCTTATACCACAATGCTGCCCCTAACAGCAACATTTTTAATATTATTTAGATGATAGAGTTTATGGACTCCTTGTCCTCTAAAAGTTCAGATTCTACTTTGAATTTGTCTTTTGTTAATCTGCTCAAAGTGTGTACTTATATAATTTAACAGTCTTCTGGTCTCCTAATGCCAACAATGGCTTTATTTTATTGAAGAAGGTATTAGGAACATTCCTTTAAATGCCTAGTTGGCAGGTAAGATGCTCTACATTCTCCAGAGCTATTGCTGTGCATATCCATTTTGAAATTATCTAGACTGTAATCTTAGTATGCAGAGTGAAAGACCACCAGCAAAGTGCTCACTGTTCATGCATTTTTGCTACTTACAACAATTAAATATCCTGTCTTCATCTATTATTTTGGCTTTTAAAATGTTCCATTAATAAAAAGTAATAAATACCGATTGCTTTCTCAATTTCATACCCTACATCAAGCTTGTATTAGAGGCTAGAGAAATCCGTGGTGGATAGCTTGTGTCCTTTGTTCTAATTTCTTCAAGCTGAAAACATCCATAATAGTTGGGGATCTTTTTCTTTTAAATAGATGTGGAACTAGAAGTCATATAGGCCATAGAGATAGAGAGAATGCAAAAATATAAAACTATTTTTTTTACAGGCAGAGTGGAGAGTGAGAGAGAGAGACAGAGAGAAAGGTCTTCCTTTTGCCGTTGGTTCACCCTCCAATGGCCGCCGCGGTAGGCGCGCTGCGGCCGGCGCACCGCGCTGATCCGATGGCAGGAGCCAGGTGCTTCTCCTGGTCTCCCATGGGGTGCAGGGCCCAAGGACTTGGGCCATCCTCCACTGCGCTCCCTGGCCACAGCAGAGAGCTGGCCTGGAAGAGGGGCAACCGGGACAGGATCGGTGCCCCGACCGGGACTAGAAGCCGGTGTGCCGGCGCCGCAAGGCGGAGGATTAGCCTAGTGAGCCGCGGCGCCGGCCAATATAAAACTATTTTAATATAAAAAGCAATGTTTCTGAAATATAACCTTATAACAATGAAAGCTTTTTGAGGTATTGTTTATATTATACTTTCATTCCTCTGTGTTCAACACTCTGTCCTCATATTGTAATATTTATGGTATTCTTTTAATTAGAATGCTCCTCAGTCTCTTAGAAACAAAGAGTCTTGGGGACATGGTCTATCATTAGTCAATAGGAAGAAACAAAGATTGAAAGTGACTGTGAAGAACATTGACAGAGACCAATTGTAAGGGAATTCTCTAAGTGTAAATTACTGCCTGAAATTAAGCTAGACAAGTTGAAAGGCAATGAATTAAAAATAGGAAATGAAGTTCCAACGGCAGCAGCTGAGGTTGCCTCCATACCCTGAGTTCCTACTTAGTGACCCACAACATAACAGTGTATGAACAGCCCGAAACCTACCTTTGCAGTAAAACAGCTGAGTTCCAGAAATTAGAGGTATCCAGGTCTCAGACAATCACAGGCAGCTAACACCACATCCTGCCAAATATGGCATCACATCATGACTAAATTAATCAGATGCCTTGTTGTAGGCAATCTAGTGATTTCTCTACTTTGCTTCTATGTTCAGCCTATGAAAGATTTTTTTCACATTCCCCAGTAGAGCTCCCTGAAATCTTTATGGGTTCACTGTGCTACCAAATAAATGTATCGTTCTTTGCTCAAATAAACTTTAAAACTTTCTTTCCCTTTGGTCTGAAAGGGAGGTTTTTTCTACTTACTGTTTTCGTGGCTGAGGGTGAAGTAAATCTAGCTATGAGATTATAATTTAAGCTCTTATTTTGGCTATGCTATTACAGAAAAATGTTAGCCATCTCTTTTATAAGGTCTAAAGATTAAATTGTGCGTCCTACAGATTCCTTCATAATAGAATTAGTTTCCTACCTTGAAGAGAATAGAGAAATGAAAGAACAAGTTGGGCTTAGAATAGAGAAATGAGGGAGCAAGTCCTAGATCGCTTGCTGACAATCGCAATATTACATGAATACTTAGCAAACCGTTTCAACATTAGATAACAACTTAAGAAAACATTTCCCAGAAGGTCCAATGCCTTCTAGAAATTTAAGAATCATGTATTTGAAAACACCTCTTAAATATCTAACATGGTGTAGTTTGTATAACCAGTAGACTTAAGCACAACCATATAAAATGTTTTTAGTTTCTTTCTACCAACAAGTTTAAAACATATGATACACAGATTCAGGTCCCACAAATTAAAATGTATCTTTGATTAATTTTAGCAGCTTAAATTTATGGACAATCTTATCTAGAAGCCATTTAAAATAAAACTCTTAATAAAATTTTCCTATGTGGACATACAATATGTACACACATATAACATAGCATAATAGACCAATATAGCAATTTTTAATACTAGCTTTTAAAATCTTTAACTCTTTTTGTAGATTGCCAATTGATTTGAATTGCTTTTTGTTTTTAGATTACTTTAACACATTGCTTTAACAGAGCATCAGAGTTTAATTCTATGTCAAAGAGAAATTGAGCTTCCTGTGATCTTTTTGCTGTGAGGTTTCCTTCCTTTACCTTCTTTCATATTGGTGACCATGTTTCTGTGTTTCTGTGTGTAAACACATCTTTAAGCATCTATTGCAGGGCAGGACGAGTGGCAACAAATTCTTTCAGTTTCTGTTTGCTATGAAAAGTCTTAATTTCACCTTCATTCACAAATGAGAGCTTTGCAGGATATAGTATTCTGGGCTGGCAGTTTTTCTCTCTTAGTACCTGGGCTATGTCTCGCCATTCCCTTCTAGCTTGTAGGGTTTCTGATGAGAAGTCTGCTGTGAGTCTAATTGGAGATCCTCTAAGATTAATCTGACGTTTCTCTCTTGCACATTTTAGGATCTTTTCTTTGTGTTTCACTGTGGTGAGTTTGATTACAACATGTCGTGGTGAGGATCTCTTTTGGTCATGTTTATTAGGGGTTCTATAAGCTTCCTGTACTAAGATGCCTCTGTCCTTCTCCAAACCTGGGAAATTTTCTGCTAGTATCTCACTGAAAATGCCTTCTAATCCTTTCTTCCTCTCCATGCCTTCAGGAACTCCTAGAACCCGAATGTTGGGTTTTTTCATAGTATCCTGTAGATTCCCGACAATATTTTTTAGATTTCTAATTTCTTCTTCTTTTTTTGGTTTGCCTGTTTCCTTTCTGTTCTCTGTCTTCTAAGTCTGATATTCTCTCTTCTGCTTCGCCCATTCTGTTTTTAAGGCTCTCTAATGTGTTTGTCATTTGATCTATTGAATTCTTCATTTCATTATGATTTCTCGTCACTATCACAGTTTCTTGTTCCACTAGTTGTTTCATTTCATTTTGATTCCTCCTTAATATTTCACTTTCACGAGAGAGATTTTCTATCTTGTCCACTAAGGATTTCTGTAGTTCAAGAATTTGTTTTTGAGAACTTCTTAATGTTCTTATCAATTTTTTGAGATACGCTTCTTGCATTTCTTCTATCTCATCATCTTCATAATCTTGAATTGGGGTGTCTTTTCATTTGGGGGCGTCATAGTGTCTTCCTTGTTCTTGTTAGCTTGGTTTTTGCGTTTGTTGTATGGCATGTTGGAGATATTTGGTTTCTTCACTGTGGTGTTTTTTCTTGTTACGCTATGGCTCTATATTAAGTGGACTGTCTGCTTTCGGTGGAGCCTTAGAGGCTTGAGATAAGTGTGGACTGAGAGCTGGTTTGGTTCCTTAGGGTTGAGGGTGTGTCAAAGATGACACTCCCAGGTTAGGTGTGGTAAATCTCTCTCTCTTTTTTGATTCAAAAGGGAAGTAATTCCGCACAGCTGAACGTAATTGGAGGTAGTTAGCAGGCAAATGATATACCCACAGGAGCCAGAGATCGGAAGCTGTAGACTTGTAGTTCAGGCCACCGAAGATTAGAGATGGGATACGGGCACTCCCTTGACTTGCATCCTCTGGTCTGCTTTAACACAAACCAGGAGGAAAAGAAAGCTCGGCATCAGAAGCAATGGGTGGCAGGCCTATTAATGGCTGATCTGTACAGTGATCTGCCCTCAAGGAGACCCAACAGGCCAGTCCACTGCAGTGGCTTTCAATGTGGTAAGCCTGGGCTTCAGCAGAAGTCAGCTTGTGAAGAGCCCTGGCAGCTCTGCCAAGAGTTGGATCACTGGAAATGGACCTGCCCTGGAGTCGAAGGATGCCCAGGTCAGAGCCACAGATCTTATTGGCTCTAAGCTGAAAAGCCCTTCACTCAGCCCAACTTCCAAAGTGACCACTGCAGCTGAGGGGATGGTCAAGTAGGGTCAGCAACATTGCAGGCAGAACTGTAAATTTCTTGTTAGAGATGCCCCCTGCCTTTACCTGGCCAGCTCTCCTCCCAGCCCAGCCAAGTAATGAAAGTCAACAGAGTGCTTCCCCTAGGAGGTTCACACCTCCCTTAGGATGTACCCCATATGAAGAGATAGATAGGTCTGGGCCTCTTAACTTACAAGGCCTAAAGCCCACCAGATTATTATCAGCCCCTTCTGTCAGGTTCTATTTGCCTCTCAATCAGAAAACTTAATTGTAGCTTAGACAGCACCTTTCTTAGCTCCTCTAATAATGACTCTGTCCTTTGTTCTAGACCCTGTCTAGCGCACTTGGGCCTCATTCCTTTGTAATCATAACCTCTACTCTACCACCAATGGCTCTACTCCCAACCTGTGTGTACTGATGGTCCTCTTCCCCACTTAATGCTGTATAATTGGTTCAAACCTGGTAAATGCCACTCTTAGGATCATTGGTTACTATCCTCACTCTGTCTTTTTATGACCTTGTCTAAATATGATCAGAGTCGGCAAACTTGGAAGGCTTCCATAGCCTTGGCAACTCATGACGACAGCCTAGGATGGTTACTGGGCGCCATAAACTATAGTGTCAATTTGTTGGGTCAACAACAGGAGCCACTGTGCACTTGCTCCTCATGTGGGATCTCTGTCCTTAATGTACTGTACATTTTGATTTAATGCTATAACTAGTACTCAAACAGTATGTTTCACTTTGTGTTTCTATGTGGGTGCAAACTGTTGAAATCTTTATACTAAATTGATCTTCTGTATATAAAGAGAATGAAAATGAATCTTGATGTGAATGGAAGAGGAGAGGGAGTGGGAGAGGGGAGGGTTGTGGGTGGGAGGGAAGTTATGGGAGGGGGAAGCCATTGTAATCCATAAGCTGTACACTGGAAATTTATATTCATTAAATAAAAGTTAAAAAAATAAACTTGCTAAATTTAAATTGTTTGAAATTTTTTCTTCAACACTACACATGGATTCAGTTTATAGAACTGAGACAGAGGACCCCTACTTTCACTTACTAGATTCATTTAGGAAAAAAAAAGTGGAGTTTGAACAAATCACTTAATATTTCTGGGTCTCTCCTAGATGTGACAACTGCAAGGCTAAAAAATATGGGGGGAACTAGTACTCCAAGGCCACCGAGTAAATTGTTTTTAAACATTTTTCAGGACCAGCATTGTGGCGTAGCAGGTAAAGCCATTGCATCCCACAGAGGCACTGGTTGCTGCCCCAGCTTCTCTACTTCTTATCCAGCTCCCTGTTAACGGCTTGGGAAAAGCAATGGGAGATGGACCAGGCGCGTGGGCCCCTGCACCCACGCGAGAGACTTGCACAGAGTTCCAGTCTCCCAGGTTCATCCTGAACCAGCCTGGCTGTTGCAGCCACTTGGATAGTGAATTGGAGGATGAAAGGTATCTGTTTGAGTGTGTGTGTGTGTTTGTGTGTGCCCCTCTATCTCTGTAACTCTGACTTCAAAATAAATAAATAAATCTTTTAAAATGAATAATTTCAAACTTACAAAAAAGCCATGAGAATAAAAATAGTAAAAAAACCCTATATACCTTTAATCCAGACTCACTTTTGCACATTACCCTGTTTTAACATTTACGCTCGCTTGCTCACTCGCTCGCTCTCTCTCACACACACACACTTCTCTGACCCACTTGAAAATAAGTTACATGCACTAACACTCTTTACTCCTAAATATTTCACTGTGTGATTTCCAGGAATAGGGACACTCTCGTACATCATCACAGTGGTTTTTATTTTAGCTTCAGTAAATTTAATATTGATCTAAGCTTTTATAAAGTCGTTAATCCATATTCTAATTTTGCTGGTTTACTCAATACTGTGTTTAAGGCACTTTAGTCCCTTCCAATAAAGAAATCAGTGTGGGATCAGGAATGGCATTAGTTGTCTTTCTCCTTAACCCCCTTTAATCTAGGGCATTTTGCCATTGCTATTATTTGTTTCTCATGACATTAACATTTCTGAAAAGTACAGTCGCCCTTTTTAATAAAGTGTTCCTCCTCATCTGGAGATTGATATCTCCTCATGATTAGATTCAGGTATACATTACTTGCTAGAACGCTGGCATAGAGGATGTGTGCTTAGGGTATTAAATCTGGAATCAAAGACCATTTGTCTCTATCAGTGATGCTAATTTTGATCAACCACTGGGGAAACTTCAATATAATGTTCAGTATTGTAAACCGCTAATAAGATAAAGATTAAATTGTATTCTACATACCCCCCACGGCACCATCCAGATCATTCATTCATTCATTTAATAAACATTTTGAAATGTCAATTGTTTCTTGAAGTATTTTGTATCAACTGCTACCTTAATGAGTGACTCATGGCCAAGATCTACAGGTAGTCTTTTTAACTTTCTCAGGCTTTTCAACTTCAATTTTTGTAAAAATGATATTTGAGATAGTAATATTTAACCTGAGACAATTCAACATTTGTTGACTGCCTAATCTGTGCCATACATTAATGTAAGAGATTAAGATTCCTACCTTCAGGCCGGCGCCGTGGCTCAACAGGCTAATCCTCCGCCTTGCGGCGCCAGCACACCGGGTTCTAGCCCCGGTCGGGGCACCGATCCTGTCCCGGTTGCCCCTCTTCCAGGCCAGCTCTCTGCTGTGGCCAGGGAGTGCAGTGGAGGATGGCCCAAGTGTTTGGGCTCTGCACCCCAGGGGAGACCAGGATAAGCACCTGGCTCCTGCCATCGGAACAGCGCGGTGTGCCGGCAGCAGCGTGCTACCGCGGCGGCCATTGGAGGGTGAACCAACTGCAAAAGGAAGACCTTTCTCTCTGTCTCTCTCTCACTGTCCACTCTGCCTGTCAAAAATAAAAAAAAAAAAAGATTCCTACCTTCAAGAGCTTACAATTTGGTAGGAGAGGAATTATATACAGCTATCTATATGATAAAATGTTTCACTGGATCCGGCGCTATGGCATAGCAGGTAAAGCTGCCGCCTGCATTGCTAACATCCCATATGGACACCGGTTGGAATCCCGGCTGCACTTCCCATCCAGCTCTCTGCCATGACCTGGGAAAGCAGTGAAAGATGGCCCAAGTCCTTGGGCCCATGCACCCTTGTGGGAGACCGGAAAGAAGCTCCTGGTTCCTGGCTTTGGATCAGGGCAGCTCCAGCCATTGTGGCCATCTAGAGAGTGAACCAGTGGATGGAAGACCCCTCCTCCTCTCTCTGTCTTTCTATTTCTATCTCTCTCTGCCTCTCTGTAACTCTGCCTTTCAAATAAGTAAATAAATCTTTCAAAAATAAAATGCTTCACTGAAGATATACAAAGGAATTATTTTCAAAAGCTATAAAAACTACTCAAATACAAAAATTGTCAGAGTTTTGAATTTGTCATTCTCATAGGATTATACATCAACTCACTCCATTCTTCCTTTAAATTATCATGTTCTAAAGGATTTCTAAAAGAACCGTCCTCGTGAAGTATGTAAATGTATTATTGTGTTGTTTGGATTTTTTTTATTAAACTTTTATTTAATGAATATAAATTTCCAAAGTACAGCTCATGGGTTACAATGGCTTCCCCCTCCCAAAACTTCCCTCCCACCCACAACCCTCCCCTTTCCCGCTCCCTCTCCCCTTCCAATCACATCATGATTCATTTTCAATTCTCTTTATATACAAAAGATCAGTTTAGTATAAATTAGGTAACGATTTCAACAGTTTGCCCCCATATAGCAACACAAAGTGAAAAAAAAATACTGTTGGAGTACTAGTTATAGCATTAAATAAGAGTGTACAGCACATTAAAGGCAAAGATCCTACATAATATTTTTTAAAAAATTAATTAGTTTTCTATGCCATTTCCAATTTAACACCAGGGTTTTTTTTTTTCCATTTCCAATTATCTTTATATACAGGAGATCGATTCAGTTTGGATTTTTTAAAATGGAGAAACTTAGTAGAGAGGGATTAAGAAAATTCTTTAAGGCCAAATTGTAAGACATTAACACACTGAGGGTTAGGGTTAGGATTAGAGAATCCTGTGGCTGTATGCAGCACCGGGATTCCATATGAGCACACATTGGGTCCCATCTGCTCCACTTCCAATCCAGCTCCCTGCTAATGTTCCTGAGAAAAAAGTGGAAAATGGCCTAGTACTTGAGCCCTAGCTCCCCAGGTGAGAGACCTGGAAGATGCTCCTGACTCCTGGCTTCAACCTGGCCCAACCTCAGCCATTGCAACCATTTGGGGAGTGAATAGAAGATCTCTTTCTCTCCCTCTCTGTAACTTTGCTTTTCAAATAAATAAAGAAATCTTTTTTATTAAAAAACTATAAAATACATATACCAAAAATACTCTGAAATCATAAGTACATATTTACATATTTTCATGAATTTTCATTTCATGAAGAATGAATTTATGTGAAAAGTGTACAGTGTGTCTACAAATTATTTATTTTTATTATTTTACGTTATTTCTGAATTGATTAGAACCTAGAGTTTCTATACAGTCTTTTTTTTTCTTTTTATAAAGGGATTTGTTTATTGAATTGAAAGAACAACAGAGAAAGGGAGAAACACAGGGATACTGATTTTCCATCCACCGATTCACTTTCCAAATGCCTGAAAACAGCTGGTGCTGAGCCAGTATACAGCCTTTTATAAGCTGGCTTTTGTTTTCATTTTCTTCACAGCTCCAATGAGTATTTGGTTAGAAAATAAAAATCTCATATTATTAGAATGATTTGTAGGTGGTTCTTACTAGAAGTTAGTATGCTACCTTTCACAAAGAAACAGGTGTTTCTAAGAACATAGTACTTAATACATTCATGTAATCTATTAAAATAGGTTTCACAAACTGTGCATGGTTACATAGCTCCAGTTTATTTTCTTAATACTATATTATTCAAAGCTCAAACATTAATTGTTAAAGATGAGTTATCTGTGACATGGCATTCAACTTACTGGTGAGCTGTTCAGGAAATGTGGATGATGATAAAGAAATAAATTAATTGGAAGCCGGTGCTGTGGCATAGTGGGTTATCATCCTAGCCTGGAGTGCTGGCATTCCATATGGGTGCCGGTTCGAGACCTGGCTGCTCCACTTCAGATCCAGCTCTCTGCTGTGGCCTTGGAAAGCAGTGGAAGATGGCCCAAATCCTTGGGGCCCTGAACCAGTGTGGGAGACCCAGAAGAAGCTCCTGGCTCCTAACTTCGGATTGGCACAGTTCCAGCCATTGCAGCCAACTGGGAAGTGAACCAGCAGATGCGAGACCTCTCTCTCTCTCTCTCTCTCTTTCAAATAAGTAAAATAAATCCTTAGAAAAAAAGAAATTAATTGGGTAAAATGATAGAAGTCATTTAAATTCTTTAATTCATTAGAGAATGATCATGTAATGCTCTAGTTTTTGGTAACTCACATTTTCTATAAATATAGAGAAATGTCTTACTTTATATTTCTTTTAAATTAAGAAATTACTTATGAATTCACAAAATAAAGCTTTTTTTTATTTTCCTAATCTAGCTGAAAGCACTATTTGGACTAATTAAAAATTTCATATGGAAAATAATACATTTGTAACAAAGATATTAGAAAATTGATTATTATTTTGTTCAATTTGGCTGTATTTGAAAGTAATTATTCTCATATAGCATGGCAAATTATTCTGCTGGGATGAACCTGTTGTATCCAAGTTGTTTCACTTTCCAAAGTTCTTATAATTATTAGCCTAAATTAGCTTTGGCAACAAGATTATAAAATTCACTTCTCTGATATAGGTGAAAATTTTAATGAAATAGAAACAATTCACTTAAGTATATATGATGTGCTTTTTTGGGAATCTGTGCTGCCCTCAGTTGGGCTCAAATTCTCCTGCAGTCTCCCACTGGGTTGCCAAGGTTACCGAATTGTAGCTTCTCTGGAGAATACTCATGTGAATTCCGTGACTTCTCTCCCCACCATCTCTTTTTTCACAGTCTCAGTTCATTAGCACCACACATTCACTAGGTCCTAATCTCCTGTTATTTCACACCCCCACCCCCAGAGTCAGGTTTTTCTGCTAGGCTCAGGGCCGGTGCAGACCTGAGGTCGCCCCACTTATGACGTATGTCCAAAATGGCACCTGCTCTTTGACTTGCTCGCCTTTGAGGGGTGAGCAGAGAGAGAAACTCGTGTCCGTATCCGTCACTTTTTTTTTCCTCTCTCTTCTAGTTAGCCTGGTGAAATTTTCCCCACGGGGTTTCAAGCCCCGTTCCCTCTAGTCTCCTCTTTCCACTTGCCCACTGGTGCCTCGGGCTATTGAGGTTCGGCACACCTCGTGTTCCAGCGCTGGTGTGTTGATTCTGCCGCTGGTGTCCCAAGCCGAGGGCTCCCACATCCTCCATGCAGATCCACCGTGAATCACTAGTTCCTGAAGAGTTTCCTCTGCTGTTTCTTCTCCTACTCTTCCTTGAACCTGCAGTATCTCCACTTTTATTAAACTGTCTCTTCCTGGACTATCAGTGTGCTCCCTTCCTATTCCGCCATCTTGCCGCTCTTCTCTATTTTAAAAATTTTTTTAACTTTTATTTAATAAATATAAATTTCCAAAGTACAGCTTTTGGATTACAGTGGCTTTTTCACCCCCATAACTTCCCTCCCATCTCCAGCTCCCTCTCCCATCCTATTCACATCAAGATTCATTTTCAATTATCTTTATATACAGAAGATCAATTTAGTATATACTAAGTAAAGATTTCCACAGTTTGCACCTACACAGAAACACAAAGTGTAAAGTACTGTTTGAGTACTAGTTATACTGTTGATTCACATACTACAACACATTAAGTACAGAGATCCTACATGGGAAGTAAGTGCACAGTGACTCCTGTTGTTGACTTCACAATTGACACTCTTATTTATGGCGTCAGTAATCACCCTAGGATCTAGTCAGAGTTTCCAAGGCTATGGAAGCCTTTTGAGTTCGCCAACTCCGATCTTCTTTACACAGGGTCATAGTCAAAGTGGAAGTTCTCTCCTCCCTTCAGAGAAAGCTACCTCCTTCTTTGATGGCCCGTTCTTTCTGCTACTTTTAAAAAATCATCTAGCTGCCAGCGCCACGGCTCACTAGGCTAATCCTCTGCCTGCGGTGCCAGCACACTGGGTTCTAGTCCCAGTTGGGGTGCCAGATTCTGTCCAGTTGCTCCTCTTCCAGTCCAGCTCTCTGCTGTGGCCCAGGAGTGCGGTGGAGGATGGCCCAAGTACTTGGGCCCTGCACCTGCATGGGAGACCAGGAAGAAGCACCTGGCTCCTGGTTTTGGATCAGCGCAGCGTGCCAGCTACAGTGCACCAGCTGTAGCAGCCATTTGGGGGATGAACTAATGGAAAAAGGAAGACCTTTCCCTCTGTCTCTCTCTCTCTCTCTCTCACTGTATAACTCTGCCTGTCAAAAAAAAAGAATAAAGAAAAAAATCATCTAGCTCTGATTTGTAAAAGGCATATTTATGAAATTGAGTTACAAAAATGATTACATTTAATGTCAATTTTTCAAAAATCTAATAACTGTAATTTTAGACAATCTTGGAGATTACAGCTATCTGAATATTTTGAGGCTAGAAATAAATACCATTTATCACACTTGTTTTTTGTCAGGCAGAGTGGACAGTGAGAGAGAGAGACAGTGAGAAAGGTCTTCCTTTGCCATTGGTTCACCCACCACCACCACCAATGGCCGCTGAGGCCTGTGGGCTGCAGCCGGTGCACCGAAGGCAGAGAGCTGGACAGGAAGAAGAGCGACCGGGACAGAATCTGGTGCCCCAACCGGGACTAGAACCCGGTGTGCTGGTGCTGCAGATGGAGGATTAGCCTATTGAGCCCGGTGCCAGCCCACACTTTTTAAAATAAGATCTCCCCATGGGTGAGGTTCTAACTTGACTCTGAATATAATTTTTGAGTGTAGTTGTAAATAGTTTTATCATTGATTTCTTTTTTCAGGGACCTTTTTAAATTTTTAGTTAGTTTTTAGCAGATTCAATGTGCTTTGTAGATGCAATTCCAAGAACATAATGATACTCCCTTCCTCCATCCCTTCCTCCCTCCCTCTCTCTTCCTCTCACCCTCTTTCCTTCTCCCTTTCCTTCTTTTTCTTTTTTAGTTTTTGAGATAACCTATTTTAAACTTGCATTACCATAAAAAGGCTTAATACTTCACTAAATAAAAGTTTAATAAATAAAAAGCAGTTTAATTATATTATAATTATATTATATTATATAATTATAATATAATATAATTATAATTATATTCCCAGTTTAATGGGAATATAGAAAGTGGCTATAAACAATAATTGAATGGAAAAATGATCATTTCACCCAAATACAGTAAATTTTAAAGTAATCACAGATCTTTAAAACAATAATAGTATAACATCCTTAATCATTGGTTTCACAAAGGTATGAAACAAGTTTTACAAAACTATATTTGCAGCAAAACTGGTATACACAGTTATTACTTTATTATTTTTTTAATTTTAGCTGCCACATTTAAGAGAAAACATGTGATATTTGTCTTTATGGGTCTGGCTTACTTCAATCAACATGATATGCTTCAATTGTGTAATTTTGCAGCAAATTGTAGATTTTCATTCTTTTTTGTAGCTTAATAATATTACATTATGTATATATACGGTGTTCTCTTTATCCATTCATCTGATGATGAAGACTTTGGTTGGTTCCAAATTTTGGCTATTGTTCACAGTGCTGCTATGAATATGGTGCTATAGATATCTCTTTGATACATTGTGTTCAAGTCTTTTGGGTAAATACCCAGTAGTAGGATTGCTGGATTATATGGCAAGTCTATTTGTAGGTTTTTTTGTTTGTTTGTTTTTTAAGAAATCTCCATACTTGGGGCCAGCTCCGTGGCACAGTATGTTAATCCTCCACTTGCGGCACTGGCATTCCATATGGGCACCGGTTCTAGTCCCGGCTGCCCCTCTTCCAATCCAGCTCTCCACTATGGCCTGGGAGAGAAGTAGAAGCTGGCCCAAGTGCTTGGGCCCCTGCCACCCACATGAGAGACAGGGAGGAGGCACCTGGCTCCTGGCTTCAGATTGGTGCAGCTCTGACCATTGCTGCCATCTGGGGAGTGAACCAACGGAAGGAAGACCTTTCTCTCTATTTCCCCCTCTCACTGTCTGTAACTCTACCTCTCAAATAAATAAATAAAATCTTTTAAAAAAAATCTCTACACTGGTTTCCACAATGGCTGCACTATTCCCAGCAATCGTGTCTAATTGTTCCTCGTTGTCCACATCCTCGCCATCATTTGTTACTCTCTGTGTTATGGATTTTAGTCATTCTGACAAGGGTGAGGTAATACCTCATTGTGGTTTTGATTTGCATTTCCCTGATGGCTAGTGATGTTGAAGATTTTTTTGGCATATTTGTTGGCCATTTGTATTTTTTCTTCTGAGAACTGTCTATTGAAGTCCTTTACCCATTTCACAACTGGATTGTTTATTTCTTATTAGTAAACATGAACACATGATACCACCAAATTCACTATCAGAGCAGGTACATTCATTATCCAATCAACAAAATGATAGGCCGGCGCCGTGGCTCAATAGGCTAATCCTCCACTTGTGGCGCCGGCACACTGGGTTCTAGTCCCGGTCGGGGCACCGGATTCTGTCCTGGTTGCTCCTCTTCCAGGCCAGCTCTCTGCTGTGGCCCAGGAGTGCAGTGGAGGATGGCCCAAGTGCTTGGGCCTTGTACCCGCATGGGAGACCAGGAAGAAGCACCTGGCTCCTGGCTTCAGATCAGCGCGGTATGCCAGCCGCAGCGCGCCAGCCACGGCGGCCATTGGAAGGTGAACCAACGGCAAAAGGAAGACCTTTCTCTCTGTCTCTCTCTCTCACTGTCCACTCTGCCTGTCAAAAAAAAAAGACAGACCTCAGTTCTTATCTATCAATATTAACCATGAATGTAAATGGATTAAATTCACCAGCCAAAAGACTTAGGTTAAATGGGTAAAAAAGAAAAAAAAAAAAAACAGGACCCCACTATATGCTCCCTATAATAAATTCACTTTATCAACAAAATACACACAGACTGAAAGTGAAGGATTTGAGAAAAATATACCAGGCAAAAAGAAACCACGTGAACAGGAATGGCCATATTTATATCAGATAAAACAGACATTAAATCAAAAAACTGTACAAAGAGATAAGGGACATTATATTCTGATGAAAGATTTAATTCAGCACGAAGAAATAGCAATCATAAAAATATATGTACCCAACACAAGATCACACAGATATATATGGAAAATAAATTTAGACCTAAAGGGAGAAGTAGACTCCAATACAATAACAGTGGGCAACAACTGTGGGTGACTTCAATATCCCAATCTTATCAATGGACAGTTAATCCGGACAAAAAATCAATAAAGATACATCAGGGTTGAAACATACTATTGAGCAAATGAACCTAAGACATTCCACCAAACAGCTACAGAATACACATTCTTCTCATCAGCACATGGAACATGTTCCAGGTTGGAAAACATCTGGCCACAAATCAAGTCCCATGGAATTTATAAAGATTGAAATCATACCATGCATCTTCTCAGACCATAAATGAATAAAACTAGAAATAATCAACAAGAAGAACATGGAATACTCATAAATACTTGGACATTAAACAGTATGCTATTGAATGATCAATGGTTAATTGTAGATTAAAAAAGGAAATCAAAAACTTTTTTGAAATAAGTGAAAATGAAAGCACAACATATAAAAATCTGTGGGATACAGCAAAAGCAGTATTACTAGGGAAGTTTATAGCAGTAAGTGCTCATATTTAAAAAAGAGAAATGTCTCAAATTAAAGATCTAAGATGAATCTTGAAGACTTAGAAAACAAGAACAAGCCAAACCCAAAATCAATAGGAGGGGATAAATAATAAGTATCAGATCAGAAATTTAAAAAAAATACAAAAAATCAATAAAACAAAAAGTTAGTTTGTTGAGAAGATAAATAAAATAGAAAAACCTCTAGCAAGACTAATGAAAACAGAGAAAAATCTCAAATAAAATTTGAGATAAAAAAGAGACATTGCAACTGATATCACCAAAATACTAGGATCATAAGAAAATACTATGGGGAGAGCGGCAAGATGGCGGAATAGGCAGGGAGCACACTATTAGTCCGGGGGAGAAACAATTTAATATAAGTGGAGATACTGCAGGGTCAAGGAAGAGTAGGGGATGAAACAGCAGAGGAAACTCTTCCGGAACTAGTGATTCACAGTGGACCTGCGTGGAGAGCGTGGGAGCCCAAGTTCGGGACACCAGCGGCAGACTCAATGCACCAGCGCTGGAACGCGAGGTGAGCCGAACCTCAATAGCCCGAGACACCAGCAGGCAAGCAGAAAGAGGAGGCTAGAGGGAACGAGGCTTGAAACTCCGTGGGGAAAAGTTCACCAGGCTAACGAGAGAGAGGAAAAAAATTTAAAAAGTGACTGATACGGACACAAGTTTCTCTCTCTCCGCTCACCTCTCAAAGGTGAGCAAGACAGAGCAGGCGCCATTTTGGACATACGTCATAAGCAGGGCGACCTCAGGTCTGCACCGGCCCTGAGCCTAGCAGAAACACCTGACTCTGGGGGGAGGGGTGAAATAACAGGAGATTAGCATCTAACTTGGTAACCCAGTGGGAGACTGCAGGAGAATTGGAGCCCACACTGAGGGCAGCACAGATTCCCTGTGTGGTCCTTGGGAAAGAGCTTCCGATCTCTGGCTCCTGTGGGTATATCATTTGCCTGCTAACTACCTCCAATTACGTTCAGCTGTGCAGAATTACTTCCCTTTTGAATCAAAAAAAGAAAGAGAGATTTACCACACCTAACCTGGGAGTGTCATCTTTGACACACCCTCAACCCTGAGGAACCAAACACAGCTCTCAGTCCACACTCAGCTCAAGCCTCTAAGGCTCCACTGAAAGCAGACAGTCCACTTAATATAGAGCAATAGTGTAACAAGAAAAAACACCACAGTGAAGAAACCAAATATCTCCAACATGCCAAACAACAAACGCAAAAACCAAGCTAACAAGAACAAGGAAGACACTATGACGCCCCCAAATGAAAAAGACACCCCAATTCAAGATTATGAAGATGATGAGATAGAAGAAATGCAAGAAGTGGATCTCACAAAATTGATAAGAACATTAAGAAGTTCTCAAAAACAAATTCTTGAACTACAGAAATCCTTAATGGACAAGATAGAAAATCTCTCTCGTGAAAGTGAAATATTAAGGAGGAATCAAAATGAAATGAAACAACTAGTGGAACAAGAAACTGTGATAGTGACGAGAAATCATAATGAAATGAAGAATTCAATAGATCAAATGACAAACACATTAGAGAGCCTTAAAAACAGAATGGGCGAAGCAGAAGAGAGAATATCGGACTTAGAAGACAGAGAACAGGAAAGGAAACAGGCAAACCAAAGAAAAGAAGAGGAAATTAGAAATTAAAAAATATTGTCGGGAATCTACAGGATACTATGAAAAAACCCAACATTCGGGTTCTAGGAGTTCCTGAAGGCATGGAGAGGGAGAAAGGATTAGAAGGCATTTTCATTGAGATACTAGCAGAAAATTTCCCAGGTTTGGAGAAGGACAGAGGCATCTTACTACAGGAAGCTTATAGAACCCCTAATGAACATGACCAAAAGAGATCCTCATCACGACACGTTGTAATCAAACTCACCACAGTGAAACATAAAGAAAAGATTCTAAAAGGTGCAAGAGAGAAACGCCAGATCACTCTCAGAGGATCTCCAATTAGACACACAGCAGACTTCTCATCAGAAACTCTACAAGCTAGAAGGGAATGGCGAGACATAGCCCAGGTACTAAGAGAGAAAAACTGCCAGCCCAGAATATTATATCCTGCAAAGCTCTCATTTGTGAATGAAGGTGAAATTAAGACTTTTCATAGCAAACAGAAACTGAAAGAATTTGTTGCCACTCGTCCTGCCCTGCAAAAGATGCTTAAGGATGTGTTACACACAGAAACACAGAAACATGGTCACCAATATGAAAGAAGGTAAAGGAAGGAAACCTCACAGCAAAAGATCACAGGAAGCTCAATTTCTCTTTGACATAGAATTAAACTCTGCTCTGTTAAAGCAATGTGTTAAAGTAATCTATTATGTTCTCTTGATGTCTGTTAAATTCTAATTGTTCAAAAAAGCTGAATTTTTATTAAGAGCTATGGGTTATTGAACTATGTGCTTATTTTCAAAGATTTGAATAATCACCTTGCAACAACGATCAAATTTGGTCTATGTTATGTCATGATTTTAAGGAATCTAATTTCAACCAGATATTTTGGATTTTGAGCCTTCTTGGCATTCTTGACAGGCATTCAAAAAATCAAAATTTCAAACAATCTGGTCTCTAAAATTTCCAGTAAATCCTGGACTTTAGTTTTTCTAGTTTGGGCCCAACTGAAAAAATCGAAGGACCTATGTCTCTCATCTTGTAGAGACACCAACTAATCAGGTTATTTGGATTGTATTAGAAGGACTGTCAAGATGTGATGTGGTACCAGACTTTAAGTTTCTATAATGGAAAATGCTATTAATACAAATGTTTGAGAATTAAAAAGTCTAATGATCTTGTGTTACTAGACATGATAGTTATCTTAATGAGAAAGCCCCAGAGGCCTAAAGTGTTAAATACTTGTAAAATCTTACAGGTGCTTTCAAAAATACTGTGAAGTAAGCAAGTGCCTCTTGTTGGTTGATGAGTTTATAATTTTAAACATGGCGACTTAAAGTCTTTTGTCATCCATAGTTATATATGATGTGCTGCTCATAAAACTAAAGCGTTGTTGGTTCTGTGTTTAGCTGTCCTCCTATAGGTTCCTATGGACTTTTTCCAGCCACTTCTATTGTATTCAGTACTTTGGGATGGCTCTGTAAACAGATGAAGCCAATAATGTATTAACAGTACCAACTGAGAGAAAGTATGGTTAACTCAGGTTACTAAAAACGAAAAGCAATTCCAATCAATTGGCAATCTACAAAAAGAGTTAAAGATTTTAAAAGCTATTATTAAAATTGCTATATTGGTCTATTCTGCTATGTTATATGTGTGTACATATTGTATGTCCACATAGGAAATTTTATTAAGAGTTTTATTTTAAATGGCTTATAGATAAGATTGTCCATAAATTTAAGCTGCTAAAATTAATCAAAGATACATTTTAATTTGTGGGACCTGAATCTGTGTATCATATGTTTTAGACTTGTTGGTAGAAAGAAACTAAAAACATTTTAGATGGTTGTGCTTAAGTTTACTGGCTAAACAAACTACACCATGTTAGATATTTAAGAGGTGTTTTCAAATACATGATTCTTAAAATTTATAGAAGGCATTGGACCTTCTGGTAAATGTTTTCTTAAGTTGTTATCTAATGGTTGAAACGGTTTGCTAAGTATTCATGTGATATTGCTATTGTCAGCAAGCGATCTAGGACTTGCTCCCTCATTTCTCTATTCTAAGCCCAACTTGTTCTTTCATTTCTCTATTCTCTTCAAGGTAGGAAACTAATTCTATTATAAAGGAATCTATAGGACGCACAATTTAATCTTTAGACCTTATAAAAGAGATGGCTAACATTTTTCTGTAATAGCATAACCCAAATAAGAACTTAAATAATAATCTCATAGCTAGATTCACTTCGCCATCAGCGAAGTATACAGTAAGTAGAAAAAACCTCCCTTTCAGACCAAAGGGAAAGAAAGTTTTAAAGTGAGAATATAATTTTCCTCATGGGCATTGTCTACCTTAGAAAAACTACTACAGAACATGCCTGTGACTATAGACTTGTAGTTCAGGCCACCGAAGATTAGAGATGGGACTTTGGCACTCCCTTGACTTGCATCCTCTGGTCAGCTTGAACACAAACCAGGAGGAAAAGAAAGCTCGGCATCAGAAGCAATGGGTGGCAGGCCTATTAATGGCTGATCTGTACAGTGATCTGCCCTCAAGGAGACCCAACAGGCCAGTCCACTGCAGTGGCTTTCAATGTGGTAAGCCTGGGCTTCAGCAGAAGTCAGCTTGTGAAGAGCCCTGGCAGCTCTGCCAAGAGCTGGATCACTGGAAATGGACCTGCCCTGGAGTCGAAGGATGCCCAGGTCAGAGCCACAGATCTTATTGGCTCTAAGCTGAAAAGCCCTTCACTCAGCCCAACTTCCAAAGTGACCTCTGCAGCTGAGTGTATGGTCAAGTAGGGTCAGCCACATTGCAGGCAGAACTGTAAATTTCTTGTTAGAGATGCCACCTGCATTTACCTGGCCAGCTCTCCTCCCAGGCCAGCCAAGTAATGAAAGTCAACAGAGTGCCTTCTCCTAGGAGGTTCACACCTCCCATAGGATATACCCCATGGGAAGAGATAGATAGGTCTGGGCCTCTGAATTTACAAGGCCTAAAGCCCAATAGATTATTATCAAGCCCCTTCTGTCAGGTTCTATTTGCCTCTCAATCAGAAAACTTAATTGTAGCTTAGACAGCACCTTTCTTAGCTCCTCTAATAATGACTCTGTCCTTTGTTCTAGGCCCTGTCTAGTGCACTTGGGCCTCATTCCTTTGTAATCATAACCTCTACTCTACCACCAATGGCTCTACTCCCAACCTGTGTGTACTGATGGTCCTCTTCCCCACTTAATGCTGTATAATTGTTCAAACCTGGTAAATGCCACTCTTAGGATCATTGGTTACTATCCTGACTCTGTCTTTTATGACCTTGTCTAAATATGATCAGAGTCGGCAAACTTGGAAGGCTTCCATAGCCTTGGCAACTCATGAAGACAGCCTAGGATGGTTACTGGCACCATAAACTAGAGTGTCAATTTGTTGGGTCAACAACAGAAGCCACTGTGCACTTGCTCCTCATGTGGGATCTCTGTCCTTAATGTGCTGTCCATTGTGATTTAATGCTATAACTAGTACTCAAACAGTATGTTTCACTTTGTGTTTCTATGTGGGTGCAAACTGTTGAAATCTTCATACTAAATTGTTCTTCTGTATATAAAGAGAATTGAAAATGAATCCTGATGCAAATGGAAGGGGAGAGGGAGCGGGAGAGAGGAGGGTTGCGGGTGGGAGGGAAGTTATGGGAGGGGGAAGCCATTGTAATCCATAAGCTGTACACTGGAAATTTATATTCATTAAATAAAAGATAAAAAAAGAAAAAGAAAATGATGATACTGATGGTCCTCTTCCCCACTTAATGCTGTATAATTGTTCAAACCTGGTAAATGCCACTCTTAGGATCATTGGTTACTATCCTCACTCTGTCTTTTATGACCTTGTCTAAATATGATCAGAGTCGGCAAACTTGAAAGGCTCCGTAGCCTTGGCAACTCATGACGACAGCCTAGGATGGTTACTGGCACCATAAACTAGAGTGTCAATTTGTTGGGTCAACAACAGGAGCCACTGTGCACTTGCTCCTCATGTGGGATCTCTGTCCTTAATGTGGTGTCCATTGTGATTTAATGCTATAACTAGTACTCAAACAGTATGTTTCACTTTGTGTTTCTATGTGGGTGCAAACTGTTGAAATCTTCATACTAAATTGTTCTTCTGTATATAAAGAGAATTGAAAATGAATCTTGATGCAAATGGAAGGGGAGAGGGAGCGGGAGAGAGGAGGGTTGCGGGTGGGAGGGAAGTTATGGGAGCGGGAAGCCATTGTAATCCATAAGCTGTACACTGGAAATTTATATTCATTAAATAAAAGTTAAAAAAAAGAAAAAAAAGAAAATACTATGAAGAACTATATGCTAATAAACTGGAAAACTTCTAATAAATGAATAAATACCTGGATTCATATAATAACCAGGATTAAATCAAGAATATATAGACAATCTTAACAGACACATAACAAGCAAAGTGATTTAAGCAATAATCAAAAGCCTTCCCTCAAGGAAAAGTACAGAACCTCATGACTTTACTACTGAATTCTACAAAACATTTCAAGAGGAAGTAACTCCAATACTCTTCAAACCATTCCAAAATATTGATGGAATCCTGCCAAATTCTTTATGAGGCTAGCATTACTTTGATACTGAAACCAAGTAAAGACACAACATGAAAAGAAAACTGTAGACTTATATCCTTAAGAAACATAGATGCAACAATTCCTTACAAAATACTATGAAATCTAATCCAAAACCACTTCAAAAAGATCATTAATCACAATAAAGTGGGACTTATCCCAGAAGTGTAAATATGGTTCAACATTTGCAAATCTGCAATCACATTAATAAGTCGAAGAACAAAAACCATATGGTCATGTTAATAGATGCAGAGAAAGCATTTGATAAGATTCAATACCTTTTCATGATTAAAAAAAGCCTCCACAAATTAGGTATAGAAGGAACACGCTTCAAAATTATAAAGGCTATATATCACAAACCATCAGCCAACATCATACTGAATGGGGAAAAACTAAAAATGTTTCCTCTCAGATCTAGGACAAGACAAGAACGTCCACTTTCACCACTCTTATTCAATGCAATACTGGACGTTTTAGCAAGAACAATTAAGGAGGAAAAAGAAATAAAAGGCATCAAAATTGGAAAAGAGGAAGTTAGATTATCCATGTTTGAAGACAACATGATGTTGTACACAGAAAAACATAAACACTCCACCAAAAAGCTGTTAAAACTGATAAACCAAATAACAGGAAGTGAAAGTATGTCAATGTAAAAATTAGAAGAAAGAATAAGAAAGAAAGGAGGAAAAAGGACAGGAACATGGAGGGGCAAGGAGAGTAGGATGGGGAGCATCACTCTGCTCCTAAATCTGTATATATGAAATACATGAAATTTGTTCATATTCTATAAATAAAAATATTTTAAATAGTAGCTTTTTGTATGGTAATGATGAATTCACAGAAAGAGAAATCAAAAAGGGGATCCCATTCATAAAAGCCAATTAAAAGCAAATATTTAGGAATAAATTTAAATAAAAAAGTATAAGATCTCTATGATGAAAATTATCAAAGATAATGAAAGAAATTTTCAAAGACCCATATAAAATGCAATGATATTCCTTGCCCATTGACCAGAAGAATCAATATTAAACTGCCTAAACTATGTAAAGCAATTTATACATTCAATAGAATCCCTATTAAAATACCAATGGCATTCTTTACAGAGTTAGAAAAAACAATCCTAAAATATATATGGACTCACAGAAGACTCGGAATAGCGAAAGCAATCCTGAGCAAGAAAAACCAAGCAGGAGGCATCACAATACCTGATTTCAAAGCATACTATAAAGCTAGTAGTAATTAAAACAGAGCTTTGTACTGACATAAAAATTAATACATTGATCAATGGAACAGAATAGAGAGCCCAGAAATTAATTCACATTCATACAGCCAACTGCTTTTCCACAAAAGTGCTCAGACCATACAGCAGATGAAGGATAATCTCTTCAACATATGATGCTGACAAAATTGGATTTATATATGTAGAAGAATGAAATCAGAGTTAGAAATGTGCCAGGGGATTCCAATACAATCTCATCAAGGTGGCATGTACCAATGCCATCTCACTAGTTCAGGTGATCAATTTCAGTTCACAATTGATCACACTGGTAGATCTAAGAGTCAAAGGGATCACACAAACAAGACTAGTGTTTGCTAATACTAACTGATAAAACCAAAAAAACCAACATGGGAAGGGGGAGACACAGCAGACTCGTAGAACGGCAGATGTCCTAAATAGCACTCTGGCCTCAGAATCAGCCCTTAAGGCATTTGCATCTGGCTGAAGAGCCTATGAGAGTATTTTAGGCATGGAAAGCCAAGACACTCTGGGAAAAAAAAGAGGAAGAAGAAGAAGAGGAAGACCTAAATAAAGGATCTCAGTGAGGGTGATCCCAGTGAAATAACAGGGCCATCAAGGTAGGAGGTACCTTTCTCTGAAGGGAGGAGAGAACTTCCACTTTGACTATGACCCTGTCGGAATAAGATCGAAGTCAGCGTACCCTAAAGGCTTCCATAGCCTCAGCAACTCATGACTAGAGCCTAGGGAGATTACTGACGCCATAAACAAGAGTGTTAAATTGTTAAATCAACATCAAGAGTCACTGTGTACTTACGTCCCATGTGGGATCTGTCCTTAATGGGTTGTCCAATGTGAAGTAATGATATAGCTAGTACTGAAACAGTATTTTTACACTTTGTGTTTCTGTGTGGATGCAAACTGATGAAATCTTTACTTAGTATATACTGAAGCGATCTTCTGTATATAAAGATAATTGAAAATGAAAAAAAAGAACCTTGGTGTTAAATTGGAAATTACATAGAAAATTAATCAATCTTTTTTAAAAAATATCATGCAGGATCTCTGTCATTAATGTGCTGTACACTGTTATTTAATGCTATAACTAGTACTCCAACAGTATTTTTTCACTTTGTGTTGCTATGTGAGGGCAAACTGTTGAAATCTTTATATATACTAAACTGATTTTCTGTATATAAAGAGAATTGAAAATGAATCTTGATGTGAATGGAAGGGGAGAACGAATGGGAAAGGGGAGGGTTGCGGGGGGGGAGGGAAGTTATGGGAGGTAAGCCATTGTAATCCATAAGCTATACTTTGGAAATTTATATTCATTAAATAAAAAATAAAAAAAGAATGAAATCAGATCCATATCTCTCACCATATACAAAAATCAACTCAAAATGAATCAAAGTCCTAAATTTAAGAACTGAGACTGTGAAGTTGCTGGAAGGAAATATAAAGAAGACACTGATGTGGGAAAAAACTTCTTAGGACCCCCAAAGCACAGGCAACAAAACAAATTAAACAAATTGACTATATCAAACTCAGAAGCTTCTATATAGCAAAGGAAATTATCAATAAAGTACAGAGACATGCAAGAGAATTGGAAAAATATTTCCAAACAACCTATATGACAGAGGATTAATATCCCAAATATATCAGCAACTTAAAAAGCTCAACAACAACAAAATAACCAATGCAGTTGAAAAAGGGACCCATTTTAAAATATACTCAGGCGATGAACAGGAAGCATAATTTGGCTCCCTCCCCCATGTTATTCCTGAATTATTTGAACATACAGTAGATTTTTATTATTCACATATTCTGTATTTGCAAATTCATCTCCTCTCTCAAATTTATTTATAATCACAGATCAATACTTGTGGCACTTTGGTAGTTATTTGCAGACATGACTGCTGAATTCATCAACACACACACTCTTAGTTGAAGTTCAATAATACAATGCTCTGCCTTCTTGTTTCAGCTTTCACACTATAAACTAACTTCCTTTTCATGATCTACAGAAATGTTTCCCCCTTTTGTGCTTTTTATTAAAATTTTGCTGTTTAAAATGATTCCCAAAGCACAGTACCAACTCACTGTCTAGAGTTTCTCAGTGCAAAAAGGTTGTGACGTGCAATGTGGAGAAAACACATGTGTTAGATGAGCTTCCTTCAAGCATGAGTCACAGTGGTAACTGTAAGTTAGGAATTAAGGAATCAATTATATTATTATTCTTTACAATTAAAATGTAAGTTTATTTGTGCATGTTGGTCAGTCTCCATGTGTTTTCATTTTTTCTAGAGTTTCTTAAGTTGTTCATTTCCAGCTACATTTCATTTGGGTATGAAAATATTCATGGCATGATTTCAATTTCTTTATGTTGCTGAGAATTACTTTATAGTCTAGCATATGGTCTATCCTAGATAAAGTTCCATGTACTGATGAAAATAATGTGTATTATTCAACTGTGGGATGAAATGTTCTGTGTATATCAGTTAAGTGCATTTGGTCCATAATGTAGATTAGTTCTGTTGCTTCTTTGTTGATTTTTCATCTAGTTGATCTGTCCAATGATGAAAGTGGGGTGTTGAAATCCCCCATTACTATTGTTTTGGTGTTCTTGTCTCCCTTTAGATCCATTAATGTTTGTTTTAAATAGCCAGTGGACCTGGCATTGGATGCATACACATTTATGGTAGCTAAATATTCCTAATGAATTGACTCCTTAAATAATTACATAGTGCTTTGCTTTGTCTCTTTTAACATTTTTTGTGTTAAAGTCTATTTTGTCTGATATCAGGATGGCTACTCCTTCCTTTTTGGTTTCTGTTACCATGGAATATCCTTTTCCATCCTCATTTTTAGTCTGTGTGTGTCTTTGTTGGTAAGGTGTGTCTCTTGCAGACAAAAAAAATAGATGGGTCTTGTTTTTAATCCATTCAAACACACTGTATCTTTTAATTGCAGAATTTAGGCCATTTATATTCAATATTAATATTGATAAGTAATGATCATGCCATTTTTCCATAAATATTCCTATTGTTTGCTTTGGTGTCCCTTTGTATTTTTACTACAAGATCTTCTGCCTTCACATTCTTTCATAATGATGACTATCATTCTCTGTTTCTGTGTGCAGCACATCCTTAAGTATCATTTTTAAGGTTGGATGAGTAATGACAAATTCAGTTTGTGTTTGTTTTACAAGGTCTTTATTTCACCTTCATTTATAAATGAGAGCTTTGCTTGGTGCAGTATTCTGGGTTGGCATTTTTTTTCTTTTAGGAATTGGACTATGTCTCTCCATTATCTCCTAGCCTATAGGGTATCTGAGTAGAATTCAATTGTCAGTGTAATTGGAATTCTGCTAAAGGTAATCTAGCATTTCTCTCATACACATTTTAGAATTTTTATGTTTTAGTGTTGAAAGTTTGAATATAATACATAGTGGTGTAGATTTTTTCTGATGAGGTCTATTAGGGGTTCTATGTGCTTTCTGTATTCAGATACCCTTTCTTTCCCCTAATTAGGGAAGTTTTCTGCTATTATATCATTGAATAGACCTTCTAATCCATTCTCTTTTTCCACACCCTCAGGAACTCCCAAGACCCATATGTTAGGTCGTGAATATAATCCCATAAATCTCAAAAATTAATGTTTCTAATTTCTAAATTTTTTTTTCCTCTGACAGAGATATTTCCAAAGATCTGTTGCTTTCTAGCTTGGATATTATTTGTTCTGCCTCACTAAGTTGTTGTTAAGGTTTTCCATTGTATTTTTTATTTGACATATTGAATTTTTCATTTCTAAATTTCAGTTTGATTTCCCATGTATGGATTTTTTTTAATTCATGAATTTGTCTCTCATTGTTTTTGAATAATCTTATGATCATTCTTTGAATTTCTCTTCAGGCATTTCATCAATATCTTTGTCTTCACATTTTAATATTGAAGAGTTATTGTGTTTCTTAGGGGAAGGCATATTGTCTTCCTTGTTCATGTTTTTTGTATTTCTACATTTATTTTTAGACCTTTGTGGAACCGCTTGTTGATTTTTTCCTCTGATGGTGTTTATGTTTGAAATACACCTCTGTGACTTAGTGGAGAGTCTGCTTTCAGTGGATATCCAGAGGTGTGTGCAGGGTGGGGCCTGGGAGGCTCCAGTCAGTGCTTAAGAGTGGTGCAAGAGTCCAGGGTGACACCCACATTGGGCATGGTTGATCTCCTCTATTGTTAGCAGGGAAGAGGGTATGATCGCTAGTGTGATCACTGCCTTACCTCCTCTCTACCAAAGTGATCAGTGCCGAGGGTGAGTCCACAGTGGCTACACACCCCACCCATATAGGCATATGAACCAAACAAAGGGCCTGTGTGGTCCTCAGTGTGAGCACAGAACCCTCTGCAATGACCTACCCGAAGCACTGAGGGAACTCTGAGCCTCTGAAACTAGACTCAGTGATGACCCAGAGGCCCAGCTACAACCCATGCCCTATCATGCAGTCACAGAGTTCCCACAGTCAGAGTGTACAGGGTTCCCATAGTCACAGGCAGCAGAAAATCCACTCTCGGCACCATGAGCCTGCTTCATCCATGGAGAGAGCCAAGGCATTCCAAGAGCCTTTTGCCTTTTGGTGTTCCACCTTGACAGTTTGAGTATATTTGCCAGTGATAAAGTGAAGGGAGGGGAGCGTCTCACAGGTTTAAGTTGGCCCCCCACTTCTTGGCAGCCCTCCAGGCAAGACTCAAAGTAGAGATCACGGCTTTGTCCCTCAGATAAAATTCCTTAGTTGTGCAGAAGTGAGCTGTGGCAACCTGTACTCACCTTATCAATATGGTGCCTCCTCCCTGCTATTCACTCCCTTCTAGGGAGGGTGGGAAGCAGGCAATGTTCTCTTCCTTCATTGGGTTAGGTGGGCACCCTGACTAACCACTAGCACTCCAGGCCAGACTCAAAGTTAGTATTGACCACAAGGTTCTCCCTCGGGCAATATCAGCAGTGACGTGGCTTTCCACAGACTCCTCTCATTTCTCTCTAAGGAGATGGTGTCTCCTCTTGACACTGACTTTGTAGCTGGTAAGAGCAAAACAGAGACACACTGCCCAATGGCTCACTGGCATGTATGGCGCTTTGTTGGAGTCGGGGAGGGGAATGAAGCAAGGTGGCTTCTGTGCTCCAACCCTGGCAATTGTTCAGACCCCAATCAGCTCCCCAGGCTGAAGTAAAAGTCACTTGTGGCTGTGAAATACCCTCTTAGCTAAAACTGTGAGCAGTGATTTTTTCTTGCCTTAACTTTAGTAAAATGGCCCACAGCTGGTTGCGCAGTGTACCTGGTCGCAGAAGTGTCATGTCTTCACTTCTCTTATCCCATGGAGTTATCTTTTTGTTGTTGTTGTTGTTTGTTTGTTTTTTTCACTTCTTTGCAGGAAATTTCTGTCAGTCAGACCTTGGAAACATGATCCTTGTTTTGTTCTTTTCATATTCCAGAGCAGCTGAAGTTGAAGTTAGAGTGACTACACCTTATTCAGCCATCTTGGTAGTCCCAGAAATCAATTATAAATTATGTATCTTCACACATGAAACAAAAATATGTATTGGCTGACTAATGAAAATGTTGCAACCAGATACTTGTAGGAAACTTATAGCGTATTTTCTCAAGGAACAATAGTTCAGATTTCACCAATTCAGTGTTTGTGACAACTTTATAGAACATAATTATTTCAAATAATAAGTACTTAATGTATGTACAAAGGGGAAATTGCCTAACTCAAAATAACATCATTGTGAATATAACAACATTTAGGTATTCGATTCTTTTCTAATTTCTTTTCTGACCCTTAAACATCCTAAACGTATACCTCCTCTAAGTCAAATTTTTCAATCAGGATCTAGTTTCTGTCTCCAAAGAAAGCAAAACAAAACTCATAACTTTCCATTTAACTGTCATCTTCTCTCATTCTGTTTTCCTTAAAGCCAAGCTGCTTGAAAGGGAACTCTGTGCTGGTCTTCCCTTCATTCACTTCTTAATTTTTTGTGTTTTGTAATTTATTCTCTATCTCTAGCTACAAAAAGACTCTTAGTAAGGTGACTAATGACTTCATTACTGCCAAGGCCGTTGACATTTTTCTGCCATTGATCTTTGTTGTGATTGTGGATATTAACCACTTCCTCTTCAAAAAACATCTTCCTTTGATTTCCGTGCAATCATTAGTTTTTGCATTTATCCTTGCCTCTCTGGCCACTACATTCATTTCTGAAATAACTGTACTCAGTTCTGAATCCTTGCACATTCTCATTTTATATTTCCTAGCTGACATTATCTACAGTAACTCATACCCTCCTGATTTAGTGACTCCTCAATTAATCTCTTTATCTTAGGTCTGTCTCAAATCTTATGATCTAAGCACTTACCAAACATTTCAATGTGTGTATTACAAACTCCTGTCAAAATCAACATATCCCAAATGGAACTCATCCTGTTTTTCCCCAAATCTTGTCTTTCTTACCTTGCTAATTCATATCATCCACTCTGTTCTTTTTTTTTTTAAACAGGCAGAGTGGATAGTGAGAGAGAGAGACAGAGGCCGGCGCCGTGGCTTAACAGGCTAATCCTCTGCTTTGTGGCGCCGGCACACCGGGTTCTAGTCCCGGTTGGGGCGCCGGATTCTATCCCGGTTGCCCCTCTTCCAGGCCAGCTCTCTGCTGTGGCCAGGGAGTGCAGTGGAGGATGGCCCAAGTCCTTGGGCCCTGCACCCCATGGGAGACCAGGAGAAGCACCTGGCTCCTGGCTTCGGATCAGCGAGATGCACCGGCCGCAGCAGCCATTGGAGGGTGAACCAACGGCAAAAAGGAAGACCTTTCTCTCTGTCTTTCTCTCTCACTATCCACTCTGCCAGTCAAAAAAAAAAAAAAAAAAGAGTGAGTGAGAGAGAGAGAGAGAGAGAGAGAGAAAGGTCTTCCTTTTCACCTTTGGTTCACGCTCCAATGGCCACTGCGGCCGGTGCATCTCGCTGATCCGAAGCCAGGAGCCAGGTGCTTCTCCTGGTCTCCCATGGGGTGCAGGGCCCAAGGACTTGGGCCATCCTCCACTGCACTCCCTGGCCATAGCAGAGAGCTGGCCTGGAAGAGGGGCAACCGGGATAGAATCCGGCGCCCCAACCGGGACTAGAACCCGGTGTGCCGGCGCCACAAAGCAGAGGATTAGCCTGTTAAGCCACGGCGCCGGCCCCACTCTGCTCTTAAGAAAAAAGCTTGAGAATTTTCTTAGACCCCTCTACCCCTCACTTCATATATTTAATTGATCACCAAATCCTATAGTTTCACCTTTTAAATGTGTATGTGTTTGTATGCACGTATATATGTATATGTACCTTTTAAAAATATATCTATGGGGCCGGTGTTGTGGCGTAGTAGGTAAGGCTGCCACCTGCAGCAGTGCCGGCATCCCATATGGGTGCTGATTTGAGTCCCTGCTGCCCCACTTCCAATCCAGCTCTCTGCTATGGCCTGGGAAAGCAGTAGAGGATGGCCCAGGTCCTTGGGTCCATGCACCCTCATGGGAGACCTGGAAGAAGCTCCTGGCTCCTGACTTCGGATTGGCACAGCTCTGGCTGTGCGGCCAACTGGGGAGTGAACCAGCGGATGGAAAACCTCTCTCTCTCTCTTTCTCTCTCTCTGTCTCTGTCTCTCCTTCTCTGTGTAACTCTGACTTTCAAAAAATAAATAAACCTTTAAAAATATACATATCTATAATATTTGTCATCTCAGCCTTTAAGTTTAGCCCTTATTTTCTCCTAGCCTACATTATTGTACTTATATTGGATTCCTACTTGATCTGAATCTGTGTTAAACATCCTATCCAATTAACCCATCCAAGTTACCATGCACATTGTTACTAGAGTTATTTTTAATATAAACATAATTAACATTCCCTTGCCTAAAATACTCATAGATGCAAGATAAAGTCCAAACTCTTCAGTTGGTCATCTGTCTCCAGCCTACCTCTCCTACCATACTTTAACAATTTGTGCTTTCTGCATGTGCCATTCCCTTTCATGTTTCCATCTACCAAGAATATGTTATTTCTTCTACTTGGAATACTTCATCTACTATTCCTTCTCCACATTGTTAATTTTACTCATCTCTCATCCTTATTACCAGGATTCTGGGTTAAATACCTCTTTTCTTTTTTTTAAACTAGTATTTTTTGAAAGATTTTTATTTATTTATTTGGAGGTAGAAAGAGAAAGAGAGGGAGAGACAGAGGGAGAGATCTTCCATCTGCTGGTTCACTCCCCAAATGTCTGCAGTGGCTGAGCTGGTCCAATCTGAAGCCAGGAGCCAGGAGTTTCTTCTGGGTCTCTCACATGTGTGCAGGGGCCCAAGGACTTGGGCCATTTTCTATTGCTTTCCCAAGCCATCAGCTGGGAGGCAGATCAGAAGTGGAATAGCCAGGACTTGAACCAGTGCCCATATGGGATGCCAGCACTCTAGGCAGAGGCTTAGCCCGCTATGCCACAGCACCGGGCCCTAAATACTTTTCTATATTACCTTACAGATTATTTAGTGCAAACTTCTTTACTTAATATATGTAAATCTTTATTTTCATATGTGTTTATATATCTCTATCCTTTTTATAATACTTTCAACTTCATAAGGTCAGTGGTCAGTGTATTGATATATCTGCATCAATGCAGTAGATGACACTAGGTAAGTGTTCAATCATGATTGAATGCAAAATGTAGGTGTTTTATTTCGCATTAGTAATTCCTAAATATCCCTGAGCTAACTGAAGATATTTTAGTGTTCTGAGTCATTCCAGCTCTAGAAAACCCCTTTTTCCTTATATTCTCCCTTCAAACACTCCCACAAATCACTATCACCACATGTGTGCTTGGTAACCCGAGATATGATTTCAGTTATTTTTAAATACCTGTACTGGAGATACCACATGGGATAATATGCTGCCCTTGGAGACATGTTAACTGCATTCCTCTTTGTGTAACTTCTTTAAAATGATTATATAACAAAAGGAGTGCTCATTCCTAAGTCACTGATTTCCTATTATGATTTTTATTCCTAAGATTTTATCGCTCCTACAGAAGAGCTTCGGAATGTGCAACTTGGCCCCGGGGCTGCCCAAAGAAGTAAAGTGTAAAGAGAAGGACATTTTAGGGATAGTGGGGAACAATTTTACCAGGTTGTCTTGAGTAGATGCCTTATTATTTTGCCAAGACAAGTTAACAAAAATGTTATACCAGAAGAGGGACAAACTAACACATTTTATGGATAGTTCATTTTAGAACTCTGCCAATATATGTACTCCTTTCTTTGTTCCTGAAATCTGTTTAACTTATATCAGTTTTCACTACTTGTTATGAAGTATAACCATCTGTGAAATTTTATAAAAACATAATTGCCAGCACACTATTGTAGAATCATTCAAGCTCTGAAAATGATCTTTCCTAAGGTGATTTTGATGTTCTGCCAGGAGTGAGAACTAATGTCTTAGTGTTGATTTATTTACTTATCCATTGAGTATTTCATAAAGACCGTCTGTGTGCACATCTGTATTCTTTTGGATGTCTAAACAAGAAGACTTCAAGTAATATACTTCATTTACAAAAAAAAAAAAGAAAAGGTGTATGAAAAACTGAAGACATTTAAATAGAAATTAATGAGCACCAAAGTAATACATTATACAGTAAATATATGATTTGTATGCAAAAGACCTCTAGAAAACATGTGAAATAAAGAAGTAATTGGGGGCCAGCGCTGTGGCTCACTTGGTTAATTTTCTGCCTTCGGGACCGGCATCCCATATGGGCACCGGTTCTAGCCCTGCTTTGCTCCCCTTCCAGTCCAGCTGTCTGCTGTGGCCCAGGAAGGCAGTGGAGGATGGCCCAAGTGCCTAGGCCCCTGCACCCGCATAGGAGACTGGGAGAAAGCACCTGGCTACTGGTTTCGGATTGGCATAGTTCCGGCCATAGTGGCCATCTGGGGAGTGAAGACCTTTCTCTCTGTCTCTCTCTTGCTGTCTAAACTCTGTCAAATAAATTTAAAAAAGAAGTAATTAACAGTGTGGGACAGATGAATATTGCAAACTTAGGAGAGGTTGTGCATTGGAATTAATTGACACAATGTATGTGAATTGGGAAAAATGGACACTGTATTAAACAGATGAAAAGAATATACAGGCATATGAAGATGGAAAAGAGCAAGATGTGGGTATAGTGATTGATGTCTCCAAAACAGAAACATTGAGAAGAAGTTAAGTTGGAAAAACATGTGAGAAGTAGAGGCAGCAGAAAAAGTTATAAACTCTTTTTAAAAATATTTAGTTATTTATTTGAAAAGCAGGGTGACAGAGAGAAGGAGAGAAGAGACGACGAGTTTTCCATCTGCTGGTTAACTCTCCAAATGTCCTCAACAGTCAAGGCTGTGCCAGGCCAAAGCAAGGAGCCAGGAACTCCATCCTTGTTTGCCACGTGGGAGGCAAGAACCCAGGTACTTGAACTGTTATCTGTAGGTTCCCAGCCACATTAAACAGGAAGCTGGATTGGAAATGGAGGAGCCAGGACAGGAACTGACACTTTGATATGGTATGTGGGTATCCCAAGCAGTGGCTTAACTCAGTGCTCTACAGCACCTGGCCCCTAAATTCTTTTTTTAAAGTCAATCTTTTCAGGTTTACAATTTAAATATTTTGAAGTTGTAGTGTTATTTATTTGAATTGGATAGAGAGAGGGAGAGAGAGATCTTTCATGTGCTATTTCACTTCTGAAATGCTGGCAACAGCTAATGTTGGGCCAGGCTGAAGCCAGGAACCAAGAACACCATCCAGGTTCCCCCATGTGGAAGGCCCAAGTATTTGATCCACCATTGCTTTTTCCAAGGCCTCATATTAGCAAGAAGCCAGATTGTAAGTAAAGAAAGGAATTAGTCCTAGGCACTTGGATACAGAATGCAGTGTCCCAAGTGACAGCTTAACTGGCTGCACCACAATACCTGCCCGGGTTATAAATTCTTTAGAAGAGAAAGTATTATGAAAATAGTTCGTGAAAAATAATTCTGGAAATTTTGGTTTGAATGAACTGGATTAGGGATTGGCAGCAGAAATACAAGTTAGGAGGTATGTTAGGAGTCCAGTTGTGAGGTGGCACAGAGCAGAACAATACAGAATGAAATGGTAGCAGCATGAGCTAATGTGAAGAGAATTAGATTCATGGGTAGCTCACTGGGAATAAAGTTTAAAAGTCTGACAAAACACTGTATTCGCAGCAAAATTTTGTATTTTTTTAAATTTCTGATTCTTTTTTTTTTTATTTTAGCTCCCACATGTAAAGGAGAACATGTGGCATTTGTCTTTCTGTGTCTCACATATCAATCAATGGGATGTGCATATTTTAAAATTGGGAAGGAACAGAGAGCTATTCTTTACCTTTTTATATTTAAAAAATCTGTATCTATGCAAAAAACTTTTAGTAGAATGTAAGCATTTTCTTTTATTTTTAAAAAATGATTTGTTTATTTGAAAGACAGATTTATATAGAGAGAGGAGAAACAGAGAGAGAAAAAGAGGTCTTCTATCCTCTGATTTACTCCCCCAATTGACTGCAAAGGTCAAAAGTCTGGAAGGCCATCCAGTCTCCTACATGGGTGACAGGGGCCCAAGAACTTGGCCCATCTTCTGCTGCTTTCCCAAGACCATTAACAAGGAACTGTATTGGAAGTGGACACAAGCCCACGGTGATATAGGATGCTGGCATCACAGGCAGCAGCTTAACCCCCTGTGCCACAATGCAGGCCCCTGGCTTCTTTCACTTAGCATAATGATATCTGATTCTATCCAAGGGATGTCTGTATTGCAGGTGGTGGCTTAATCCACTGGGCCACATTGCTAGCCCCAACATTTTCTTTTTGAATATAACCCAGAGCTCTTATATGCTTTTATGAAGTACATCTTCATATGTATCTTTTTGTTGAGTCAGGCTTAACTAGATACTTTCTTTGAGACTAACCACTTCACCTGTAGTGCTGTGATTATCAAAGTGTAGTCCAAGACCCCATGATCAGGCTTATAATCACCTGACAACTTGTTTGGAATATAAATTCTTATGCCACAGACCTCTTTAATTAGAATTTTTTTGTAGGATCAAATAATTCATCCTTTAATTCTCCCAGGGAATTCTGAGGCATGCCACAGTTTAAGAACCATCACTGTGTATGAACATTTCCAGTTGAGATCTCTAGTTGGAAAGATCATATAAAAGCCTCATACTGGAGATATGATATGATATGGAACGCAAATTTCCCAAGCCATATCTTAATTAATATGCAAATGTACACCTCAATAAATTATAATTTTTTATAATTCATTAATTCACTGTTAATTAAATCACAATCAGTAGAACTATTCTCTCCCTGATGAACTTTTGAATAGCATCTACCTAAAAATATGAATCTGACATTAAAATAGGTGAAATTTTATAAGTATATAATATCTCTATTTGAAATGTTTATAAAAATGAAACTCTTTTCCTAAAATCTAATAAATCAGACATTTTAAAAGACAAATTCTTAGAATATACAAGTTGAATGAACAATAAATCAGATATAACATAGTCAGTGGTCTATTGTAGTTATTTTCCAGACTCACAGAAAACATCTTTTTTTTTTCTTGGTGTTTTCCCAGCATGGAATAGTAAAGAAATGTTCTGAAGTCTGAAAATCATTTATTTGGCCTGCTGAAGCCCAGTTGTAGTGCTCAGTGCTCTATAACAGAAGCGTAAGTAGTTCTAGAACACAATGTTGCCACATAAGATGTTAAGAGACATGGTCTTAGTGCTAAAGACAATGAAAAAGAAACTGGCATTTTAGTCATTAACATTAGCATTTAGCCAGGAGAGAGATGACCACAATTTAGGAAGGTAATGAACAGGCATATAATTTTCCAAGACTCCTTAAAGTTATTAAAAATATCAATATTTGTCTTTCAAGGGGGTCCTCATTTTACTTATTTTATTAAATTTTAGGATTTTTAATTTTTTTATTTTATTTTTTTAACTTTAATTAATATAAATTTCCAAAGTACAGCTTATGGATTACAATGGCTTACCCCCCATAACTTCCCTCCCCCCCCCGCAACCCTCCCCTTTCCCGCTCCCTCTCCCCTTCCATTCACATCAAGATTCATTTTCAATTCTCTTTATATACAGAAGATCAGTTTAGTATATATTAAGTAAAGATTTCAACAGTTTGCCCCCACAGAGAAACACAAAGTGAAAAAAATACTGTTTGAGTACTAGTTATAGCATTAAATCACAATGTACAGCACATTAAGGATAGAGATCCTACATGATATTTTTTTAAGAATTGATTAATTTTCTATGCAATTTCCAATTTAACACCAGGTTTTTTTCATTTTCAATTATCTTTATATACAGAAGATTGATTCAGTATATAATTAGTAAAGATTTCATCAGTTTGCACCCACGCAGAAACACAAAGTGTAAAAATACTGTTTTAGTACTAGTTACAGCATTACTTCACATTGGACAACACATTAAGGACAGATCCCACATGAGACATAAGTACACAGTGACTCTTGATGTTGATTTAACAATTTAACACTCTTGTTTATGGCGTCAGTAATCTCCCTAGGCTCTAGTCATGAGTTGCCAAGGCTGTGGAAGCCTTTAGGGTTCGCTGACTTTGATCTTATTCCGATAGGGTCTTAGTCAAAGTGGAAGTTCTCTCCTCCCTTCAGAGAAAGGTACCTCATTTTAGGATTTTTTAAATAATTGATTACTTCTTGTACAACAAAAACAATGCCGGAGGCATCACAATACCAGATTTCAGGACATACCACAGGGTAGTTGTAATCAAAACAGCGTGGTACTGGTACAGAAACAGATGGATAGACCAATGGAACAGAATAGAAACACCAGAAATCAATCCAAACATCTACAACCAACTTATATTTGATCAAGGATCTAAAAACAATTCCTGGAGCAAGGAAATAAATGGAGCTGGGAAAACTGGATTTCCACATGCAGAAGCAAGAAGCAAGACCCCTACCTTACACTTTACACAAAAATCCACTCAACATGGATTAAAGATCTAAATCTATGACCCAACACCATCAAATTATTAGAGAACATTGGAGAAAACCTGCAAGATATTGGCACCGGCAAAAACATCTTGGAAAGGACCCCAGAAGCACAGGCAGTCAAAGCCAAAATTAATTATTGGCATTGCATCAAATTGAGATGTTTCTGTACTGCAAAAGAAACAGTCAGGAAAGTGAATAGGCAACCGACCGAATGGGAAAAAATTTGCAAACTATGCTACAGATAAAGGATTAATAACCAGAATCTACAAAGAGATGAAGAAACTCCACAACAATAAAACAAACAACACACTTAACAGATGGACCAAGGACCTCAATAGACATTTTTCAAAAGAGGAAATCCAAATAGCCAACAGACACATGAAAAAATGTTCAGGATCACTAGCAATTAGGGGAATGCAAATCAAAACCACAACGAGGTTTCTCCTCACCCCAGTCAGAATGGCTCACATACAGAAATCTACCAACAACAGATGCTGATGAGGATGTGGGGGAAAAGGGACACTAACCCACTGTTGGTGGGAATGCAAACTGGTTAAGCCACTATGGAAGTCAGTCTGGAGATTCCTCAGAAACCTGAATATAACCCTACCATACAACCCAGCCATCCCACTCCTTAGAATTTACCCGAAGGAAATTAAATTGGCAAATTAAAGAGTTGTCTGCACCTTAATGCTTATTGTAGCTCAATTCACAATAGCTAAGACCTGGAATCAACCTAAATGCCCATCAACAGTAGACTGGATAAAGAAATTATGGGACATGTACTCTATAGAATACTATACAGCAGTAAAAAAGAATGGAATCTGTTTATTTACAACAAAATGGAGAATCTCAAGCAAATCATGCTGAGTGAAATAAGCCAGTCCCAAAGGGACAAATGTCATATGTTCTCCCTTCTTGGTGACAACTGACCGAGTACCAAAAAGGAAACCTGTTGAAGTGAAATGGACGCTATGAGAAACAGTGACTTGATCAGCCCTTGTCCTGACTGTTGATGAACAACTTAATACTTTATCCCTTTTAGTATTTTTTTCTACTTAATATCATTGGTTGAACTCTGTAATTAACACACAATTATCCTTAGGTGTTTAAATTTAACTGAAAAGTGATCCCTGTTAAATATACGAGTTGCAATAAGAGAGGGAGGAGATGTACAGTTCGGCACATGCTCAATCTGGCTTGTCCCAAATGGCAGAATTAGAAACGTGCCCGGGGATTCCAATTCAATTCCATCAAGGTGGCATGTACCATTGTCATCGCTAGTCCAAGTGATCAATTTTAGTTCACAATTGAGCATAATGAATGGATTAAGAGTCAAAGAGATCACATAAACACGACTAGTGTCTGTTAATTCTATCTGATAGAATTAAGAAGGGGAGAATTATCCAATATGGGAAGCGGGATACACAGCAGACTCATAGAATGGCAGATGCCCTAAACAGCACTGTGGCCTCAGAATCAGCACTTAAGGCATTCGGATCTGGCTGAAGAGCCCATGAGAGTATTTTAGGCATGGAAAGCCAAGACACTCTGGCAAAAAAATAAAAATAAAAATAAAAAAACCTAAATGAAAGAAGATCTCTGCGAGTGAGATCCCAGTGGGAAAGAACGGGCCATCAAAGTAGGAGGTACCTTTCTCTGAAGGGAGGAGAGAACTTCCACTTTGACTATGACCTTGTTTAAATAAGATTGGAGTTGGCAAACTCAAAAGGCTTCCATAGCCTTGGCAACTCGTGACAAGAGCCTAGGGTGATTACTGATGCCATAAACAAGAGTGTCAATTGTTAAGTCAGCAAGAGTAGTCACTGTGCACTTACTCCTCATGTAGGATCTCTGTACTTAATGTGTTGTACAATGTTAATTAATGCTATAACTAGTACTCAAACAGTATTTTACACTTTGTGTTTCTGTGTGGGTGCACACTGTTGAAATCTTTACTTAATTTATACTAAATTGATCTTCTGTATTTAAAGAGAATTGAAAATGAATCTTGATGAAGAATGGAATGGGAGAGGGAGTGGGAGATGGGAGAGTTGCGGGTGGGATGGTAGTTATGGGGGTGTAAGCCATTGTAATCCATAAACTGTACTTTGGAAATTTATATTTATTAAATAAATGTTAAAAAGTAGTTGATTAATCATTCACTTTTTTTTCTTTCAGTGTGGAAAAAAGATCTTCAGTTTTTATAGGTAGGGAATTCAACATAAGCTGTTTTTGATTTAGTGCATTTATTAAAAAATCTGGATCACAACTTACTTTCAAAAACTAGAGTAATACCAATAAGTACTTAATGAACATTACTATAGCTCTCTAAATGCCAGGTTCTAAAAATTATTACAGACTGAGCATGTATTATATATAATTCTTAGGATCATAAATGTTTCAGATTTCAGATGATTTTGAGTTTTGGAATATTTGCACATGCATAGTGAATTTTCTTAATAATGAGACTCAAGTCCAAATATAAAATTCATTTTTTAAAAATATTTTATTCTTAATGAATACATAAATATGTACATCTTACGAGGTACCATACAGTGTTTCTATATATGTTTATACTGCATAATATCCAATCTGGATAAACATATATATCTCAAATATTTAACATTTTCTGATGAAACCATTGAAAATCCCTTCTTCTAATTTTTCTAAGATAAATATGCATAGAATACCATTTTCTATAGTCTCTCTGCTGTGCAATAGAACACCAGAACTTCTTACTCCTAACTATAACTTAGTACCTGTTATTCTACTGTTCTGCAGGCCTCCCTACCCCATGACCTCCACTGTATGGCAATCACCACTATACTCTTAACTTCTATGAGATCCACTTTTTAAAATCCACATAGAAACAAGATAATGTGGTTCTTGTCTTTCAGTGTTTGGGTTGTTTCATCTAACATAATGACTTCCACTTCCATCCATGCTGCTGTGAATGACAAGTTTTCGTGCTTTATATAGTCAAATAGTATATCCCATTATGTTTATGGTGCCAAGTTATATTTATCCAGTCTTCAGTAGATGGATACTTAAATTGTTTCCATTTCTTATTTCCTGTGAAATGCTGCAATGAAAGTAAGAGAGCAGATATTTCTTTGACAAACTGATTTCATTTCTCTTGAATGTATATCTGGGAGTGGGATTGCTGGATCCAACTCAAAAGGTACTTCACATGAGTAGTTCTATCTTTAGTTTTTGAACAAAATCTCCTGAGAGTTTGCCAGAATGGCAATAATTACATGCCCACCAACAGTGTAAACATGAAATTCATTTGTTTCACACACACATCCCTCACACAAATAGACTAGATATGGTTTATCCAGTATTTTAATAATTTTGTACATTAATCAAAGTTTGTGTACATTGAATTATCAGAATGAAAAATTCTCACTATTTCAGTCATGTACATAATCTGTGGTTGTTTGGTATCACCATCATTCTTGAGTTTCAATTTGTTGCTAAAAGGTAATCATTTTCCTACCATTATTCTTTAACTACTTGACAGTAAAGAGTAACAGTACATGACATTCGGTGAGTGGGGTGCTTATGGTACAGCAGATTAAGCCACAACTTTGGATATTTATATCCCATATTGGAGAGCTGATTCACGTCCTAGCTACTCCACTTCTGATCCAGCTTTCTGCTAATGCATCCTGGGAGGCAGCAGAGAATGCGTGAGCACCTGCCAGCCACATGGGAGACCCAGATAGGGTTCTAGGCTCGTGGTTTCATTTTAGCATAGCCTTTGATTTTGCGGGAGAGAACCAGCAGCTGGAAGATCTCTCTCTCTCTCTCTCTCTCTCTCTTTCTCTCTCTCTCTCTCTCTCCCTTTTGTGTATGTGTGTTGCTCTGCCTTTCAAGGAGATGAAAATATTTAAAAATTTAAAATGGCCACTCATTAACACAGTGAAAAAATGAAGCACAGTATCATTAGTAGAATATCTCTATCGGTTGTTAAACAACAGGAACAATGATGTATTTTGATTGAAAGAATGCTGTACATTTTATTTTATTTTTTAGATGAGACCAAACACACAGAAGAATTAAGAGACCAAAATGGCCCGCTAGGAATGAGGATGTATTCTTCTCGATTGATTTTGAGAATGTTTTCTCTAGGGGTGGGTACTAGGTCTAGTGGTTAAGAAGCTGACTGAGATGCCAGCATCCCATATCAGAGTGCCTGTGTTCAAGTTCTGGCTGTGTTCCTGATTCCAGCTTCCTGCTACAGCACACTCTGGTGGTAACATATGATGGCTCAAATAGTTGGGTCCCTGCTATCTTCATGGAAGAGCTGGATTGACTTCCAGGCTCCCTACTTTTTCCTGGTATAGCCCCAGCTGTTGTGGGCATTTAGAGAGTGAACTAGCAGAAGGGAGATTCATTCTCTCTCTCTCTCTCTGTCCTCTCTGCTTCTCAAGTAAAATAAGTAACTTCAAAAATCTTTTTTTTTTTCAGAATCATCTACTGGTAAACAATGATTTTTTTGCCTCTGAAGTCTCTCTTTGATTTTATAAACTGACCTGATGTCTTCTTGTGTTATGAATGTATGATGCTGGAGTTCTAAAATAAGCCTATCACACATTCTCCCTATGTTGCTTATAGGCACATTTTCTGTAACATTAAACATTGTTATTATCACAATCACATCAACTCTGAATCATTTTGGCTATTTTGCTATCAGTCAAAGATGACCAACTGGAGGCTTATTAAGAAAGTTAAATATTTCTTTGATATACACTTTTTATAGCTTACTGATGGACTAAGGTGGGCATGTAAGGAGGATCAAACATTATTTTTCTGATTTGACATCACAAATCTTTCAAAGTCACACCTTGCTCATCACCATCACTTAATATAGTTGCAGGTTACAGTTTGTACCAAATGCAAACAACTGTGTCTTCAGTCACTGTGTGTTAAATGTTGACACTAGCACATGTGGCATCTTTCATGCTAAACCCCTTTTGTAAAGCTCCAACACATACACCTCTTTGTCCTCCTCTTCCGATGCTGTTCAACAAATTGTTTGTATATTTGTTCTTTATTGATCTAATGATAGCCTGGTGATGTGGTCACATTTTGGGGAAAGCACATGGCATAAATATTATTTTTGATGACAATGTCAGCAGAAGGATTTAGCAGAATGATTTTCAAGGAATAATGAAAAATCTGCAGTCATTAACCACTCCAGCTTCTTTGCAGTTAGCATGAGTCACTGGTACAAGATGTTTATGAAGCCAACCAAAAAGATGTCACTAATGATTCATGACTTTTTGCAAGAATAATAATGAACTGGTAAGAATTCACTCCTTTAAAACAGCAAAAGCACAAGATTTTGCCTATCACAGCAGGTTTATGCTTACGCATGTCTGCTACATTAGCACATCTCAGCACAATTTTTCTCTCCTGGGTATCCTTAATCCATATAGGGACTGTCTCATTAGCTATAGTCTTTCTAGGGCAATTATGCCAAATCTTGGTGTTTCATCAGCATTATAGACTCGTTCTGGCAGATTTTCAACACTAATGACCTTGGTAAGCATGTCAATTAATTCCTTGCTGCTTGCTGGTCAGCAAATGCTTAACCACACAAATCTTTGACATTTAATGCCATGTCTTTCTTAAATTTCTGCTACCAGCCTGTTGAATATTCAGAGTTTGCTTCAGTTTTCAGTTCGCCATGATACATCTTTGCTTGTTTCATCATCGGCATACCATTAATTGGCATGTGCTCACTATGATGCTGGTGTACACACACTTTTAATACATGATTGAGGTCTTCATGTCTTCTTTTCTTGCTTTATGTTGTGTATTTCTGTTTTACCTTATGGTAGACTTGTACTCTTCTACCATCATCTCATTTCCGTTACCTCCTTGCTGTGAATAATCACAATTCTGTTTTTATGCATTTGACTTTTTTAGATTCCACATATAAATAAGATCATGCAATCTTGTTCTTTCTGCCTGAGATTTATTTCTCACGACAGTTATCAAGGTTCACCCACACTGTTGAAAGGGGACAATATTTCTTTTTTTAAGATGCTGTAACATATTCCATTGTATAAATTGATGTGGGTAGCTGTCACGGTATTTTTTTTTATCCTACTTTGGTTGTTTCTATGTCTTGACTATCATGAATGATGCTGGAAAAAAAACATGGGAGGACATATACTGCTTCAGGAAAGTGATCTTAGTTCCATTGGGTATATACCCATAAGTGGTATTGTTGGGTCATATTGTAGTTCTGTTTTTAAATTTTTCAAAGAACCTCTACAGTCTTTTTTATAATGACTATACAAATTTACACTCCAACTAGCAGTATAAAAATTTCCCATCTTCTCCAAACCCTCATCAATCCATTAATTATCTTATAATAGCCATCCTAACAGGTATAAGGTGATATCTCATTGTGACTTAAGTGTACATTCTCCTGAGGACTAGTGATGTAGACCACATTTTCATATACTTGTTAGCCATTTTGTATATCTTCCCTAAAAAATGTCTCTTAGGTATTTTTGCTCAAATTTTAATTGAATTATTTGCTTATGGGGCTATTAGAGTGTATGAGTTGTGGAGAGCGGAATAGGCAGGGAGCACACTATTAGTCCGGGGGGAGAGAAAGTTTAATATAAGTGGAGATACTGCAGGTTCACGGAAGAGTAGGGGATGAAACAGCAGAGGAAACTCTTCCGGAACTAGTGATTCATAGTGGATCTGCGTGGAGAGCGTGGGAGCCCAAGTTCGGGACACCAGCGGCAGACTCAACACACCAGCGCTGGAACGCGAGGTGAGCCGAACCTCAATAGCCAGAGATACCAGCGGGCAAGCGGAAAGAGGAGGCAAGAGGGAACGAGGTTTGAAACTCCGTGGGGAAAAGTTCACCAGGCTAACTAGAAGGGAGATAGGAAAAAAAAATAAAAAAAGTGACCGATACAGACACAAGTTTCTCTCTCTCTGCTAACCTCTCAAAGGCGAGCAAGACAGAGCAGGCGCCATTTTGGACATACGTCATAAGCAGGGCGACCTCAGGTCTGCACCAGCCCGGAGCCTAGCAGAAAAACCTGACTCTGGGGGGAGGGGTGAAATAACAGGAGATTAGTATCTAACTTGGCAACCCAGTAGGAGACTGCAGGAGAATTGGAGCCCACACTGAGGGCAGCAGAGATTCCCTGTGTGGTCCTTGGGAAAGAGCTTCCGATCTCTGGCTCCTGTGGGTATATCATTTGCCTGCTAACTACCTCCAATTACGTTCAGCTGTGCGGAATTACTTCCCTTTTAAATCAAAAAAAGAAAGAGAGATTTACCACGCCTAACCTGGGAGTGTCATCTTTGACACAACCTCAACCCTGAGGAACCAAACAGAGCTCTCAGGCCACACTCAGCTCAAGCCTCTAAGGCTCCACTGAAAGCAGACAGTCCACTTAATATAGAGCCATAGTGTAACAAGAAAAAACACCACAGTGAAGAAACCAAATATCTCCAACATGCCAAACAACAAACGCAAACCAAGCTAACAAGAACAAGGAAGACAACCAGATATTTTGGATTTTGAGCCTACTTGGCATTCTTGACAGGCATTCAAAAAATCAAAGTTTCAAACAATCTGGTCTCTAAAATTTCCAGTAAATCCTGGACTTTGGTTTTTCCAGTTTGGGCCCAACTGAAAAAATCGAAGGACCTATGTCTCTCATCTTATAGAGACACCAACTAATCAGGCTATTTGGATTATATTAGAAGGACTGTCAAGATGTGATGTGGTACCAGACTTTAAGTTTCTATAATGGAAAATGCTATTAATACAAATGTTTGAGAATTAAAAAGTCTAACGATCTTGTGTTACTAGACATGATAGTTATCTTAATGAGAAAGCCCCAGAGGCCTAAAGGGTTAAATACTTGTAAAATCCTACAGGTGCTTTCAAAAATACTGTGAAGTAAGCAAGTGCCTCTTGTTGGTTGATGAGTTTATAATTTCAAACATGGCGACTTAAAGTCTTTTGTCATCCACAGTTATATATGATGTGCTGCTCATAAAACTAAAGCGTTGTTGGTTCTGTGTTTAGCTGTCCTCCTATAGGTTCCTATGGACTTTTTCCAGCCACTTTTATTGTATTCAGTACTTTGGGATGGCTCTGTAAACAGATGAAGCCAATAATGTATTAACAGTACCAACTGAGAGAAAGTATGGTTAACTGAGGTTACTAAAAACAAAAAGCAATTCAAATCAATTGGCAATCTACAAAAAGAGTTAAAGATTTTAAAAGCCATTATTAACATTGCTATATTGGTCTATTCTGCTATGTTATATGTGTGTACATATTGTATGTCTACATGGGGAAATTTTATTAAGAGTTTTATTTTAGTTGGCTTATAGATAAGATTGTCCATAAATTTAAGCTGCTAAAATCAATCAAAGATACATTTTAATTTGTGGGACCTGAATCTGTGTATCATATGTTTTAGACTTGTTGGTAGAAAGAAACTAAAAACATTTTAGATGGTTGTGCTTAAGTTTACTGGCTAAACAAACCACACCATGTTAGATATTTAAGAGGTGTTTTCAAATACATGATTCTTAAAATTTATAGAAGGCATTGGACCTTCTGGTAAATGTTTTCTTAAGTTGTTATCTAATGGTTGAAACGGTTTGCTAAGTATTCATGTGATATTGCTATTGTCAGCAAGCGATCTAGGACTTGCTCCCTCATTTCTCTATTCTAAGCCCAACTTGTTCTTTCATTTCTCTATTCTCTTCAAGGTAGGAAACTAATTCTATTATGAAGGAATCTGTAGGACGCACAATTTAATCTTTAGACCTTATAAAAGAGATGGCTAACATTTTTCTGCAATAGCATAGCCAAAATAATAACTTAAATAATAATCTCATAGCTAGATTCACTTCACCATCAGCGAAGTATACAGTAAGTAGAAAAAACCTCCCTTTCAGACCAAAGGGAAAGAAAGTTTTAAAGTGAGAATATAATTTTCCTCATGGGCATTGTCTACCTTAGAAAAACTACTACAGAACATGCCTGTGACTATAGACTTGTAGTTCAGGCCACCGAAGATTAGAGATGGGACTTGGGCACTCCCTTGACTTGCATCCTCTGGTCTGCTTTAACACAATCCAGGAGGAAAAGAAAGCTCGGCATCAGAAGCCATGGGTGGCAGGCCTATTAATGGCTGATCTGTACAGTGATCTGCCCTCAAGGAGACCCAACAGGCCAGTCCACTGCAGTGGCTTTCAATGTGGTAAGCCTGGGCTTCAGCAGAAGTCAGCTTGTGAAGAGCCCTGGCAGCTCTGCCAAGAGTTGGATCACTGGAAATGGAGCTGCCCTGGAGTCGAAGGATGCCCAGGTCAGAGCCACATATCTTAGTGGCTCTAAGATGAAGAGCCCTTCACTCAGCCCAACTTCCAAAGTGACCACTGCAGCTGAGGGGATGGTCAAGTAGGGTCAGCCACATTGCAGGCAGAACTGTAAATTTCTTGTTAGAGATGCCACCTGCCTTTACCTGGCCAGCTCTCCTCCCAGGCCAGCCAAGTAATGAAAGTCAACAGAGTGCCTTCCCCTAGGAGGTTCACACCTCCCTTAGGATATACCCCATGTGAAGAGATAGATAGGTCTGGGCCGCTGAATTTACAAGGCCTAAAGCCCACCAGATTATTATCAAGCCCCTTCTATCAGGTTCTATTTGCCTCTCAATCAGAAAACTTACTTGTAGCTTAGACAGCACCTTTCTTAGCTCCTGTAATAATGACTCTGTCCTTTGTTCTAGGCCCTGTCTAGTGCACTTGGGCCTTATTCCTTTGTAATCATAACCTCTACTCTACCACCAATGGCTCTACTCCCAACCTGTGTGTACTGATGGTCCTCTTCCCCACTTAATGCTGTATAATTGTTCAAACCTGGTAAATGCTACTCTTAGGATCATTGGTTACTATCCTCACTCTGTCTTTTATGACCTTGTCTAAATATGATCAGAGTCGGCAAACTTGGAAGGCTTCCGTAGCCTTGGCAACTCATGACGACAGCCTAGGATGGTTACTGGCGCCATAAACTAGAGTGTCAATTTGTTGGGTCAACAACAGGAGCCACTGTGCACTTGCTCCTCATGTGGGATCTCTGTCCTTAATGTGCTGTCCATTGTGATTTAATGCTATAACTAGTACTCACAGTATGTTTCACTTTGTTTTTCTATATGGGTGCAAACTGTTGAAATCTTTATACTAAATTGATCTTCTGTATATAAAGAGAATTGAAAATGAATCTTGATGTGAATCCAAGGGGAGAGGGAGCGGGAGAGGGGAGGGTTGCGGGTGGGAGGGAAGTTATCGGAGGGGAAGCCATTGTAATCCATAAGCTGTACACTGGAAATTTATATTCATTAAATAAAAGTTAAAAAAAAAGAGTGTATGAGTTTTAAGTATTTTGGACACTAATGACTTATCACTATATGGTTTGCAAATATTTTTAAAAATTTGCTATTAATATAAAAATAACATGAAGACAACATCATATCTAAAATTATGGGATACAGCAAAAGTAGTTTTAAGAAGGAAGTTTATAACAATGGGTGCCTACATGAAGAAATTGGAAATGTACCAAATAAATGAGCTATATATGCATCTCAAAGACTTAGAAAAAAAGCAAACTAAACCAAAAATTAGTATGAGGAAAGAAAATATAAAATCAGAGAATAGGCCGGCGCCGAGGCTCACTAGGCTAATCCTCCGCCTTGTGGCGCCTGCACACCGGGCTCTAGTCCCGGTCGGGGCGCCAGATTCTGTCCCGGTTGCCCCTCTTCCAGGCCAGCTCTCTGCTATGGCCCGGGAGTGCAGTGGAGGATGGCCCAAATCCTTGGGCCCTGCACCCCATGGGAGACCAGGATAAGCACCTGGCTCTTGCCATCGGATCAGCGCGGTGGCCGTTGGAGGGTGAACCAACGGCAAAGGAAGACCTTTCTCTCTGTCTCTTTCTCTCACTCTCCACTCTGCCTGTCAAAAACATTTAAAAAAATCAGAGAATAAATAAACAAGACTGAAACCAAGAAAAGGAAAAACAATAAAAAAGGGCTGGCATTGTGGCATAGAGAGTAAAGCCTCCACCTGCAGTGCTGGCATCCCATATGGATTCTGATTTGAGTCCCTGCTGCTTCACTTCTAGTCCACCTCTCTGCTGTGGACTGGGAAAGCAGAAGATGGCCCAAGTCCCTGAGCCCCTGCACCCTTGTGGGAGACCCTGAAAAACCTCCTGGCTCCTGGCTTTGGATTAGCACAGCTCCTGCTGTTGCAGTCATTTGGGGAGTGAAACAGCTGATGCAAGACTTTCTCCCTCTCTTAAAATCTCTATGGCTCTGCCTCTGCCTCTCTGTAACTCTGACTTTCAAGAAAAAATAAATGAATCTTAAAAAAATCAGTGAAATGAAGAGCTGGTTTTTGAAAAAATAAACCAAATTGATACACATTGACACAACTAACCAAAAAAGAGGGAAAAGACCCAAATCAATAAAATCAGAGATAAAAGGAAACATAGCAACAGATAGCACAAAAATAAAAAGAGTCATCAGGAGTTACTACAAAGAGCTGTATTCCAACAAATCAGGAAACCTAGAAGACATGGATAGATTCCTGTACACATATAACCTACCTAAATTGAGTCATGAAGACATAGAAAGCCTAAACAACCAATAGCCAAGATAGAGATTGAGTCAATAACAAACTCCCTCCCAACAAAAGCCCAGGCTGAACAGCTTCACTGCTGATTTCTACTAGACATTTAAAGAACTAATTCCAATTTTTCTCAAGCTATTCAAAATAATTGAAAGTGACAGAATCTTCCCAACTCCTTCTATGATGCCTTCATCACCTTAATTTCTTTTTTTAATTTTTATTTAATAAACATAAATTTCCAAAGTATTACAGTAGCCTATAGTAGTACAGTACTACAGTGGATTACAGTGGCTTTTTCCCCCCATAACCTCCCTCCCACCCAAAACCCTCCCATCTCCTGCTCCCTCTCCCATTCCATTCTTCATCAAGATTCATTTTCAATTATCTTTATATACAGAAGATCAATTTAGTATATACTAAGTAAAGATTTCCACAGTTTGCACCCACACAGAAACACAAAGTGTAAAGTACTGTTTGAGTACTATTTATACCATTAATTCACATAGTACAACACATTAAGGACAGAGATCCTACATGGGGGGAGTAAGTGCACAGTGACTCCTGTTGTTGATTTAACAATTGACACTCTTGTTTATGGCATCAGTAATCACCCTAGGCTCTTGTCATGAGTTGCCAAGGCTAAGGAAGCCTTTTGAGTTTGCCAACTCCGATCTTATTTAGACAAGGTCATAGTCAAAGTGGAAGTTCTCTCCTCCCTTCAAAGAAAGGTACCTCCTACTTTGATGGCCCGTTCTTTCAGCTGGGATCTCACTCACAGAGATCTTTCATTTAGGTCATTTTTTTCCCACAGCATCACCTTAATTTCTAAACCAGAAAAAGATACAACAGAGGAAGAAAACTCTAGATCAATATCCCTGATGAACATAGATGCAAAACTCCTCATCAAAATATTAGCTAATTGAATCTATCAACACATCAGAGAGATCATTTACCCAGACCAAGTGAGATTTATCCCAGGTAGGTAGGGATGGTTCAACATTCACAAATAAATAAATGTGATACATCACATTAAGAAATTGAAGAACAAAAGCCATATGGTTATCTTGATAGATTCAGAGAAAGCATTTGATAAAATACAACATCCTTTCATGCGAAAACCTTAAGCAAATTGGTATACAATGAAAATTCCTCAACACAATCAAGGCAGTTTATAACAAACTCATGGCTAGTAACTTATTGAATGGGGAAAAGTTGGAAGCATTACCCTAAAGATCCAGAACCAGAAAATCATGCCCATTCTCACCATTGCTATTCAATATAGCCCTGGAAGATTTAGCCAGAGACATTCGGCAATAAAAAGAAATCAAAGGGATAAAAATTGGAATGGAATAAGTCAAAGTATCCCTACTTGCAAATAACATGATCCAAAAAACTCCAATGAGAGACTACAAACAGACTGGTAAAGAACATTAAAAAAAAGGATATAAAATTAACGCACAAGAACAATAGCATTTGTGTACACAGATAATGCCATGGCTGAGAAAGAACTTTTTTAAAAGATTCATTTATTTATTTGAAAGTCAGAGCGATAAGGAGAGACAAAGAGAGAAAGAGAAGTCTTCCATATGCTGGTCAACTCCCCAATTGGCTGCAATGGCTGAAGCTGCGCCAATCTGAAGCCAGGAGCCGGGAGCCTCCTCCCAGTCTCCCACGTGGGTGCAGGGGTCCAAGGATTTGGGCAATCTTCTACTGCTTTCCCAGGCCATAGCAGAGAGCTGGATTAGAAGTGGAACAGCCAGGACTCAAACCGGTGCCTATATGGGATGCCAGCACTGAAGGCTGTGGCTTTACCCAGTACGCCACAGTGCTGGCACTGAGAAAGAACTTTTAAGATCAATATCATTCACAATATCTACATAAAGCATTAACTACCTTGAAATAAATTTAACCAAGGATGTCAAAGATCTCTATGATGAAAATTACAAAACATTAAAGAAATAAATGCAAGAAGACATAAAAAGTAGAAAATTGTCCATGTTCATGGATTGAAAGAATCAATATCATCATGGCTGGCACTGTAGCATAGCTGGTAGAGCTGCCACCTACAGTAGCAGCATCCCATATGTGCACCAGTTTGAGTCCCAGATGTTCCACTTCCAATCCAGCTCTCTGCTTTGGCCTGGGAAAACAGTAGTAGAAGATGGCCCAAGTCTTTGGGCCCCTGCACCTGCGTGTGAGATCTGGAAGAGGCTCTTGGCTCCTGGCTTCGGATTGGCTCAGCCTCAGCCATTGCAGCCATTTGGGGAGTGAACCAGTGTATGGAAGACCTCTCTCTCTCTCTCTCTCTCTGCCTCTCTGTAACTCTGCCTTTCAAATAAATAAATACTAATTATATACTGAAGTGATCTTCTGTATATAAAGAGAATTGGAAATGAAAAAAAAAATAACCTGGTGTTAAAATGGAAATGGCATAGAAAATTAATTAATTTGAAAAAAAAATTCTGTAGGATCTCTGTCTTTAATGTGCTGTACATTGCTATTTAATGCTATAATTAGTAATCCAATGGTAGTTTTTTCACTTGATGTTGCTATATGGGCAAAAAGTTGAAATCTTTACCTAATATATACTAAACTGATCTTCTGTATACAAAGAGAATTGAAAATGAATCTTTACATGAATGGAAGGGGAAAGGGAGCGGGAAAGGGGAGGGTAGCGGGCGGGAGGGAAGTTATGGGAGGGGGGAAGCCATTGTAACCCATATGCTATACTTTGGAAATTTATATTCATTAAATAAAAGTTTAAAAAAAAAAAAGAATACCATCAAAATGTTCATACTACTGAGAGCAATTTACAGATTAAATGTGATTCCAACCAAAATAACAACATTCTTCTCAGATCTAGGAAAAAATGATGCTAAATTTCATATGCAAACACAAGATACCCCGAATCGCTAAAGCAATCTTTTACAACAAAAACTAAGCCAGAGGAATCACAAAATCAGATTTCAAGATGAACTACTGGAAAATTATCATCCAAACAGCCTGGTACTGACACAAAAACAGATGTGTAGAACAATGAAACAGAATGGAAATCCAAAAATCAATCTACATGTCTACAACCAACTTTTCTTTGACAAAGGAGCTAAAAAATCAATCCCTGGAGCAAGGACAGTCTCTTCAACAAATGGTGCTGGGAAAACGGGATCTCTATGTGCAAAAGTATGAAAGAAGGCCCCTACCTTACACCTTACACAAAATTCCACTCAAAATGGAGCAAAGACTTAAATCTATGACCCATATCATCAGATTATTAGAGAACATTGGGGACTGGTGCCGCAGCTCAATAGGCTAATCCTCCGCCTTGTGGCGCCTGCACACCGGGTTCTAGTCCTGGTCGGGGCACCGGATTCTGTCCCTGTTGCCCCTCTTCCAGGTCAGCTCTCTGCTGTGGCCCGGGAGTGCAGTGGAGGATGGCCCAAGTCCTTGGGCCCTGCACCCGCATGGGAGACCAGGAGAAGCACCTGGCTCCTGGCTTCAGATCAGCACAGTGCCCCAGCAGCGGTGGCCATTGGAGGGTGAACCAACGGCAAAGGAAGACCTTTCTCTCTGTCTCTCTCTCACTGTCCACTCTGCCTGTCAAAAAAAAAAAAGAGAGAGAACATTGGGGAAACTCTGCATGACATTGGCATAGACAAACACTTCTTGGAAGGACCTCAGAAGAAAAGGCAATCAAAACCAAAATTGACAAATGAGATTACACCAAGCTGAGAAGCTTCTGCACTGCAAAAGAAGCATTAGGCAAACTGAAGAGGCAACCAAAAAAATGGAGGAAAATATTTGCAAATTGTGCAATTGATAGAGTTAATATCAAAAATCCAAAAAGAGTTTAAGAAATTCAACAACAGCAAAACAAGCTCTCCAGTTAAGAAATGATCAAAGGACTTGAACAGACATTTTTCAAAAAAGGAAATTCAAATTGCCAACAGACTTGAAAAATTGCTCAGGGAAATGCAAATCACAACCACAATGAGGTTTCACATCAACACGGTTAGAATGGCTCTCATACAAAAATCAACAATTAAGGCCGGCGCCGCGGCTCACTAGGCTAATCCTCCACCTTGTGTTGCTGGCACACCGGTTTCTAGTCCCGGTCGGGGCACCGGATTCTGTCCCGGTTGCCCCTCTTCCAGGCCAGCTCTCTGCTGTGGCCCAGGAGTGCAGTGGAGGATGGCCCAAGTGCTTGGGCCCTGCACCCCATGGGAGACCAGGAGAAGCACCTGGCTCCTGCCATCGGATCAGCGTGGTGCGCCAGCCGCAGCGCACCTACCGCGGCGGCCATTGGAGGGTGAACCAACGGCAAAAAGGAAGACCTTTCTCTCTGTCTCTCTCTCACTGTCCACTCTGCCTGTTAATAAAAAAAAAATCAACTATTAACAAACGCTGATGAGGATGTAGGGAAACAACTCCCTAATCCACTGTTGGTGGGAAGTAAACTGGTCCAGCCACTCTGGAAGACAGTATGGAGATACCTCAGAAATCTGAATATAGACTGGGAAGTTGTCCAAACCAAAAGAATTCAGCATATGAAAGGGTTATCTGTAACATCATGTTCATTGCAATTCAATTCGCAACAACTAAGATATGGAATCAATCCAGATGTCCATCAACTGAAGACTGGATAAAGAAATTATATGTATACATAGAATACTACACAATGGTAAAAAAAAAAAAAGTGAAATCCTGTCGATAGCAACAAAATGGATGCAACTGGAAACCATTACACTTAGTTTAATAAGTCAGTCCCAAAAATGCAAAACTACATGTTGTCCCTGAACCGGAGAAGCTAATAGAGTACCTAAAATGTAATGTTTTGGAGTGAAATGAACATTATGAGATTCAATGATTGCTACAGCTTCATCTCCCATTTTCACTCTTAATTGTTAGAAAGATCTATTTTCAGTTTACTTAATTATAGCAAAGTTAGACCTATACTTTTTGACATCTCTGAAATGATTATATGGTTTATGTATTTCATTATTTTAATGTATTATGTCACATTGATTGATTTATATGTATTTAACATTGCTTCCCAGGTATAAATCTCACTTGATATTTTGATGTTCTTTTCAATTCAGTTTACTGATATTTTTAAAGATTTTTACACCTAGATTCATCAAAGATGTTGGTCTGTAGTGTTCTTTACTTGTAGCTTTGGCTTCAGTATCAGGTATGCTGTATGCTGGCCCTATTTATTGGAAGAATTTAAAAATAGCCATTTTTAAACAAGGTTTTATTTATTGGAAAGTCAAGGTTACACAGAGAGGAGAGGCAGAGAGAGGGAGGGAGGGAGGGAGGGAGAGAGAGAGAGAGAGAGAGAGAGAGAAAGGTCTTCCATCTGCTGATTGACTCCCCAGTTGGCTGTAACAGCCAGAGATGCACTGATCCAAAGCCAGGAGCCAGGAGCTTCTTCTGGGTCTTCCCATGTGGGCACAGAGGCCCAAGGCATTGGACCATCTTCTACTGCTTTCCCAGGCCATAGCAGAGAGCTGGATCGTAAGTGGAGCAGCTGGGACTTGAACCGGCACCTATATGTATGCCAGCACTGCAGGCGGCAGCTTTACCAGCTACGCCACAGCGCCAGCCCCTAAAAATAGTCATTATTAACTCTTCTTTAAGTCTTAGGGAGAATTCTGCTTTGAATCCAGCTGATAGTAAAATTCTCTTTGTTAGGAGACTTTTATTGCTACTATAATCTCCTTATTTGTTATTTGTCTCTTCAAACTATCTACTTTTTTATTTATTTGGTCTTGATAAGTTCTATATTTCAAATAATTTAACCATTTTTCTAGGTTGTTTAATTCTTCTTCATGGGTCATAATGATTCTTTTTTAAACATTTATTTATTTATTCGAAAGGCAGAGTTACAGAGAGGCAAAGGCAAAAAGAGAGAGAGGTCTTTCATCTGCTGGCTCACTCCCCAGGTGGCCACAATGGCTGGAGCTTCCCCAATCTAAAGCCAGGAGACAGGAGCTTCTTCTGGGTCTCCCATGTGGGTGCAGGGGCCCAAGGAATTGGGCCATCTTCCACTGTTTTCTTAGGCTATAGCAGAGAGCAGGATTGGAAGCGGAGCAGCTGGGACTCAAACTTGTGCCCATTTAGAATGCCAGCATTACAGGTGGTGGCTTTATGTCAGCTACTGTTATAATTTTTAAAAATTTTCTGAATCATCTCTTATAATGTCACACATTCATTTCTGATTTTATTCATTAAAGTCATAAACTGGCTGGCACCATGGCTCACTAGGCTAATCGTCCACCTGTGGCACCGGCACCCCAGGTTCTAGTCCTAATTGGGGCACCGGATTCTGTCCCAGTTGCTCCTCTTCCAGTCCAGCTCTCTGCTGTGTCCCAGGAAGACAGTGGAGGATGGCCCAAGTGCTTGGGCCCTGCACCCGCATGGGAGACCAGGAAGAAGCACCTGGCTCCTGGCTTTGGATCGGAGCAGCGCGTGCTCCGTAGCGGCCATCTGGGGGGGGGGGGGTGAACCAATGGAAAGAAGACCTTTCTCTCTATCTCTCTCCCACTGTCTAACTCTGCCCGTCAAAAAAAAAGCCATAAACTTTTATATCAGTTGATCTAGCTAGAATATATCAATTTCTTTATAAAATATCAAGTATTAGTTTTGTTGATTTTTCCTATAGTTTTTCTGTTCTCTGTTTTATTTCAGATTTGATGTTTATTATTTTCTTCCTTCCACCAATGTTGGGCTATGATTGTTCTTATTTTCTAGTCTGTTGATATATATATATATATATATATATATATATATATGTATATATATATACATATATGTATATAGTTAACTTGTTAGTTTGCAATTTCACTTTTAATGTAGGCATTTAATGTTATTAACTTATTTCTGCATACTGCTTTCACTGCATCCCATAAGTTTTGCTAAGTGACCTTTTCATTTTCACTTGTCTGAAAAATACTTTTAAACTTTGCTTTTGATGTTCTCTTTATTGCAGTGATTGTTCAAGTGTGTATTATTTAGTTTCCTTTTATTTGTGAATTTTCCACTTAATATATTGATTCTAGGTTAGTTCTATTGCTATTGGAAAATATACTTGCTATGATTTCTAACTTATTAAATTTGCTAAAACATTCTGGAGAGGTGCCCATCTGCCTAATAAACCTTGCTATTATACCTCCAACTTAAAAAAAAAAAAAACTTGTTTAGTGATATACCGTGTTGTCTATCTTGGAGAATGTTCCCATGTGCACTTTAAGAAAAATGTTCTTCTGTTGTTTGGCAAATAATTTTATATTTGTCTGTTAGGTCCATTTAGTCCATATTGTTCAAGTGCACTGTTTCTTTATTGGTTTTCTATCTGAATATTCTATCCATTATTAAAAGTAGGATATTAAAGTCTCCTACTATTGCTATTCTGCTGTCAATTTCTATTTTCAGATTTGTTAGTTTTTTTTTATATTTGTTATTAGGATATTAGGTGCATATATGCTCACAATTGTACCTTCCTGTTTAATTGTCTTTTTAACATTATATATAGACAGCTTTTACCAGAAAGTCCATTTTGTCTCTTGGGTACATACCCCTCCTTTCTTTTAGTTCCCATTTGCATGGAATCATTTTTTTCATCTCTTCACTTTCAGCCTATTTATATCCTTAAATATAAAGTAAGTATATAGTTGGCTTTTGATTTCTTTTTTACCTATATAGCCTCTTTGTGCTTTTTAACTGGGAAGTTTAATCCGTTTGCATTTAAAATGATCATTGATAATGTAAGAAACACTATTTTCTGTTTGTCTTATAGTCCATAAGTCGCTTTTCTTCTCACTTGCTATCTTCTTTTGTATTTCATTGCTTTGGATATGACTTAGTTTTTGAAATTTTGTATTGCTGGAAAATTCACCAATTCTCCTATGAGAGGAATCTTTGTAAGTAAAAAGTTGCTTTTCTCTTTCTGCTTTCAAAATTCCATCTTTAGCTTTTGATAGTTTTATTTTAATGTGTCTTACTTCTTTGTCTTTGGATTAGCCTCATATTGTGTCTTTTGGCTTCCTGGATATGTTTCTGTTCTCAGATATATGAACATTTCAGTCATTTTTTAAAATAATATTTCTGCCTCTTTCTCTTTTCTTAATCTTCTGGCACTTTGATAACATGTACATTTGTCTACTAGATGATATCTCATAATTTTCTTCAGCTTTTTTTCTTTTGCTCTTCTGATAGGAGGATCATTTGTCTTCAAGTTCACTGATCCTTTATGTGACTTTATCTAGTTTGCTGTCAAACCTCTCTATTCAATTTTTCAGTAACATTATTTTGTTCAGCTCTATGACTTCTGTTTGATACATTCATAACTTCTGTTTCTGTTGAAATTACTTTATTCATGAATTGCTTTCCTTTCCTTGATGAGCATCTTAATTACTGAATTCTCTGTCAAGTAAGCCATATATCCATTTCATTTTGGTGAATTTATTAAGCTTTTTAAAAGATTTATTTATTTATTTGAAAGTCAGAGTTACACAGAGAGAGAAGGAGAGGCAGAGAGGGAGAGAAAGAGAGAGAAGTCTTTCATCCATTGGTTTACTCCCCAAATGACCACAATGGCCAGAGCTGCACCTATCCAAAGCCAGGAGCCAGGAGTTTCTTCCGGGTCTCTCACATGGGTGCAGGGGCCCAAGGACTTGGGCCATCTTCCACTGCTTTCCCAGGTCATAAGAGAGAGCTGGATCGGAAGTGGAGCAGCAGGGACTCGAACTGGTACCCATATGGGATGCCGGCACTGCAGGCAGCAACTTTACCTGCTGTGTCACAGCGTTGGCTCCTATAAAGTTTTTTAAAGTATTTATTTATTTACCTGACAGAGTGACAGAGAGACTGAGAGACAGGGAGAGAGATATCTTTCATCTGCTGGTTCACTCCCTTAAATGGCCTAAATGGCAAGGGTTGGTCAAGGCCAAAGCCAGAAGCCTGAAACTTGTGGGTGGCAGGGACCCAAGGACTTGGGTCATCTTCTGCTGCTTTCCCAGGCACATTAGTGGGGAGCTGGATCAGAAGCAGAGCAGCCAGGACTCCAGCTGGTTCTCTGATATTGGATGCCAGCATTGCAAGGGGCACCTTTGCCCACTGTTAGCTGTGAGAGATTTATCTTGTTTTGTTTGGAACATATTTCCTTACATGTTCAATTTTTTTGACTCTCTGTGTTGGTTTCTACACATAAGGTAAAACAACCACCTCTCCCAGTCTTGACACAATGACCACATTTAGGAAATGAATTTCAGCAATCAACATAGCCAGGGATTCTATGTGCCACTCAAACCTTTGCACTTGTCTAACCTTCTGTCTTTTTTCTTAGTAATACTAAAGAGTTAGAAGTGTGCCACAATAAGTGAAATACAATCCAATTCCTTGAGAAATTGCTGGGTAAGTTGGGATGCTGAATGTTCCTTCTCTCCTCAGAGAGAAGCTGGGAGTTGGAATTTATCTCCCACTCACTCTGCATTAAGCCAGATACAGGTGCTGTGGGCAGATGCATGTACTCTAAAATCACAAATTCTTTGAACACATTACTTTGCGTTTTATCCCTATGAAGCAACTAGCAAATGCTGGGTCTCAGCTCTCAGAGACAGAGTTGTTAGATTAAAGTCCATTAGTCAGTGAGAGGAGTGGTGGGAAATGCGAGTTCACCCATTAAGGCTCTCAGATGACTTCTAACTACCCTTCTAATAAGCTCCCCAGAGCAGGTCATTGGAAGACTGACTCTTGGGAAACAGCTGAAAACTGCGTGATCAAACCCCCTCCAGAGAAAAAATTGTGATCTGGGTGGTTTTTACTTGAATGTTCTGCTCTGAGCCATGGAAAATCCTGTGTCTGCCTAGTGTCTTCTGTGGTACCAGCAGCTTGCAAATGGGGCTCTCCATCAGTTCCCAGGACTTGATGACTTAGGAGCCAGTCACTTGGCTGGAAACTACAAAAGTTAGGTGGCTTGATGTGTGAACAAAATCCTCAAGGGGGAAACTGGCTTTGGTTTTACTGTTGAAGTGAGGTGACTCGAGATAAGGAGCAGGAAGTGCCAACATGTTCATTCAGGCTCCTGGAAGACTTCTCATTACTTGGTACATCATCTCCCAGGAGCAGGCTAGTTAGAAACTCAACTCTAAGGCAGCGTTTTGGAAAAGTGTGCAGTTGTACTTTTTCCAGGGAGAATCTTGAAATTGAGTGTTTTTGCCTACTTGTTCTATGCTGAGTCTAGGAAAGGGAAATAATGTAAGGTGCTCATGTGCCAATTTATAGCTGCTTCTTTGATTTCTATGGTCCTAGAGGACTCTCAAATGCCAGAATTCATCAAGACCCGGAGATAGCTGGTTTAGGAGATGATACCTTGAGTGACACTCATAAAAGCTGAGGTGCTAAGTGTGTCATCCAAACCTTCCACTCTCTTGGGAGAAGCTAGAAATTGGGGTTCCCTCCCTGTTGTAAGGTGTTATGTCTTGCATAGGGTTTGTAGCATGAGAGTGTCTCAGCTTTCTTACCCATTTTGATGTAAGGATTTTTTTCAACTGTTTTGAGCCAACATTGTGTAAAAATGGAAAAAATTCAATGTAAGGGCTGGCACTGTGGTGCAGTGGGTAAAAGCTGCCTCATGCGATGCTGGCTAGCATCCTATATGAATGCTGGTTCAAGTTCCAGCTGCTCCACTTCTGATCCAGCTCCCTGTTAATGTGCATGGGAAATAAATGAGAGATGGTCTAAGTTCTTAGCTCTCTGACACTCACATGGGAGACCCAGATGGCATTCCAGATTGCTGGCTTCAGCCTGGCTCAACCCTGACCATTGCAGCCATTTGGGGAGTGAACCATTGGGTGGAAGTTTCTTTCTCTCTCTCTCTCTTTCTCTCTCTCTCTTCTCTCTCTCTCTTTCTGTAACTCTTCCTTTCAAATAATTAAAGAAGCTAAAGAGGAAGGAAGAAATGAAGTATCTACAAAACAACCAGAGAACAATTAACATAATCCAATTACTTTGGAAGTACATGGACTATATTTGCCAATAAAATAATAGAACTAAAAGAATTAAAATACAGAACACCACTATATGTTGCCTAGAAGTTCCATTTAATTAATTTTTTTTCATTTTATTTGAAAGGCAGAAAGACAGAGATAGAGGCAGAGAGAAAGATGAAGAGATTTTTCTACAAACTGGCTCACTTCTGAAATGCCTTCAACAGCCAAGGCTGGGCCAGGCAAAGCCAGGAGCTGGGAACTCAGTCTGGGTCTCCTATGTGGATGGCAGGGGCTTAAGTAATTGAGGCATCATTTGCTGCCTTTCAGGGTGCATATTACCAGAAAGCTTGATGAGGTGTGGATTAACTGGGACTCAAATCCAGGTACTCTGATATGAAGTGCTGGCATTCCTAGTGGGGGACTTAAACAGTGTGCTACACGCATGTCCCTCAACCATGGAAAGAATGAAATCCTTGCATTTGTAACAAAATGGATGGTATTAGAGATCAACAAGCTAAGTGAACGAAGCCATGGGCAGGCATTGTGGCCCAGAGGGTTAAGTCGCTACCTGTGACGTCAGCATCCCATATGTGCACTGGTTAAAGTTCTAGCTATTCCACTTCTGATCCATCTCCCTGTTAATGTACCCGGGAAAGCAGTGGAAGATGACCCTAGTCCTAGGGACTCTGCTACCCCCGTGGGAGAACCTGGATGAAGCTCTTGGCTATTGGCTTTGGCCTGGCATAACCCTGGCTGTTTGGACAATTTGGGGAGTGAACCAGAGTATGGAAGAACCAGAGTATGGAAGTCCTCTTTCTCAGTCTCTTCTCTCTCTAACTCTATATTTCATAAATAAATGATTATTTTAAAAATTAAAAATAAATAAATAAAAAAGCCACATGCAGAAAGACAAATACTACATGTCTTCTGTCACATGTGGAAGTTAAACATATATTGTATATTCCATATGTTTAGGTATGAAGATATTTATTAGATCACTTATGTAATAACATACACTTCTTATTTAAGTAGTAAATAAAAAGATAAACTTATGTTTATGTAAAAATAATTTTGAAACCGATGCATATAGTTTTTTTTTCATAATGACCATTTTCCATGAGCTATTTAGAGACTCCATCATGTATTTTGTTCTAGTACTTTTACATTTTCAGGCCTGGTGCTTAATTTTTTACCTAGATGTATTTTATTTAAGGAATATAAACTTCATGTATTTCATATATACAAATTTAGAAACATAGCGTTTCTTCCCACCCTACACTCCATCCCACCCTTCCTCCTCCCTCTCCTATTAACAGTTTTTAATTTTTTTATAAAGATTTATTTTCTTTTTTGCGTTTCCCTGAAGATGAGTGATGTTGAGCATTTTTTCATGTACCTGTCCGTCCCAGGGTGGGTTGGGGGAGGGGGGCAGCGGCTGCTGCTGCAGCGGTGCTGGGTGCCCTATCTCACCTCAGCTTCCAGCGCTGGTGTGTAGACTCGTCGGCTGGTGTCCTGCTCTGTGGACGTCTGCGCCCTCTTCACAGGTCCACCTTGTCTCACTAGTTCTGGAAGTTTCCTCTGCAGTATTTTTTCTCTAACTTTTCCCCGAAACTACAGAATCTCAACTTTTATTGAACTATCTTTTCCCAGACTATCAGTGTGCTCCCTCCCTATTCCGCCATCTTGCCCCACCTCCTCAAGATCTATTTTCCATTAGCTTTGTACTCATAAGATTAATGCTACACTAAAGAGTTCAACAAATAATATGGAAAAAACCCTGCTCCTCAACAGCTGAGACAAGGACTGCTCAAAGTCATTTCATCTCAAAGTGTCAATTTCACTTCTGTAGATTACCTTTTAGGTGCTCTATGAGTTATCACAGATCTGGGAGAATATATGGTATCTGGCCTTTGGGGACTGGTTTATTTCATTAAGTATAATGGTTTTCAGTTGCATCCATTTTGTTGCAAATGACAGGATTTCTTTTTTTTTTACTACTGTGTGTTATTCCATGGGGTTCATATAATATACTTTCTTCATCCAGTCTTCAGTTGTTGGAATCTGGGTTGATTCCATATCTTAGCTATTGTGAATAGAGCTTAATGAACATGGGAGTACAGACAACTCTTTCATATGTTCATTTTATTTTCTTTGGGTAATTTCCCAGGAGTGGGATGGCTGGGTCACATGATAGGTCTATATTCAAATTTCTGAGGCATCTCCATACTGTCTTTCACAGTGGCTGCACCAGTTTACATTCCCACCAACAGTGGATTAGGGTATCTTTTTCCGCCACATCCTCATCAGCATTTGTCAGTTGATTTCTGTATAAAAGTCATTTGATTTGCATTTCCCTGAAGATGAGTGATGTTGAGCATTTTTTCATGTACCTGTCAGGCCATGTTTATATCTTCCTTTGAGAAATGTCTGTTTAGATCTATTACCATTTTTAGTTGTTTTGTTTGTTTTTTTGCTATTGAGTTATTTGAGTTCTTTATATTTTCTGGAGGTAGCAGCTTTCAAAACTTTTCTCAATTCTGTAGTTGTATTTTTCTGCTTTTATTTTTTGTGTTTTGGGGATATGATTAAAAAATTTTTTGTGCATTACTATGTCCTGAATGTTTCTCCTATGTTTTCTCTTGTTACTTTCAATCTTTAGGCCTTACATTTATGTTTGGAATCTATTTTGAGTGGATTTTTGTACATTATGAGAGATACGAGTCTATTTTCATTCTTCTGCCTGTGGATATCCAATTTCCCATCTCCATTTTATTAAAAAAACTATCCTTTGTCTAATGCATGTCTTGGCACTTTTGTCAAAGATCAGTTGGCTGTAGATGTGAAGGTTAATTTTTAGGACTCTACTATTCTTTTTTTTTTTTTGACAGGCAGAGTGGTCAGTGAGAGAGAGAGACAGAGAGAAAGGTCTTCCTTTTCCATTGGTTCAGCCCCCCAGGGTCAACCGGGACAGAATCTGGCGCCCCGACCAGGACTAGAACCTGGGTTGCCGGCACCACAGGCGGAGGATTAGCCTATTGAGCCGCGGGGCCGGTGGTCTCTACTATTCTTAATTTTGTCTGTGCATGTGTTTTCATGCCAACACCATTCTTTTTTTTTAATTTTTATAGTCTATAATTTTTAAAAAGTCAAATAGTGTAATGGTTCTTGCTTTTTTCATTTTACTCAACATTGCTTTGGTTATTTGGGGGACTTTGTGGTTCCATACAAATTTTAGTAGTGACTTTTTTCTAGGTCTGTAAAAAATGTCGCTGACATTTGAGATGGGTTACACTTCATATGCAAATGGATTTGAATAGTATGCATATTTTGAAGGCATTGATTCTTCTAATTTATGAACACAGGACGTCTTTCCACTTTTTTGTGTCCTCTTTAATTTCTTTCATGAATGATTTGTAGTTTTCACTGTAGAGATGGTTCACCTCTTTGGCTAAATTTGATTCTAAGTATTTTTTGTAGCTGTTGGAAATGGGATTGCTTTCTTTATTTCATTTTCAGATTATTTGCTATTGGTATGTAATAATACAACTGATTTTTGCATGTTGACTTTGTATCCTTCAATTTTGCTCTATTTGAGTATTAGTTCTACCAGCTTTTTAATGAAACCTTTGGAGTTATCTATCTGAAAGATAGCATCATCTGCAAACAATGACCTTTTAAAGATTTATTTTATGTATTTGAAAGGCAGAGTTACAGAGAGAGAGAGAGAGAAAGAGAATCTTCCACCTGCTGTTTCACTCCCCAAATGGTCATAATGTCTGGAGCTGGGGCAATCCGAAACTAGGAGCCATGAGTTTCTTCCATGTCTCTCATGTGGGTGCAGAGACTTGGGCTACCTTCTGCTGCTTTCCCAGGTGCATTTGCAGGGAACTGGGTAGTAAGTGGAGCAGCTGGTACTCAAATCCGTAATTCATATGGGATGCTGGCTTTGCAGGAGGCAGTTTAACCCATTAGGCCAAAATACTGGCCCCACAAAAAGTGATAACTTGACTCCCTCCTTTCCAACTTGTATGCCCTTTATTTTTGCTTTTGCCTAATTGATCTGGTTAAGATTTACATTACTATGTTGAATAAAGTGATGAAAGTGGCAAAGACCTTCAGATTTTCACTTTTAAGTATGACATTAGCTATTGACTTGCTATATCAAACCTTTATTATGTTACAGTATGTTCTTTTTATACCTAATTTGTTTAGAATTTTTACCATAAAAGTTCTTTGCGTTTTAACAAATCCTGTTTTTCTATCTCTTGGGATGGTCATAGGATTTTTGCCCTTAATTGTGTTGATGTATTGCATTGCGTTTATTGATTTGAATATGCTGAACCAGTTTAACTTCCCTGATGAATTCCACTTGGTCATGGTAAGATTTTGTTAAAGGTTTTGAATCTATGTTCACAAGGATATTAGACAGTAGCACTCCTTTTTTTGTGACCTTGTCTGGTTTTGATATCATAAAGTTTTGATATCAAAGATATTGGAAGAAGTCCCTCTTAAATTTTTTGAAGTACTGTAACATGAATTTTTCTTAGTTGTTCTTCAAATGTTTTGTAGAATTCAGCAGTGAGGTCCTGGATTTTTCTTTGATGAGAGACTTTTCACTGCTGACTCAATCTTGCTACTTGCTATTGATCTGTTTATATATTCTATGTCTTGTGAATTCAATATTGGTTTAATGTGTATGTTTCCAGGAATTTGCCCATTTCTTCTATGTTATGGAATTTTTGCAATATTATTGTTCACAGTAGTCTCTAACAACCCTTTGTACTTCTGTGGCATCAGTTTTAATGACTGTTTTCATCTCTGGCTTCATATATTTGAATTTCTCTTTTTTTTCTTAATCTAGCTACACATTTGTCAATGTTTTTTTTTCTTTTCAGTGAACAAGCTCTACATTTCATTGTGTGTGTTTATGTATTGATTCTGTTGTCCCTGTGTCATTTTCATTTACTCATGCTCATAATTTTATTATATTTTCCATTAATATTTAATTTGATTTGTTAATTTCATTTAGTTCCTTGAGGTATGATCTTTGTCTGTTTGGAACTGGCTTATTTCACTAAGCATAATGGATTCCAGTTCTGTTCATTTTGTTGCAAAGAACAGAAGTTCATTCTTTTTTATGGCTGAGTAGTATTCCATTGTGTATATATACAACACTTTATCCAGTCATCAGTTGATGGATATTTGGGTTGATTGCATATATTAGCTATTGTGAACTGAGCTTCAGTAAACAAGGGGGTACAAATAGCTCATATGCTGATTTCATTTCCTTTGGATAAATTCTCAGAAGTGGCATATAGCTGCTTGCATTAATTCCTGATTCTTCTTTTGTTTCTGTGATATCCATTGTAGCATCTCCTTTTTCCTCACTGATTTTACTAATTTGGAACTTATTTGTTTTTTTTTGTTAGTAGGTCCAGTGCTGTACTAATTTTGTTTATTATTTTCCATGTCACTGATATTTTGTATTATTTTTTATTTGTTTTGTTTATTTTTTCTCTAATTTTAATTATTTCTTTCCTCCTACTGATTTTGGATTTGGTTTGTTCTTGTACTTGTTTTTCTAGGTTCTGAGATGCATTATTAAATAATTTCTTTGATACTTTTCAAATTGCTTGATTTCCTATTAGCAATGTTTTTACTATATCCAACATGTTTAGATATGTCATGTTGTTATCTTCATTTTTCCCTAGCAATTTTTTTAATTTCCCTTCTGATTTCTTTTATGAACTACTGTTCATTGAGGAGCATGTTATTCAGTCTCCATGTGCTTGCATATTTTCTAGAATTCCTGGAGTTGTTAATTTCTAGCTTAATCCTATTGTGATCAGAAATGATACATGGTATTATTTCAGCTGTGGGATGCATTCTGTAAATATCAGGTCCATTTGATCCATAGTGTAGAGTAGCTTTGTTGACTTTTGTGTCTAGTTGATCTGTCCATGGATGAAAGTTGGGTATTGAAATATCCCACTATTATTGCATTGGAGTCTATGTCTTCCTTTAGATCCATTAACATTTTTCAAATAGCCAGGTGCCCTAACATTGGGTGTGATTGTAACATCTCTGGTGTCCAACACAGTTTCTCTTATTTTTGTAATTTTTTTTTACAGAAGATCAGTTTAGTATATATTAAGTAAAGATTTCAACAGTTTGCCCCCACATAGCAACACAAAGTGAAAAAATACTGTTGGAGTACTAGTTATAGCAGTAAATAAGAGTGTACAGCACATTAAAGACAGAGATCCTACATGATATTTTTTAAAAATTGATTAATTTTGTATGCAATTTCCAATTTAACACCAGGTTGGTTTTTTTTTTTTCACTTTCAATTGTCTTTATATACAGAAGATCTATTCAGTATATATACTAAGTATATACTTAGTATATACTAAGTAAAGATTTCATCAGTTTGCACCCACACAGAAACACAAAGTGTAAAAATACTGTTTTAGTACTAGTTATAGCATCACTTCACATTGGACAGCACATTAAGGACAGATCCCACATGGGATGTAAGTACACAGTGAATCCTGTTGTTGATTTAACAATTTGACACTCTTGTTTATGGCGTCAGTAATCTCCCTAGGCTCTAGTCATGATTTGCCAAGGCTATGGAAGCCTTTAGGGTTCACCGACTTTGATCTTATTCCGATAGGGTCATAGTCAAAGTGGAAGTTCTCTCCTCCCTTCAGAGAAAAGTACCTCTCTCTTTGATGGCCCCGTTCTTTCCAATGGGATCTCACTCACAGAGATCTTTCATTTAGTCCTTTTTTTTTTTTTGCCAGAGTGTCTTGGCTTTCCATGCCTACAGTACTCTCATGGGCTCTTCAGCCAGATCCGAATGCCTTAAGGGCTGATTCTGAGGCCAGAGTGCTATTTAGGACATCTGCCATTCTATGAGTCTGCTGTGTATCCCGCTTTGCATGTTGGATCGTTTTTTCCCTTTGTGATACTATTAGTTAGTATTAGCAGACACTACTCTTGTTTGTGTGATCCCTTTGACTCTTAGACATATCTGAGTCATCAACAGAAATTGATCACTTGGACTAGTGAGATGGCATTGGTACATGCCACCTTGATGGGATTGAATTGGAATACCCTGGCACGTTTCTAACTCCACCATTTGGGGCAAGTCCGATTGAGCATGTCCCAAATTGTATATCTCCTCCCTCTGTTTTTCCCACTCCTATATTTAACAGGGATCACTTTTCGGTTAAAATTTAAACACCTAAGAATAATTGTGTGTTAATTACAGAGTTCAACCACTAGTACTAGAACAACAACAACAACAACAAATACTAAAAAGGATAAAGTATTACATTGTACATCAACAGTCAGGACAAGAGCTGATCAGGTCATTGTTTCTTATAGTGTCCATTTCACTTCAACAGGTTTTCCCTTTGGTGCTCAATTAGTTGTTGCCGATCAGGGAAAACAAATGATCCAAAACCAATCCCTGGAATAAGGACAGTCTATTCAATAAATGGTGCTGGGAAAATTGGATTTCCACGTGCAGAAGCATGAAGCAAGACCCCTACCTTTACCTTACACAAAAATCCACTCAACATGGATTAAAGACTTAAATCTATGACCTGACACCATCAAATTATTAGAGAACATTGGAGAAACCCTGCAAGATATAGGTACATGCAAAGACTTCTTGGAAAAGACCCCAGAAGCACAGGCAGTCAAAGCCAAAATTAACATTTGGGATTGGATCAAATTGACATGTTTCTTTACTTCAAAAGAAACAGTCAGGAAAGTGAATAGGCAACCGACCGAATGGGAAAAAATATTTGCAAACTATGCTGCAGATAAAGGGTTGATAACCAGAATCTACAAAGAAATCAAGAAACTCCACACCACAAAACAAACAACACACTTAACAGATGGACCAAGGACCTCAATAGACATTTTTCAAAAGAGGAAATCCAAATAGCCAACAGACACATGAAAAAATGTTCAAGATCACTAGCAATCAGGGAAATGCAAATCAAAACCACAACGAGGTTTCACCTCACCCCAGTTAGAACGGCTCACATACAGAAATCTACCAACAACAGATGCTGATGAGGATGTGGGGGAAAAGGGACACTAACCCACTGTTGGTGGGAATGCAAATTGGTTAAGCCATTATGGAAGTCAGTCTGGAGATTCCTCAGAAACCTGAACATAACCCTACCATACAACCCAGCCATCCCACTCCCTAGAATTTACCCAAAAGAAATTAATTTTGCAAATAAAAAAGCCATCTGCACGTTAATGTTTATTGCAGCTCAATTCACAATAGCTAAGATCTGGAACCAACCCAAATGCCCATCAACAGTAGACTGGATAAAGAAATTATGGGACATGTACTCTATAGAATATTATACAGCAGTCAAAAACAATGAAACCCAGTCATTTGCAACAAGATGGAGGAATCTGGAAAACATCATGCTGAGTGAATTAAGCCACTCCCAAAGAGACAAATATCTTTTTGTAAATTTCTACTGCAAACATCTCTCCTAGTATCCCCTGGGAATACAATTCCCTCCCTCTTCTTCTGTTATCTTCCTGTGGTCTGAATCAGTATATCTTTTCCTTATTAAGCCATCTTGAATGCCTCCCCTCATAACATTTTAATACAGCTATTTTCTCAGTCCTCACACTAAAGGTACCAGTAGTAATAGTGTTGTTTAAATTAAAAACTCAAAATTTATGAAATCTACTTTCTTCCTTTATGGTTTGTGCTTTTCTGGACCTGTGTAAGACAGCTTTTCCTAACAAAGCTTATGTGGATTTTATCCTATATTTTCTTTTAGAAGATGTGTGACTATAAGTTTTGCATTTAGATCTATGGTCTAGTTGAGTTCATTTTTCCATTAGGTGCAATATTATGTTTGTCAAGTTTTAGTATTTTGTATATGGATATCCAATGGCTCCATTAGCTTTAGTTGAAAAGCTTGAATATAATACAATTTAACTAGAAAAGTAAGTCACAGAACTGTATACATAATAGCCCATTTATATTTGTAATGCTTGAGTGCATACACAAACACACACAAATGGAAGAAAAAACAGAAAAATATTAGCAATGTTAATCATATGCTTTTACTTTTTGAATTATCATTTGTTCAAAAAGAATGTGTTCTTTTTTTAAATAAAAATTTTAATTTCTGGTTGTACAAGGCTCTAAGAGTGTGCTAATATGTTAAATGATAGAATGATGATCCAAACTATATTAACAGGTTGGAAATGCTAGGCTCAAACTAACCTGATAAAACTTCACAGCAACAATTGAAAGTCTTCCATTTAGGTTCTAAAAACCAATCTGCATAATACTAGAATGGAAGAAATAATGTTACTTAACATATAAACAGCTAATGTGGTTATACATTTTGCTTCTGTCCTCAAATTCCTGTTATTTTCATCGGTAACAACACTTGATATATCTTCCCATCAGCAAACTTTCTTTTATGAAGTTCTAAGGACCAAATTCTCTTTTCTCTTCAAAAAAGGGTTTGATGCTTTCTGCCATAATGCTGTTTTTGTCCCTGAAGATGCTATTGAAGGAATTATTTCCAGCTGCGATTCTCTTAAGGTGGCAAGGTATCTATGGATGAGGGGACTTTAAAAAGTTCATGAAAAATATATATTATTCTAAAATGCATGGATCTTAAAGTGCTTTCTGTTAGGAAAAGAGTTGTAGATTGGTGCCTCCTCACACAGGGCACTGACATGTTAGGAAAAGAGGCACAGAATAGAGAGGAGGCAGTGAACAAATTTACAGCCAGACCTAATTTTTTCAGAGAAAATAAATTAGTAGAGGTGTGGGACCAACTGCCCACATGTACATTAATGGAACACATGGCAGAAGGCCCTGACCCCAAGGGCTGGGCCTTTTTATATTTTAGGAGGGCTAGAGATGGGGGTGGGGGCAGTAGGCAGAGGGAAATTCCTGGAACTGGTCTTTCAGGTGGCCTTGGCGGGTGGGGTATGAAGGCAGTAGGGTGTGAAACCCAACTGAGATTCAAGGGCAAGGAATACATTCCAATGTTTATCTATCTTTTGGGCAATGAGCAAGGATGGCTGAGGCTTATGTCTTTGTTCCATCCCTTTCCACCCTGGTAAACTTATCTCTTAATTTCATTTTTCCATAAACTTTTAACATGAATAAGATGTCAAAACTGAGTTGAAATACTTTTTAAAAAACATTTATTTATTTGAAAATCATAGCTGCAGAGAGACAGAAGGAGATGTGTCACCTGCTGATTCTCTCCCGAGATGGCCAAAACAGTCAGAGTTGGGACAGGCATAAGCTAGGAGCCAGCACCTTTCATCCTGGTGTGCCACATGGGTGGAAGGGCCCAAGCACTTGAGCCATCCTCTGTTGCTTTTCCAGACCATTATTAGGGAGCTAGATTGCAAGTGGAGCAGCCAGGACATGAAACAGCACCCATGTGGGATGCCAGCATTGCAATTGGTGGCTTAACCTGCTATACCACAAGCTAACTCCAAAATTGAGGAAAATGCTTTTACAGAGGAAACATTTTGGCCACCGTCATAACCTTGTTATTTATTCTCAGGCATTAGAACTGCTTTTCTCTAGTACCTCCTTTCTAAACTCCCAGTCAAATGTTAATATGAAGTAAATTTTGGTTAAAATCACCTAAAGATGCCAGTGGCAGTTGGACTGGGAACACCATTTTTCTACATGAAGCAATAATCATCAGAAAAATGAGTTTTGAACCATAATTACAGTTACTTATTTTGCGTGGATTATTAACACATACCTTGGTTCAATATATTATTGCACTTCATGTAAGCATAAAATATTCAGCAAACAATTTCATATCAGTTTACCAAATAACTCTTTGTATGTAAAATTTATTTCCAAGTACTGGCTGCTATATACATTTTTATTGCTAAAATTGAGCAACACTTTTTTTTTCCCACAGGCAGAGTGGACAGTGGGATAGAGAGACAGGGAGAAAGGTCTTCCTTTACCATTGGTTCACCCTCCAATGGCCGCCGCAGCCAGAGGCTGCAGCCAGCGCACCGCGCTGATCTGAAGGCAGGAGCCAGGTACTTCTCCTGGTCTCCCATGCAGGTGCAGGGCCCAAGGACTTGGGCCATCCTCCACTGCACTCCCGGGCCACAGCAGAGAGCTGGACTGGAAGAGGAGCAACTGGGACAGAATCTGGTGCCCCGACCAGGACTAGAACCCGGGGTGCCAGCACCGCAGGTGGAGGATTAGCCTATTGAGCTGCGGCGCCGGCCCTGAGCAACACTTCTAAGGAAATGCCAGTAAATTTGTGATAGGGATGAACTTTAAGTGTGCACCTGTGAAAGTTTATTTAAAAGCCTTTAAGAATATAGGGATGAAATATCATATGATTTTATTAATATTATTGTTTAAACCAAGGAAGAAATTGCTAATGTAGCACCTCTTATTTTTTTAAGCCCATAAATATTTGAAAACCTACTGCTTTATGATTTTTTTCTCTTTCATATGACTTTTTGGCATAAGCTAAAAATCTGTGATCATCCTTTAAGAGTTTAATTCTTTAAGATTTGCTTGTTACCTTTAAAGAAAGAGAATATTTCTGAATTTATAAGTGCTATAATGAATGAAAAAGAATGTGGTTAACTGTGACACTAAATTGTCACTACTAAAAAAAGAATACAGAGAGCAGTCCCATATGCAGCCTAGCTTCTCTCATTCAAGGAGGTCAGGCTAATGCTACAAAATCATCATGGTACATATTACTACTTCAAATCATAAAGCTACTGACCTTGGGATTTATTTATTTATTTGAAATTCAGAGTTACACACAGAGAGAGGGAGAGGTGTGTGTGTGTGTGTGTGTGTGGCGGGGGGGGGGTTCTTCCACCTGCTGGTTCACTCTTCAATTGGCCACAATGGCCAGAGCTGTGCAGATCCAAAGCCAGGAGCCAGGAGCTTCCTCCAGGTCTTTCACACAAGTGCAGGAGCCCAAGAACTTGGGCCATCTTTTACAGGTTTTCCAGGCCATAGCAGAGAGCTAGATCAGAAGTGGAGCAACTGGGACTCAAACTGGATCCCATATGGAATGCCGGCACTGCATGCGGTGGCTTTATCCGCTACACCGCAGTGCCGGACCCCACCTTGGTTTCTAAAACTGTTATTAGTATCCAAATAGCTGGGAAAAAATGAGATCTGAGCATTTTTAATTCTAATAACTTATTTCCAAGTGGCAGCAACTGAACAACATATTTCTTTTTTTTTTAAATTTTATTTAAGGTATACAAGTTTCATTTATTTCATATACACAGGTTTAGGAACATAGTGATACTTCCCACCTTACTCTCCCACCTGCCCATGCACCAACCTTTCTTCCTCCTCACTTAAACAGCATATTTCTTCTCAATGTCCTGAGAATTGCCCCTGCTGTGTATTGAATGTGTTCCCCAAAATTCACATGTGGAAATTTAATCAATAGTTCAATAATATTACGAGGTAGGACCTATAAGTCTTGATTAAGTCATTGAAGCTGCCTTCATGATTAAGATTAGGGTCCTTATAAAAGAGCCTTCAAATTTCTTCCTCCCTCTGTGCCCAATTCCTTCCTACCTTCCAAACATAAATTTCTACCTCTGTTACAAATTCAACATGCTTAAAACCTGTCCTTGACCCAACCAGATAGAATTTGGATCCAAAGAGGAATGAAGGAAGGAGATAGACTCCTCAGAAGTGTAGCCTATATGTTGAAGGGACACCAGGGAGGAAGGGGCCTCTTCTACCAGTTTATTCAGACCCAGAATCCTAAGGAAGATTCTGCCAGACGCTCATTTTCCCCCATACACACCCATTGTGGAAGTGAAAGCTATTGGAATTCTGAGGGGCTATGAGGCAAGATTGATGGCCAGCACATGCAAGGGAGTGAGATGCATTTGGAGCTACTGACAGAGACCTGCATTTGAGAGAAGTTCCACTGTTAGGGAAGGATAGGTGGGTAGGGTAAAGGAAGTGTGTGTCTACCAGGTTGGGATTCTTTCAGAAGCTATCTGGCTTCCCAGATGCTGGCTAGCATTCACGAATAGGAAGCTATCTGGACAGCATTCTTTTTTTTTTTTTTTTTTGACAGGCAGAGTGGACAGTGAGAGAAAAACAAAGAGAAAAGTCTTCCTTTGCCATTGGTTCACCCTCCAATGGCCGCTGTGGCCGGTGCACCGCGCTGATCCGAAGGCAGAAGCCAGGTGCTTATCCTGGTCTCCCATGGGGTACAGGGCCCAAGCACTTGGGCCATCCTCCACTGCACTCCCGGGCCACAGCAGAGAGCTGGGCTGGAAGAGGGGCAACCAGGACAGACTCCGGTGCCCCTTCCGGGACTAGAACCCAGTGTGTCGGCGCCACAGGCAGAGGATTAGACTATTGAGCTGCGGCGCCAGCCATGGACAATATTCTTTAGAACACACATTTACTTCTATTTTCTTCAGTTCAGACTAACGTGTTCTATGTCCTTAGGATCTTTCTCTCTATATTTTTTTGCTAGTTAATACAGTGGAAATCTCTCTTGCTTTTCCTTTGAATTCCCATCACCAGTTTCCTAATATACATTTTTATTCCATATAACCAATTTCAACAACCTTCTCTCTGGTGATGACTCTAATCTTTCTTCCAATTCATTCTGCTTACACCACAGACCATTTTCTCAGGCTAATAAACGCAAAATGCCTAGCACAGAGCTTGCCAAGGAATAAAATGATCAATAAATTGTAGCTATTATTATTCTAAATTCCCAGACAGTGAATAGTATGTGTGTGATAGAAATAGGATTAGAGTCCTTACAAAAGAATTTTCAGAGGTCCTCCTCCCTCTTCCTCTCATTAATCATGTGCAGATACCGTGCCTATAACTTTTGCCACATGGAGATGCAACAAGAAGGTACCACAGCCCTAGAAACAGAAAACAAGCCCTCATGACACCTAATTTTCTCACGAATTGATCTTGCATTTCCCAGCACCAAAAACTGGAAGACATATATTTCTATTGTTCACAAATTATCCAGTTGCTTTTTTTTTTGTTATAGCAGCACACATGTACTAGACAGAAATGAGAACTGAGAAGTGAAGTGCTACTATATCAAATGCTTATCATTGTGAAAGTATCTTTGGAACTGGACAAAGTATAGAAAGTGTAGAAAGTTAGGATATGCATATTTTAAATAAACATAGATTGCTGGGAATGGGGCCTTAAGAGTGATTATAGTGAAGGCTCAGAAGAAGAGAAGTGCTGTAGAAAGTGCCTAAGTGTTTCTTTTTTTTTTCTTTTTTTATCTATTTTTTAACTTTTATTTAATGAATATAAATTTGCAATGTACAGCTTATGGATTACAATGGCTTCCAACTCCCATAACTTCCCTCCCACCCACAGCCCTCCCCTCTCCCACTCCCTCTCCCCTCCCATTCACATCAAGATTCATTTTCAATTCTCTTTATATACATATATATATATATTAAGTAAAGATTTCAATATTTTGCCCCCACATAGAAACACAAAGTTAAACATACTGCTTGAGTACTAGTTATAGCATTAAATCAAAATGTACAGCACATTAAGGACAGAGATCCCACATGAGCAGCAAGTACACAGTGACTCCTGTTGTTGACCCAACAAATTGACACTCTAGTTTATGGCGCCAGTAACCACCCTAGGCTGTTGTCATGAGTTGCCAAGGCTATGGAAGTCTTCCAAGTTTACCGACTCTGATCATATTTAGACAAGGTCATAAAAGACAGAGTGAGGATAATAACCAATGATCCTAAGAGTGGCATTTACCAGGTATGAACAATTATACAGCATTAAGTGGGGAAGAGGACCATCAGTACACACAGGTTGGGAGTAGAGCCATTGGTGGTAGAGTAGAGATTATGATTACGAAGGAAGGAGGCCCAAGAGCGCTAGAAGGGGCCAGAACAAAGGACAGAGTCATTATTAGAGGAGCTAAGAAAGGTGCTGTCTAAGCTACAATTAAGTTTTCTGATTGAGAGGCAAATAGAACCTGATAGAAGGGGCTTGATAATAATCTGTTGGGCTTTAGGCCTTGTAAGTTAAGAGGCCCAGACCTATCTATCTCTTCGCATGGGCTACATCCTAAGGGAGGTGTGAACCTCTTAGGGGAAGGCACTCTGTTGACTTTCATTACTTGGCTGGCCTGGGAGGAGAGCTGGCCAGGTAAAGGCAGGTGGCATCTCTAACAAGAAATTTACGGTTCTGCCTGCAATGTTGCTGACCCTACTTGGCCATCCCCTCAGCTGCAGTGGTCACATTGGAAGTTGGGCTGAGTGAAGGGCTTTTCAGCTTAGAGCCAATAAGATCTGTGGCTCTGACCTGGGCATCCTTCAACTCCAGGGCAGGTCCATTTCCAGTGATCCAACTCTTGGCAGAGCTGCCAGGGCTCTTCACAAGCTGACTTCTGCTGAAGCCCAGGCTTACCACATTGAAAGCCACTGCAGTGGACTGGCCTGTTGGGTCTCCTTGAGGGCAGATCACTGTACAGATCAGCCATTAATAGGCCTGCTACCCATTGCTTCTGATGCCTAGCTTTCTTTTCCTCCTGGTTTGTGTTAAAGCAGACCAGAGGACGCAACTCAAGGGAGTGCCCAAGTCCCATCTCTAATCTTCGGTGGCCTGAACTACAAGTCTATAGTCACAGGCATGTTCTGTAGTAGTTTTTCTAAGGTAGACAATGCCCATGAGGAAAATTATATTCTCATTTTAAAACTTTCTTTCCCTTTGGTCTGAAAGGGAGGTTTTTTCTACTTACTGCTTACTTCGCTGATGGCGAAGTGAATCTAGCTATGAGATTATTATTTAAGTTCTTATTTTGGCTATGCTATTGCAGAAAAATGTTAGCCATCTCTTTTATAAGGTCTAAAGATTAAATTGTGCATCCTACAGATTCCTTCATAGTAGAATTAGTTTCCTACCTTGAAGAGAATAGAGAAATGAAAGAACAAGTTGGGCTTAGAATAGAGAAATGGAGGAGCAAGTCCTAGATAGCTTGCTGACAATAGCAATATTACATGAATACTTAGCAAACAGTTTCAACCATTAGATAACAACTTAAGAAAACATTTACCAGAAGGTCCAATGCCTTCTATAAATTTTAAGAATCATGTATTTGGAAACACCTCTTAAATATCTAACATGGTGTAGTTTGTTTAACCAGTAAACTTAAGCACAACCATATAAAATGTTTTTAGTTTCTCTCTATCAACAAGTATAAAACATATGATGCAGAGATTCAGGTCACACAAATTAAAATGTATCTTTGATTGATTTTAGCAGCTTAAATTTATGGACAATCTTATCTATAAGCCAACTAAAATAAAACTCTTAATAAAATTTTCCCATGTAGACATACAATATGTACACACATATAACATAACATAATAGACCAATATAGCAATGTTAATAATGGCTTTTAAAATCTTTAACTCTTTTTGTAGATTGCCAATTGATTTGAATTGCTTTTTGTTTTTAGTAACCTCAGTTAACCATACTGTATCTCAGTTGGTACTGTTAATACATTATTGGCTTCATCTGTTTACAGAGCCATCCCAAAGTACTGAATACAATAGAAGTGGCTGGAAAAAGTCCATAGGAACCTATAGGAGGACAGCTACACACAGAACCAACAACGCTTTAGTTTTATGAGCAGCACATCATATATAACTGTGGATGACAAAAGACTTTAAGTCGCCATGTTTGAAATTATAAACTCATCAACCAACAAGAGGCACTTGCTTACTTCACAGTATTTTTGAAAGCACCTGTAAGATTTTACAAGTATTTAACCCTTTAGGCCTCTGGAGCTTTCTTATTAAGATAATTATCATGTCTAGTAACACAAGATCATTAGACTTTTTATTTCTCAAACATTTGTATTAATAGCATTTTCCATTATAGAAACTTAAAATTTAGTACCACGTCACATCTTGACAGTACTTCTCATATAATCCAAATGGCCTGATTAGTTGGTGTCTCTATAAGATGAGAGACATAGGTCCTTCGATTTTTTCAGTTGGGCCCAAACTGGAAAAACCAAAGTCCAGGATTTACTGGAAATTTTAGAGTCCAGATTGTTTGAAACTTTGATTTTTTGAATGCCTGTCAAGAATGCCAAGAAGGCTCAAAATCCAAAATATCTGGTTGAAATAAGATTCCTTAAAATCATGACATAACATAGTTCAAATTTGATCATTGTTACAAGGTGATTATTCAAATCTTTGAAAATAAGCACATATTTCAATAACCCATAGCTCTTAAAAATTCAGCTGTTTTTGAACAACTAGAATTTAACAGACATCAAGAGAACATAATAGATTACTTTAACACATTGCTTTAACAGAGAATCAGACTTTAATTCTACGTCAAAGAGACATTCAGCTTCCTGTGATCTTTTGCTCTGAGGTTTCCTTCCTTTACCTTCTTTCATATTGGTGACCATGTTTCTGTGTTTCTGTGTCTAATACATCTTTAAGCATCTTTTGCAGGGCAGGACGAGTGGCAACAAATTCTTTCAATTTCTGTTTGCTATGAAAAGTCTTAATTTGACCTTCATTCACAAATGAGAGCTTTGCAGGATATAATATTCTGGGCTGGCAGTTTTTCTCTCTTAGTACCTGGGCTATGTCTCGCCATTCCCTTCTAGCTTGTAGGGTTTCTGATGAGAAGTCCGCTGTGAGTCTAATTGGAGACCCTCTGAGAGTAATCTGGCGTTTCTCTCTTGCAACTTTTAGAATCTTTATGTTTCACTGTGGTGAGTTTGATTACAACATATCGTGGTGAGGGTCTCTTTTGGTCACGTTCATTAGGGGTTCTATGAGCTTCCTGTACTAAGATGCCTCTGTCCTTCTCCAAACCTGGGAAATTTTCTGCTAGTATCTCACTGAAAATGCCTTCTAATCCTTTCTCCCTCTCCATGCCTTCAGGAACTCCTAGAACCCGAATGTTAGGTTTTTTAATAGTATCCTGCAGATTCCCGACAATATTTTTTAGATTTCTAATTTCCTCTTCTTTTCTTTGGTTTGCCTGTTTCCTTTCCTGTTCTCTGTCTTCTAAGTCTGATATTCTCTCTTCTGCTTCACCCATTCTGTTTTTAAGGCTCTCTAATGTGTTTGTCATTTGATCTATTGAATTCTTCATTTCATTATGATTTCTCGTCACTATCACAGTTTCTTGTTCTACTAGTTGTTTCATTTCATTTTGATTCCTCCTTAATATTTCATTTTCACGAGAGAGATTTTCTATCTTGTCCACTAAGGATTTCTGTAGTGCAAGAATTTGTTTTTGAGAACTTCTTAATGTTCTTATCAATTTTTTGAGATCTGCTTCTTGCATTGCTTCTATCTCATCATCTTCATAATCTTGAATTGGGGTGTCTTTTTCATTTGGGGGCGTCATAGTGTCTTCCTTGTTCTTGTTACCTCGGTTTTTGCGTTTGTTGTTTGGCATGTTGAAGGTATTTGGTTTCTTCACTGTGGTGTTTTTTCTTGTTATACTATGGCTCTATATTAAGTGTTCTGTCTGCTTTTGATGGAGCCTTAGAGGCTTGAGATGAGTGTGGCCTGAGAGCTCTGTTTGGTTCCTCAGGGTTGAGGGTGTGCCAAAGGTGACACTCCCAGGTTAGGTGTGGTAAATCTCTCTTTCTTTCATTCTTTTTTTTTATTCAAAAGGGAAGTAATTCTGCATAGCTGAATGTAATTGGAGGTAGCTAGCAGGCGAGTGATATACCCACAGGAGCCAGAGATTGGAAGCTCTTTCCCAAGGACCACACAGGGAATATCTGCTGCCCTCAGTGTGGGCTCCTATTCTCCTTCAGTCTCCCACTGGGTTGCCAAGTTAGATCCCAATCTCCTGTTATTTCACACACACCACACCCCAGAATCAGGTTTTTCTGCTAGGCTCAGGGCCGGTGCAGACCTGAGGTCGCCCTGCTAATGACGTATTTCCAAAATGGTGCCTGCTCTTTGTCTTGCTCGCCTTTGAGAGGTGAGCGGAGAGAGAGAAACTTTTTCCGTATCTGTCACTTTTTTTTTCTTCTCTCTCTTCTAGTTAGCCTGGTGAACTTTTCCTCACGGAGTTTCAAGCCTTGTTCCCTCTAGTCTCCTCTTTCCACTTGCCCACAGGTGTCTCGGGCTATGGAGGTTCGGCTCACTTCGCTTTCCAGTGCTGGTGCGTTGAGTCTGCCGCTGGTGTCCCGAACTTGGGCTCCCACGCTCTCCACGCAGTTCCACTGTGAATCACTAGTTCCGGAAGAGTTTCCTCTGCTGTTTCTTCCCCTACTCTTCCTTGACCATGCAGTATCTCCACTTTTATTTTACTGTCTCTTCCCGGACTATCAGTGTGCTCCCTTCCCATTCCACCATCTTGCCGCTCTCCATCAGTGCCTAAGTGTTTCTTAGAGATTACCCTAAGTGGTCATGAACAGAATGTTGGCTAAAATATGGAAAGTATAGGTCATTCTGATAAAGTACTAGATGGAAATTAAGAATACAGTGTTGGAAACTGGAAGAGAGACCAGCCTTGTTATAGACAACTTGGCTGAATTCTGTCTATGTCCCAGTACTTTAGGAAAGTTAGAACAAAAGCAATGAACTAGGATACTTGGCAGCAGAAATTTCTAAGCAAGTTTTTGAAGGCTATGTATGGCTTCTCTTGATTGCTGATAGTAAAATTCAATAAGAGAGAAATGAATTAAAAGCTAAAGCTGTAATCCAAAAGGAAGCAGAACTTAAATATTGGGAAAATTCTCAGCCTGGTTAGGTTGAAAAGAATAAAAGCTTGTTTGGAAGAGACTACCAAGGCTGTGGTCAAGGGTGTGTTTGATAAGGAAGTTTGTATGGATAGAAAGGAATCAAGTGCTATTCATCAAGAAAATAAAGGAAGAGGGCCAGGGCACCCACAGGATTGTGGTACTCTCTGCCTAGTGCTGCCTTAAGTCTCGACTCCCTGCACTCCAGTGTAGTATTCCCTTGATTCCCTAGCTGTGGCCCAAGCAAATCCATGTGTACTCAGATTGTCCTTCCATAGAGCACAAATAATAAAACTTAGCAGTTTCCATGCAAAGTTCATGAACTGTGGAAGAATAGTTACCAACATCTGTATATAAAAGAATGCATCAGAGAGCCTTGGCGCTAATGCAGGGCCACCAAAGAGAACCCCTTTAAGTGCTTAGTGAAGCTGTGTGCTCAGGACCACTGCATAGAGTCCCTATTATGTCAATGGCTATCAAAGTCATGGGATCTACAGAGTTTCTGCTAGGGACAAGCCAAGCAAAGTCAAAAGGTTCAGACTTGTAGCACCACAAATGTGAAACTCCAGGCTTGGAGACCCACAGTCTTCATACTTCAAACCATGAGATCTGAAGCATGAGCGGTGCAAAGAAACCATGGGTGTGGGGCTCCTAGAGCTTCTGGGTTCAACTCCCACCCATGTTTGTTTGGAAGAGAAGATATTAGGTCACAAAGCATTGAGGAAAATCTTCCCAAGAGCCAAGATTTGTTGTTGTTTGTCTTATGTTTCAGATTTTTCTTGAGACCCATTAATCCTTTCTTTTCTGTTTCTCCTTTTTAGAATTTCTGTCATATGCCTGTCCTGCAATTGCCTTTTGGTAACACATATCTTGTTTGATTTCATGTGTCCACATATTGAGAGCAATTGGCCTCAAAATAAATTCTACTTCAAGTCTCACCTATACCTGATTTATATGGAATTGGACTTTAGAATTTTGATAGATAGATAGGTAGATATTGTAATAAATGAAAACTTTTGGAGTTACTGGGGCAGTGGATGTACTTTACATGTTATAAAGACATGGATTTGGGGGTCTAGTAGCAAAATGCTATGGTTTCAATGTGTCCTCCAAAACTCACGTGTTGAAACTTACTAACCACTGTGATAGTATTAAGTTGTTGGGGCTTTACAAGGTGATTAACCACAAGGGAATACACTCATAAATGCATGAGTGACTTTATGAAAGAGGTTGAAAGGAGTGTTTTAGTCCCTTTTGCCCTTCCAGATTTTGCCATGTGACAACTCAGTAACAAGGCACTATCTTGAAAGCAAAGAGAAGTCCTCACCAGACACCATATATGCTAAAGCTTTGATCTTGGACTTTCCAGATCCCATATCCATAAGAAATAAATTTCTATTATTTATAAATCCTATATATACATATATAGGAAGTTTAAACCCATTACATTCAAAGTTGAATCAGAAAAATGTGAGCCTGACTAGCAGATATACTTGGTTTTGTCATCACCCTGTGTTTTCCCCTAGATTTTGAAAGTCTTCAATGAGCAGCATGTAAATATTGTCCATGATCCCTATCAGGCATTTTTCATTCTAGCCTTGCATGGATTTAGTTTCATTCCATATTTACCTCAGTATCTATTATATAACTTTATTCTGATTTCTGTCTTGAGAATTGATGTTTCTTGTATTCATGGGAGGAGATTGGCTTAGAGATTAACAAGGAAAGAAAAAAAACCTGAAATTATACAACAGAGATTGTTGGGATAGAGTATCTCACTGAAAAAATTATCTACAGGGAAGACATTTCTGTCTTGTCTTCTGACACACCATAGTACAAGTCTAACCCCCTGCTAGGAAATAATACTGACTAATACACAGGCTGATTTCATAGCAAAAAATTAATTAAGTTGTCATGGGGATGCACAAAACTTACCCTAGAATTTTACGTCCTTATCAGCTTGCAAATCATCTTTGTGAGACACTTTTAAATAAATTGGCTATGTGGTACAGTGTTAAGAAATCAATACTGTCATTATCTTTTTTCATTGGATTTTTTTTTTCACAGTCATTGGCGAAACCCACCAATGCCTTCCCCAGGCTTTCAAATGACAATAGCATAGTCCAGAAATCACTGAATGAGAAAAGTCAGATTGGAATATCCTGGTTTGGATACAAAGCAAATGATGAAACTGGATGGAAACAGTGCTTGTCATTTACCTTTTCCTGTACTGCTTTTCAAGGCATTTACTCGGACCAAATAGTAGAATTTGTCTACTTCATGATGTTGTATTTCTACAAACAAATGTTCCTCGTATGTATTTGAATGATTACCCTAATTTATCCTTTTACATTGTCTTTTTTATTAATATAAATATAACATTTCATGTAGTTCATACAGTTCTGAGAATATGATATTTCCCTTCCTCCTTCCCCTTCCTCCTTCCTGCCTTCCTTCCTTCCTTTCTTCCTTTTTTGATTCTTGCATAACATATTTTAATTTGCTTTATAGTCCCAGATTTAATGCTCCACTAAATAAAGAGCTTGACAAGTAAAAGCAGAAAGACCACTGTTCAGCTGGAATATGGACAAGAACTCTAAACTACAATCAATAAGACTTTATTGACTCTGCTTCCTTCACAAATTTGAGTATTAAAAATTTTCATCCAGTATATTCTTGATTATAAAGATGCTTTCTCTAAGAAGCTATAAATATTGTTTCTGTGAGTTTACTTATGGGGTTTTGTGTGGCTCACAGCTGCTTCCATCATTAAAAACATTAGATGGGTCTATTTTTCTGGAGGGAAAGCATAATTGCTGTGTTTCAATTCAATTCATACCCACTGCCTCTTGCAAAATTGAGAGCCAGAGCCTCAGTTGGAGGAGGGGATGATAAAATTGCAAGCTAACTAAAAGGATTGAAACGAAATAGAATATTTATAAAACTGAAATAATGAGGACGTGATTTGAAATTAATCAGTTACCCTACAGAAGCTGAAAAGATTAGAAATGGCATTAATTAATGGCATTAATTAATCAAGGGCACTATCTTGCCTAACGTAAAGGAGAATGAAATAAAGCACTATATACAGGTAGTGACAAACACAAATTAAACAATGTAATACTATACATATATATGATATAATATATTCATTTATAATTGAACTTTATGTCTTCTTGCACTCATTCTTGTCTTACCAAAAAAATTTCCTACTTGGTAATATTCTAATATACTTTACATCAAGCACATTGCTTACTCTTTTCAATACCTTTTCATTAATAAGTCAAATTTTCTAATATCTAAAGTAATTCAATTAAAATGACAACCTCGTGATACCATGTTAATCAAATATTTGGCCTAATCTAATGGCAATAATGACTGTTCCAGGTACAAATTAACATTTGAACTTTTTATAAAGATTAAATTTAGCATCAACTGGCATATTCTTCTTAATATGTTCAAAAAATATAAGCTTATTACAGTTTATTTTCAAGTAAGTGCATGTTAGACTTTTAAAGACATTTACCCATGTTATTTTTGTATATACTCATAACCTCTTAATGTATAGGAAAGCAGTTTTCTTTTCAATGTTATATTTTGTTTATTTTAAAATTTTATAGATAATACATGAATACTTTCTGGTGAAAAAATAAAACAAACTATAAATAGCATAGTTCCTTTTCTATCTCATTTCCGTTAACTCCCTTCTCCAGAGATTACCATTGTTGCAAATTTTATATGTCATCTAGAACCTATTCCATGCATCTACAAGCCCATATGGACTTCTAATACATCCTGCAGGTTCTCTTTTAGTCCTGACAATAAGTCTTGAAGATACTTCCATCTTAGAATATATGGATCTACTTCATTGACACTATCTTTCAAAATTTCAGAAGTCATTTTATTACAGAAATCATAAAATGTTTAAATTTAAATTGAATATAAATTTATGACTTGGAAAGTGAAATAATCAGTGACTTCACATTCAAGGTAGACATCACCACAAATGTGCACATACTGCATATACTCAAAACCCCTACCCTCCACACTTACCTGTGTGTATGGTTTACATTTATAAAACTGAGTTTGCAATATACACACAAATTGTGTACCTTATTTTTCATTTAATATATTTCTTCTCATATAGAAAGGTATCTTTAGATTTATTAAGTTCTATTTATAAAAGAATGACACCTGTATTAGTTTTTTGAAAAGGGGCTGGCCTGTGGTGTAGTAGGTTAGGCATCCTCCTGCAGGATTGGCATCCCATATGGGCGCCAGTTCAAGTCCAGGCTGTTCCACTTCCAATCCTGCTCTTTGCTATGGCCTGGGAAAGCAGTAGAGCATGGCACAAGTGCTTGGGCCTCTGAACCCACGTGGGAGATTGAGAAGATGTTCCTGGCTCCTAGCTTCAGATTGGCCCAGCTCTGGCAACTGCAGCCATTTGGGAAGTGAACTAGCAGATGGAAGACCTCTCTCTCTCTCTCTCTCTCTCTCCGACTCTGCCTCTAAAATAAATAAATCTTTTATAAAAATAAAAGAAACAAAAAACTAATCACAATCTCAACATTCTGTTTGATACTTTAAAATATAAAAGACACAAATAAGGTTATCAAACACACTAGTGCAGAAGATTCCAAGATAAAAAATTAAAGATTCCCTCCATCATTGTAATGTTCTTTTAGAAAGAAACTATGTATATTATCCACATATTATAAATTTATATATTTTCTTGCCCCTTCAGAAACATAGGGTGCTTTGTCCTGCACCAGAGTAAGCACATTCCTCCCAGGTCGTCTCAGTTAAAATTAAGAAGCACTGTACACAACAGCAAACAAGCATAGGAAGACTCTGAAGGACTGAAAAAAGACAGGTTGCCTAGGGACTTCAAGACTTGAGGACCAACGTTGTATTGAGTTCCTGGGTGTGCAAATAGCCTCTCATATATCTGACAGAGTACTGTAGAAACATTTAACTCAGAACTGCCAACAGATATAGGTAAGAAAAGCTCCACGAAAAGCCTTTTCCCATAGCCAAAGGAATTGGAAGAGGGCGACCCAACAAAAGAAGATCCTACTTAGCAATATTGTCTCATTCCAAACAATGAAAAAGCTGAACATCACTACATCCACCTTCATCCTACCCTGGAGATTTCAATGGTGTCAAGCCAAGAAGATAATCTCCCACCTTAGCCCTGCTCACATTGAAGCTATGAGCACACTCCAGATCCTTCACTGTGCGACTTCAGAAGAGCTGAATATGGAATTAATCTTCCACTCCCTTCCTGGCAAAAGCAGACAAAATTCTGATTTTCCAACCAGATGGTGTCAGCAAGTCAAATCTGTAGCTTCCATTCTGCCTGACTAAACCAGATGGTGCTGATTTCCTCGACAGGATAGCATCAGTGGGGCCCAATAGAAAGCTAGCCTCCACTCTCACTCATCAGCAATGAGACTGAAAAAGACCATATTTTGAGACTAGTCACTACTAGAGTTCATCCTACTACCCAAATGTCAGAGGCACACAGTGGAAGGTGAGCCCCCACCCCACCCACTGTTAATGAGATTGAACTTGGTAATAAAACTTCACTTTTCCCCAGCCTTGGGGTTGATGGGCCCATGGGATAGCTGACTAGTGTTGTGGCACAGCAGGTTAAGCTGCTGCCTGCACACACCAGGATCTCATATCAGAGAGCCAGTTCAAGTACTGGTTGTTCTGCTTCCAATCCAGCTACCTGCTAATGTGCCTGCTAAAGCAGTGGAAGATGGTTGAAGTGCTGGAGCCCCTGCCACCTCTGTGGGGGATTCAGATGGATTTCCTGGCTTCGACCTGGCCCAGCCCTAGCCATTGGCCAGCAGATGGAAGATCTTTCTCTCTCTCTCTCTCTCTCTCTCTCTCTCTCTCTTTCTCTCTCTTTCTTCCTCTCTCTGTCACTCTGCCCCCCAAATAAATAAAATAAATATTAAAAAATAAGAAGTCATAAGGAAGAACCAAATGATAGTAATAAAAAAGAAAAATTCAATAACAGAGTCAAAAAATAAATCCTCACTGGAAAAGTTCAATAATAATGCAGAGAAATTAGAGGGCACAATCATGAACTTGAAAATATGGAAACGGTAATTGCCCAATCAACACATTAGGGAGAAAATACATTGAAAAAATATGAGCAGATTTTCAGACACTCGTGGGGAAATTATAAAAGAGTTACCATTTGTGATCCTGAGAGCCTTTGGAAGGAAAGTACAGAGAAAGAGTAAGGTTTGAAGTATTCAAAGATATAATGGCTGAATACTTCCAACACTGGGTGAAAAAAACCAACAGATTCAAGAAGCTAAGCTAATCTCAAAGAAAGTAACTCAAAGTAATTCACAGCAAGAACATTATAATTAATCTTCTGAATTCCAAAGACAAAGAAAATTCATTAAAGCAATTAAACAAAAAAAATCATTATCTATAAAGGTAGACCTATTTATTTTTCTTTTATTTGTTCCAAGTTTGTTTTTTTTTTTTTAAGGAAGACCTATTTAAATGGTGGCTGATTTCTTATCGGAAACCATGGATGGAGAGAAGGAAGAATGCAACACAATATTTTTCAAATAATAAAAGAGTTGTCAACTGAATTCTGTAGTAAAACTGTAGTAAAAATATTCTACATTGAATGTTATATAAAATTTCTCAGATTAAAAATACTAAATTATTTGTTGTTAACAAGCTTACCTTTAAAGGACTTATTTCTTAAATTTTTATTTGTTTTGCTTTTATTTGAAAGTGAGAAAGAGTAGACAGAGAAATTTCATCTCCTGGTTCATGCCCCAAATGCCTACAACAGTGAGGATTGGACCAGGCTGAATCCAGGAGTCTAGATCTAAATCTGGAGTCTACTGGGTGGAAGGCAGGGACCCAAAAACTTGAGCCATCACTTGCTTCCTCCCACAGTGAGCATTAGCAGGCATCTGGAACCAGGGATGGACTTGGGACTTGAACCCAAGCACTATGATGTGGGATGCAGCCATTCCAAGCAATATCTGAATTGCTATACCAAATGCCCGACGTGCTCTTAAAGTACTTCTAAAGGAAATTGTCTATTCAGAATGAAATTGTAGCAGATTCAAAACTACAGAAAAGAAAGAATTTTGAAGTGGGCAAAAATAGGGGTAAATACAACAGATTATCCCACTTCTCATGAGTTTCTGAATTCATATTTATGGATGGAGCAAAAGTTGTAGCATCGTTAATGTAGTGTTCTGCTGTTGGAGAGGAAATATTAATATATTTTAAAGCGAGGTATGTAAAAACAAAATGGAAGCAAGGTTTTATACTCAGATTTGTAAAATAATGGTGACAGTAAACTGATAATTACATATGTATATTGCAATACACATAAAAAGTACTAAGAAAACTATATAAAGCAATATATTAAAATATTATAATCAAATCAAGATATAAGCATAAAATTTGTTCAAATAATCATAGAAAGGAAGACAAGAGAACAAAAACAGAATCTAAAAACAGAGAAAACAAAGTAACAAAATGGCAGGATTAAGCCAAAACAAATAATTACCTTATATGCAATTGCGTAAAATCATCAATTAAAAGCAAATGTTATCAGGATAACTTTTTAAAAAGTCTATCCAACTATATATTGTCTACAAAACCTCGTAATATAACAACATAGCATCAGTGAAAGTAAAAAGATGGAAAAATATCAGGAGTAAATTTCTACTTCTTTGAAGGTTGAATATATGTATGTTTCCTTATTTATATCACTAAATACAACTAAAATCCATGGATATCATACATATGTAAGACAAAGCACTCTGAAAGGCAAACATAAGATAAACTGGCTAAGGAGCTCATGCCATACAGGATGATATGGAAGTGAATTCCTTACGTTCTGTTTTCCTCATATATCCCAGGCTTAGGGTGAAGAAGCTGGCAACCTTTCTTTTTAAAGATTTATTTCATTTATTTCAAAGGCAGAGTGACGGAGAAAAATGGAAAGACAGAGATAAAAAGAGGTCTTCCATCCACAGTGTCACTCCTAAATTGGCTACAAGGCCACAAGCTGAAGCTAGGAGCCCAGAACTCCATCTGTGTTTCCCACATGGATGACACGGGCCCAAGTACATAAGGGATGTTCTGCTGCTTTCCCAGGTGCATTGACAGGGAGCTGCATGGGAAGTGAGCAGCCAGGACTCAAATCGATGCTCCAGCATTGGATGCCACCATCACAAGCAGCAGCTTAACCGACTGTGCAAGAACACTAGCCCTGAAGCTGGCTGCTTTTGTTTTTAATAAAGATTTATTTATTTATTTGTAAGTCAGATTTACACAGAGAGAGGAGAGGCAGAAAGAGAGAGAGGGAGAAATGTCTTCCATCCATTGGTTGACTCCTCAATTGGTTGCAATGGCCAGAGCTATGCCAATCCAAAGCCAGGAGCTTCTTCCAGGTCTCCCACATGGGTGTAGGGACCCAAGGACTTGGGCCATCTTCTACTGCTTTCCCAGGCCATAGCAGAGACCTAGGTCAGAAAAGGAGCTGGGTCTCAAACTGGAGCCCATATGATATACCAGGGCTTCGGACCAGGGTGTTAACACTCTGCGCCACAGTGCTGGCCCCATAAGTTGGAAACTGAACAAAAGTGTTCTTGCTCTAGCCAAAGGATGAGGAAGAGCAGCTCAGCAAGAACAGAAATATTCAGGCAATGATCACTCAATTGAAGCCAAACATCACAGAATAAACTGTGGCAACACAGCCAGCTATACCAGAATGGGCCAAGTGGGTAACCTAGACTTACACTCTCAACAACTTGTAATGAGGTACCTGCAAACCACTGTCTAGGTGGTGTCAGGGAAGGCAGAGTAGAGAGCTGTGGCCTTTACCTTTACTAAGTAGTAATGAACTCCCCACTATTATCAGTGGAGATCACATGCGGATCTTTGACCTTGACATCAACTGACAGTAAGGAGCTGCCCCTTCTCTCCCTGTTGGAGTAGTTTCAGAGATGGCCTAATGGAGAATTAGGGCACTCACCATCTCCTCGGAATAGTGAGGCCAACCCACTGTGGTGTCATGGGAAGCCTTGTAAAGAGCAGTAACAAAGCACTTTTCGTTCTCCCAGTTAGAGATTTATCAACAGTGGCTTAGTGTGGAACCAGAAATGACTTCCCAGAAGTGGCAAGTATCCCTTCAATGTCATCAGAGACCACCTGGGGAAATGTAGCCTCTATCCCACTAGGCACTAATGAAGTTGCATGCTTCCATTGCCTTGAAAGCACAGCATCAGGGAGCAAGGTAAAATAACTTTACATAAATTTTAAATTCTCAAAACACCCTAGATACCTAGGATTCAGTTAAAAATACTCAATATGAAGCAGCATAAGGAGAATGTAAACAGACAACACCAAGGGAAATTAGGATTTTCTGAAAAGATTTTAAAGCATCCATCTAAAAAGTGTTTCAACTAGTAATTATGAGCACATCTGCAACAAAAAACGGAAAGTCTTACCAAAAAAATGAAGTTTCAAGAAAAAGAAAATAGAAGTGTTAAAAGAAAATTTTAGAATTAAAAAGTATTATACAGAAAAATTTCAATATCCTCAGTGAATAGGGTCAAAAGTAGAATGCAGAATGTAGAAGAAAGAATCAGAGACTGGAAATTGAAATAGTAACTACACAATTTGCAAACTAGAGAGAAAGTAGACTAATAAAAATGAAAAGAATATCAAGGACCTATAGGACTAAAACAAAAAATCCAGTGTTTGTGTTATTGTAATCACCAAAGGAGAGAAGAAATAAGGTGAGGCTTAAAGGTACCTAAATAAACTATGGTTAAAAGCACCCCCAATTTGGTAAAATATAGAAATATACAGATTAAAGGAGCTAGTCAACCCAAAAATACAGCACATCATAATCAAGTCTGAAAATCTTGAAAGTGATTAATCAACACCTTACCTAGAGTGAAAAAAAAAACAATTTGAATGAATTTTTCATCAGAAAAAAATGAAAACCAAAAGGCTTTAGCACATTTTTAAAATGCTGACATAAAATAAATGCCTAGTGTCATTCCTTTACCTAGCAAAGATATCCTTCATATGTGAAAGGTAAATTATATTCTCATTTCAAGGGAAATTATGAGAATCTAACAAGAGGAAAATGCCTAATAGAATGGCTAAAGTGAAGTTCTCCAAACAGAAAACAATAATAAAAGGAGGTATCTTGGAACATCGAGTTGGAGGATCATGATAAGTGGAAATACGATAAATATAATAGAGACGTTCCATTTTTTACTTTTCTAAATTGTGTATGATGATTGAAACCAACATTATAATACTTTATGATATGGTTCTGAATAGAATGAAGAAATATTTAAGGAAATTATATTATAAACAAGGAGAATAAAGGAAGGTAAGATTTCCATATGATATCATCAATAATAGGTTGTAATGTATATCATGATTGATCACTAAAAATGTTATACAAATGTTTAGTTATATGTGCACTAAACTTCAAAAATAACTATTCAAAATAGATTACTTACCTTTACTTGCTCTGTTTGAATAAAATCATTTAAACATCATTTTTGTTTTCTATGTAGAAAGATAACCTCGATGATTTTTAGGAATTTTTTCTCATGATAAATTCTCTTAGTTTTCCTGAATGTGAGAATATTAATTACTTTTCACTTGTGAAGGATGTTTTGGCTGGATGTAGGATTTACAGTTCTATTTTCATAATATGTGCTTCACATGAATTTTGTGAAGTCCCTTCCATAACTCAAAAACATGATAGGTAAATTTAAATTGGAATTATTTAAAAATCTTCATATAGTCTATGGGAAGGCAGGAAGGAAAGCAGAGAAATTAAAAGCAAAAAGAACCAAAACTTGTGTGCAGGCTAAAACATTAACATACCAATAAATGCGTTGTACGTTAACAGTAGAAAACACCAAATAAAAAAAACTTTGTCAGTTAAGTAAAAAACATGACCCAGCTATCTACTACATGCAAGAAGCTTCCTTCAAATATAACAATATAGATTGTAAAAAGTAAAAGGTTGAAAAAAGCTATATCATGCTCTCCAAAGGAAAGCAGAAGTGGTTGCATTAATATCAGATACACTGAAATTCACAGGAGAGAAAATTACCAAAGTAATGACTTACATTGTATGATGATAAGAGGATCACTCTACTAAGAGAACATAGCAATCTTAAACATGTATGCAACAAACATCAGACCTACAAAAATATGACACAAAACTGAAAGAACTGAAAAGGCAAATATGTACATCCTCAAATATGATTGATATTTTTCCACACACCTTTCTCAAATGCTATAAAAAACTATATAGAAGAGCCAGAACAGTGGTGTAGTGGTAAAGCCACTGCCTGCAGTGCTGGCATCCCATACGGGCACCAGCTCGAGTCCCAGCTGCTCTGCTTCTGATCCAGCTCTCTGCTATGACCTGGGAAAGCAGTAGAAGATGGCTCAAGTCCTCTGGCCCCTGCACCCCCATGGAAAGACCCAGAAGAAGCTCTTGGCTTCTGGCTTTGGATCAACCTTAGCTCCAGCTGTTGTGGTCGTTTGGGGAGTGAATCAGCGGATGGAAAACCTCTCTCTCTCTCTCTCTCTCTCTCTCTCTCTCTCTCTCTCTGCCTCTGCCTCTCTGTAACTCTGCCTTTCAAATAAAGAAATAAAACTTTAAAAAAACTACATAGATACTAAGCAAAGATAAAGAAGAATGAAAAAGCATAATTTACCAATAGGATTTTTTTTTTTGAAATTTACATAACACTCTCTTAGTAGAGTAAGCATTCTTTTCTAGTTACCAAGAAACATATACTGGGAGCTGGTGCCATAGTATAGTAAGTTAAGCCTCCAACTGCAGCCTCAACATCCCTTATGGGTACTGGCTCATGTCCCGGTTGCTCCACTTCCAATCCAGATCTTTGCTTATGGCCTGTGAAAGCATCAGAAGATGGCCTCTCTCTCTGCCCCTCCCTCTGTCTGTAACTCTGCTTCTCAAATAAATAAAATAAATCTTTTTTTAAACAAAGAAACATATGCCAAAACAAGATCATATCCATCAAAGTCATACAGAATGTATTTTTGGTCATTTCGTAAGCAAACTTGAAATCAATCACTCCCCAAACTCTCCAAACACTTAGAAACTAAATAATACAATCCTAAATAGCACAAGAATCAAAAAGGAAGTCCCAAGGGAAGACAAAAATGTATGGAACTGAATAATTATAGAAACATACTCCATATCAAAATTGATTCAGTGTACTTAAGCCTGTGCTTAGTGAAATTTATACATACACACTTACATGAGAAAAGTAGAAAAATCTCCAATCAGTAATATATGCTTTCACTTTTTTAAACTAGAAAAAGATCAAAAGAAAGCTACAGCAAGAAGGAAAATTACAATAAATATAAGAAATAAATGAAATTGAAAAACTAGAATGCTTGATAAAATCAATGAGACATTAAGCAAGTTCTTTGAAAAGATCAGTAAACTGATAATCTTCTAACAAGGCTGACACAGGAAAAAGAGAGAAAATAAACTACCAATATCAGGACTGAAATAAGGTTTCACCAAAGACTGATAACATCAAAGTGATAATAATGGAAAGCTGCAAATATTTCTGCATATATAAATTTGGCAACTTAGATTAAATATACTAATTCCTCGAAAAACATCAACTACCATGACTCAGTCAATATAAAAGTGATAATTTAAATATTCATATAACTATTAAGAAAAATTTATTTATAATTTATTAAATTCTCAAAAATTAATCTCCAGGCCTCAGTGGTGTCACTGGAGAATTTTACCAACATTGAAAGAAGAATTAACACTAACTCTACACAATCTTTTAAATAATAAATATAGAAGAGGAGAGAACACTTCTAAGATCATTATGAATGGAATGAAAATACATTCCTAAAAAAGAAAATTGTAGATTAACATCCTCCATACCTATGGATACAATAATCTTTTAAAGTACTATCAAATGGAATCCAACATGATGGTAAAACAATTATGCATCATGACTGTTTTTATTAAAGTAATACGAGACTAGTTTAATATTTGAAAATCATGTTATTCACTATATTAAAATCTTGAATAATAATTATTAATTGATGCAAAATATTTGACAAACTTCAGCATCCATTCATGATAATAATACAAGCAACTTTATTGCACTAAAAGGAACAAAGGGAACTTATTAAACTCGATTAACAAAACTGCAGAAAACCTCCAACAAACATTATAGATAATATTGAAAGACTATAGTCTTTCCCCCTCAATCCAGAACAGATCAGGAACATCATTTTTACCACTTTTGCTCAACATAGTGCTGGCAGTTCTAGCTAGTGCAATAAAGCAGAAAAAAGAAATAAAATATATATAGATCAGGTGGCTTCTCGGCCTTTTGGTAAGACCAAGTGTAGATCAGAAAGGAATAAATAAAGCCAACCCTACTTATAAAACATATCTCTCTATATAGAAACTTCCAAGTAATATATAACAATGGCTAGATACAATAAATGAGTTAAACCAGGTTTCAGGATATAATGTTAACACACAGAAAAAAATCATGTCTCAACATACACTCAGCTCTTGGTATTCACAGGTTCTGTATCCTCTGATTCGATCAACTGTAGATTAAAAGTATTTGGAAAAAATGCATAACTACTGAATATGTACAGGATTCTGTCTTGTAATCATTCATTAAGCGATACAGTATAACAACTTTTACATAGAAGTTGCTTGTATCAGGTAACCTATAGTTACCTATAATAACCTATAGATGATTTAAAGTATATAGGAAGCTATATGTAAATACTGCATAAGCTATGTGAAAATACTATGCTTTATATAAGAGACTTGGACATTCACAGATTTTGTTATCTGTAGGAAGTCTTGGAAACCATCCCTTGTGGATACTGAGGGATGATTATAGTGACAATGAATATTTGTAAACCAAAATGAAAAACACAATACCATTTCCTATTACTCCAAAAATAAATTAGATATAAAAGTTAAGTGGATCTGTAATATTGAAAATTACACAGTGTTGATATAAGAAATCAAAGAATATAATAAAATGTGATGTTTATGTATTGGGAGATTCAATATACAAATATGTCTAGGCTTTCTGTTTAGTTATCATTTTAACTCAAATTCATCAAAATTCCATCAAGGTTTTATGTAGACATAGATTCATTTATTCTAAACTTTACGTGCAAAGGCAAAAGAACACTTAGTTTAGAAAACTTTGAAAAAAAAAGTGTATTGTCAGAAGAATCAATACCTTATTTCAAGATTTTTATATATTCATAATAATCACAAAATCTGATGTGGTGGAAGACAGCCTCATAGTTCAATGTAATAGATGAAAGAACTAAAAAATACATCCATATCAATATTCCCAATCTACTTTTGACAGAGATAAAAGCAACCATTGGAGCAAGGATAATCTCATAACCACACTGTTTTTCTACATCCTAACACAGAATATTTCTTCTTTTCTTTTCTTTTTAAAATATTCATTATTTAGTTTGAAAGGCAGATACAAAGAAAGTAAGAGGGAGAGGGAGAGAGAGAGAATAGAAAGAGAGATGATCAAGATAGGTAGGAAATCATTCATCTGCTGTTTCACTCTTCGAATGCCCACAACAGCCAGAGCCCAGCCAAACTGAAACAAAGAACCTGGAATTCATTCAAAATCTCCTATATGAGTGACAGGGAACCCAAGTACCTGAACCATTCATTATCTGCTGTCTTCCAGGGTGCTCAAGAACAGAAAGCTAGATCAGAAGAAATGTTTGGACTTGAACCAGGCATTCCAATATGGGATATAGATATCCCAAGTGGCATCCTATATGCTCTGCCAAAAGGGCACCCAGGCAGAACACCTCTAACACAAGATGCACAGTTTCTTCCTACACTGATCAATTCACTGACATCAGCAGGGGACCCCACAATTCACTTCAATTCTCTACCTTGAATGACGATCATATCCCATGAGTTAAGGGCTCAGCCCATGAGACTACTCCCATTTCAAATGCCACCTGCAAATCCAGGCCTTCCTTACCTTTGATTGATGATATATAACAAATATATATATATATATAAAACAAATATTATATAAAACAAATATTATATATAACAAATAAAACAAGGGTTTTCATGACCCCCTGGATTTTAATAATTTGCAAGAATGTCTCAGAAATAATGAAAGCATGTTACATCTATTGGTTTACTATAAAGGATACAGAAGGACAATCAGATTAAGAGGTGTATAGGGAAAGTCTGGGAGGGTCGTAAGTTCAAGAATTTCTGTCTTTGTGGGTTTGAGATGCATCATCCTCTCACAAAGTGAATACATTCACCAAACTAGAAGCACACAAAATCTTTTTTTAAAATATTTATTTATTTATTTGAGAGTCAGAGTTACACAGAGAGAGAAGGAGAGGCAGAGAGAGAAAGAGAGAAAGAGAAAGAGAGAGAGAGAGGCCGTCCATTCGCCGGTTCACTCCCCAAAAGACCACAACAGCTGGAGCTGTGCCGATCCAAACCGGGATCCAAGAGCTTCTTCTGGGTCTCCCACATGGGTGCAGGGGCCCAGGGACTTGAGCCATCGTCCCAGGCCATAGCAGAGAGCTGGATCAGAAGTGGAGCAGCCGGAACATGAACCAGTGCCCATATGGGATGCTGGCACTGCAGGTGGTGGCTTTACCCACTACACTGCAGCACAGCACCAGCCCCAAAATCTTATTGTTTAAGAGACTTCACAGAAGTTAATTTCCAGACTCTTCACTGCTTCCCAGGTTTGGGATGCAGATGAAGTTTACAAACCACTAATCTCTGATCTTTTTGGTGATTGTCCCCATTCTGAGACTTAACTTCATGTCCCCTCTTTAGCATAAACTTTGGTATGATTAAAAGTGGCTCAGGGTAGGTATTTGTCCTACTAGTTAAGACGCTGGATAGAACAGACATTCCATACTACAGTATGTGGTTTCTATACCCAGCCTGGTCCCTAACTCCCACTTTCTGCTAACACATATCCTGGGAGCAGTGAAGATGGCTCAAGTGACTGCGTTCCTGTTCCTTCAACCCAGATAAGAGACCTATACTGAGTTCCAACCTTCTGGATTTGGCCCATTCTAGGTGCTGTTGAAGGCATTAGGTAGTGGATCAGCAGATGAGAACATTCTTTCTCTTTCTCTCTCTCTCTCTCTCTCTCTCTCTCTCTCTCTCTCTCCTCTCTCTCTCTCTTTTCTCCCCTTCCCCCTCCCTCCTCTCAAAAAATAAAAAAGTTAAGTATCTCAATATAAGTAACAAAATCCATCTCTATTACTTAGGAAAATATAATAATTTTAGGAGCTCAGCACCAGAAACTGTAGACAAGGACCAGAAATATTTCTTATTATATCACAATCATTTAACCATGTGGTGCTGAACCAAGTGGATATCTATTGGGAAAAAATGAACACCAATCTAATACTTTGCTGAAAATCTACTCATAATAGAATTAGAAGATAAGCTACATATTGGGAGAAATATACACAAAAGGCATAATTTATAAAGGATTATTAAATAAAATATACAAAATACTTAAAGATTAATGATAAAAGAATGATCAATCAACTTTAAAAATAGAAATAAGATTTGAACAGATATGGCACTAAAGAAAACATGTGGATGGAAGATAGTATATGAAAAGTTTCTCAACATCATGTGTCATTAGGGAACTGAAAAGTAAAATCACATCATGGGAAGTGGAGTGGAGCAAGATGGTGGAATAGGATTCCCCTGCGACCACCTCCCTAAAGAAACACCCATTTAAACAAATATCCAGGCCTGAAAACACTTTCACAAGCTCTAAGGAAACAAGATAAGAGATCACAGTACATGAATGCAGCATAATAATGAAAAAATGATGCATTCAAGAGGGTAGTAAAGGCAGTTTTACATTACCCAAATCATCTAGCCACCAACTCTAGTCAGCATTGTATGGAGGAAAGACAGTGACATGAACACAAGACTTTTCCTTGGGCCTAACAATCGGTCCACCACAGTAAAACCCAGACTTGGAGAACCCCCTCTTGGCTCCAGACCTGCCTTTGTGCCAGTTAGAACCATGTAGCCCCAAACTTAAGAATTATATAGTAGAACATATTACTCAGCATGCATCAATGTTGCATCAATTTCAGTGGCCCTGGGTTTTAGGTGCAGCTCAGCCCTGTATCAACCACAATAGCCATGGGCTTGGGGCCAGTTTCAGTACCACACTGGCACACTGTACTACTTGTATAGACCACTGCAAACAACCTTCCCAGAATCTCTGGCACCCTGAGTGTTGAAGGACTTACCTAGGACAAGTCAGTCTGTGAAGACTGGAATAAGTATCCACTTCTTCCAACGTGTACATATAAATTCATGGGCGCAAGAATTGAGAACACTCAGGGAAATATGACATCACTAAATGTAAAGTGCCAATGTTTGAAGAAACAGACAGGTATGAAATTCCTGAAAAAGTTTTGAAAATAAGTTTTTGAATAAAAGTCATTCTAATTCAGTAAAATTCAGAGAAACAACTAAATGAAAGGAGGAAAACCATAAGTGAACACAAGGAAATATTTAACAGAGAGATTGAAATAATGAAAAAGTTCAACATAAATTCTGGAGCTTAAAAGAGTAAATAGAATAAAAAATATAATAGAGATCATCAACTTAAGAATTATCCAAGCAGAAGAAAGAATCTGTGAACTCAAAGACATATTATTAGGAGACATACAGTTAGAGAAGGAAGAAAAAAGAAAATAAATGAAGAAATCTTGCTGAATCTGTAGGACAGGATTAAAAAAAAAAAACAAAGGCAGACATTTGGTACAATGATGAAGACACCACTTGGAATTCTCACATCTCATCAGAGTGACTGGGTTTCTTTTTTTAAGAAAACTTTTATTTAATAAATATAAATTCCGAAAGTACAACTTTTGGATTATAACAGCTTTTCCCCACATAACCTCCCTCCCACCCCCAAACCATCCCATCTCCTACCCCCTCTCCCATCACACTCTTCATCAAGATTCATTTTTAATTATCGTTATATAAAGAAGATTAACTTAGTATATACTAAGTAAAGATTCCAACAGATTGCACCCATACAGACACACAAAGTATAAAGTACTGTTTGAAGACTAGTTTTACCATTAATTCACATAGTACAACACATTAAGGAAAGAGATCCTACGTGGGGAATAAGTGCACAGTGACTCCCCTTGTTGATTTAACAATTGACACTCTTATTTATGATGTCAGTAATCACCCCCAAGGCTCTTGTCATGAGCTGCCAAGGCAATGGAAGTCTCCTGAGTTCACGAACTTTGACCTTATTGAGACAAGACCATAATTGAAGCAGAAGTTCTCTCCTCCCTTCAGAGAAAGACATCTCCTTCTTTGATGGCCCATACTTTCTGCTGAGATCTCACTCACAGAGATCTTTCATTTAGCGCATTTGTTGTCACAGTGTCTTGGCTTTCCATGCCTGAGAAACTCATGCTTTTTAGCCAGATCCAAATGCCTCAAGGCTAATTCTGAGGCCAGAGTGCTGTTTAGGGCATTTGCCATTCTATGAGTCTGCTGTGTGGCCCGCTTCCCATGTTGGATCATTCTCTCCTTTTTAAATTCTTTCAGTTAGTATTAGCAGACACTAGTCTTGTTTATGTGACCCCTTTGACACTTAATCCTATCTTCATCATCAATTATGAATTTAAACTGATCACTTTAACTAGTAAGAGGGCATTGGTACCTAACTGGGTTTCTGATTCTAGCTTTCTGCTAATGTGTACTCTGGGAGATAGCAGGTGATGGCTCAAGTAGTTAGATCCATTCAACCCACATGGGAGACTGGGATTGAGTTCCAGGCTACTGGTTTTGACCAAGTGCAACCATTGGTATTGTGGGTGTTTGAGGAGTGAGCCAGCAGATGGAGGATCTGTGTGTATGTGTCTGTGTGTATGCGTGTGTGTATGTGTGTGTGTTTCAAATAAAATTTTTTAAAAAACAAATACAAGTGATAGTAGTTCAAGAAAGATAAGGAAATATAAAAGGGTAGAAAAATTTTGTAAAGAAATAATAGAAGAAAATTATCCAAACCTGGAGAAAAATGTAAATGTTCTGTTACATGAAGGTTGATTATCTCTAATTAAATCCAAAGTAAATCCACCAAAGATATTATAATCAAATTCCAAAACAAAAAAATCAAAGACAAAGAAAATAATGAAGGTGCAAGGGTGAAAAGGCAAATAACACTATGAGAAAATTCCAATACAAATAGAAGTGTAGAAACCACAGCAGAAACCACACTGGCCAGGAGAGAGAAGTAGAAGTGTGGAAGAGGAAAAATCTGCCAACCAAGAACATGATACCCAGCAAAGCTGTCCTTCAGAAATGAAGAAGAGATAAAGACTTTCCCATATAAACAAGAGTTGAGGAATTTTATCACTACTAGACCTGTCTTACAAGATATGCTAATGAAGGAAATGCTTCAAGCTGAAAGATATGCATTCTAATGAATACCATAAAAACATCAGAAAATACAAAACTCACTGGTAAAAGTAAATAAACAAATTCTTTGCCACTATTGTAACTATTGTATGTAAAATGTATATCTTTAATATGGAAGTTAAAACACAAAACCATTAAAAATAACAATAGCTATACTAATTTATTAAGGATATACAATATAAAAAGACATAAATTGTGACATCAGAAATTCAACATGTGGAGGCAGAGAATGAAAGTAGATACTTTTGTAATCAATGTTGAGTTACTATTACCTTAAAGTAATCTGCTACAATAATAAGATGTTTTTGTAAGGCTCTTAGTAATCAAAAAGAAAAAAACTATAATGTACATGCAAGAAATATAACGTAAGGAAACAAAATTGATCACTAGTGAAAATCACCTAATTACAAAAAATGAGAGCAAGAGAGAAAGAAAGCAACGAAAAATCTACAAAACAATTCGAAAATAAATAACAAATTGGAGTAGTAAGTCCCTTCCCATTAACAATTATGATGAAAGTATGTGGATTAAATCCCTCAATTAAAACACATACAATGACTAAATGGATTAAAGAAGAAAGCAAGATTCAGCTCTATGCTGTATAAAAAATACTCAATTCACCTTTAAGCACATAGACTGTAAATGAAGAAATGACAAAGATATTTCATGCAAATTGGTATCAAAGGAGTGCAGGACTCTCAATATTTATATGCATTAAAACAGATATTACTCAAAAACTGTATAAATTAATGAAGAAAATTGTTGCATAATAAGAAATAAATCAATTCAGCAAGAGTTGTAAAAACATGTACATCCAACATCAGAGCACCTGTATAAACAATGCAAATAATAATAGATCTAAAGAGAGAGTTGACTAAAATAGAAGAATTGTGGTGGATTTCAACAACCACCTCCAGCAGAGATCAGCATATCCAGACATAAATCAATAAGGACATATTGGACTTAAACTATAATTTAGTTCAAATGAAACTAACAGACATAAAATAACATTCCAATCAATAGCAGCAGAAAACACTCTTCTCAACTGAACATGAAACATTTTTAAAGTAGATATGTTAACCCCCCAAAATTTTTAAAAATCAAGAAGATTGAAACAATAATAATCACTTATTCTGATCACAATAACACTAAACTAGAAATGAATAATAGGAAAACTACCAGAAACTTTACAAATACAGTAAATTTAAAAACATGCTCTTAAATTATAGGATAGTGAAGAAATTAAAAGGTAAATTTAGAAGTGTTTGAACACGTATCATACCAAAACCTACGGGACATAGTAAAACAGTTCAGAGGTAGATTATAGCAAGAAATGCCTACATCATAAAAGAAGAAAGATCTTAAGTAATCACCAAGTAATACACTCAACAAAGAAAACAAGAACATAATAAGTCCAATAATTAGTAAAAAAAAAAGGAGATAATAAAGATTGGAGAAGAAAGAAAAAATAAATACTAGAAAAAGTTTAAAAGGTCAACAAAACTGTGATTTTATATTTGAAAAGACAAGCAAAATTTACCAACTTTTATTTAACAAAAAACACAAAATCAGAACAGATAAAGGAGATATTACAACTGGTAAAACAGAAAAACAAACAAAAAAATTCATGTGAGAATACTGTGAAGTTATACACCAAAAAATTCTACAACCTAAACTAAATGAACAAATTCAAAGACACATACTATAGAAAAATTGGATTATGAAGAAACAGAAAATCTGAACACATAATAAGTAAAGAAACTGGATCAATAATAAAGTGGTGAAGGGGAGGGAGATGGGACAGGCCTTGAGGTACAGTATGTTCAGCTGCTTCTTGAGACATCAGGATTCCATATCAGAGTGCCAGTTCAAGCCCTGCTGCTCCACCTTTAAACTAGCTCCCTGCTGATGTGCCTGGGAAAGCAGTAGAAGATGGACCAAGTACCTGGGCACCTGCCATCTCCGTGGGAGAACCAGATGGAGTTCCTGGCTCCCAACTTTGGACTGACCCATCCTTGGCTATTTTGGGTATTTAGGGAGTGGACCAGCAGGTGAAAGAGTCTCTCTCCCTCCCTCCCTCCCTCCTCAACTCTTACAGTCTGTCTTTTGAATTTTTTAAAAAAGCATAGAATCTGATGAATTCACAGCTGAATTCTATCATATGTTTAAAGGAGAATTAAAATCATTTTTTCACAACCTTCTAGATACAGATATGTTAGAAAGACTGACACAAAAAAAGCAAGACAGTGAAGAATGGGCTAAGTATATAATTTTTCAATAAAAAACATAAATGTGTATACATAACAATCAATAACAGAGAACCATGACATCATCAAATAGACAAAACAAGTTACCAAAGACTGACTCTAATTAGATGGTGATGTGTGATTCAGCAGATTAAGAATTTAAAATGGCAGACTTGTGATAACTCAATGAACACCAAGAAAACATGGAAAACCCACTAGGAAATTTATCAGAGAAATCTTACAAAGAGATTGAAATAGTAAAAATGAATCAAACCAAAATCCTCAAAGGTGAAAAGTATTATAAGTCAACTGAAGAATGCAATGGAAATCCTGAACTGCAGAATTGATCAAGCAGAAGAAAGAATCAGTGAACTTACAGAAAGATGAGTTGAAAGTACAGAGAGGAGGGAAATGAAAAAAAAAATAGAAACAAAGAAAACTGTAAAGAGTACTCAGGACAATATCAAAAGATTAAATGTAAGGGTTATTGGGGTTCAAGAAGGTCTTGAAAATGACAAAGGGATTAAAAAACTGATAGTAATAATAATAGAAAATTTAGCAAATCTGAAGAAACATATAAATATCCAGGCACAGGAAAATATCCCCCATGACATATTACAATCAGAATCTCAGAGGTTAATGACCAAGAATTACCAAATCAACAAAAGAAAATAAGAAAATAATATCTGAAAGTCACCAAATATACATGTCCACAGACTTCTCAGCAGAAGCCTTGCTGAAGGAGAAAAACTGCCATCCGAGAATATGATACACAGTAAAACTATCCTTCAAATATGAGAGAGAGATAAATACGTTTTCTAGACCTCCCCCTCTTAAAAAAACATGCTGAGGGAATTCATCATAAGACCTATCCTGTAAGAAATACTAGAAGGAGGGGTGCGTGTGCTGTGCTGCTATGCAGTGGTAAAGTCGCCACTTGGAACACACGCATGCTATATCAGAGTGCTTGGTATGAATCCCAGTTACTCTTATTCTGATCAAACTTCTTGCACATGAGCACCCTAGGAAGCAGCAGGATCCCTGCTACCTACATGGGAGACTTGGATTGAATTCAAGTGTCCTGGCTCACTCCCAGTTGTTGTGGACATCTAGGGAGTGAAACAGGAGATGGGAGTGCTCTCTCTCTCTCACTCTCTCTCTCTGTCTTTATTATAAAATTAAAATAAATAAATAGAGTGCTGAAATTGGCATTCAGGGCAAGATGGCGGAATAGGGATAGTTCAGCAAGACACAGGTTAATAAAAGTGGAGATACTGCAGGGTCAAGGAAGAGTAGCGGAAGAAACAGCAGAGGAAACTCTTCCAGAACTAGTGATTCACAGTGGACCTGCGTGGAGAGCGTGGGAGCCCAAGTTCGGGACACCAGCGGCAGACTCAATGCACCAGCGCTGGAATGCGAGGTGAGCTGAACCTCCATAGCCCGATACACCAGCGGGAAAGCAGAAAGAGGAGACTAGAGGGAACGAGGCTTGAAACCCCGTGGGGAAAAGTTCACCAGGCTAACTAGAGGAGAGAGAGGAAAAAAAAAGTGACCGATACGGACACGAGTTTCTCTCTCTCCACTCACCTCTCAAAGGCGAGCAAGACAAAGAGCAGGCGCCATTTTGGAGATAAGTCATAAGCAGGGCGACCTCAGGTCTGCACCGGCCCTGAGCCTAGCAGAAAAACCTGACTCTGGGGGAAGGGGTGAAATAACAGGAGATTAGCATCTAACTTGGCAACCCAGTGGGAGACTGCAGGAGAATTGGAGCCCACACCAAGGGCAGCAGAGATTCCCTGTGTGGTCCTTGGGAAAGAGCTTCCAATCTCTGGCTCCTGTGGGTGTATCATTCACCTGCTAACTACCTCCAATTACGTTCAGCTGTGCGGAATTACTTCCCTTTTGAATCAAAAGAAAAAAGAAAGAAAGAGAGAGAGAGAGATTTACCACACCTAACCTGGGAGTGTCACCTTTGGCACACCCTCAACCCTGAGGAACCAAACAGAGCTCTCAGGCCACACTCATCTCAAGCCTCTAATGCTCCACCGAAAGCAGACAGTCCACTTAATATAGAGCCATAGTATAACAAGAAAAAACACCACAGTGAAGAAACCAAATACCTCCAACATTCCAAACAACAAATGCAAAAACCAAGGTAACAAGAACAAGAAAGACATTATGACACCCCCAAATGAAAAAGACACCCCAACTCAAGATTATGAAGATGATGAGATAGAAGCAATGCAAGAAGCAGATCTCAAAAAATTGATAAGAACATTAAGAAGTTCTCAAAAACAAATTCTTGCACTACAGAAATCCTTAGTGGACAAGATAGAAAATCTCTCTCGTGAAAATGAAATATTAAGGAGGAATCAAAATGAAATGAAACAACTAGTGGAACAAGAAACTGTGATAGTGATGAGAAATCATAATGAAATGAAGAACTCAATAGATCAAATGACAAACACATTAGAGAGCCTTAAAAACAGAATGGGCGAAGCAGAAGAGAGAATATCAGACTTAGAAGACAGAGAAAAGGAAAGGAAACAGGCAAACCAAAGAAAAGAAGAGGAAATTAGAAATCTAAAAAATATTGTCGGGAATCTGCAGGATACTATTAAAAAACCTAACATTCGGGTTCTAGGAGTTCCTGAAGGCATGGAGAGGGAGAAAGGATTAGAAGGCCTTTTTAGTGAGATACTAGCAGAAAATTTCCCAGGTTTGGAGAAGGACAGAGGCATCTTAGTACAGGAAGCTTATAGAACCCCTAATGAACATGACCAAAAGAGATCCTCATCACGACACGTTGTAATCAAACTCACCACAGTGAAACATAAAGAAAAGATTCTAAAAGGTGCAAGAGAGAAACGCCAGATTACTCTCAGAGGATCTCCAATTAGACTCACAGCAGACTTCTCACCAGAAACCCTACAAGCTAGAAGGGAATGGCGAGACATAGCCCAGGTACTAAGAGAGAAAAACTGCCAGCCCAGAAAATTATATCCTGCAAAGCTCTCATTTGTGAATGAAGGTGAAATTAAGACTTTTCATAGCAAACAGAAACTGAAAGAATTTGTTGCCACTCATCCTGCCCTGCAAAAGATGCTTAAGGATGTGTTACACACAGAAACACAGAAACATGGCCATCAATATCAAAGAAGGTAAAGGAAGGAAACCTCACAGCAAAAGATCACAGAAAGCTCAATTTCTCTTTGACATAGAATTAAACACTGATGCTCTGTTAAAGCAATGTGTTAAAGTAATCTATTATGTTCTCTTGATGTCTGTTAAATTCTAATTGTTCAAAAAAGCTGAATTTTTATTAAGAGCTATGGGTTATTGAAATATGTGCTTATTTTCAAAGATTTGAATAATCACCTTGTAACAATGATCAAATTTGGTCTATGTTATGTCATGATTTTAAGGAATCTTATTTCAACCAGATATTTTGGATTTTGAGCCTTCTTGGCATTCTTGACAGGCATTCAAAAAATCAAAGTTTCAAACAATCTGGACTCTAAAATTTCCAGTAAATCTTGGACTTTGGTTTTTCCAGTTTGGGCCCAACTGAAAAAATCGAAGGACCTATGTCTCTCATCTTATAGAGACACCAACTAATCAGGCTATTTGGATTATATTAGAAGTACTGTCAAGAAGTGATGTGGTACCATACTTTAAGTTTCTATAACGGAAAATGCTATTAATACAAATGTTTGAGAATTAAAAAGTCCAATGATTTTGTGTTACTAGACATGATAGTTGTCTTAATGAGAAAGTCCCAGAGGCCTAGAGGGTTAAATACTTGTAAAATCTTACAGGTGCTTTCAAAAATACTGTGAAGTAAGCAAGTGCCTCTTGTTGGTTGATGTGTTTATAACTTTAAACATGGCGACTTAAAGTCTTTTGTCATCCACAGTTATATATGATGCGCTGCTCATAAAACTAAAGCGTTGTTGGTTCTGTGTGTAGCTGTCCTCCTATAGGATCCTATGGACTTTTTCCAGCCACTTCTATTGTATTCAGTACTTTGGGATGGCTCTGTAAACAGATGAAGCCTATAATGTATTAACAGTACCAACTGAAAGTATGGTTAACTGAGGTTACTAAAAACAAAAAGCAATTCAAATCAATTGGCAATCTACAAAAAGAGTTAAAGATTTTAAAAGCTATCATTAAAATTTCTATATTTTCATTACATAAAAGTTTAATTAAAAAATTTCTATATTGGTCTATTATGCTATGTTATATGTGTGTACATATTGTATGTCCACATGGGAAAATTTTATTAAGAGTCTTATTTTAAATGGCTTATAGATAAGATTGTCCATAAATTTAAGCTGCTAAAATCAATCAAAGATACATTTTAATTTGTGGGACCTGAATCTGTGTATCATATGTTTTAAACTTGTTGGTAGAAAGAAACTAAAAACATTTTGTATGGTTGTGCTTAAGTTTACGGGTTAAACAAACTACACCATGTTAGATATTTAAGAGGTGTTTCCAAATACATGATTCTTAAAATTTCTAGAAGGCATTGGACCTTCTGGTAAATGTTTTCTTAAGTTGTTATCTAATGGTTGACACTGTTTGCTAAGTATTCATGTGATATTGCTATTGTCAGCAAGCTATCTAGGACTTGCTCCTCCATTTCTCTATTCTAAGCCCAACTTGTTCTTTCGTTTCTCTGCTCTCCTCAAGGTAGGAAACTAATTCTACTATGAAGGAATCTGTAGGATGCACAATTTAATCTTTAGACCTTATAAAAGAGATGGCTAACATTTTTCTGTAATAACATAGCCAAAATAAGAGCTTAAATAATAATCTCATAGCTAGATTCACTTCGCCATCAGCCAAGTATACAGTAAGTAGAAAAAACCTCCCTTTCAGACCAAAGGGAAAGAAAGTTTTAAAGTGAGAATATAATTTTCCTCATGGGCATTGTCTACCTTGGAAAAACTACTACAGAACATGCCTGTGACTATAGACTTGTAGTTCAGGCCACCGAAGATTAGAGATGGGACTTGGGCACTCCCTTGACTTGCATCCTCTGGTCTGCTTTAACACAAACCAGGAGGAAAAGAAAGCTAGGCATCAGAAGCAATGGGTGGCAGGCCTATTAATGGCGGATCTGTACAGTGATCTGCCCTCAAGGAGACCCAACAGGCCAGTCCACTGCAGTGGCTTTCAATGTGGTAAGCCTGGGCTTCAGCAGAAGTCAGCTTGTGAAGAGCCCTGGCAGCTCTGCCAAGAGTTGGATCACTGGAAATGGACCTGCCCTGGAGTCGAAGGATGCCCAGGTCAGAGCCACAGATCTTATTGGCTCTAAGCTGAAAAGCCCTTCACTCAGCCCAACTTCCAAAGTGACCACTGCAGCTGAGGGGATGGTCAAGTAGGGTCAGCCACATTGCAGGCAGAACTGTAAATTTCTTGTTAGAGATGCCACCTGCCTTTACCTGGCCAGCTCTCCTCCCAGGCCAGCCAAGTAATGAAAGTCAACAGAGTGCCTTCCCCTAGGAGGTTCACACCTCCCTTAGGATATACCCCATGTGAAGAGATAGATAGGTCTGGGCCTCTGAATTTACAAGGCCTAAAGCCCACCAGATTATTATCAAGCCCCTTCTATCAGGTTCTATTTGCCTCTCAATCAGAAAACTTAATTGTAGCTTAGACAGCACCTTTCTTAGCTCCTGTAATAATGACTCTGTCCTTTGTTCTAGGCCCTGTCTAGTGCACTTGGGCCTCATTCCTTTGTAATCATAACCTCTACTCTACCACCAATGGCTCTACTCCCAACATGTGTGTACTGATGGTCCTCTTCCCCACTTAATGCTGTATAATTGTTCAAACCTGGTAAATGCCACTCTTAGGATCATTGGTTACTATCCTCACTCTGTCTTTTATGACCTTGTCTAAATATGATCAGAGTCGGCAAACTTGGAAGGCTTCCATAGCCTTGGCAACTCATGACGACAGCCTAGGATGGTTACTGGCGCCATAAACTAGAGTGTCAATTTGTTGGGTCAACAACAGGAGCCACTGTGCACTTGCTCCTCATGTGGGATCTCTGTCCTTAATGTGCTGTACATTGTGATTTAATGCTATAACTAGTACTCCAACAGTATGTTTCACTTTGTGTTTCTATGTGGGTGCAAACTGTTGAAATCTTTATACTAAATTGATCTTCTGTATATAAAGAGAATTAAAAATGAATCTTGATGTGAATCCAAGGGGAGAGGGAGCGGGAGAGGGGAGGGTTGCGGGTGGGAGGGAATTTATGGGGGGGGGAGCCATTGTAATCCATAAGGTGTACACTGGAAATTTATATTCATTAAATAAACTTTAAAAAAAAAGATTTATTTATTTACTTGAAAGTCAGAGTTACAGAGATAGAGAAGGAGAAGCAGAGAGAGAGAGAGAGAGAGAGAGAGAGAGAGGTTTTCCATTCGATGGTTTACTCCCCAGATGGCCGCAATGGCCAGAGCTACACCAATCCAAAGCCAGGAGCCGGGAGCTTCTTCCAGGTCTCCCACGTGATTGCAGGGGCCCAAGGACTTGGGCCATCTTCTACAGCATTCCCAGGCCAAAGCATACAGCTGGATTGGTAGTGGAGCAGCTGGGACTTGAACTGGCACCCATATGGGATGCCAGGACTGCAGGCGGCGGCTTTACCTGCTATGCCACAGCGCCGGCCCCTGCACATTTACTTTGTATCCTGCAACTTTGCTGAATTTGGTTATATATTTGTTGAAGTATTTGCTGTTGTCTAAATATAAGATCCTGTAATCTGCAAACAGTGATAATTTGGCTGCTTCATTTCCTATTCATATATATTTTATTTCTTTCTCTTGCCTAAATACTCTGGCTGAGTCTTCCAGTACAATATTGAATGAAACTGATGAGAATATGCAACCACATACGGTTCTCAATATTAGAAAAGTTTCAGCTTTTCCTCATTCAGTTTGATGTTGTTGCATTGTTATATCAGCCTTTATTATGTTAGGTATATTGCTTCTGTATCTAACCTGTTCAGCTTTTTTCATGATGGGCTGTTGAATTTTATAAAATGTTTTTTCTGTATCAATAGAGATAATCATTTGATTTTTTTTGTCCTTCATTCTGTTGATGTGGTGTATCACAGTTATTGATTTGCATGTGTTGCATCATCCTTGTGCCCCTGGGATGAATCCAACTTAATCATGATGACTTAGTCTTTTTAATGTGCTATTGGATTCAATTTGGTGAAATTTTGTTGAGAATATTTGCATCTATGTGCAGCAAAGATATTGAACTGTAGGTTTCTTTATTTTGTGTGGGTGTGTTCTCTTCTGGCTTTGGTATCAAGGTAATATTTGTTGTATGGAATAACATTGGAAGAATTCTCTCTCTTCCTATTGTTTAAAATAAATTAAGAAAATTGATGTTGAATATTCTTTTTCATATTTATTTATGTATATAAAGGGAACAGATTTCATGTATTTCATACATACAGTTTTAAGAACATAAGGATACTTTCTACCCTACCTCCTTTCCTCCCTTGATCTCACCCTGCCTCCTTCTTCCTTTCTTATTTTACAATGACATACTTTCAATTTACTTTATGATCACAAGCTTCATCCTCCACTAAATAAAGAATTCAACAGTACAAAGTAGAAAAACTACTGTTCCTTAAGAGTATACACAATGACTATAAACAATAATCAAATCTCAAGATGTCAATTTCTCTCATATTCATTACAATTTTATACTCTATAATTTAGTTACTACCAATAAAATATATGATATTTGCCTTTTGAGAACTGGCTTATTTCACTAAGCATGTAACCTCCAAGTGCATCCATTTTGTTGAGAAAACAAGATGTCATTCTTTTTGTGGCTTAATGGTATTCCACCATGCACTTATACTACATTGTCTTTATACAGCTATCAGCTGATGGACATCTGGGTTGATTCTATGTCTTAGCTACTGTGAATTGAGCTGCTATAAACATGGGGTTACAGATGAGAAAAGGGTACCCTTATATACTGTTGTTATATTTATATTTAATTGCTATAAAATTCTTGCTTAGTACTGTTTTGCTGTACACAGATTTTTTAAATATTTATTTTATTTCTTACTTGAAAAACAGAGTGTAAGAGAGAAAGAGATTTGCCATCTGCAAGTTCACTCCCCAAATGACTGCAATGGCCAGGGCTAGGTCAGGCTGAAGTTAGGAGACCAAAACTTCATCCAGGTCTTCTATATGGGTATCAGGGTCTCAAGTACAGCACCATTCTTCACCGTTTTCCCAAGCTCATTAGCAAGGAGCTGGCCGGCCATTGTGGCCAATTGGGGAGTGAACCAGAGGATGGAAGACCGATCTATCTATCTATCTATCTATCTATCTATCTATCTCTCCTTCTCTCTCTGTGTAACTCTGACTTTCAAATAAATAAATGAATAAACTTAAAAAATAATAAAGTAAGGAGCTGGCTTGGAAGCAAAGCAACTGGGAGTTGAACTGGTGTTACAATATGGGATGCTGGCATCACAAGAAGTGACTTAACCTACTGGTCTCATGCCCATAGGTTTTGACATGTTGTGACTTCATTTTCATTAATTTCTTTTTTTAAACTTTTATTTAATAAATATAAATTTCCAAAGTACAATTTTTGGATTATAGTGGCTTTTCCCCACATAACCTCCCTCCCACCTGCAACCATCCCATCTCCCACTCCCTCCCCCATCCAACTCCTCATCAAGATTCATTTTCAATTATCTTTTTTTATTTTTTTAAACTTTTATTTAATAAATATAAATTTCCAGTGTACAGCTTATGGATTACAATGGCTTCCCCCTCCCATAACTTCCCTCCCAACTGCAACCCTCCCTTCTCCCACTCCCTCTCGCCTTCCATTCACACACAAGATTCATTTTCAATTCTCTTTATATACAGAAGATCAATTTAGTATAAAGATTTCAACAGTTTGCACCCACATAGAAACACAAAGTGAAACATACTGTTTGAGTACTAGTTATAGCATTAAATCACAATGTACAGCACATTAAGGACAGAGATCCCACATGAGGAGCAAGTACACAGTGGCTCCTGTTGTTGACCCAACAAATTGACACTCTAGTTTATGGCGCCAGTAACCACCCTAGGCTGTCGTCATGAGTTGCCAAGGCTATGGAAGCCTTCCAAGTTTGCCGACTCTGATCATATTTAGACAAGGTCATAAAAGACAGAGTGAGGATAGTAACCAATGATCCTAAGAGTGGCATTTACCAGGTTTGAACAATTATACAGCATTAAGTGGGGAAGAGGACCATCAGTACACACAGGTTGGGAGTAGAGCCATTGGTGGTAGAGTAGAGGTTATGATTACAAAGGAATGAGGCCCAAGTGCGCTAGACAGGGTCTAGAACAAAGGACAGAGTCATTATTAGAGGAGCTAAGAAAGGTGCTAAGCTACAATTAAGTTTTCTGATTGAGAGGCAAATAGAACCTGATAGAAGGGGCTTGCTAATAATCTGTTGGGCTTTAGACCTTGTAAGTTAGGAGGCCCAGACCTATCTATCTCTTCACATGGGGTACATCCTAAGGGAGGTGTGAACCTCCTAGGGGAAGGCACTCTGTTGACTTTCATTACTTGGCTGGCCTGGGAGGAGAGCTGGCCAGGTAAAGGCAGGGGGCATCTCTAACAAGAAATTTACAGTTCTGCCTGCAATGTGGCTGACCCTACTTGACCATCCCCTCAGCTGCAGTGGTCACTTTGGAAGTTGGGCTGAGTGAAGGGCTTTTCAGCTTAGAGCCAATAAGATCTGTGGCTCTGACCTGGGCATCCTTCGACTCCAGGGCAGGTCCATTTCCAGTGATCCAACTCTTGGCAGAGCTGCCAGGGCTCTTCACAAGCTGACTTCTGCTGAAGCCCAGGCTTACCACATTGAAAGCCACTGCAGTGGACTGGCCTGTTGGGTCTCCTTGAGGGCAGATCACTGTACAGATCCGCCATTAATAGGCCTGCCACCCATTGCTTCTGATGCCTAGCTTTCTTTCCTCCTGGTTTGTGTTAAAGCAGACCAGAGGATGCAAGTCAAGGGAGTGCCCAAGTCCCATCTCTAATCTTCGGTGGCCTCAACTACAAGTCTCTAGTCACAGGCATGTTCTGTAGTAGTTTTTCCAAGGTAGACAATGCCCATGAGGAAAATTATATTCTCACTTTAAAACTTTCTTTCCCTTTGGTCTGAAAGGGAGGTTTTTTCTACTTACTGTATACTTGGCTGATGGCGAAGTGAATCTAGCTATGAGATTATTATTTAAGTTCTTATTTTGGCTATGCTAAAACAGAAAAATGTTAGACATCTCTTTTATAAGGTCTAAAGATTAAATTGTGCATCCTACAGATTCCTTCATAGTAGAATTAGTTTCCTACCTTGAGGAGAGCAGAGAAATGAAAGAACAAGTTGGGCTTAGAATAGAGAAATGGAGGAGCAAGTCCTAGATAGCTTGCTGACAATAGCAATATTACATGAATACTTAGCAAACAGTGTCAACCATTAGATAACAACTTAAGAAAACATTTACCAGAAGGTCCATTGCCTTCTAGAAATTTTAAGAATCATGTATTTGGAAACACCTCTTAAATATCTAACATGGTGTAGTTTGTTTAACCCGTAAACTTAAGCACAACCATACAAAATGTTTTTAGTTTCTTTCTACCAACAAATATAAAACACATGATGCAGATTCAGGTCACAGAAATTAAAATGTATCTTTGATTGATTTTAGCAGCTTAAATTTATGGACAATCTTATCTATAAGACATTTAAAATAAAACTCTTAATAAAACTTCCCCATGTGGACATACAATATGTACACACATATAACATAACATAATAGACCAATATAGAAATTTTAATAATAGCTTTCAAAATCTTTAACTCTTTTTGTAGATTGCTAATTGATTTGAATTGCTTTTTGTTTTTAGTAACCTCAGTTAACCATACTTTCTCTCAGTTGGTACTGTTAATACATTATTGGCTTCATCTGTTTACAGAGCCATCCCAAAGTACTGAATACAATAGAAGTGGCTGGAAAAAGTCCATAGGAACCTATAGGAGGACAGCTACACACAGAACCAACAACGCTTTAGTTTTATGAGCAGCGCATCATATATAACTGTGGATGACAAAAGACTTTAAGTCGCCATGTTTGAAATTATAAACTCATCAACCAACAAGAGGCACTTGCTTACTTCACAGTATTTTTGAAAGCACCTGTAGGATTTTACAAGTATTTAACCCTCTAGGCCTCTGGGACTTTCTCATTAAGATAACTATCATGTCTAGTAACAGAAGATCATTAGACTTTTTATTTCTCAAACATTTGTATTAATAGCATTTTCCATTATAGAAACTTAAAATTTAGTACCACGTCACATCTTGACAGTACTTCTAATATAATCCGAATAGCCTGATTAGTTGTTGTCTCTATAAGATGAGAGACATAGGTCCTTCGATTTTTTCAGTTGGGCCCAAACTGGAAAAACCAAAGTCGAAGATTTACTGGAAATTTTAGAGTCCAGATTGTTTGAAACTTTGATTTTTTGAATGCCTGTCAAGAATGCCAAGAAGACTCAAAATCCAAAATATCTGGTTGAAATAGGATTCCTTAAAATCATGACATAACATAGACCAAATTTGATCATTGTTACAAGGTGATTATTCAAATCTTTGAAAATAAGCACATATTTCAATAACCCATAGCTCTTAATAAAAATTCAGCTTTTTTGAACAATTAGAATTTAACAGACATCAAGAGAACATAATAGATTACTTTAACACATTAACAGAGCATCAGAGTTTAACTCTATGTCAAAGAGAAATTGAGCTTCCTGTGATCTTTTGCTGTGAGGTTTCCTTCCTTTACCTTCTTTCATATTGGTGACCATGTTTCTGTGTTTCTGTGTGTAACACATCCTTAAGCATCTTTTGCAGGGCAGGACGAGTGGCAACAAATTCTTTCAGTTTCTGTTTGCTATGAAAAGTCTTAATTTCACCTTCATTCACAAATGAGAGCTTTGCAGGATATAATTTTCTGGGCTGGCAGTTTTTCTCTCTTAGTACCTGGGCTATGTCTCGCCATTCCCTTCTAGCTTGTAGGGTTTCTGATGAGAAGTCTCCTGTGAGTCTAATTGGAGATCCTCTGAGAGTGATCTGACGTTTCTCTCTTGCACATTTTAGGATCTTTTCTTTATGTTTCACTATGGTGAGTTTGATTACAACATGTCGTGGTGAGGATCTCTTTTGGTCATGTTCATTAGGGGTTCTATAAGCTTCCTGTACTAAGATGCCTCTGTCCTTCTCCAAACCTGGGAAATTTTCTGCTAGTATGTCACTAAAAAGGCCTTCTAATCCTTTCTCCCTCTCCATGCCTTCAGGAACTCCTAGAACTTGAATGTTGGGTTTTTTAATAGTATCCTGTAGATTCCCGACAATATTTTTTAGATTTCTAATTTCTTCTTCTTTTCTTTGGTTTGCCTGTTTCCTTTCCTGTTCTCTGTCTTCTAAGTCTGATATTCTCTCTTCTGCTTCACCCATTCTGTTTTTAAGGCTCTCTAATGTGTTTGTCATTTGATCTATTGAGTTCTTCATTTCATTATGATTTCTCATCACTATCACAGTTTCTTGTTCCACTAGTTGTTTCATTTCATTTTGATTCCTCTTTAATATTTCATTTTCACGAGAGAGATTTTCTATCTTGTCCACTAAGGATTTCTGTAGTGCAAGAATTTGTTTTTGAGAACTTCTTAATGTTCTTATCAATTTTTTGAGATCTGCTTCTTGCATTTCTTCTATCTCATCATCTTCATAATCTTGAGTTGGGGTGTCTTTTTCATTTGGGGGTGTCATAGTGTCTTTCTTGTTCTTGTTACCTTGGTTTTTGCATTTGTTGTTTGGCATGTTGAAGGTATTTGGTTTCTTCACTGTGGTGTTCTTTCTTGTTACACTATGGCTCTATATTAAGTGGACTGTCTGCTTTCGGTGGAGCCTTAGAGGCTTGAGATGAGTGTGGCCTGAGAGCTCTGTTTGTTTCCTCAGGGTTGAGGGTGTGTCAAAGGTGACACTCCCAGGTTAGGCGTGGTAAATCTCTTCCTTCCGTCCTTCCTTCCTTCCTTCCTTCCTTCCTTCTTTTCTTCCTTCCTTCCTTTCTTTCTTTCTTTCTTTCTTTCTTTCTTTCTTTCTTTCTTTCTTTCTTTTTATTCAAAAGGGAATTAATTCCACACAGCTGAATGTAATTGTAGGTAGTTAGCAGGCGAATGATATACCCACAGGAGCCAGAGATCAGAAGCTCTATCCCAAGGACCACACAGGGAATCTCTGCTGCCCTTGGTGTGGGCTCCGATTTTCCTGCAGTCTCCCACTGGGTTGCCAAGTTAGATGCTAATCTCCTGTTATTTCACACCCCCCCCAGAGTCAGGTTTTTCTGCTAGGCTCAGGGCCGGTGCAGACCTGAGGTCACCCTGCTTATGACGTATGTCCAAAATGGCGCCTGTTCTTTGTCTTGCTCACCTTTGACAGGTGAGCGGAGAGAGAGAAACTCGTGTCCGAACCCAGTGTGCTGGCGCCGCAAGGCGGAGGATTAGCCTAGTGAGCCGTGGCGCCGGCCGCCTCTTAACATTTTAATGTAGTTATATTTTAGTCTTTGCATTAAAAATATAAATGTTTTCTCACTATAATTTTATAGCATTCTGATTTTTTTTTATTTAATCTCACTTGTGAGTTTTTTGCCTGTGACTTTTTTTTTACTCATTAATGTCACTTTCAGTTCAAAGGAGTCTCTTTAATATTTCTTGAAAGAATGACACGTTGATAATAAGTTATCTCAGCTTTTGTTTCTTTGGGAATGCCTTTAATTCTCCCTCTTATATCAAGGATAACTTTTCTGGATACATTATTTTTGACCAATATTTTTTTTTCCTTCAGTACTGCAAAAGTCTTATACTACTCCCTCCTGGCCAGTAAGATTTCTGCTGAGAAGTCTGCAGTCAGGCAAATTGGGCCCACTTGAGGTTTATTTGCTTCTTTTCTCTTGCAGCTTTGAGAATATTTCCTTTATCTTCTACCTGGGGGAGCTTGATTATAGCATCTAGGGGTAGAATTGCTTTAGTTAAATCTCACTGGTGAACTTCGACATTCAGATACAGATAACTTTGTCTTTTTCTAGGTTGGGAATTTTTCTGTCATTTTCTATTTGAGTTTGCTTTATACCCCTTTGACATTCTCAAGTCCTTCTTGAACACCAGTTTGCCTTTTCATGCAGTTCCAAAGTTCCTGTAAGTTTTCCTTCATACCCTTGATTCCTTCTTTTTCCTTTCCAACTGCATATTTTCTAATAGTCTATCTTATATCTTATTAATTCTTTTTAAAGATTTATTTATTTATTTATTTGAAAGTCAGAGTTACACAGAGAGGAGAGGCAGAGAGAGAGAGAGAGAGAGAGAGGTCTTCCATCTGCCAGTTCACTCCCTAAATGGCTGCAATGGCTGGAGCTGGGGCGATCTGAAGCCAGGAGCCAGGAGCTTCTTCCGGGTCTCCCACATACAGGGTGCAGGGGCCCAAGGACCTGGGCCATCTTCTACTGACTTCCCAGGACATAGCAGAGAGCTGAATGGGAAGTAGAGCAGCCGGGTCTCAAACCGGCGCACTTATGGGATGCCGGCACCTCAGGCCAGGGCGTTAACATGCTTCACCACAGCACCAGCCCCCTTATTAATTCTTTTGTTAAATGTATTCTGCTACTGATGCCTTCTATCATGTTTGCAATTTCACTTACTGTATTTTTCAGTTGCAGGATTTCTTTTTGTTTTTGTTTAATCACTTCCATCTCACTATCAATTAGAATAGAGTATTAAATTGTTTCTCTGTTGTTCTCTTAATGCTCATTAAGTTTCCTTAAAATAGCTATTTTAAACTCTTCATCTGGGGTCAGTGTCAGTATTGTGGCCTAATGGGATAAGCCTCTACCTGAGATACTGTGATACCATATGGGCACCAGTTCGAGTCCCAGCTGCTCCATTTCCAATCCAGCTCCCTGCTAATGTGCCTGGGAAGGCAATAGAAGATGGTCCAAGTTCTTGAGCCCCTGCACCCACATTGGAGAACTGGATGAAGTTTCTGGCTCCTGGCTTTGGCTTGGCCCAGCCCTGGACACTGCAGGCATTTGCGGAGTGTACCAGCAGATGGAAGCGCTCTCTCTCTCTCTCTCTCTGCTTTTCAAATAAACAAAATAACTCTTTAAAAAGGTCTTCATCTGAGAATTTGAAAACTTTAATTCTTACATAGTTGGTTACTGGCACCCTGCTCTTTATGTAAGGTCATGATTCCATGAAAGTTTTCGATATTTCTCAGAGATATGACACCATCTATACATTGCAGGATTGGCTATGGTAATCCTGGTTTGTTTGTGGCAGCCTTTTCAGATATTCTAAACAATCTGTTTATTTTCTCTGAGCCTATGGACACTTTGGTATTTTTGCACTAAATAGCACCCCAAGTCAAAGTTTGTATAAAGTCAGGTTTAGGTGTTATTCTTTATTGTTTCTATCCTACAAAACTCTTTAAGCTCAGGTTTGTACCAAAACTGAAGTTCCTGTGTTTGGAATGAACTGAAAAAGTGTCTTAAAAGGGGTGGTCCATTCCTGAAAGCCTCCTCCTGAGTCTGATGTAGACCCAGTTACCTATTCCTTTGGGCACCAATACCGTGATGCTAGATCACACACAGACACAAGACCCAGCAGTGCAGCTTAGGTGTAGGACCAAAGCCCACCCTACTATGATCCATCTTCTGCTGAGGTTGACTTATTGTCTGATGCTGCTCCTACCAGCCACTAATGATGCTGGTTAGAATACAAGACTGTACCATTCAGGTCAAGTAATTCCACTTGGCAACAGGCTCGGCCCGGCGCTTTGGATCCGCTTCCTTCTGTTCTTACGGTCGCTCATCAGCCCCCTCCCCGCCAGCAGCCAAAATGGTGAAGCAGATTGAAAGCAAGTCTGCTTTTCAGGAAGTCTTGGACAGTGCAGGAGATAAGCTCGTTGTGGTGGACTTCTCAGCCACGTGGTGTGGGCCCTGCAAAATGATTAAACCTTTCTTTCATGCCCTCTCTGAAAAATTTAACAACGTGGTGTTCATTGAAGTAGACGTGGATGACTGCCAGGATATTGCTGCAGAGTGTGAAGTCAAATGCATGCCGACCTTCCAGTTTTTTAAAAAGGGGCAAAAGGAGGGATGGGCTACATTTGGAGACACAGAAGTGGAGGCAGAAAAGAAGGGTTCCTTCCTGACTCCCCAGTGAGGATGTGAGGAGGCCACCCAGGCCTGAGGGGGGCCGTACGGCTGAGGACAAATACAGCAAACTTTCAGGAGGTTGAAAGCCCAGCAGACATCGAACTTGACTCCAATGTTTAAAAGGTTGTTTGCTCCTGGCTTACCACGTGCTCAAATCCATCAGAAGAGAATCGCCCCTCAGAGGCAGGTGTCTGGCACAGCGGTTCAGGTGCCTGCATCCCGTATCAAAGTGCCTGGGTTTGATTCCTGATTCTGCTTCCAATTCCAGCTTCCTACTAATGTACACCCTAGGGGGGCTGCAGGTGATGGCTCAGCTATTCAGGCCACTGCCACCCCTGTGGGAGACTGGGATGCAACTGCTGGTTCCTGGCATCTACCTGTCTTATCCCTGGTTATTAGGGGGTCTTTGGAAAGTGAACCAACAAATGGAAGATCCCTTTCTCTCTCTCTCTCCCCCCGTGTGTGTGTATGTGTGCCTTTCAAATAAAATTAAAATAAACATTTTTAAATAGCACCCCCCAAAAAAAAGTAATTCCACTTGGCACTGAAGCAGTTCCAGGGGCTTTGTATGTATGAACTGGCCAGGTCACAGGGACCATTAGTATCAGCCCGATTTTAGTTTTATCAGCCTGTCACTGAGTCCCAAAACAATCCTGTGTTTTCTTGCTGTCTTCCTAAGGTTGTAGAAGGGGTGATGGAGGCAGCCCTTGGCCTTCTCAGACAGGCAATTTGTGTTCACACCTGGATCTCAAGTCATTAATCCCTGTGCAATTGTGAGGGTACACTCTAGGTGCATGTGAAGCTCATGATTTTAAATGCTGAAACAAGTCTATCCCACCAGGGTGCAGGTCTCCATTTGATACTGGGACAAGTTCCGAGACTCCTCACAAAGGAACTTGCCTAGGATGCACACCATCAGATCTGCCCAGTGTTGGGCTTTACCAGCCCAGCACTTAATAACAAGACAGTCTGGTGGTTTCTTGTTCTCTGCCCACATTGGAAGAAGAGTGATAAAGGCAGCTCCCTAATCACTCAGACTTGTACTAGCAGGGTAACACCTGGGTTCCACTGTCACCATTCTCCACAATGTCATTTAAAAAAAAAGATTTATTTATTTATTTGTTCATTTGAAAGGCAGAGTTACAGAGATGCAGAGGCAGAGAGAGGTCTTCCATCCCCTGGTTCACTCCCCAAGTGGCCGCAATGGCCAGAGCTGGGCTGATCTGAAGCCAGGAGCTTCTACCTGGTCTTCCACATAGGACTTGGGCCATCTTCTACTGCTTTCCCTGGCCATAGCAGAGAGCCAGATGTGAAATGGAGCAGCCAGGACTTGAACCAGCACCCATACAGGATGCCAGCACTAACAGATGGCAGCTTTGCCCACTATACCGCAGCACCAGCCCCCACAATGTCCTTGGGGCCTGCTTGAGACTGGTAGTAATACACACTGGAATGAATCCATCCCACCAGAGCACAGGCCTGTATCCAATGCCAGAGAAGTCTGGAGGCTCCCTTCAGCCGCACTTGCCCAGAGGTAGAGTCCTTTGGGCTTTATCAAATGCTGGATCTAAAGGTAGTGGGCCCAGCTTTGAGTTCCAAGGCAGTGTCCTAAGCTCCCTTTCCTGCCATACACCACAGTGGCTGGGATCTTGCTCTTTCTGCTGCCAACTGGAGAGAAGTAGCAGAGGTTGCCTGGCTACAGAGGGTCCAAATAGTCTATAGGTGTGGGCCAGGGGACCAGGGCCTTGTGGCTCTGTCCAACTTTGCATTTTATTACAGTGGGCCTGACACTGGGACTCAATTTCAGTTCCCCCCACACAAGCAGGAGAAATCTTTCTCCATGCTGTGCTACTTGGAGTTGACTGACTGATGACTCTTTCCTGCTTTATTCAATGCAACTTTTCTTACTATCATATTAAAACTAGGCACTGTGTTCTCTCACTTGGCTTTAGTTGCTCTTATGAAGGTGACTTGGAGTGTGAATAGGTGCTCAAATAGTTATCTCTGTGGAAAAATGGTCACTGGAACATCTTACTCAGCCACATTCCTGCTTTCTGTCCAGAGTGCATAGTTTAAAACAGCAGAAATGTCTTTTCTCACAATTCTGGAGGCTGAGAAGTCCAACATCAAGGCACTGGCAAATTTAGTGTTTTTAAATTTATTTTACTTATTTAAAAAGCAAAATAACAAAGGGAGAGGGAGAGATGGACAGAGAAATAGATCTTCCATCCATTGGTTCACACCCTAAATGGCTGGAACAGACAAGGCTGGATCAGGTCAAAGTAATGAGCCAGAAACTCCATCCAGAATGATGCCAGCAGTTAGGAATTCCATCTGAGTCTTACATGGATAGCAGGGTTCCAAGTACTTGGGCCATCTTCCACTGCTTTCCCAGGTGCATTAAAAGGAAGCTGGATTAGAATTGGAGCAGCTGGAACTCAAACACTTTCCAATATGGGATGCTGGTGTTTCAAGTGGCAGCTTGACCATTGTTCCACAATGCTGGCCCCAAACTTAGTTTCTATTGAAGGCTGTTCTCTGCTTCTGAGATGAAACCTTTTGCCACATCCTCACATGATGAAAGCAGAAGAGAGTAACCCTGTGTTCTCACTTGGCTGAAGGTAGAAGTGCAAAAATGGCCCAGCTAGTTCCCTCCAGTCCTTTTAATAAAACACTAATTACAGGTCAGCGCCGTGGCTTAACAGGCTAATCCTCCGCCTTGCAGCACCGGCACACCAGGTTCTAGTCCCGGTTGGGGTGCCGGATTCTATCCCGGTTGCCCCTCTTCCAGGCCAGCTCTCTACTATGGCCCGGGAAGGCAGTGGAGGATGGCCCAAGTGCTTGGGCCCTGCACCCTTATGGGAGACCAGGAGAAGCACCTGGCTCCTGGCTTCGGATCAGCGCAATGCGCCGGCTGCAGCGGCCATTGGAGGGTGAACCAACGGCAAAAAAGGAAGACCTTTCTCTCTGTCTCTCTGTCTCACTATCCACTCTGCCTGTCAAAAAAAAAAAAAAAACACTAATTACATGAAGCCTTTACCCTCATGAACTAATGTCCCAGCTCCTTTTTTTAAAAGTTAATTTATTCGAAAGGTAGACACACACACACACACACACACGGGAGGGGGAATTGATCTTCCATATGCTGGTTCACTCCCTAAATGCCCACAACAGCCAACAGGGTTGGGCCAGGCCAAAGACAGGAGCCAGGAACTCCATTTGGGTCTCCCATGCAGGTGGCAGGGATCCAAGTACTTGAGTCATATCACCTGTTGCCTCCCAAGGTGTGCATTAGTGGGAAGTTGAATCAGTAGTGGAGGCAGGGCTCAATCTCAGGCACTCTGCTATGGGTTGTGGGTATCCCAAGCAGTGGCTTAACCGTATATACCAAAGCATGTGCCCCCCCGCCCCAGCTTAACACTATTGCACTGAAGATTACATTTCTTTTTTTAAAAAAGATGTATTTATTTGAAAGGCAAAGTTACAGAGAGAGACAGAGAGGGAGAGAGATCTATCAATCTTCCATTTGCTGGTTCACTCCTCAAATAGTAGCAGTGGCCAGAGCTGGGCTGGTCCAAAGCCAGGAGCCAGGAGCTTCATCCGGGTCTCCCACATGGGTGCAAGGGCCCAAGCACTTGGACCATCCTCTGCTGCTTTCTCAAGCACATTAGCAGGGAGCTGGATCAGAAGTGGATTAGCTGGGATATGAACTGGCACCCACATGAGACACTGGCACCATAAGTGGTGGCTTTACCCACTATGCCACAGCACTGGCCCCTAGAGATTACATTTCAACATGACTTTTGGAGGGTACGCAGACAGTTATACCATAACAACTTGCCTCTCCTAGCATCACATTTCAACATGAGTGATGTTTGCTGTGGTTGTGTGAACCACTTTTAGAATACACAGAGGTAATTTCCTGAAAGTATAGTTTATTAAATATTGCAGTGGCATCTCAAGAAAGCTTCACAATATGCTATGGATATTTGTACCCCCAAGGGGTGAACCTTTAGAACAATAGATAATTGAATGTAATAAATCTTGGAACTTCTTAGCTTCTCACGTTAGCAGTTTCCCAGTTTCACAAAAAGAGAGAGCTAATTTTCTCATCATACCAGCTTCATCAAAGAGTAGGAAGCTCACTGACAAGATACTTTACCCTTTGTTTTAAGGAGGCTCATCTACTAAAGCTGTCTCTTTCCTTAAAGTAGTGGTTGGCCCCTGCAAAGATGCAGGGACATTACTTTGAGATATCCAGAGACAATGAAGTAAGGAGATTTCTTTCAGCCTGAGCATCAGGTGAACCCTGCAGGGCAGGTGAGGGATTGAAGGAAATAAGGGAAAGCTGGTCTAGACTTTGTGTTGCTTCTCTGTTAAGTTGAAGAAATTGGAGCCCTCCAACTCTAGGTTTGCTGTGGTTATGATGGTCTGTGCCTCTTAGTCCTCAGTGTCATGGGCCAAGAGGAGTACAGAGTGCTTTGGGACCACAGAGAGCTTCCTTGGTGGCAGCTCATCCAATACAAGCCTACTTGACTCGGTGATTCAACAGAGAGTGTTTCTCAGAAACTAGACACTGCAGAGAGGAGCAATTAGGGGGTGGGCACCACCCCAGGGTGGGGTTTGTGTTAACTTCAGAGTAGAGAGCTATTGGGTAGGAAGCATACAAAAAATTACAGAGCTCCCAACCAGATGGGTTCTCTGTATGAAATTTTGCCCCAACACAACCAACAGTTACCGAGTCCCTCCTCAGTGACAGACAATATACTAGAAACTGGAGACCTAAGATGACTAAGACCAGCGCCCTTATTGTCAAGAGGCACCCATCCAGATGGAGTGCTCCTCTCCAGAGCCCGGCGCAGGGCAACCGGTTCTTGCTCCAATCTCCAATTGTCTCTGCTTCCTAATGAATTCCAGCCAAATTCCCATAGGCAAAAGACTGGAATAATCCAGTCTCCTCCGTGCCCCCTCCCAGCCCCCGTGAAGGCCATGTTCCATTTGCTGGCTAGCTGCGGTTGGGCTGGGTAGGCGGAGGCGGCCAGGACACCATGACCTGATTTTATTCGCCAAGCTTTTTGGTTCGCGGGCGCGCGCCCACGTGACCACCTTCCCCTAAATAAAGTTGAACAGTTCTAGGCTGCGCTCAGATGCTGAGGGAGACATCACCCAGAGTGAGCTGCTCTAGCCGCAAGCAGTCACCAGCCAGCACCTCTTCCCCCGCCCCCAGCCCTGCACTCTTGCAACGGCGGCAACCTCGAGAGCCCGGCTCGGCGATCTGCCCAGGTAGGGGGATCTCCTTTACCAGATCCCACGCGGACGGATGAATGGAAAGGTGGTTGGGTAGCGAACGGAGCTGGGCTGGGCGGATTGGTGTTAAGAGAGAAAGAAGGCTGGATGTATGAGAAACATTTCTAAGTACCGGTGCGGTTCGCGTGTGTGGCTCCTGCTGGGCGCCCAAGGCTTTAGGAAGGCGGCGTTGGACTCAAGATAGTAAAAGTGTAGTGGATTGGGAGTCCGGAAGCCTGGGTTTCTTTCTAATCCTGCCTCAACCTTGCGGGATAACCTTGAGCAACGAGGGCTTTTTAACCTCTTTGAACCTCAGTTTCCCCATTACAAAAACTGGGCTCCGACTCCCGCCATTCCAGCTCCTAACGCAGCTGGCGGCTGGGAAGAGACAATGGCGGAGTGTGGCGCACCTGTGCCGCGAGCCGCGGATTTGCACCCTGATAGAACCCGCTTTGGGGGGCAGAGGCTGCCTCAGGAGTGGGGGTGGCATACAAGGAGGCGGGCCCGGAGCGCTCACTTCTGGCGCTCGCACCCCCGTGGCACCTGCGTGGGGATCCAGTAGGAACTGCGGACAGAGCTAGGGTATCTCCTGGGGGAGCCGTTCCCTCCTTCCAATTGCTCTAGCGCCCATCCCGGACCCCTGTGCCCTGGCTGTAGCAGCTGAACCCAAACTTAATGGATATGGCTCCCCAAAACGCCTGGTCCTTTCCTGGCTGCCCCCTCCCAAAGATGTGCAGGCTCTGGACTCACTGCGGGAAAAGGAGGGGGAAGGAGGAAAAGAGAGCAGGAACAAGGGGTGGGATAGGAGTGTGTGTGTGTGTGTGTGTGTGAGAGAGAGAGCGCCTGTGTTGGGGGAGGGGAGGAAGAGTATGGAGATCTTAGGGAATTCCCATGCGTCCAGCTAGCGCCGAGAACGCTATCTGAAACTCGGAGTGGGTGTGCTCAATTTTTGAGGACCCCCTACTCAGCCACTGTCCTTGGGGAAGAAATGTTAGCTGCTGAGAGACCACGCCCCTCTTGAAGAGGGATGGGTAAACTGGAAGTTCAGCTTCCTGGAGCCCAGAGGCGATCTCCCAGCTAGCCCAATACCGAGAGTGCTTTGGAGACGCACAGGTTTCAACGCACATTAGAGGAGGAGGAGAGGGAGAGGAGAGGTGGGGGTAGGGTGGAGCAGGCACGCATACTGACTTAAGCAGAGGATGGCTCCTATTCATTCTTATCTGGCAGCTCCCTCTGACAGCAGTGGCAGGTATACCCACCACCTGAAAGGCAAAGAGGAGGAAAGTCTGAAGGAGAGGAAAGCGCCCAAAGGCTGGGCCTTCTTCTTGGACCCCAGGTCCCCTGGGGAAGGGTGGGACCTGGGAAAGGCTTAAGGCACCCGCTGTTCCCTTGGTTTGGATCTGAAATTGCGTCTTCTGCCTTTGTGGCAGAAGCACAGGTATTGCTCCTATCTTGAAAACAAACAGAGCCAAAGGCTGAGTTCTAAAATAATGTTTCCACCAAACCCCTCCAAAGTGCTCAGTAGATCCCGATCTACCCCTGCTGGTAATGTACTTATTTTCTTTTTTCTTTTTCTTTTTAATTTTATTTAAGTTATACAAGTTCATGTATTTCATATATACAGATTTTAGGAACATAGTGATACTTCCCACCTACCCTCCCTCCCGCCCAGCAATGTACTTTCAACTGCCCTCACATGCAATAGCTAATATTTTCTCTCCCATAGTACACATTTCTTTCAGTTTCCACTAGCAAGTCACTATTAGGATTTCAATCCTTTACAGGAGGTGAGATGGGATTCAAAGAAACAGCCCTTAATGAGGTAGTGTAGTGAGGCAGACATACAATCTTAACAAGTACAAAGTGATGGAGTCACTGACCCCTCCACAAGTCTTAATTTCAATTCCTCTACAAGGAAGGTAGTGAAAATCTGTGTGGTTCACAGGACACATACACATGCTATGAACTGACGTGATTCACACAGAGATGCTCACAATACAGCCAGAAGATAATTAACAGTTGAATTGTGTGGTAGGTCTTAAGGTGTCAGCTATCATGTCTCACTGCCTCTTTTATGTAATATATTCCTTTTTGATTCCCCCTCCTCCAGACAGATTAAAATGGCAATCAATGCACACCAGCCAACAACCCTGATTGAGGAGAAAACTAACCTGATAAGCAATTTTGCTAGACTCAGTCAAGGAAATACATCTATAGAGATTTGTGGAAGAATGGAGCAATGACAATAATCTTAAGTGTGCAATTTTCAAAGATGACCCCTAGGCATATTCATACCTGCACCACAGCCCTGGCTGCCCAACCTTCCTTCCTGGTAGTTCTAAGTGGAAAGGAACTCCACCTTGGAGCAGGGAAGTAGATGGTGTGCTAGTGCCCTCCCCTGCTTGGTAGCACAGCATCAGAGAGCAGCAAAGTGCCTTAAAATTGGTCCAAGAACTGTAGTTCTAGAAAAATTAGCTGGGAACTTATTGCTTCAGTGCTAGGCTACTTTAAGAATAGTGTGCTGCTTTTGTTTTAGTATTATCTTCATTTGAAAAACTTTCTAAACCCAGGTGTTGTGGAAGACATTTCTCATTCTCATCTGTACAAATGCAAAGTTAACACACACAACCACAGTAATAACCAAGTGCTCTTACAAACATGTGCAAATTAAATAAGCCATGGAGTCTGGGGTTCTGTTTCTGCATTCGTGTACACTGCAGTAAAATCCATAAACAATGTGGAAGATATTTTTCCTTTAGGGAGGCAAATGGTAACAGGGGATAGAAGATGAGTATGAGGAGAGAGTGAAGAGAAGAGCAGATCCTCATAGGCAGCGGTAAGTGATCTATTGAGGTTGGTTTTATTATGTTCCTAGGAGATGATGCTGGAGAAAAGAATATACCCTCAAACACTTGACACTGACACTGATAGTATTCAGTCTTTCACAGTGAAATCTGAGGCATGGTACTGAAGCTGGGTGGCCAGAGGCCTGATCTGTATTTGTATCCTTACTCCTGATCTCTTTACATATCACATGAACACACACACTTTATTTTGGAGAATTTTTGTTGAACCAATATAAATGCAAGTAATAAGTGTGTGGAATTGATTTAGAAATGATTCCATCTAGGGCCTTCTATCACTCCACCTCCTACCCATTCCTCTGAATTTCTCCTTAAGATCTTAAACTAGGCTAAACAGTAAATAGAATGAGGCAATGTGTGAACTTAATGGAGTCATTAATTTGCTTATTTAAACCTTCATTACATGCATCCTCTGTTGTTAAAGAGCAAATCTGTACTTTTTGTGAATGGCCTATATGGATAATTGTGAAGCCCCTTCTGATATAAATAGTTCTTCATTCATGTGATTTAACATTGGCAAAAACAAGAGAAGGAACTCCAGGTTTATTTTCCTCCTGTGGGCTACTCAATTACATGAATAAATTTCAGCTTGAACGGTAAAGCTGGGGGTTGGGAAAGAATAGCTGGATGGGGACAATGTTAAAGGTTATTTGAAAAGGAGTTTAACAAAGAAAACCTCTTGCCTTGACTATCAAAGCCAGTTCAACAGCTGCCCTGACTGAAACATGTGTTTCCACACTGAATCTTAAATCCATGACTAACTGCCATTGATAGCTTGGTATTTTATTCTCTGCTGCTGGCAGAGAGTCACTTTAAAAATACCAATCATATCTCCCATATTTTTATTTGGACATTCAGCCTTTAAAAATAAATAGTATAGGGGCTTTATAAACTGTGTAAAGCCCCTTCCAACTCTGACAGTTTAAGATTCAATAATTTGATGAAGATCTAAAATGAATCTCCAAACTGTTCAAGTCCCTTTAATGAGGCTAGATAACAAAGATCTGGAAAAAGAGTGAGGTTCTTGGCTGTTCCCAGGGAGAAGTATGCAGAGTGCCTGCAACTCTACCTTTCAGTATCTGCCAATTCCAAGGGAAGAGAAATACATGACACGTATTTTGCTTACCTTCCTCTGCCTAGATACATGGCTTTCTTTAAAACCAGGAGCTGTAGAAGTGAAACCAATTGGAATCCAATCTCCTGTCTCAAAAGACAAGCCTACTTTGTCAGTTTTATGGTCAAATTTTTGGTCATTTTATTCCATGAGATTCACAGAACAGAGTGGTCATTGGAGACTTTGGATGTGCCTGGAGTATTATCCCCATATATCCTCAAGGGATAATCAGATACTGCATTTTTCAAATGGCAGCAACCCAAAAATAATAAATTGCTCAAAATGGGCATTATTATAAGCTTCATTTTGGAGTCGTTGGTGGGACAATCTCTCTGCAGTGTTTCTGCACTTGTGTATGTGTTGTGCATTTTGGACAGTAGAAATGTGGGTTATAATATTCACTACATTGATAAACATTAGGCTGCAAAGCGTATGGCTTTTGGCCTTTGACCATGCTTTATTTACATTTTCAATATTTATCACTGTAATGATCTTACATATCATGTGTGTACCTCTAAACCTATCTTCTCTTCTTTACTCAAAATACACCATATTTCCTTCCTTGAAACTTTCTAAAATTAAGTATTTAAACACTCCTGGAAGTTAACATATTGTGGGAGCATATGTGCTTCTGATTAGGGAGAACAGCTAATTTAGTCTTTAGTAATAATATGTCACTTTGTAGTAAACAAGAGTGCATTTGAGTTGGAAGTTCTTAATACCACAGTTAATTAGTAAACAGGCACTTAGTTCCTCACTGCATGGAAAGCTAGATTACTTACTTCCATTAAAAAGTTAATTATAATTATGTATACGTATATATAATTATTGTCCAAACAAAAGCTATAACTCAGAATTCTCTTAATTCAGGTGGGGACACTAAGAATTTTACCAGCTGATAGTTAGTGAAAATAACAGTACATCAATAAATCTTTTGAAAAATAAAATTGGGGCCAGAGCTGTGGCTTAGTAGCTGGAGCCACCACCTGCGGCACTAGCATCCCATGTGGGCACCAGTTCAAATCCCAGCTGCCCCACTTCTGATATAGCTCCCTGTTAATCTCCCTGGGAAAGCAGCAGAGGATGGCCTAAGTCCTTGGGCCCCTGTACCCATATGGGAAACCCAGATGAAACTCCTGGATCCTGGCTTCAGCCTGGCCCAGCACTGGCCATTGCAGCCATTTGAGGAGTGAACCAGCAGATGGAAGACCTCTCTCTCTCTCTCTCACCCTTCTCTCTCTCTGCCTCTCTATCTCTGACTTTCAAATAAATTAACAAATATTTTTTTTAAAAAAAAGAAAGGTAAAATTGTATTTTGGAAGCATAAGTTATTTTAACATCTATTATTCTAGATTAATTATATTATCGGTGTTTCTACTCTGAAATCAGCTAATCAAGGGAACTACTTCAAAATGGATGTTGAAAACATCATTGTGTCAATACATGTCATAGCTTGCATGGATTGGTGTTTTCAAACTGATTGTTTAATCTTGGCTTTCAGAAAATGTAGTCATTTCAGTCCTTTAACAAGAGCTAACATGCTTGCCAAATACAGGCAGTGTTGGCCCAGGTTGTTTTTCTGGATTCAAAATTCTCCATAATTTTATGAAAGGCTGTATCTCTTATTAAAAACACATTAAGTTAACACATCCTTGCTGCCAAAGGATGTGAGAATTAATCTCAAAGAGAATGGAGAGAGTTCTGCTGATATTTCTCTTGTAGTGTCACTAATATGCCCTACCCCAATTCAATGAACTATTAAGATCTTGTGTATGTTGCAGTCATTCTTGAATTTTGAAACTTTAGTTCATCTTCAGTAGCTCAATATTAGTGCAAAGTTGACTCCACTCTTTTCAAAGCTAGCTCCCAAGGCAGTCTACTGAAGGTTACTGTCATTTTCTTGAACAGAAAATCCAAGTCAACTCTTCCATCATCTTCAAGGCAAAGACTGTGAGAGGAAGAGTGCATCGTTGGTGTTTCTTCCAATGAGATCACCTTTCAACTTAGGATTCATGCCTGCCTTCTGGACTTCCGAGAACCATGAGACTATTAATAAGCTGAATGCAACCATCCAGGGTGAAGCCACCCATCTGGAGGCTCCTCTCTCCTCCATGGTGGCCCTAATAATAGTGCTGATAATTATTTTCTCATTGGTAATGACCTCCTTTGTGACATACTGTTTCCAAAAGTGGAGGCTGAGGGGCCGTAAGCTACAAAGAGCCCAGGAAGAGTATCAAAGAGATCAGGAGAAAAATATATTTCATAGCCCTTCTGATCTCATTTCCTAAAAGTGTGGTAAATTATAAGTGAAAGGCACCATCTGAAACAAAGCAAAATAGCAAGAAAGGACAAGAACTGAAATAAGAAGTTGGACATAAAACAACATGAAGTAAAACCACAGGCAACAAAATGACACACTGCAAAGCAATGTGAAGAGAAAGAGGAGAACGACAATTGCACAATGAACTCTGAAAGAGGGGTTCATCTTGTAGTTGATCTGTTTATTCAGACTGCTCATTGTTTGAAAGTTGCCTACAGTTTCATTGTAGTTTATAATCAAGTTGGTGGTGATTTTGTTTTGTTTTGTTTTGTTTTAGGGGTTTTTTTGATGTAAAGCAAAACCAAAGCTATCATGTATTTCACATCTACATTTTATTTACCATCAACCTTTGATTTGATGATGAGTGTGAGTCAATAGAGGTTCTGCATTGTTCATTTACTTGCCAGGTAAATGTACAGACAGGAATGTTGTTGGTATCAGGCTTATCATGTGGTAGTTTATTTTCTGATTAGTAATATTTCCCATGAAGATAAGAAAAAGGAAAAGAAAGACAATAATCACAGTACATGTAACAAATACTTTAAGTTCTATTTGCAACAAAATCAAGTAGATGTGTTGAAATGTGTATTTTCTAAAAAGGATAAAAAAAGAAAACTCAAGTCCCAGACAACCACTTATCCCCTGTTCCACTGAAGCTTTGCCTGAGTTATGGATTGCTTGAAATTAATTAATGTTGTATATGTTTGAAAAAAAATTCATTTCTGGTAATAGTGCTGTATGTATACTTGTTTTGGTAGAACAAAATGGTCATTATAATATGAAACATTTTTCGAAGTATTATTATTTAAGTAGTGTTGATAATTAAAATATGAAAATGTCTTGGATTTTATAAGTGAAATATATTAAATGAAAATAGATGTCTTATAGAATGCATTGTGGAGTATATCAATCATTGGATATGAAAGCAAGCCCTCTTACTTTGTGACTCAATAAATATGTGCATTAAAAAGAAAATATTAGTTTTTTGGAAACTAATAAGAATAATTGTCTTGGGTTAAAATTGTCTTTACTAAATACTTAAGGTGAAAAAATTCTGGAAATTGAGACCACTGAAGAGTGTACATCAGGGAATTTATGAAAAGGGAAGGAGATAAAGTTAAAATTGAAGCAAGGGGGTTTCTAAAGTACAAACATATAGTTTCAAAGGCCCAGAAAGTAAAATCATGTGTAGAAATAAAATACATAATCTCTTCTTAAGGAACTTGGATCGGGACTCAAAATGAACATTAGGAGTTAAGGTAAGAACATCTACAAAGCACATAAATGGGAATCCTGGTGTATATAGTTAGCTCAAATGCCTCTAGGCTTCACAAGCCTATGGAGACATACACAGTATTCTTTTTTTTATTAAACTTTTATTTAATGAATATAAATTTCCAAAGTATGGCTTATGGGTTACAATGGTTTCCCCCCTCCCATAACTTCCCTCCCACCCGCAACCCTCCCCTTTCCCGCTCCCTCTCCCCTTCCAATCACTTCACGATTCATTTTCAGTTCTCTTTATATACAGAAGATCAGTTTAGTATATATTAGGTAAAGATTTCAACAGTTCAGCCGGCGCCGTGGCTTAACAGGCTAATCCTCCGCCTTGCGGCGCCGGCACACCGGGTTCTAGTCCCCGTTGGGGCGCCGGATTCTATCCCGGTGGCCCCTCTTCCAGGCCAGCTCTCTGCTATGGCCCGGGAAGGCAGTGGAGGATGGCCCAAGTGCTTGGGCCCTGCACCCTTATGGGAGACCAGGAGAAGCACCTGGCTCCTGGCTTCAGATCAGCGAGATGCACCGGCTGCAGCAGCCATTGGAGGGTGAACCAACGGCAAAAAGGAAAACCTTTCTCTCTGTCTCTCTCACTATCCACTCTGCCTGTCCAAAAAAAAAAAAGATTTCAACAGTTTGCCCCTGTATAACAACACAAAGCATACACAGTATTCTAATATTAAGGACCCAAAGTTCTTATTCCCACTTCCCACTTGGTCATGCAAGACCTCTAACTTCTCTTGCAATTTCACTGAGAGTCTAAAGTGTACAAATGGAATGAAAAAAGTGAGGCAATAGTGTTTACAATCCATATATCACCTTTTGTCACTACATAGTGACTATAATGTTCTTTCTCTCATACTTGGTTTTCCTATTTGATAACATCAGCTACCTATAAAGCCTCGCTCTTATCGCCTGAAGATGGTGCCCATACATGGAAGTTAGGTCTGTGCCAACTATGCCACCTCCCAGTTTTTACAAACTATCATTCCGTGTGGTGCTAAGAGTAGTATGAGGTCCCATATAGAATTGAAGATAAAGCTCATCCCCAAATTCTGTATTAGGCTTCCTCAACTGGATTCCATCTAAGTATTAATAGATACCAGACTTTCAAAAAAATAACTTCACCCCCACAAAAGCATCAGAAGTTCAAACGTATTTGAAGGGTAGAATTAAAGATAACACTATATACCATCTCCTTTCAGCCCAGCTCTCCATACTCTCCCTCCTTTGCTTAGTTACAAAACAAGTTCCTCGGTTTTCTTCCAATATCAGTAAGTAAAAAAGAAACTGAAAAGAAGTTAAAAAGTTACTAGTCATGTGTCTTGGTCCATTTCATGCTGTTATAACAGAATACTATAAACTGAGTAACTTGCAATGAACAGATATTTATGTATCATGGTTCTGGAGGCTGGAATGTCCAAGATGGAGGGAATCACATCTGGTAAGGACTTTGCCTTTTTGCTGCATCATCTCATTGTGGAAAGTGGACTAGCAAGAGATCATAAGAAAGAAGAGCAAAGACCCTAAACTCATTTTATCAGGAGCTACTCCCATGATAATGGCATCAATCCATTCATGAGAGCAGAGCCCTCATAACCTAATCACCTGTTAAAGGTCCCACCTCTCAACACTGTCGCATTGTGTGTTAAGTTTCTAACAGTGGAGGACACATTCAAATAATAGCACCATGCTATCTTAGTCCCCACAAATGCACTGTTTTGGTAGTTCCAGATACAGAGAAGAATGTGAAGTGAGGAAGTAATCTGAGAAGTGGTGTGGTCATAAAGATTTTAATCCTATAAAATGATTTTGAATTAGATTTTGAAGAAACAGAAGAATGTGAATGAAAAAAAAGGGTTAAAATTCCTGGTGGGATAATGACATTTGCAAAGTTTTAAATATTTGATCTTCTCTTTCCTGAAGTAAGGAGGTGATCAATCTGCTGGTGGGTCTTCTGGGGTAGCATGAGGAATTTGCTAGGGATAGAATTTTTCTAAGATAGCAGGCAAAGCTGAAAGGTGGGCAAGCTGGGATAAAGGTCAAAGTGGAGGTTAGGTCTTCAAAAAGAGAAGGGCATCCCAATTGCCTTCCAAAAGAGAAGACAGTACTTAAGTAGACAAAACTCAGCAGGAGAATTGGTTAAAGCTGAGAAAAACAGATTGAGTAGGTGAGAAATAACCAGGCCAATTTCTGAGACTACTGATGTTACTCTCAACAGATTTTTGCATGCTTAAGTAGACAAAATAGGACTAAAACAGGTTAGAACTAAAATATACCCTGAATTCAAAGATAAATTTTATTTCTATTTCATGTAATAATCCAAGGCAGAAGTTTCAAATGGGTTGATGGTGGCTGAATGAGAGCAAGAGGCTTTGCTCCATGAGACATTCAGGAATCCAGGCTGATGACACCCAACTTTCTATTTTCTCTAGTTATCATGGTGACCATTTCCGTACACAAAAAGTGAGAAAGAATAAGGAAGAATACACTTGGAGTTTTTTTTTTTAATTATATACTTCCTTTAAAGTCAGAGTGACAGAGACAGAAAGAGTGAGAGACAGATCTTCCATCTGCTGGTTCAATCCCCAAATGGCCACAATGGACAGGGCTGGACCAGGTCAAAGCCAGGAGCCTGGAGCTCCATCCAGGTCTTCTACGTAGGTGAAAGGGGCCCAAGTACTTGGGCCATCTTCCACTGCTTCCCTGTGCATTACCAGGGAGCTTGATCAGAGGTGGAGCAGCTTTGACTCAAACTGGTGCCCATATGGGATGCCAGCATCACAGGCTTAAACCACTAAGCCAACAATGCCAGCCCCATGTGGAGGTTTTTATATGTAATTTCTTGAAATAAGACATACCACTTCTTCCCACATTCCATTGGAGAGAATTTGGCCATATAGTCATACCTAACTACAAGAGAAGCTGGTACTTTGACTGGGCAGCTATCTGCCTAGATAATTATGGTACACGAGGAGAAATGATTTTAGAGGACAGTCAACAGTCTCGCCACATAATGCCGTGGAGACAAAATCTATAATTATTCCTATGGGGCAAGCTGTTACTGGATTTAAAATTAAAGAAGGGGTGTGTTGATTATGTACAAACCAAACAAGAATGCCCTCATCAAAGAATAATGAGAATAATAGAAAAGAACATGACAAAAACCAGGTACAACTTAAAAATTTCGTGAAATAACAAATAACTGTAGCTTCTTGAGTAGAAAGTAATGATAAAATTATATTTAATATGCTCAATAAATAAATAATATTATTTACCTATACTGTCAAATGGATTTTGGATGACTTACCTATAATTGGACACATTTTTATAAATCAGAATACAAATCAATTACATATTGACTTAGATTATAACATTGGAGGTGGTTAGATTAGCACAGAGGTTATTATGGTAGTCTAGGCTTGAGAATGTTTGAGCACTTAGTTTTACTTGAGTGATGGTCATGGAAGCAGGAAGTAGGATTCTAGCTGGAAGAGACACTATAGAGAAAGAATCAACAACACTTGGAGAAGTACTGAAACAGGCAGTGAAGGAGAGCTAGAAATTGAAGCTCAAGTAATCAAGAAATACTGACCACATATCATGGTCTATACTTGGTATGGGAGGCAGGAAGCCTACATAAGAAGCTTGAAAGGCAGAGTGACAGATATCAATAAAGATGGATGGATGGATGGATGATATACATGTATATATGTATGTATGTATATATCATCTATCCAAAAGCATATATGTATACACACACACACACACACACACACACACACACACATATATATATATATATATATATATATATATATATACAGAGAGAGAGAGAGAGAGAGAGATAAAGATTTTCCATCTGCTGGTTTACTCCCAAAATGCCCTCCGGAGCCAGGACTGCTCCAGGATGAAGCTAGGAACTAGCAACTCCATTTGAGTCTCCCATGTGGGTGGCAGGTGCCAAACTATTTGAGCTAACATCTGCTGCCTACAAGGGTGTGTCTTAGCTGGAGGCTGGATTGAAAACAAATGTGAAACTTAATACCAGATATTATGGGCCGGCGCCGTGGCTCAATAGACTAATCCTCTGCCTGCAGCACCGATACGCCGGGTTCTAGTCCCGGTCGGGGCGCCGGATTCTGTCCCAGTTGCCCCTCTTCCAGGCCAGCTCTCTGCTATGGCCTGGGAGTGCAGTGGAGGATGGCCCAAGTCCTTGGGCCCTGCACCCCATGGGAGACCAGGAGAAGCACCTGGCTCCTGCCTTCGGATCAGCGTGGAGTGCCGGCTGCGACGGCCATTGGAGGGTGAACCAACTGCAAAGGAAGACCTTTCTCTCTGTCTCTCTCACTGTCCACTCTGCCTGTCAAAAAAAAAAAAACAGATATTCTGATATGGAACACCGGCATCTCAAACTTAACCTGCTGCCCCACAATATCCATCCCACAACTGTCGATTCTATATGCGTCACTAAATCTGGCCCACATTCAAAGGGAAAGTATCACACATAGTGTGAATATCATGAAGTGGGGATTACTGAGCACTATCTATGAGGCTGAATGTGATAGTCCGCCTTCTTTCCTCCAATGGTTCATGTCCCTAATGCATGTAAGTATGCTCACTTACTTCTAAGGTCCCTAAATATCACTTTACAGCATCAGCTCAAAGTACAGAATCTCATTTAAATCAGGTCCAAGAGTAGATGAGACTTCTTGGGTATAATTCTTTAAATATAGTTCCTTCAGTATAGTTCCTTTCAGTCTGTAGGCCAGTGAAACTACAGAAATGAATTAGCTGCCTCTCCCATGCCTCATACAATAATGGATCAGTCATAAGGATAACAATTGCAGATATTCCTATTTAAAATAACAAAAAATGAGAAGCACAAAAGATTCAGAGATCTATATTGATTCTGAAATCCTGCAGGGCAAGTATTGGAAATTCCTTGAATAGGTCTCAAGGGCTGAGGCTAATTCCCTGTGGATCTTGGCTCTGCCCTTTGACCCTTGGTCTTGCCCTCTGACCCTTGGTCTTGCCCTCTGAACCATCATTCCCTTTTCCTGAAAGGCAGCACATATTTGTGGCTAACTACTTTTCTCTTCCTACTTCTAGTAGCAGAATTTTGGGTGTCAAATGAATTTGTCCCCTTCATTCCTTTTATCATTGCCCAAGTTGGTAGTGTGTCTACTGACATAATTATCTAAATTTTTATGGATTTCTTGTGAATCTTTTTGTACCCAAGTGTAAAAAAGTCACACTTATAATCCTGTTTGAGATAGGATATTTGAGACATCTCAAAGTTCCTAAAGGTCCTAATATTTTATTTGAAGAATGTGGGAGACACATCCTTAATCTAGTTAAAATGTCTTTTGTGTGACTGAAAACTAGTCGGAAGTTAACACCTTGAGTTTTTTCTGAAGTCTTAGGAAAAAGTTTTTATGGTTATCTAGTGACTTCCTTGGTTATTTTCAGACCATTTTTCTGGATTTGATCTTACCTCAGAAGCCATTTCTTAATTTTATCATTGTTTTATGGTTAGAGACTGAAAATTTTCAAAAACATAAAGTCCTGGCTCCTTTTTAACATTCTTTCCCAAGATTTATTTCCTCTCACTTTTTACTATAAGCTCCAAGAGGAAAGCAAGCAACACCTTCCAGATTTCATGTAGAAACCTTCTAAGTTCATTATGCTGTTTCCACTTTTTGTGTTACTTACTGCAGGTAATAGTGTTGCTAAATTTTCTGCCATTATATAACAAGTACCCCTTTGACTCCAGCTCCCAATAGGATTTTCCCTAAGGCCTTAGAAGCAGCCTCCTCAAAATTCAAATTTCTATGTTCAAATCACTTTAAGCTTTGCCTAACATGCTTATCAAAATCTTTCTATCTTTTTTCCCACTACCTGGTTCTGAAGCTATTTTAAATATTTGTTATGGCAGCACTCCATTTCTTACACTAAATCTGTACTAGCTATCTACCGCAGTGTGACAAATTACCTTAAAATTTAGCATCTTACAGCCACATTTATTATTTCCCAGTTTCTATGGGTTAGGAATCTTGGCACATATGAACTGGATATCTCTGACTCAGATATGTCTTGAGATTACAGTCTAGCTGTTGGCAAAAAGAAAGAAAATTCTCTTGCACAAAGGATCAACTACAGAACATCTTTATTTTTTTGATTCATTTATTGATTTGAGAGACAAAGTTACAAAAGAAAAAAAGAGAGAGAGAGAGAGAGAGAGATCTTCTATCTGCTAGTTCACTCCCCAAATGGCCAAAACAGGTGGAACTGGCCTGAACCAAAACCAGGAGCCAGGAGCTTCCTCCAGGTCTCCCACACGGGTGCAGGGGTACAAGCACTTGGACTGTCCTCTGTTGCTTCCCCAGGCCATTAGCAGTGAGCTGGGTCAGAAGTGGAGCAGCCAGGACACAAATCGGTGACCACATGGGATGCCACCACTGCAGGTGGAGGCCTAGTCTACTGTGCCACAGCACTGGTCCCCAGAATGTCTTCTAATCTCACTCATATTACTATTCACAAGATTCAGTCCCTCACAGGCTACTGGCAAGAGGCTTCTCTCAGTTATTCTCTATATGGGCCTTTACAAAAGGAAGCTTACAAGGCAGTCAGCTTCCCTCTCTGGGATTTACACAGTGTAAGGCATACCTACATACCCTTCTTGAGGTTTCTTCAATAACTATACCATAGACATATTCACTATAAAAGAGAGAGAACAAACTTATCATCCATATGCAATTTAATGCCAAATCATTATGTAAGATAATATATGAATTTACTTTTATTTAAACTAAGCATGATAAATATACTTAAAGTGAAAACATAGGGACCAACATTGTGGCACAGCAGGTTAAGCTGCCACCTGCAACACCAGCATACCATATGGGCACTGGGTCAAGTCCCAGCATCTCAGCTGCTCCATTTTTGGACCAGCTTCCTGCTAAAGCACTTGGGAAAGCAAAGGAAGATTATTCAAGTGCTGGAGCCCCTGTTGCCCAGGAAGACCTAGGTGGAGTTCCAGGCTCCTGGCTTCAGCCTGGCCCCAGCTTCAGACACCATGTCCATTTGGGGAGTTAACCAGCTGATGGAAGCAGTCTCTCTCTCTCTCTCTCTCTCTCTCTCTCTGTATGTGTGTATGTGTCTCTGCCTCTGTGTGTCTTTTCCTCTCTGTAACTTTGCTTTTCAAATAAATAAATGTTTTTATTAATTTATTAATTAATTTATTATTTAATTATTATTTATTAATTTATTAATTTAGCAGTTTAATTTTTTTTACTTTTTTATCTTTTATTTAATGAATATAAATTTCCAAAGTACAGCTTATGGATTACAATGGCTTTTACCCCCATAACTTCCCTCCCCCCCGCAACCCTCCCCTTTCCTGCTCGCTTGCCCCTTCCATTCACATCAAGATTCATTTTCAATTCTCTTTATATACAGAAAATCAGTTTAGTATATATAAAGATTTCAACAGTTTGCCCTCACATAGCAACACAAAGTGAAAAAATACTGTTGGAGTACTAATTATAGCATTAAATAACAGTGTACAGCACATTAATGACAGAGATCCTACATGATTTTTTTTTAAAAAATTGATTAATTTTCTATGCAATTTCCAATTTAACACCAGGGTTTTTTTTCATTTTTTTTATTAAACTTTTATTTAGTGAATATAAATTTCCAAAGTATAGCTTATGGGTTACAATGGCTTCCCCCCTCCCATAACTTCCCTCCTGCCCGCAACCCTCCCCTTTCCCGCTCCCTTTCCCCTTCCATTCATGTAAAGATTCATTTTCAATTCTCTTTGTATACAGAAGATCAGTTTAGTGTATATTAGGTAAAGATTTCAACATTTTGCCCATATAGCAACATCAAGTGAAAAAACTACCATTGGATTACTAATTATAGCATTAAATAGCAATGTACAGCACATTAAAGACAGAGATCCTACATAATTTTTTTTCAAATTAATTAATTTTCTATGCCATTTCCATTTTAACACCAGGTTGTTTTTTTTTTCATTTCCAATACTCTGGTTTCTCTTCAGATCGTATAAATCTTTTGCCTTTTTTTTCATTTTTAATTATCTTTATATACAGAAGATCGATTCAGTATATACTAAGTAAAGATTTCATCAGTTTGCACCCACACGTAAACACAAAGTGTAAAAATACTGTTTCAGTACTAGCTATATCATTACTTCACATTGGACAACCCATTAAGGACAGATCCCACGTGGGACATAAATTTTTTTTTAAAAAGTGATTAAAAAGTCATTGATATTGAGATAATAGGAAATTATAAAAAAGAATCTCATAGAGACATTCAATATGGAAAGTATTATAGTTGTAAAAAAGAACAAAGTAAATAGGAAAATTAGATACAACTGTTGAATGAATTAGTGTATTTGAATTCTCCACAGAGACAATAGTATGGAAAGCAATATGGAGGGTAAAAACAGAAAAATTGGTATTTGGATAGTAATTTTCCCAGAAGGAGAGATAAAAATGGGCATAAGGAAGTGTTTGAAGAAATAATGGACATAAATTTCCTCAAATTAAAAACCTAGATGGAAAAGGGTCACAAAATGCCATGCACTTAAATGAAATCACTTAATGTTATTATGATGGTGTACTATTTTGTCTATTGCTAATGTAGCAAAATGCAACCTAAACATATTATAGAACAACTTAAGAATTATTAAAGACATGAAAAAAATCTAAATGCTTTTATACTAAAAGGCCAGATAGCTTACAAAGAAACAAATCAGACCTATATCAGACTTTTCAGTAATGAGGAAAGGGTATAGTATTTGTATAATATTTGTATAACATTGATGGAAAAGAGTTTTGACATTAGAGTTTTGTATTCATCCACAATGTGACAATTGTTACAATTCACGAATGTGACAGTGTAATGCAAATATTCTCAGGTACACAGGCCTCAGAAATCTTGGTGAGAGTCAAGTGTTTAGCTAGCATTTGAGGTCAGTTAAGATGCCTATGTCCTGTATCAGAGTCCCTGTGTCTAATGCCCAGCTCCAACTCCTGATTCTAGCTTCCCACTGATACAAATCCTGGGAGGCAGTGGAGACAGCTCAAGTTACTGGGTTCCTTCCATCCACATGAGAGACCTGGATTAAATTCCTGGTTCTGGACTTCAGCCCACATCAGTCCTGCCCATTGTGGGCATTTGGAAAGTGAATTACCAGATGAAGGCTCACTCTCTTTCTCTCTCTGCCTCTCAAATAAATAATGTTTTTTTAAAATGGGTGAGAAGAATTGCTAGATATATTAGAGGTAAAGATGATTTTAATAAAAATTATTATTGTTTTAAAATATAAGAGAAAGAAATATAATATTGTAGATCCATTGTTTTGAGGATACTAAAGCACCCATATTTAGTAATTCACTAGAAAAGCTCACAGGGCCCAGGTTTTGTACTCATGAGTATATTTTATTTCAGTGAAAGGATGCAAAAAAAGATAAGCAAGAGAAAAGATACAACCGATGAAGTCTAGAAAGACTCAGAGGGTAAGCTTTTTAAAATCTCTCTCATGAGTGGAGGGCAAAGGAGTCAAACAGAGCAAGCTTTGTTCTCCAGGAATAAACCAGGGTAATGGGTTCATAATATTTTGGCCAAAGAAAGTCCACTTACTATTTAGATCCATGTTTTTTTTACTGAAAGCTGGTCACATAAACATTCTCTCCCTATATAACTAGCCACAATTTATAAAATTCAATATGCCCAGAAGGAAAGCAAATGTTCACCATCAATCAAGTTATTCATACAAGCAATGCAGGCAGTTTAGTATAATAAGGTTCAGTGCTCTAGGTGTACAAATGAACATTTTCAATTAGTCACAGAGGGAACATTTCAAAATACAAGTTCCCAGATGCCAAGCCATCAGTCAGCTTTACAAGCAGTCCTTATTAAAGTTAGGTGAGAATGGATCAATTTCAAGCATATATATATATATATATATATATATGCATACCATAACAAACCTGACCTAAAATTCTTTACAGAATTGGCATTTATGAAGATGGTGGTGTGCTCTGGGACAAAGAGCCATTAATACCCTGGCCTGAAGCGCCAGCATCCCACATGGCCGCCGGTTCGAGACCTGGCTGCTCCACTTCAAATTCAGCTCTCTGCTATGGCCTGGGAAAGAAGTAGAATATGACCCAAGTGCTTGGGCCCCTGTACCCGGGAAGAATCCTGGCTCCTGGCTTCCAATCAGTGTAGCTCTGGCCATTGTGGCCAATTAGGAAGTGAATCATCGAATGGAAGACCTCGCTCTCTCTCTGCTTCTCCTCTCTCTGTGTAACTCTGACTTTCAAATAAATAAATAAATCTTTTTTAAAAAGTGTGATAAAGTACTTTTCTAGTTAGGGGTAAGATATAGATACTGACAAGTTTAGAAATCAAAGTTATAGTAATTAAAACAGCATAGGACTAGCATAAAAACTGATACATAAATCAGTGGAACCGAATAGAGAGCCCAATATTAATTCCCATACATACTGATTTTTGACAAAAGTGCTCAGATCATACAGTGGAGTAAGGGGTAGTTACTTCAACAAATGGTGCTCGTAAAACAGGTTTTTTTTAAAGGATTTATTTTATTTATTTGAAAGCCAGAGCTACATAGAGAGGAGAGACAGAGAGGTCTTCCATCCACTGGTTCACTCCCCAAATGGCCACAATGGCCAGAGCTGCGCTGACCCAAAGCCAGGAGCAAGGAGGTCCCTCCGGGCCTCCCACACGGGTGCAGGGGCCCAAGGACTTGGGACATCCTCCACTGCTCTCCCAGGCCACAACAGGGAGCCGGATCAGAAGAGGAGCAGCCGAGACTAGAACCGGCGCCTCAGGCCAGGCCATTAACCCACTGCGCCACAGCGCCGGCCCCAAAACTGGTTTTTTATATGCAGAAGAATGAAATTAGATTCATGCCTCTCACCATATACAAATATACATTCAAGATAGAAAAAAAGACCCAAATTTAAGTCCTGTGACATGAAGTTGCTGGAAGAAAATGTAGGGGAAACACTCCAAGACATTGATGTTGGGTACAGATTCTTGGACAAGACCGCCAAAGCACAGGCAACAAAGCTAAAACTAAAAAAAAGAAAATGATATTATATGAAACTCAACCTTTTACACAACAAAGGAAACTATCAATAAAGTAAAGAGACCTCCAACAGAATGGGAAAAATATTTGCAAATCACCTATCTGACAAATGATTAATATCCAGAATATATCAGCAACTTAAAAAACTTAACAATGGGGCCAGCTCCATGGCGCACTAGGTTAATCCTCCACCTTCAGCGCTGGCATCCCATATGGGCACCGAGTTCTAGTCCCGGCTGCTCCTCTTCCAGTCCAGCTCTCTGCTGTAGCCCAGGAGGGCAGTGGAGGATGGCCCAAGTGCTTGGGCCCCTGTTACCCAAATGGGAGACAAGGAAGAAGCACCTGGCTCCTGGCTTTGGATCGGTGCAGCTCCGGCCATTGCGGCCATTTGGGGAGTGAACCAATGGAAGGAAGACCTTTCTCTCTGTCTCTCTCTCTCATTGTCTGTAACTCTACCTGTCAAATAAATAAATAAAATCTTGAAAAAAAAACTCAACAACAACAAAAAAAAAACCCAACCAATCCAGTTGAGAAATGGGCAAAGGACGTCAATAGTTCTCAAAAGAAGAAATACAAATGGCCAACAAGTATGTGAAAAAATATTCAACACTATTAGCAATCAGGGAAATGCAAATCAAAACTGCAAAGACATATCACCTCACCCCTGTCAGAATAGCTAAAATCCAAAATACAGAATAAAAAATGTTGGCAAGGATGTGGAGAAAGGGGAACATTTATATACTGTTGGTGGGAATGTAAATTAGTGCAGCCACTATGGAAAACAATATGGAGATTTCTTAAGAAATTAGAAACAGACTTGCCATATGATCCAGCAATCCCACTACTGGGCATTTACCTAAAAGTCTTGAACACAATGTGTCAAAGAGATATTTGCACCACCATGTTCATAGCAGCATTGTTCACAATAGCCAAAATTTGGAATCAACCAAGGTGTCCGTCATCAGATGCATAAATAAAGAAAATGTGGCATATATATACACAATGGAATATTAGTCAGCTATAAAAAATAATGAAATTCTACCATTTGAATAAAAATGGATGTAACTCGAGTTGAGAGGAAAAAAGCCAGATCCAGAAAGACAAATATCATATGTTCTCCTTTATATGTGGGAGCTAAAATTTAAAAAAAAAAGCAGAAGAAAGACAAAAAATACAAGGGTGTGTATCAGAATTGTTGAACATATAGTTTTGTAAAACTTCATTTCATACATTTGTGAAACCAATGGTTAAGGGTACTATACTGCTATAGTTTATATTATCTGTGATTAAAATTTACTGTATTTGGGTTAAATGGTCATTTGACAATTCAGTTATTGTTTGTAGCCATTGTCTATTTTCCCACTAAGCCTAGGGTTTTTGCTTTTTACTTGTTAAGCTTCTTATTCAGTGAAGTATTAAGCTTTTTTACTGTAATGTAAATTTAAAATATTTTATCTCAACTAATAAAAAAGAAAGAGAGAAAGAAGGAGGATGGGAAGGAGAGAAAGGGAGAAGGAGGGTGGGAAGGAGAGAAGGAGAGAGAAGGAGGAAATATAGTTATGTTCGTAGAATCTACAAAGCACATTGAATCTGTTAAAAACTAATTAAAAATTAAAATAAAATTAAAAAAAGAAATCAACAAAGCAAACAGGAACATGAGGCTTAAAGAAAATAACCATACTAACTAAACTAGGATACATAAATTTTCAATCAACAAAAGAAGACTTAATCAGAAAAAAAGTAAAAGGAAGAACAAACATCTCATCACAACAATAAGTATTTAAAAAACTAAAATTGTAGCTTGGGGCCGGTGCTGTGGCACAGCGGGTTAATGCCCTGGCCTGAAGTAACAGCATCCCATATGGGTGCTGGTTTGAGACCAGGCTGCTCCACTTCCGATCCAGCTCTCTGCTATAGCCTGGGAAATCAATGGAAGATGGCCCAAGTTCTTGGGCCCCTGCACCCATGTAAGAGACCCAGAGGAAGCTCCTGGCTCCTGGCTTCAGATTGGTGCAGCTCGGGCCATTATGGCCAATTGGGGAGTGAGCTAGCAGATGGAAGACACCTCTCTCTCTCTCTCTCTCTCTCTCTCTCTCTCTCTCTGCCACTCCTCTCTCTGTGTAACTCTGACTTTAAAATAAATAAATGAAAAAATCTTTTAAAAAATAAAATTTTAGCTCAGAGGATTAAGCGACCATATGCAATATGGGAACTGGCACAAGTTCCTACTGCTCCACTTCTCATCCAACCGCCTGCTAATGCACCTGGGAAAGCAGCAGAAGATGGCCCAAGTCCTTGGGCTCCTGCACTAGTGTAGGAGACCCAGGTAGATTTCTAGGCTTCTGGCTTTGCTTTGTCCCAGCCCTGTCCATTGAGGCTACTTGGGGAGTGAATCAGCAGATGGAAGCACTCGTGTTCTCTCTCTCTCTCTCTCTCTCTCTCTCTCTCTCTCTCTCTCTCTCCCTCTGTAACTCTGCCTTTCAAATGAATAAATAAGTTTTAAAAACAAATATAATCAAAGATTTGTCCTGAAAAACAAATAGCTTAATGTCCTTTACCTGTCATTTTTATGGAAGAAATAAAAATAGCTCATTCCTATTTTACATAATTCTCCTTAGAAAATAGTAAAGGGGAAAGCTACTCAGATCACCTTTAAAACTGAGATATAATTTACAGCTTATATGATTTTCTAAAACTAGTGATAATACAGTTCTAAGACTCGACAAGAAAAATTCATGCCAAGAAGATGTGGGGAATAGATGCAAAAATCATAACAACAATATCTAAATCCAACATAGGAGCAAAAGAAACATCTCATGATCAAGTAGGATTTAGCCCAGAAATACATCAGATGATGTTTGACATCAGAAAACCTCCCATTATAATTTTCATATTGATAATCTAAATAAGAAAAAAATTTTGTATTTCTCCAATCAATATAGGATGAATCATTTTATAAACCTTAACTTTCATTTTTGATAGAAATTCTTTTTTTATTCTTTTTTTTTTTTGACAGGCAGAGTGGACAGTGAGAGAGACAGAGAGAAAGGTCTTCCTTTTCCATTGGTTCACCCTCCAATGGCCGCCATGGCCGGCGTGCTGTGGCCGGCACACCGCGTTGATCCGAAGCCAGGAGCCAGGTCTTCTCCTGGTCTCCCATGCAGGCTCAGGACCCAAGGACTTGGGCCATCCTCCACTGCACTCCCGGGCCACAGCAGAGAGCTGGCCTGGAAGAGGAGCAACCGGGACAGAATTCGGCGCCCCCGACTGGGACTAGAACCCAGTGTGCCGGCGCCACAGGCAGAGGATTACCTATTGAGCCATGGCGCTGGCCAATAGAAATTCTTAAAGCGAGAAACAGGAACTTCCTCAATCTGAAAATGTTCTATGTGAAAACTGTAAAATGGTTATACTAATTGATTGTATGAGTCACCTATAAAACAGGGATCAACATTGTTGCACAGTGGGTTAGGCTGCTGCCTGTCACACCACCATCCCATATGGGCACCAGTTTGAGACCTGGCTGTTTCACTTCCCAACCAGCTCACTGCTAATGCACCTAGGAAAGCAGTGGAGGATGGCCCAAATGCCTGGACCCTTGCACCCGGGTGGGAGACCTGGAAGAAGCTCCTGGCTCCTGGCTTTGATCGGTGCAGCTCTGGCCATTACGGCCAATCGGGGAGTGAACCAATGGATGGAAGACTTTCTCTCTCTCTGTCTCTCTCTCTCTCTCCTTCTCTTTCTGTGTAACTCTGACTTTCAAATAAATAGTCTTTTAAAAAAATAGAAATTGACAGATACAATATTACCCAATAAGCACTGCCCTTTCTTCCCCCAAAACGTAAAAAGTATTCTTTTACCATTCATAATAGCAATAAAAATTTATAAAGTATGTAGGACATTCACCAAGAATATATAAGACTTGTGTGGATAAGACTAATGAAGAACACAAAAGATGATCTACACAGATAAAGACGTTGAATGCTCTTAGATGAAATTACTTTTAATATCATGAAGATGTTCTCTTAGTTTTCTATTGCTGCTATAGAAAATTATCAGTTAGTGGACTAAACAATATATGTTCATTATCTTACAATTGTCTTACAATATATGTTTATTAATAAACAATATGTTTACTATCTTACAAATCAATAGTTAAAAAATCTGAAATTAATCTCACTAGGATAAAGTAAGCAATTTCTAGGGAAGAATCCCTTTCCTTTCCAAGTTCTAGAGACCATCTATATTCCTTGGTTTCAAGACCAAATTATTCAGTCTTCAAAGCCTGCAAAAGTGAGTCAAGTTTCCAATTCACATCACTTTGACCTCCACTACTGTTTTTCTCTTCTATATTAAAGGAGCATTATAATAATATTGGGTCTACCTGGATATTTCAGAATAATCTGTCTATTTTAAGATCAGCTGATTAGTATACTTAATTCCTCCTTGTCACATATCCTAACATAATTACTAGTTCCTAGAATTAGAACATGTACACCTTTGGGGTATGACATTATTCTTTCATAGATGTCAGTTCTCTTCCAAATTAATCTATAATTCTATTTCATGCCTGAAGAAAATTACAACTGGGTTCTATTTTGATATTTAACAAGTTTATCATAAAAATATGTAAGAATAATGGATTATTGATGCTAATACAGCCCTTTAAAAAGAGTAAGGTGGGAAATTTAGCCCATACAAAGGCATACTTGTAAAACAGAGTATGGCATTAAAAGAAGAGACAAACAAAGAAGAGAATGCATACAAAGAACCATCAATATATGGGAAGTTAATATATGATAGAGATGGCATCACAAGTTCCTAGTAAAAGATGGATTTATCAGTAGACATGGTTGGGAAAATTATCTCACTATGTAGAGAAAATAAAACTGGAGCCATACTCAATACTCCATACACAAAGCAGATAATAATTGGGTTACATATCTAAATGTAAAAGGAAAACCCATAAAAGTTATAGAAAAATTAGCGACTATTTTACATTTAGGAACAGCAGAAGATATCCTTATATTTCAAAAGTACTAATCATAAAGTCAAAAGCAAAATAATTGCATTTATACCAAAAATTAAGGTATTGTTTCAAATAATGAGCACCAAAGACAAAGATAACTGACAGATGAAACATTTGAATAAGTTATATGCTAGATCTAAAATCAACTAATTAGTAAATGCCTAAAGGATTCAAAAGCACTTTCAGAATGAAGGGAAGCAAAACATAAACCTCAACAGAAAAGTGGACAAATGGTATGAGCATTCCAGAAAAAGAAAATTGGGAAGAGGAGGCAGCTGAGGAAGAGGAGAAGGGAGATGTGAGGAGAAAAAATAAGAACAAGGAAAATGAAGGGAGGAGGAAGGAAAAAATGAGAAAGGAGGAGAAATGAGTAGGAAGAAGATAAGAATCAAAGGTTAACAAGTCATGAAATCATGCTTAAACTTAGTATTAAGAAAAATGTCAATTCAAACAAAAATGAGACTTCAGTTAACACATATTATTCTGACAAGTGTTAGAAAGCTAGCATACAACAAAGACTGGTGGAAACAAGTGAATAGAGGGAATAATCCTTTCACTATAGTTATGGTGAAAGTGTGGACAGGTAGGGGACATTCTGGAGCACAGTATATACAATAATTCTCTCTTGTGTATACATGCCAAAAGAAAATTATGCAAGTCCGTGGAAGGGCATGTGTAAAGCCTAATATTTCAGTGTCAAGGAATATGAAGTAATCTGGATACTCTTAAGTTGAAGGAAGGTAGGTAGAATGCAACAGAATTAACATTATATATATATATGTATATATATATATACATACATACATATTTACATGGACCAATATTAAAACAGTGTTGAGTGAAATCAGCATGAAACAAGATGCAATAAGATATAGAGTATAATGCCATGTGCAATAAAGCTAATTTAAAACACACATGTACATAAAGCAAAGTACACTAACATTTTCAGGAGTTCAAAGAATCAGAAAGTTTTATATTAAAATGACAAAGTGAAAAAGAAAATGAGATAGATTGGATAGATTCAATGATTTGATGGGTGGATATATGATAGATATGTGATGATAGATAGATAGATAAATAGATAGATAGATAGATAGATAGATAGATAGATATAGATATTCTGGATAAAGATACAGCGGGGGAATGGGCACATTTTCATAAGACCAAGCAAGAGATAATGGCAATTTGGTTGGGTAAGTTAATAACGGAGGTAAGAGATATTGTAGGATTGCAGAATACATTGAATGTAGAGTTGACAAGATAAGTTTTTATCTGAATGTCAGATATCAGAGCAAAAAAGGGGAAAGAGTAACACTTAGACTTTTAGCTTGAGCAAAAAGCTCACTTACTCATATGGAGTCTGGCTACAGGTATAAATTAGGGAATTATAAAGTAAGAACTGTCTTTTAAAGATGTTGGATAGGAAGAGATCAGTAAGGGAGGGATTATGACCATGTTGGGCTATTAACTATCCTCTTTGACATTTCAGATCATCATGGATTCAGACAAGAAAAGGAAGGCATGGAAATCAGCCCAGGTACACTTAAGCAGGCTGATCCTGAGAGAAACTGGTGAGAAGGTTCAAAGAAATCAGTCTGTTCTGGATCCACACCTGCTCCTATTGTTCTTGCAAGTCCTAACTCCTAGTCTTCAACAATACAACTGATGACTGTGGCCTTTGTCCAACCTGATGGTGCCAAACAAATGAGGAATTGTTGGGGGCACCCCCAGGGCAACAGGAAGGTCAAGAGACAGAATTCTCCCGTTCTTCTTTAAAGATAATTAAGTTTCTAAAAAGAAAGAAGGGAGAGGAAGGACGGGAAAAGAGGAAGGGAAAAAAAGAAAAAAAAAGTGAAATCACGTTGGAAATGCAGTAACTCTGAACAGCCCTTGTCTGGACTGATAAGGAACAGTTTTTTTTTTAATTTATTTTTTTTTCTTGCTCAGACTAAGTGTTGAACTCTTAGTTAATCCTCTGTATATAAAGTTAAATGAAAATAGATCTTATTGAAAAGCAGGACAGGGAACAGGAGAGGGAAGTGGAAGAGGGGTGGGAGGCCAGATACAGTGGGAAGAATTACTACGTTCCTAGTGTTATATTTATGAGATACATGCAAATAAATAAATAGTTTTAAAAAAGAGCCAGCAGGAACAGAGCCTGGACTTTGCTGCCATCACATGTCATATTCATGTGTGAGTTAATTTGGTTGACAGTGTGAGACAATGTAAAGAATTAGAAAGCTAATTCAAAATATGATTATAGGCATGTTCTCTTTCTAAGTTCCTCTGCTTCTTATTGACATCTTGGCAGGGATCCTCCCTAGAATTATGTTGGAACAGTGGTGTTCTCCTGGGTCCCAGGTTCCATTTTCAGATTACATATGCAGATGCCCTTGGATGCTGGGATTAGGAGCAGAAGACTCCCAACAGATTTATGCTTACAGGGCCTTGGTTACAGGGCCTTGGTTTCAGTGGAAACGTTGGGTTTACTTGCTGGGCAATCTGGAAAAATTCTTCTGAGAGTACAGGAAAGGAAATCATGCCTTCCACACCCTGCTTAGCTGTAATCCTAACTGACTCTTTACAAGTTTTGTCACTCCATGAAAAGAACCCACACATGGGATACACATTAATTTTTTGAAGTCAGCATCTGATAAAGAAGACCTACAAGACCAAACAGATGCAGCAATCTAAGAATTCACATAGTCATCTGAACAATATAGTTAAAGCAGAAAACTAAGAGTGCCACTAGATGAAACAATCCTTTATTTCCCTTTAGTGACTTCCAGCTTACAAAACACCTCCTTTTGCCAGGTCCCATTCGCTTCACAGCAACTTTACAAACACTGTATCTGATTCTCATAAGGCAGACAGCAGAGGCTCAGTGAGGGCAGTGACTTGCCCAGGCACCAGGTGGCTAGGCCAACTCACAGACCAATTCCCTTGCCTGTGCATCAAGCTGTGTTGGTCATTACTTTGCCATTCAGAATTACTCAGAAGCAAGAATGAACATCTCTCTTTTGCTTAGGGTAAATTTTTTTTAACTTTTATTTAATGAATATAAATTTCCAAAGTACAGCTTATGGGTTACAATGGCTTTTACCCCCATAACTTCCCTCCCACCCACAACCCTCCCCTCTCCCTCTCCCTCTCCCCTTTCATTCACATCAAGATTCATTTTCAATTCTCTTTATATACAGAAGATCAGTTTAGTATATATTAAGTAAAGATTTCAACAGTTTGCACCCACATAGAAACACAAAGTGAAAAATACTGTTTGAGTACTAGTTATAGCATTAAATCACAATGTACAGCACATTAAGGACAGAGATCCTACATGAGGAGTAAGTGCACAGTGACTCCTGTTGTTGACTTAACAAATTGACACTCTTGTTTATGGCATCAGTAATCACCCTAGGCTCTTGCCATGAGTTGCCAAAGCTATGGAAGCCTTTTGAGTTCACCGACTCTTATCATATTTAGACAAGCTCATAGTCCAAGTGGAAGTTCTCTCCTCCCTTCAGAGAAAGGTACCTCCTTCTTTGATGACCTGTTCTTTCAGCTGGGATCTCATTTGTGGAGATCTTTCATTTAGGTTTTTTTTTCCCACAGTGTCTTGGCTTTCCATGCCTGAAATACTCTCATGGGCTTTTCAGCCAGATCCAAATGCCTTAAGGGCTGATTCTGAGGCCAGAGTGCTGTTTAGGACATCCGCCATTCTATGAGTCTGCTGTGTATCCCGCTTCCCATGTTGCATCGTTCTCTCCCTGTTTTGTTCTATCTGTTAGTATTTTCAGACACTAGTCTTGTTTATGTGGTCCCTTTGATTCTTAGTCCTATCATTATGATCAATTGTGAACAGAAATTGATCAAATGGACTAGTGAGATGACATTGCTACCTGCCACCTTGATGGGATTGAATTGGAATCCCCTGGTATGTTTCTAACCCTACCGTTTGGGGCAAGTCAGCTTGAGCATGTCCCAAATTGTATATCTCTTCCCTCTCTTATTCCCACTCTTATATGTAACAGGGATCACTTTTCAGTTAAGTTTTAACACTTAAGAATAACTGTGTATTGATTACAGAATTAAACCAATAGTATTAAGTAGAACAGACAAAAAAATACAAAGAGGGATAACGTATTAAGTTGTTCATCAACAGTCAGGACAAGGGCTGATCAAATCACCGTTTCTCATAGAATTACTCAGAAGCAAGAATGAACATGTCTCTTTTGCTTAGGGTAAATTTAAAAGGTCCAGATCCTAGGGATTCTTGTCTTTCAGGAGCCTGTTTCACTTTGGGATGGGCTCTGTGGGAGCCTAGAAAGCTCCCAGATTTACTATATACCCTTGAATTTCGTGAATTTGTATTTGATTCCTCCAGTACTTGACAAGACTAAAGAATATATTTCCAAGTAAAATATTTGGAAATTACTTTTGGTTTGAATCTTATTCACTGACTTTTCAACACTCTGTGCAGCCAACAAGTTTAAACCTTTGCAGAGAAACTCAATAACATGCTGAATGGTACCCAGGGTGAAAGGAGAGTCCTAGTGATTCCAAGAGTGAGTCTTCATGTCTCAAATTCTCTGCAGAAGCACTCAGAGAACATGGTTTGCACTTTCTATACGCTTCAGCACCAAGGAAGTACAATAAACAGCATTTTCAATTCCACGTTTGCTTATACTTCTGTTCTCATGGTTATTCCTTTGCCTGTTTAAGGAGGAGCCTGTGACTTCTCAGTGACCACTGTTAATTGAGAGCCAGTGAGGGGCTCACATGAATTACCACAGAGCCATATTTAGCTGGCACTTTAATTTGCCATGTGAAGACTTTCCCTAAACTAACAAACTAAGCTTAACAACAGAACTGTCAAAGGAAGCACAAGTCTAGAATTTATACTCCTATAGTTGTAATATTACAGTGTCTACATCATTTTCATTCCTATAAAGAGGTGTGCTAGGGACAACAGTTTGTATTTTCCTATGACTTATCTTATGGCTTAGTGTATGGTCAAGAGGTTGCTGACACAATAGGTATTTTTATCACTCCAATAGATCAGTATGAAAGCAACTGCTACAACATTGCTCATTCTTCATAATTCGAATCACATAAATCACACTCCTAAATCCCTGCATCTTATTCCTCTTGTTGGTATACAGTAAGATTTTTAAAGTCAGTGATGCACAGCTTTTCCATTCAATGGTCCAATTGATATTCCTAGCACTAGCTTTGAGGAGGTGGCATCATTCAGTTCTGTGTGCCATATGGCTTTCCTCCATCCTTATGTCTCTCTGTTCTCATATTCATCTATCATTTGCTTTTCGGAGACATTTATCACCCTTATGTGTGCTCTATGAGGTTCTTTCACATCCATTCTATGGTTTAATTCTCACAACAACTCCCTGAGGTCAATACAGCAAGTACTATATTTTCTACCTTAAAGAATGAGAAAGGCAGATACAGAGAGGTTCTGGGATTTACCCAAAACACAGTGCAAGAATGTGGCAGAAATGGGACTAAGTCCATGTTTTCTGACTAAATCCTGCCACTGTACAAAATTTTAAGGGCCAGTACCTCAAGCAGAAGGAAAACGGCTCTTCAACTAATGTGTGCAGACCAATCAGATTCTTTCCCCCAAAAGACTACGAAGCTATTCATCAGTGGATAAACAGTCATACTTTCCCACAGTTTCTTCTTTAAAAAATTATTTATTTATTTATTTATTTGAAAGAGCTACATAGAGAAGGAGATGGAGAGAGAGAGAGAGAGAGAGAGAGAGAGAGAGAGAGAGAGAGAGAGAGGTCTTTCATTTGCTGGTTCACTACCCAATTAGCTGCAACAGCCGGAGCTGCGCTGATCCAAAGCCAGGAGCCAGGAGCTTCCTCCAGGTCTTCCCATGTGGGTGCAGGGGCCCAAGGACTTGGGCCATCTTCTACTGCTTTCCCATGCCATAGCAGAAAGCTGGATGGGAAGAGGAGAGGAGCAGCCGCGACAAACCGTCACCCATATGGGATGCCGGCACTGCAGGTAATGGCTTTACCTGCTACGCCATAGCGCCGGCCTCTCCCACTGTTTCACTACATGGGGCAGGATAAGCAGGACACAGCTCCACCATCCTCTGGGACATACATGAAGTCGGCTCTCTCCCCACCAGTACTGCATCCTCTCATTGTTTCCCCAGCCTTCCCCTGCTCCGGTCCTCTTCAGAGTACCTGGACCAATATAGTCCCCATTCAGCTGCTCTGAGTGGCAGGACAAGAACCTGTGTGAGATGCCTACCAGGCCTGCTTTCCCCAGCAGATGTACTAGCTGTCTGAATGGTGTCAAGCTGGAGCCTAGGGAGGGCAGTCAGAGTCAAGTAAGGTCATGGCCAAAGGTCATTAATACCTGGAAAGTTTCCAACTCTGTTATTCTTTCCAAGTTAGTGAGTGAGCTCCTCTCAGCTAATCCTTGCTCAAGCAGAATTCCCAAAATATCTCATCAAAATCTGCTTGCCAACTTGATTTACTGAAAACTATTCAATTTGGGGCAATCCTCAAACATTCAAATGCACTTAATTATCAAGAAGTTTGATGGAGTAGGAAAACTGGAAACTCTGTGTCAGAAGCCAGGATTTGAATGCCAATGCTATGTAACCTTAGTGCAAATCTCCTCACCTCCCAGCAGCCCAGGTATTAAGACCTTGCCATCTTTCACCAATAAGTTCCTCTATTTGGTCTTACTAGGTCATTTTAAAAATCAAGAAAGAAAGGAAAGCAGACCATGCACAGTATTTTGCTCTTCCATTTTCAGCTATATTGTTTTGGCAATAGTGGTAGGGAGTTCTGTTCTCTCATTTGCCTCCCATCATGTATAAACTAGAAAGGAGTAAAAGAATTTCCTCTATTGTAAAAGTAAAAAGTTGGGCTCAAACTTCACTCAGTCTTTCCTCAGATATTTGTTGGCTGCATGTTATAAATCCACAACGGGGCTAAGCTCTGAGGAAAATACCAATATTGAGAACATTGTGTCTGTAGTTGAAGGGCAAATGCAGAAAAAGAGGGAAGAAGAGAGAGAGGGATAGCAGAATAGATATTTAAACATGTCATGTCCATTCATCTTCATCCTGAGTTTAGGTAGGTGCTACTATTATATTATAAAGATGAAAGAACAATCTTCAGGGGACAAGTAGTCTATTACTGAGCTGTAAGGCCACAATTGAATTCCAAGATCTCTAGCTTCAACATTCTTATTCTTTCCACCATTACTTTGTTAAAGACTGTTGGTGTGTGTTGGGGGGGTGGGTGGGTGGAGGCTTGCCTCATATATATATATATGCATTACTATCATAAAGTGAAACAAATTGTTGCCGGCATTTTGGAGCAGTAGGTTAAGCTGTCTCCTGCGACAACAGCATCCCATATCAGATCACTGGTTCAAGTCCCAGTTGTTCCACTTCCAGTCCAGCTCCCTGCTAATGCTCTTGGGAAGTCAGTAGAAGACGGCCCAAGCTCTTTCTCTATCTTTTCTTTTCTCTGTTTCAATCTACCTTACAAATAAGTAAAATAAATCTTACCAAAAAAGTGAAGCAAAATTACATCATATTAGGAGCACTAGATAAAAGAATGTGGGAACTGAAGACTTCATGAAACAAGTAACATCCTAATTTATGAATAAAGATCTTATAAGCAGAGGCTAATGGCTGCTTACTCAGTACTTGGATTCATTCATTCTTCAGTAGCAGTGCAAGTATTCTCTGAAACAATGTGCCGGGCTAAAAGAACATATTTCTCAGCCTCTCCTATAGCTAGGGATGGCCAAAGAGATGTATGCAGTAGATTGTTGAGTGAGAATTGTGGGAAAGCTCTCTAAGAGGGAGACACATAGCTTGAGATGTGCATCTTTTGCCCTTCTCTCTTACCACCCTCTTGCTTTCTGTCAGGAATTATGGTATGGCACAAGTCCCACAGCCATTTTCGACTCTCCTAACAGTATAAAAGGTGATTCATCAACCTTCTTATTTGCCATCACCTACATTAACCATCCTCTTGTTATGAACACTGAAGTTGTTTCTTATAATTTCCTACTATGAACAGCATTTCATCATATAACTGTGCAAAGGTCATTTTTCAATAAGCTATTATAAGAAGAATTTCCACATTGAAGACATTTGGTAAAGTACATTTGGTTTTAATTTTATCAGAGATTGCCGAAATGACTTAGGTGGATGTGAAATAGTTGAACTGGCATTCAAGTATGTGAAAAAAAAGCACTTCCTAAGCATCGACTACATACATCAAGCACTGTTAGATGCTGAGGAAATGTAGTCCCTACCCAAGGTGTCATTGAGGGGGTACTTTTAACTCCATCTGGGCTTTCAAGAAAAGTTTCCTGAAGGAGTTGACAGTGGAGGTAAGTCTTAATAAGACTCTAGTCAGGCAAAGGAAAAGAAGAAAGACATTTCAGGCAGGGTAAATGATTTGATAATTCCTCCTATCACCTGCTTAATCTATAGGATGACTTTGACTCAATTCTGTTCCTCCTCTTTCTCCTCCCCTTACTTTTCCTTCCACTTCCTCCTTTTCCTCCACCTCTCCCCTTCCTTGTAATTTATTTCTTGAAGTTTTTTTTTAAATTTCTTACAGCTTGGATCTTTCTTGTGGCATTCTCATCGTGTGTTTAACATACTCCTCTGTCTTCTGTATTTCTTCTAAATGGGTAGTTACATTAAGAGTCACAATCAGATTCAGATCCGATTTTCTGGTGGTATGTACCTTCCATCAGAGGCAGGTAATGTTTGGCTTTCCCTCTTTTGTTATGCTGGCAGGCACTGATATTCAATGCCCAAATTCATTAACTCATTAGGGCAAAATAGTTTTATTCAAATCCCGTAATTTCCTCTTCATTTATGAAGTGGCGTACTTCTATAAATAAAACCCTCCTTCTACTATTTTCTTACCTAATGGTACAACTCATTTAGGAAAGGTGGGTTAAATGCTTCATTAATTCCTTTAGTTTACCACATTTACATATATTTGATTTGCTCACTTTGTAGTTAGTAGTGATTGACAATGGCCTTGCTATGTTATATGACAAGATGTTGCAGGTTCATTTTATAGATTTCTCATCCTAGACATAGAATTAGCCATTTCTCCAAGGAGCCTTATTTCAGTCATTGGAAAATGGTAGTTCCAAACAACAATTTGGGTACCAGCAATGCTTATTACTACCAGAGAAACTGTTGTTTCAGATCATTTGCTACTATTGCCATTCTTTTTGATTTGGGGGTATATTTTAGTAGGGATTTAAAGTCAGATAACTTTGTGATAAAATCACTTGAAATAGTTTAGCTCTGTGGGTTTTGCTATCACTGGAGAAACATTTAGGTACATATGTTTATTTTATTTTAAACATAGTATTTAAAATTGTTTCTTGAAGGACCAGCATTGTGACATAGCAAGTTAAGCCACTGTCTGTGATGCCGGCATCCCTATGGTTGCCTGGTTCCAGTCTTGGCTGCTCTGCTCCCAAGCCAGCTCCCTGTAGTGCACCTGGGAGGGCAGCAGAAGATGGTCCAGGTGCTTGGGCACGTGTACTCTCATGGAAGAACCGGATGGAGTTCCAGGATCCTGGCTTTGGCCTGACCCAGCCCCAGTCATTGTGGCCATTTGGGGAATGAACCAGCAGATGGAAGCTCTCCCTCTGTGTTATCTCCCTCTCTCTGTAACTCAGACTTACAAACAAATAAATCTTTTTGGAAAATAAAAGTTTATTGAATTTAATTTCACATTGTGATTGTGTCGAATTTTTATATAATACAAATTCAAATCCACATAATTATAGCTTCAGTACCTGTTCATGCCATTCTATATTTTCTCTCCATCTATTGCCAATCTTTTAAAGAATGTTATGGACTTTCTCCCTATTATCAACTTTTAAACTATAAGACTATATATTATATGTATATTTATATTCATATTCTCCCTTTCCTTAGATAAACAAGGGCATATCAGATGAACTTTTTTGCACCTTCATTTGCTTACTTAACAATATATCTTACAAATGACACCCATGGTAGTACATATAGATGCTCCTCATGTTTTTCTTATATCTGATCATATTATGTTATGTAGATATCATTTTGCATCTTCTCCAATCTATCTTCATAAGGAAGAGTTTCTTGACCCAAAGAATGGAAATTTGTTCTAGTGCTCTATTTCTTGACCTGAGTGAGTGAGATGAGACTGTCATAATACAGAAGTAAAAAAAAAATGCCATTTAAGTATACTGCTTCCAGAAAATCTACCCTTTAGAGTTGAGGGAGAGATTAAGACATTACCTGACAAACAAAAAATGAGAAAATTTAACATCATCATATTCTTCTCATAACAAATGCTAAAAAGTGTTCTTCAAGCTGGATGCAAGAGATATTAACCAATAACAATGAAATATCAGAAGGAAGAAAACTCACTGGTAAGAGTAACTATCCAAGCAAATTCAGAGTGCTTTAAATATTGTGAACACGGTGCATAGATTATTCATATCTTTAGTATGAAGAGTAAAAACAAAACAATTAAGAGTAATTATAACTATATTAAATGTTAAGAGATACAATGGAACATAAAAAATTCAAAATGTGGGAAGCAATAGAGTTAAATACAGAGTGAGCTCTTCATTATTATTTTTAACTCTGTTTTTGTCTGTTTCTTTCCCTTTGTTTACAATATATGTTGCTATTATTTCAAAGTAGCTTGTTATAAGCAAAAGAAAATTTTTATAGGCCTCATGACAATTACAAAGCAAGAATTTGTCAGAGACTTAATCAAACATAAGAAGTAAGGATTCAAAGTATGCTACTATAGATACGATGGAAGTTGAACATCTTTATTTGATTATTGTTTGTAGTCCTTGTCTATTTTTCTGCTGAAATATGGTTTCTTTATTTTTTATTGCTGAGGTCTCTTTATTGAAGAATTAAGCCTTTGAACATAACATTAATTTAAAATAAGTCACCTCAAAGAATTTTAAAATAAAAATGATCAAATATGACAAAACAAAGTATACTACTATAGAAAATCATTAAACCAAAAGTGAAGATCATAACAGAGAGAAAAAGAAACAGCCACAATAAGAATGCAAAACAAGTATATGCCATCATAAAAATTAAAAGAAAAAAATAATAAAAGAAGAAGGAGGGAGAATGGGAATGTGGGCAGGAGGGAGAGAAAATTCAAATATGTAAAATAAGAGATGAAAATGGAGACACTAAGACTAACATCATAAAAATACAAAGGATTAGCAATTACCATGAACAGTTTTATGGCAAAAATGATAATCTGAAAGAAATAGATAAGTTCCTGGATGCACGCATGTTACCAAAATTGAGTAATGAAGAAAAAGAGTACTTAAGCAGACCAATAACAAATAGTGACATTAAATCAGTAATAAAGGTCTCCCATGAAAGTAAACCCAGGGCTGGATGGATCACTGCTGAATTCTACCAAACATTTTAAGAAAAATTATCACCAGTCTTTAAATTATTTCAAAAAATGTAGGAGGAGGAAATTCTTCTAAATCCATTCTGTAAAGCCACATTATCTTGGTACAAAAAAAAAGACAATAACACAACAAACAAAGATGTAGGCCAAGATACCCATAACAATCTTCCACAAAATACTAGCAAATCAAATCCAAGATTACATTGAAAATATTCATTATAATCAAATGGGATTCATCTCATGGATGTAAGGATGCTTAACATAAACAAATCAGTAAACTTGATAACCACATCAACATAGTGAAGAACGAAAAGCATATGATCATCTAATAGATTTAAAAGAGGCATTTGATAAAATTCAACATCCCTTTGTGACCAAAAAAAAAAAAAAAACCACTCTGAACAAATTAGGTATAGAAGAAACATACCCCAACATAGCATAATCAAAATTATATATAATATTGACGAACAGCTAGCACTGTACTGAGTGGGGGAAAGCCAAAAGCTTTCTCTCTGAGATCTGGAACAAGACATAGATGGCCAATTTCACCACTTGAATTCAATATAGACCTAAAAGTCCTAAGCATAACAGTTAGTCATGAGAAACAAAGGGAACCTACATTTGAAAAAAAGTCAAATAGCCATTATTTGCAGATGACAAGATAGTACGTATATAAAACTCTAAAGATGCCAGCAAAAAGCTATTAGAAATAATAAACAAATTCAGCAAAGTTGCAGGATAAAAAGTCAATGTACAGAATTCAGCAACTTCGTTATACAATAATAGTAAATTACCTGAAAAATAAACCAACAAAATAATTGCACTTCCTATAGTTACATAAAGCACAAAAATACTTCAGAATAAATTTAGTCAAGTAGGTGAAGGATCACTACAATTATATGTACAAATCATTGACTTAAAAAATGCAAAGTGACACAGAGAAAAGGAGAAACATAGCATGTCCATGGATTGGATGAATTGATATTGTTAAAATGTTCATACTACCCAAAGGGGTTTACATGTTTAATTCAATCTTTATCAAAACACCAATGACATTTTTCATAAAACTAGTAAAATACTATTAAAATTACATGTACCTAAAAGAAGACCCTGAATAGCCAAAGAAATCTTGTGCTAAAAGAACAAAGCAAGAGGTATTAAAACACCTGACTTTGAAATATATTGTAAAGCCACAGTGATTAAAACAGCATGTTACTTGAATGAAACAGTTGTACAGACCAATGAAATAGAATGGATGCCCTGGAAGAGAACCCATGCATATGCATAGAACTTATCTTTAACAAAGGTGCTTAGAATATGTATTGGGAAATGGAAGTCTTTTCAATAAATAGTGTTAGGAAAATTTGAAAAAATACAGAAGAATGAAATTAGACCCCTATCTCTCACCAGGTACAAAAATCAACTCAAAAAAGATTAAAGTCCTGCATGTGATTTCTAAAACTTCAAAACTAACAGGAGATATAATAGAGGAAATGCTTCAGGCCATTCCAATGAGTGAAATTTTTTTTTTAAATCAGATTTCAGAATTCTAAGAAACAAAGACAAAAATATACAAATGGGATTTCATTAAACAAAAGAGCTTTTGTAAAGCAAAGGAAACAATCAACAGAGTGAAGAATCAATCTACTGAATGGGAGAAAATATTTACAAGTTATTCATCTGAAAAAGGGTTAATAGTCAGAATATCTAAGGAATTAAAATGACTCAATAGCAAAGAAAACAAATAATCCATTGTAAAAATGTATAATAAGGGAAGCCGGTGCTGCTGCTCAATGGGCTAATCCTCTGCCTGCAGCGCCGGCACACCAGGTTCTAGTCCCGGTCGGGGCGGCAGATTCTGTCCCGGTTGCCCCTCTTCCAGGCCAGCTCTCTGCTGTGGCCCGGGAGTGCAGTGGAGGATGGCCCAAGTCCTTGGGCCCTGCACCCGCATGGGAGACCAGGAGAGGCACCTGGCTCCTGGCTTCGGATCAGCATGATATGCTGGCCATGGTGGCCATTGGAGGGTGAACCAACGGCAAAAGGAAGACCTTTCTCTCTGTCTCTCTCTCTCACTATCCACTCTGCCTGTCAAAAAAAAAATGTATAATGAGGGGCTAGCACTGTGATGTAGCAGATTAAGCCTCTGCCTATGTCACTGTCATCCCATAAGGACGCCGGTTTGTGTCCTGGCTACTTCTGATCCAGTCCCTACTAATGTGTCTGGGAAAGCAGCAGAAGATGTCCCAAGGGCTTTGGCCCCTGCATCCACATGTGAGACCTGGAAGAAGCTGCAGACTCCTGGCTTCAGGCTGACCCAGCCCCAGCTATTGTGGCTATTTGGAAAGTACACCAGAGGATGGAAGATTCTCTCTCCCCCTCTCCCTCTCCTTCTCCTTCTTTCTCTCTTTCTCTCTGTGTGTGTATGTGTGTCTGTCTCTCCCTTTCTCTGAAACGCTCCCTTTCAAATAAGCAAAAAATAAATATTAAAATAAGGGATAGTGGCATTTGGACTTGTAGGACTATCACAAACACCAGTGACAATTTGGCTAAAATGAGACTTAATTCTTTACATTTAAAGTACACCCTTTCTGAGCAGTCGTGCATAAATTTTGAATGATACTGTGTATTTTCAACTAATGGAGAATTAGCTGTATCTTAAATAAGAACTACTGCACTGGATGACTTCAGAATATTGCTCACAGTATCATCAAACAGGAGTCAGAATCCTCACATTGAAGCAGATTGGTTGGCCTTTATCATATCTGGGATAACCTCAGAGCTTGAATCCTCAGAGCTTGTATACCAGACAAAGTTTGTCAAAGTCCAGACACATGGGACTCTACACTATTACACCAGTGTACACCAGTCCAGCTGAACACAATGGGCTGGAGTCCCACATTCTAAATAAAAAAAAAGAGTAAATACCTTGAGGAGCTCAATTTGTTGCCTTAGAATTATTCAAACAAGGAACTTTTGAATAATTATTTGACAAATCTTCTTAAGGATGGAGACAACAATGGGAAGATTATTGATTTTCAAGCAAAGTGTTGAATGGAATTTGTGCCTACCTCAATAGATGTTGGGCTCACTGCAAATGTAACAAAGAAAGAATATGAGTATATGAAATACATTTACTAGAATTGTTGACATGGGGAGATTGTCTGTTCAAGACATTGAACAAGTAGGTAACAAATGCTGTTTTGAAATTGATTAAGAAAGAAAGAAATGGTGGAATGATCAACACAAAATGAATTAATGGAATTGTGCAGTCTTATATGGAATCGAAGCTGAATGAAGATGATGCATTTGCAAAGGACCCTGCATTAATAGTGTTTAAAGAATCCTTTGCATCTCAATTTTTGGCTAACTCAGAGAGACTTTATACCAGAGAGAGTACTGAGTTTTTGAGGCAGAACCCAAGAACTGAATATACACAGAAGGCAGAGAACCATCTGCTTGAGGAACAGTGAAGAGTACAGGTCTATCTTCATGATAGACAAAAGAGAGCAAAAAATGTCAGCAAGTCCTCATTGAAAAACACTTGGAAATTTTCCGCATAGAATTTCAGAATGTATTGGATGCTGACAAGAATGAAGATTTGGGGCATATGTATAATCTTCTCCATAGAATCTAGGATGGCCTAGGAGAATTGAAAAAAAAAAAAAACTGCTGGAGGTACACGTTCATAATATAAAGGTTTTGCAGTAATTGAAAAGTATGGAGAATCTTCTATGAACATCCCCAAAATGTATGTACAAACAGTGCAGAGTGTTCATAAAAAATATAATGCCCTAGTAAGGTCAGCATTCAACAATGACCCTAGTTTTGTGACGGCACTTGAAGTCGCTTTGACACAATGCAGTTACCAAAATGGCTTAGTCATCTAAGTCAATCTCCTGAGTTACTGGCTCAATACTGTGATTCCTTGCTGAAGCAAAGTTCCATGAACCCCAAAGAGGACACAGTTAAATGATGGTTGTCTTTAAGTACATAAAAGACAAAGACATGTTTCAGAAGTTCTAAGTAAAGATGATGGCTAAGCAACTCACATCACAACAGTGCAAGTATTGATGCCAAAGCAAACATGATCTCAAATGAAAGCAGCCTTGTGGTTTTGAATACACTTCAAACTTCACTAGATGTTTCAATACATTGTTGTAAGCAAAAACTGAATAAGCATATGATGGCAACAGAATATCATTATGTTCTTAGAATTGTATCCACAGGGGCAGGCACTGTGGCATAGTAGGCTAAGCCTCCACCTGTGGTGCCTGGCATCCCATATGGATGCCAGTTTGTGTCCTGATTGCTCTTCTTCTGATCCAGCTCTCTGTTTATGGCCTGGGAAAGCAGTGTAAAGATGACCCAAGTGCTTGGACCCCTGCATCCACGTGGGAGACCTGGAAGAAACTCCTGGCTCCTGGCTTGATATAGGCCCAGCTCCAGCCATTGCAGCCATTTGGGGTGTGAACCAGAAGATGGAAGATCTTTCTCCCTGTCTCTCCCTCTCTCTGTCTGTAACTCCACTATTCAAATAAATAAATAAATACACAAACAAAACTTTAAAAAAAGAATTGTATCTACAAAGCACATTGAATCCATTAAAAACTTATTAAGCAGGGACCAGCACTGTGGCATAATGGTTAAAGCCACTGCCTGCTGTGCTGGCATCCCATATAGGTGCTGGTTCGAGTCCTGGCTGCTCCACTTCCTACCCAGATCTCTGCTATCACCTCAGAAAGCAGTAGAAGATGGTCTAAGTGCTTGGGACCCCACACCCACATGGGAGACCTGGAACAAGTTCCTTCCTGGCTCTTGGCTTTGGATTAGCACAGCTTCAGCCATTCTAGCCTTTTGGGGAGTGAACCAGCAGATGAAAGACCATTCTCTCTCTCTCTCTCTGTAACTGTACCTGTCAAAACAAAATAAAATAAAATCTTAAAAAAACTAAAATTAAAATTGCCAGCACCGTGGCTCAATAGGCTAATCCTCCGCCTGCAGCGCCGGCACACTGGGTTCTAGTCCCAGTCGGGGGTGCCGGATTCTGTCCCGGTTGCTCCTCTTCCAGGCCAGCTCTCTGCTGTGGCCCGGGAGTGCAGTGGAGGATGGCCCAAGTCCTTGGGTCCTGCACCCGCATGGGAGACCAGGAGAAGACCTGGCTCCTGGCTTCAGATCAACGTGGTGTTCCGGCCACAGCACGCCGGCCGTGGCGGCCATTGGAGGGTGAACCAACGGAAAAGGAAGACCTTTCTCTCTGTCTCTCTCACTGTCCACTCTGCCTGTCCAAAAAATTAAAATTTAAATTTAAAAAGCACATGATGAATTCCCCTACCTTTGGATTTGAGTAGTCAGCGCTGAGTTCTGAATCATGATTCTCTTAGCAGTCTTGTATGTTTGTCTTGCCATTAAAGTTAGAACATAATTATCAGTGAACCACAGCTTTCTAAGCCAGCCATCACAGTGGCAAAAAGTTGACATGATCTTATCAACTGGCTAAAAGAGAACTGGTAACCTATTGCTTCAAAAACATAAACTTGTAGGCATCTGTGTTCCAGATGGCAATCCTGCTTCAGTACATCATGGAAGATGCCTGTACTGTACAACAGTTGACCAGTATCAGCACTCAACTGAATGGATGTTTTGGCCCAAGTCCTACAGATCTTATTGACGTTGAAGTGATTAGTCATAGAAAATAAAAATGCAAATATTAATGAGGTGGAATTGAAGCCAGATACCTCAATATAATTATAATGATTATAAAAGTCAGAAATTAAGGGTTAGCATAATTTTGCAAATGAAAAGTGAACAGAAGCAGGAACAAGACACTACACAAAAAATTATTGAGGAATGTGGCAAATTACTGGTTCAAGCACTCATGAGAATCATGAAAATGATGAGGGTTCTGAGACACTTCTGGAAAGGGTTCTGAAACAGTTACTTGGTGAAATTATCACTCATTTGTCACACAGAGAGAGCAGGAGAGGCAGAGAGAGGTCTTCAATCCTCTGGTTCACTCTCCAATTGGCCACAATGGCTGGAGCTGCACCGATCCAAAGCCAGGAAACAGGAGCTTCCTCTGTAGCGGCCATTTGGGGGGTGAACCAACGGAGAGGAAAACCTTTCTCTCTGTCTCTTTCTCACACTGTCTGGCTTTGCCTGTCAAAAAAAAAAAAAAGAAAAAAAAAAAAAAAACTGAGACCAAAATTCCAGTCAGCTGGTCTCAGATGCTCAGGACTGTTATATTTCAAGTCTGTAAATATGAACACCAATGCCATTTAAGCTAATTTTAGAACAGAGGAAAATGTAATCTTCCATATTGAAGCCTTCATGCTATTGCACTTAAATCAACATATTGGCTACCTGGTTAACAACTGCCTTCTTGGACAGCACATACCATATTTGGCAGCACCTTGAGAGCAAGTCTAAATGGGGCCAATGTGTAATCTGCTATGAAAAACCTTTTGTATAGTGTTTCATTTTCTAATGTGAAAAATATAAAAGGATTTCTAAACAAATAAAAATGGACAGATCTAAACCACTTATATGTGGATTCTAAAACTAAGGGTTATTTCTCTTTTTTTTCAAAGGTTTATTTATATATCTGAAAGGCAAAGTTACAGAGAGGCAGAGGCAGAGAGGGGGGGGTGTCTTCCATCCTCTTTTTCACTCCCCAAATTGCTTCAATGGTTGGAGATGGACCGATCTGAAGACAGGAGCCAAGAGCTTCTTACGCGGTCTTCCATGGAGGTGCCAGGGCCCAAGAACTTGGGTCATTTTCTACTGTTTTTCCAGGCCATAACAGAGCTGGATCAGAAGTGGAGGAACCAAGACTTGAACTGGCGCCCATGTGGGATGTCAACACAGCAGGCGGTGGCTATACCTGCTATGCCACAGCGCTGGCCCTTAACAGTTATTTCTTGAAAGGTAAAAGTATAATGATGTTTACTATAGGATGGGGAGAGAGGAAGGAAGGCAAAATGGGGAAATGTTGATTAGTGCGTACTGAATTACAGCTAGATAGTAAGTAATCCTGGAGTTCTATTGCACAATAGAATGGCTGTGGATAATATTAATGCACTGTATATTTCTTTATAAAAAAAACTAAAAGATAAGATTTGGAATATTTTCCCCATAGAGAAATGGTAAATTTTGGAGGAGATAGATATGTTTACCATGACTGGACACTGCACTATGTATACATGTATCAAACCATCACATGGTACCCCATAGATATGTATAATTTTATGTTTCTGTTAAAATGCTCAATATTTTTAACAATTTAAATGATTTTGTGTACCAGAAGACACCAATGGAAATGAAAAGACATAGACTGAGATACCAATTATGAAACATATGTAAAATACCATATATCTATAAGAAGGATAAAAAATATAAAGATAAGAAAAAGTATGTGAACAAGCAATTCACAGAAGAAAATAGGTCAATAAACATATTAAAGCTTTCCTTTCACAAATTATTATAGAAACTTAATTTAAACAATATTGTGGGGCTGGCACTGTGGCATAATAGGTTAAACCTCTGCCTGTGGCACCAGCATCCCATATGGTTCATGTCCTAGCTGCTCCTCTTCCAGCTCAGCTCTCTACTAATGGCCTGAGAAAGCAATGGGATATGGCATAAGTGCTTGGGCCCCTGTACCCACATGGGAGACTTGGAGGAAGCTCCTAGTTCCTGTCTTCGGATCAGTCCAGCTCCAGCAGTTTCAGCTATTTGGGGAGTGAACCAGAAGATTGAAGACATCTCTCTATCTCCCTCTCCCTGTCTACAACTCTGCCTCTCAAATAAATAAATAAATATTTTAAAAAGCAATATTGTGATGTTGGCAGAAAATAAACTAAAATAATGATAGTATCCTATGCTCATGAATATACTTGCAATAAATATTCTCATAAATCCTTGGCTGGGACTAGTAATACTTTTAAAGTATGAAATATGGTGGTATGCATCAAAGTTTAAAGTATGTACTATACTCAGCAATACAAGGAACATAGAAATGCTCTTATATCTTTGCAAATATGTATGTTTACTGAAACATATTTAGGCCAATAATTTGGAAATAGCAAAAATACACAGAGATTGGAATCACATAAATTATGGCAATTCTGAACAATGTAATGCTATGTATCCATTAAAAAAGATTATATATCCTTTGGTGTAATACACCCATCCATCCTACAAATACTTATTCAATGTTTACTGAACACTGGGGACAGAGAGTTGAGCCGACAGCCTTCCTGCTTTTGTGGAACATCATGAGATAGATGGGGCAAGTTTTTTTTAACACGTAAGCATATAATTGGCTAAATGCTAATGAATGGCTTCAGAAATAAAATGTATATGGCATGGAGATGAGTGGTCAGAGAATGATAGTTCAGATGTACTACTCAGGAAAGTTTTTAGGTAAGATGATATTTGAGCAGAAATATGAATGACATGAAGGAGGAAGCACATTGCAGGAAGAAAGAAGAGTAAGTACTTATAATTAAATTAAAGGGAGCATGTTTATGTATGTGTGGAAAATGAATTTTAGTAAAACACTGGAGGAACACACACCAAAGTATTCCCAGAGATCTCTCTGAGGAAATGCAAACTTCACATTTTGCTTTATCTTCCTTTACTTAGTCTATGCCTTCTTTAGGGACCTTGAAAAGGCTATGTTCCTGTTTGCCTCTACGTGTTCTCTCTGTCTGGAAAGAGGGAGAACTTCCCACTTCTTTACCTAGTTCCACACAGCTACCACTCAGCTCTTGGTATAAATGCCACCTCTTCAGGAAGACTCCTAATATTCTGGAGGAGGACATAGTCTTCTTGTTACACTCCTGGTACCTGGCACTTCACTGAAGTACTACTTATCATTATTTTCCCAACATCTTTATGGGTACAACTGGTTGCTGACTATCTCTCCCACCACAGTGTAAGTTCTTGGAAGGTCATGTCTGCTTTGTTCATAACTGTATCCACAAGACCAAGTACAGATCTTTATTCATATGAGGTGCCTGACCAAATTCATTCTAGGGTCGAGTGTCATGATAACAAAGACGAAATGCAACTGGAAAGCAAGAAAACGCTGTTTTTGGCTGAAATAACTTTTTCTTCTTTTTTTCCTGGATGTCCAAATTTCATCTACATTAACTGCTCAATTTGATAAATTTATTCTGTATACATGTTTTGAAATATTTCATGCACCCCACAAAATTATACAAGTATTATGTGCTAATCCAAAAAAAATGTAAAATAAGATGCCAGCTCAAAAGCAACTTTCTCTGTGACTCCTGCTTTGATTCCCTTAAATATCCCTCCAGTAAATACAAGTGGATCTTAAAACAAAGTCAGAGTTTTAAAGCTCCAAGTTCAACTTCTGGCATGGTAGTTAACACACGTGATTCAAACAATAGCAATCCTTTGTTCTTCCTTTCCCTAGTCTCAACCTCACTCTCCATTCTGTCTTTTCAGAGGTAACCACTTTCAACAGGCTCTTTTGGTCTTTTTATTGACAAATAAACAGTTGTTTATATGACAAATAAAATTTACCTGCATTTATCATTTACAAAATGTGGATTTGAAATATGTATGTTATACAAAGGCAAAATCAAGCTTATTAACATATGCATGAACAAATACATCTATCATTTTCTGTGGTGAGCTCCCTTAAAACTTACTGTTAGCAATTTTTTATAAATATAATACATTATTATTGACTTCAGTCACAATATTGTACAATAGATCATATGAACTCATTCATTCTCTAACTGGAATTTCATATACTTTGATTCATAACTCCTCAACCCCCAGCCCATCTCCTCTCCAAGTCCTTGGTAACCACAATACTGCCCTCTACTTCTGTAAGTTCAACTTATTCAGATTCCTCATGTGGTATTTGTCCTTCTGTGACCAAATTATTTCATTTAACATACTTTCCTCTAGGTTCATCCATGTTGCCACAAATGATAGAATTTCATTCTTCGTTATAGGCTAAGTAGTATTCCACTGTGTGTGTGTGTGTATCGTATTTTCTTTTCTTATTTTATTCAATTAATTTGAAATAGACGCTGCTAATTTAGTGGAATCCTATTTTTGTACAAAACTTTTTGCATATTTACTATAAAGTAAATGCACAGAAACAAGGATGGAAGAATATATTAAACTTAAAAATTGGTAACCTTGGCTACTCCTGGTACTGTTTGTGTGCTCATTCATCCAGACCTGGTGCCTCTTTTGTGAAGTACAGCTGAGAAGACTCAGACTAAAAGTCCCAGGAAGGAGTCAAGGATGAGAACAATGATCATAATAATTTGAAGGGGACAGGACAGGACAGTTCTGTAGTACAGTTAAAGAGGCCACATGGTAAACTAATGAAAACCTATTGTGAATGACAGACAGGGTTTGTCAATGAGGCAGATCAGGTTCTGACTTGACAGGCAGCCTATCATGAATCAGACACACATGCACAGCCAGAAATGGAGGCTAAAGATACATTTGATGTGTTCCAGCAGCACACAGCAGGTGTCTACTTACAAGGGAACCTGCTAGTTTACACCTGGACTCTGCTCTTACAGGCCAAGATTACATTCTCAATTAGAAAACTGCAATTTGGCTCCATCATATTCTGAGTATGGCAATATAGTGTTCTTCATTCTTTCATTTCCCCATCCTCATTTTTTTATTGCACAAAAGTAACTGGTGTATGTGCACAAGCATATTGCATTTCTCTCTCTCTCTCTCTCTCTCTCTCTCTCTCTCTCTCTCTCTCTCTCTTTCTCTTTCTCTCTCCTAGCTGGCAGTGGCTCTAGTTTTTGGGCCATCTTCTGCTGCCTTCCCAGGAGCATCAGTATTTAGTACATGAATTTATTATACCTCTTGAAAATTTTCCTATACACATTAAAAACCTGAAGGTAATTTGTATAGTTTGAAATGACTTTCTATGCACAAAAAGAGCCTCATCAAATACAGAAAAGTGGCATTCTCTGTGTTCAGACTACAGTTTATGACATAACTGGCTTTTGATGTTGCATTAAGTAAGCTCCACAGTACAAGGGGCATAAAACCTGATCAAAGTTATATATGGCAAAAATCTCCAGGCAATCTTTTTTGAATAAATGGATTATTGATATTCTCAGATTCAATCTAATCATCCAAGAAAAGTAATTTCCACTCCTCTTTTGTTGTACATCCTTAATTGAGTTTATTAATTCATGGCCTATAGTTGCTTAGATTCCTTTTAGATATAATTTGAAGATAACACAAAAATCTATTCATGCTAGCCAAAATTGTTTGAGGACAGCAACTGTGTTCTTAGATGGAACACCACCAAAAACTATGACTCAATCTGCTACATACATGGCCATGATGAAGTCATGTCCACAACAAATGCCTTCTTCATTGCATGGAGTATGGAATGTTTGACAACCCAAGCTGCCATCTGTCTTTTCCTGGAATCCAAATATACAGATGGTTCATCAATTAAATAGACATTGGCAGGTTTGCCCCAACAAAGAGCTAGAACTACTCACTGCAGTTCACCACTGGATAATGTCTGCAGCTCTTGATCAACGATGTTTTGAGTTCACAGAGGCTTCATTACATGAGTCACACACTGGGGTTGAGTGTAGTCATCTCTTATCTTTTCATGTAAACCAGTGAACATTTCCAATTGATTTGGGAATGATTTTCTGTGGCTTGTAAGTGACATTTAGAACTGGCACTTCTCCTGCTTCATCAGGTTTAAGTCTTCCAGCAAGCACTCTGATAAATGTCATTTTGCCTGTACCATTTCCCCCAGCATCACCATGATTTCAGATTTCTGTAATCTCTCCAACTACAATTACTAGTTCAATCTTGCCCATCTTTTTTATACATCCCTGGATATTTATAAGTACACATCTTTTTAACTTCTTAGCTTTCTGTCTCAACCACTTTAAAAACAAGCAATACGTCTCTGAATCTCAAGCTTTCTATTGGAACACAGCCGACAAAGAAAATGTTTATGCCTTCTCTGACACTGAAATGCGTGATGACAAAACCATAAGCACTTGGTGTACCATACAAACAGCAGCTGAAGTCATGGAGATAATATCATGCACTTAGATCATGCTCTATCACAATGGTATATCTATCTGGATTTGTTAGAGTTTGTATGCAAGTAGCAGGTTTTTTTGTTTAAACAACAGAAATGTATTTGCTGTCAGTTCTGAAGGCTTAGAGTGAAAGATCAGAGTATTCACAAGTTTGATATGTCCCCAACTCTTCTTTTTCACATATGTGAAAAATTTTAGTCTTTAAAAAATTATCTAAGGAAAATACATAGCATTTTTTATAAAAGTAAAGACTAAGAGGAATATAATAAGAAGGCCTCTTATTGTAAGTTTGATAATTGTTTGAGCAAGGACTATTTTTTAAAATGCATTTTCCATTTATTTTATTTATTTAATGGTAGAGTTTACGAGAGGAGAGACAGAGAGAAAGAGATCTTCCAAAAGCAGAGCCTAGCCAGACCGAAGCCAGGAGTTAAAACCTCCATCCAGAATCCAAATGGCCAACAGACACATGAAAAAATGTTCAAGATCACTAGCAATCAGAGAAATGCAAATCAAAACCACAATGAGGTTCCATCTCACCCCAGTTAGAATGGCTCACATACAGAAATCTACCAACAATAGATGCTGGAGAGGATGCGGGGAAAAAGGGACACTAACCCATTGTTGGTGGGAATGCAAACTGGTTAAGCCACTATGGAAGTCAGTCTGGAGATTCCTCAGAAACCTGAACATAACCCTACCATACAACCCAGCCATCCCACTCCTTGGAATTTACCCAAAGGAAATTAATTTGGCTAATAAAAAAGCCATCTGCACATTAATGTTTATTGCAGCTCAATTCACAATAGCTAAGACCTGGAACCAACCCAAATGCCCATCAACAGTAGACTGGATAAAGAAATTATGGGACATGTACTCCATAGAATACTATACAGCAGTAAGAAACAATGAAACCCAGTCATTTGCAACAAGATGGAGGAATCTGGAAAACATCATGCTGAGTGAATTAAGCCAGTCCCAAAGAGACAAATATCATTTGTTTTCCCTAATCGGCGACAACTGAGCACCAAAGGGGAAACCTGTTGAAGTGAAATGGACACTATAAGAAACAATGACCTGATCAGCTCTTGTCCTGAATCTAGATGCACAATGTAATACTTTATCCTTTTTAGTATTTGTTGTTGTTGTTGTTGTTCTAGTACTAGTGGTTGAACTCTGTAATTAACACACAATTGTTCTTAGGTGTTTAAATTTTAACTGAAAAGTGATCCCTGTTAAATATAGGAGTAGGAAAAAGAGAGGGAGGAGATGTACAATTTGGGACATGCTCAATCAGACCTGCCCCAAATGGTGGAGTTAGAAATGTGCCAGGGGATTCCAATACAATCCCATCGAGGTGGCATGTACCAATGCCATCTCACTAGTCCAAGTGATCAATTTCAGTTCACATTCGATGGCTCTGATAGGTCTAAGAGTCAAAGGGATCACACAAACAAGACAAGTGTCTGCTAATACTAACTGATAGAATCAAAAAGGGAGAGAAGGATCCAACATGGGAAGCGGCATACACAGCAGACTCATAGAATGGCAGATGTCCTAAACAACACTCTGGCCTCAGAAGCAGCCCTTAAGGCATCCGGATCTTGCTGAAGAGCCCATGAGAGTATTGTAGGCATGGAAAGCCAAGATACCATGGAAAAGAAAAAAAAGAAGAAGACCTAAATGAAAGATCTCTGTGAGTGAGATCCCATTGGAAAGAACGGGGCCATCAAAGAAGGAGGTACCTTTCTCTGAATGGAGAGAACTTCCACTTTGACTATGACCCTATCGGAATAAGATCAAAGTCAGCGAACTCTAAAGGCTTCCATAGCCTTGGCAACTCATGACTGGAGCCTAGGGAGATTACTGACGCCATAAACAAGAGTGTCAAATTGTTAAGTCAGCAACAGGAGTCACTGTGTACTTACATCTCATATGGGATCTGTCCTTAATGTGTGTCTAATGTGCAGTGATGCTATAACTAGTACTGAAACAGTATTTTTACACTTTGTGTTTCTGTGTGGGTACAAACTAATGAAATCTTTTCTAATTATATACTGAATCGATCTTCTGTATATAAAGATAATTGGAAATGAAAAAAAAAAAACCTGGTGTTAAATTGGAAATGGCATAGAAAATTAATTAATTTTTTTAAAAAAATATTATGTAGGCTCTCTGTCTTTAATGTGCTGTACACTCTTATTTAATGCTGTAACTAGTACTCCAACAGTATTTTTTTCACTTTGTGTTGCTATATGGGTGCAAACTGTTGAAATCTTTTCCTAATATATACTAAACTGATCTTCTGTATATAAAGAGAATTGAAAATGAATCTTGATGTGAATGGAAGGGGAGAGGGAGCGGGAAAGGGGAGGGTTGTGGGTGGGAGGGAAGTTTTGGGAGGGGGGAAGCAATTGTAACCCATAAGCTGTACTTTGGAAATTTATATTCATTAAATAAAAGTTTAATAAATGAACAAAAAAAGAAGCTTAACTTCTTTGGAAAAAAAAGAATTTCAATCTTTCTTTTTTATAACTGAATAATATTCCATTGTATGTACACACATACACACACCTACACACACACACACACACATATATATATATATATAATTTTCTTTATCCATTCATCTGATGATGGACACAAGAAAGACAAAAGCAATTGTATGTCAACAACTTGATTAACTCACCTAAAAGAATGAAATGTTGATGATTCTTCAGGAAGAGAGTTGTACAGATTTGCTTGTGCTGTTGTTTGCATATAGAAAGTTGATATTTCTATGTTTGACAAACCTGACAAAATTTGGATGTTAAGCGTAATTTAAAGATGACTATTAAATTCTCAACAAAATACTAGTAACCCAAATCCAGCATGACATCAAAAAGATCATACATCACAATCAAGTAAGATTTATCCCAGAGGTGCAAGGGTGATTCAACATTTGCAAATAAGTAAACATCATAAATCACATCAACAGAATGAAGAGCAGAACAGAAACACTTCAATAGGCACAGCGAAAGCATTTGATAAGATTCAACATTCTTTCATGATAAAAACCTTCCACAAATTAGCTGCTGAAATAATTTCCCCTCAGATCTGGAACAAGAAAAAGATGCGGCACCACCATCCCATAAGGGTACCAGGTTCTGGTCCTGGTTGTTCCTCTTCCAGTCCAGCTCTCTGCTGTGGCCCAGGAGGGCAGTGGAGGATGGCCCAAGTGCTTGGACTCCTGCACCCACATGGGAGACTGGAAGGAGGTACCTGGCTCCTGGCTTTGGATGGGCACAGCTCTTGCCATTGCAGCCACTTGGGGAGTGAACCAGTAGAGGGAAGACCTTTCTCTCTGTCCCTCTCACACTGTCTGTAACTCTGCCTGTCAAATAAATAAATAAAATCTTTAAAAAAAAAGAAACATCTTCCAAGACTCACACAAGAGAAGTAGATGATCTGAATAGACAACCCCAGATAGGTGAATTCTACCAAATATTTAGGGGAAAATTATATCAGTTTTCTATACTCTCTTTCAAAAGGAAGAAAAATGTAAGGTATACTTCACAACTCAATCTATGAGGCAAGCATTACTCTGATACCCAAACCATGCAATGACATTACAACTTTAAAAACTACAATAGACTAGCTCTCCTGAGCATGGATGCGAACTCCTCAACAAAACATTAACAAGAGAATCAACATGCTGGACACCCACAGATCTACCTCTTGCCTCAGCAATATTTGAATGTAACAGGCCTGGGGATGCTCTTCCAGTATTCCACCACTCTCCAATCTCCTCTACAGTTGCAAACTCCAGGACCATTTCCCAGCCATCTGCAGCTTCTGGGACTAGCCAACACCATTTTAGTTGTTATCACCTTATTGCCTACCAACCATGACTTCCCAGTTTCATCAGAATTATTCCATCCAGATGGAGGCAGTCATCAACTGCCTGGTCAATTTTCATCTGTGATCTTCCTTACATCTGCCTCTATCTAGGCTTCTACTTCAACAGCAATGATGTAGCTCTGGAGAGCATCAGCCACTTCTCCCTTGAGCCTGCTGAGGAGTAGCGTGATGGCCCCCAACTTCTTTTGAAGGTGCAAAACCACCTCAGTGGCCACCCTCTATTCTAGGACACTCAGAAGCCATCTCAAGATGGAGTGGGGGTTGGGGCCAGGCTAGCCGTAAGATTGTTGTTTGGTGTCCTGGCTGCTCCACTTCAGATACATCTCTCTGACAACATGCCTGGGAGAGCAGGGGAGGATGGACCAAGTGCTCGGGCTCCTGCACCAAAGAGGAAGACCTGGATGAATCACCTGTTTCCTGGCTTTAGCAGGGACAAGCCCAGCCATTGAGGCCATTTAGAGAATGAACCAGTGAATGAAAGATCTCTCTCTCTCGCTCTCTCGCTCTCTCTCTCGCTCTCACTCTCTCTCTCTCACTCTGTGTGTGTGTTTGTCCCTTTCTCTTTTTAACTATGCCCTTCAAGTAAATAAATAAATCATTTAAAAAGATGAATGAGGCAAAAATCTATGGAAGCCACATGACCTTGGAGAGGAACATGAACCAGTATCTTCATTCTTTAGATTCTGCCTGCACAGACCCCCTCCCCCCATCTCCATGACTTTCTGGAGATCCACTTACTAGAAGGGGAGGTGAAACTCATCAAGATAATGGGCAACTTCTGCAGGCTGACAAGCCTTTAGTATGGGATGAGCAAGTATCTTCTTGAAAAGTTCATCCTCAAGAATGACCAGAGCTCTCCAGTACCCAGTAGTTTTTGAGGGCTCCTCTGCAACTCCTGTTGTCAGAACTTTTATCTCAGTCTGTCCTTCTACCTACTAGGCAGCTTTTTAACAATCCTGGAGCCCTCCCAAGCCTTGGACCAAAAGGTAATAAAGTCGGTGTGTGTGTGTGTGTGTGTGTACATATATATTAGCAAATCAAATCCAGAAATGTATTGAAAGAATTACACACGATGACCAAGTGGTATTTATCCCAAGCATATTCAACACTAGATAATTCAACACTAGAAAATCAACTTAATGTAGCACCTTGCATCAACGGACTAAAAAGGAAACAATAGAAGCAGAAAAAAAAGTGCCAGGGCCAAGTCATTACTTATCAATAATCACCTTGAATGTAAATGGCTTCAACTCTCTAGTTAAAATATACAGACTGGCTGAATAGATTGAAAAACAAAACCAGCCTATAAGAAACACATCTCATCTACAAAGATACACACAGACTGAAAGTGAAAGGTTGGGAAAAGATGCTAATGGAAAGCAAAAAAGAGCAGGGGTTGCCAACTTAATATCAGACAAAATGGACTTTAGTATATAAACAGTTAAAAGAGTTGAAGAAGAGCACTATGTAATGATTAAAGGATCAATTCAACAGGAAGAAATAACTATAATAAATGTGTACACACCTAATTACAGGGCATCTGGCTATTTAAAGAAATTTTGATGGATCAAAAGGGAGACATAGACTCCAATACAATAGTAATGGGGTACTTCAACACCTCACTTTCATAAATGGACAGATCAAGCAGACAGAAAATCAACAAAGAAATAACGGAGCTAATCGAAGCTATGGACCAAATGAACCTAACTGATATCTACAGAATTTTTCACCACACAATTGCAGAATCCACATTCTTCTCCCCAGTGCATGGAACTTTCTCTAGAATAGACCACATTAGGCCATCAAACAAGTCTCAGCAAATTCAGAAAAGTCAAAATCATATCATGTATCTTCTCTGACCACAATAGAATGAAGCTGGAAATCAACAACTCAAGAATCTATAGATTATGTGCAAACACATGGAGACTGAACAACATGTTCTTGAATGAACAGAAGAAATCAAAATAGAAATAATAAAATTTCTGGAAATAAATGAACACAACACATTATGTGAAAACTTATGGGATACAGCAAAAGCAGTGTTAAGAGGGAAGTTTATAGCAATTGGTGCTGACATGAAGACTCTGGAAAGGTACTGAATAAATGACCTATCAACGCATCTCAAGGACCTAGAAAATTAACAACAAACTAACTAAACCCATAATTAGTAAAAGGAAAGAAATAATTAAAATTAGAGAAGAAAAAAAAAACAAAACTAAAACAAAAAAATCAGTGAGATGAAGATCTAGACTTTTGAAAAAATGAAGTTGATATACCATTGGCCCAACTGATCAAAAAAGAGAGAGAAAACCCAAATCAATAAAGTCAGAGATGGAAAAGGAAATATGGCAATAAATACCACAGAAATGAAAAGAATCATCAAGAATTATTCCAAAAAGCTGTATACCAACAAATTAAGAAGCCTAGAAGAAATGGATAGTTTCCTAGACACATACAATCTACCAAAATTGGGTCATAAAGACATAGAAATTCTAAACAGACCAATAACCAAGAAGAGATTGAATCAGTAATGAAGATCCTCCCAACGAAGAAAAGCCAAGGACCAGAGAGATTTACTGCAGTACTCTATCAGACATTTAAAGAAGAACTACTTACAATTCTTCTCAAGTTATTCAAAACAATTGAAAGAGAGGAAATCCGGCCGGCGCCGCGGCTCACTAGGCTAATCATCCTCCTTGTGGCACCGGCACACTGGGTTCTAGTCCCAGTTGGGGCACCGGATTCTATTCCGGTTGCCCCTCTTCCAGGCCAGCTCTCTGCTGTGGCCCAGGAGTGCAGTGGAGGATGGCCCAAGTGCTTGGGCCCTGCACCCCATGGGAGACGAGGAGAAGCACCTGGCTCCTGCCTTGGGATCAGCGCGGGGCACCGGCCACGGCGGCCATTTGGGGAGTGAACCAATGGAAGGAAGACCGACCTTTCTCTCTGTCTCTCTCACTGTCCACTCTGCCTGTCAAAAAAAAAGAGAGAGAGAGAGAGAATCCTCCCAAACTCCTTCTATGAAGCCTGTATCACATTAATTACTAAGCCAGAAAAAGATACAACAGAGAAAGAGAACTATAGACCAATATCCCTAATGAACATACTATCATGTAGGATCTCTGTCCTTAATGTGCTGTACATTGTGATTTAATGCTATAACTAGTACTCCAACAGTATTTTTCACTTTGTGTTGCTATGTTGGTGCAAACTGTTGAAATCTTTACTTAATATATACTAAACTGATCTTCTGTATATAAAGAGAATTGAAAATGAATCTTGATGTGAATGGAAAGGGAGAGGGAATCGGAAAGGGGAGGGTTGTGGGTGGGAGGGAAGTTATGGTGGGGGGAAGCCTTTGTAATCCATAAGCTGTACTTTGGAAATTTATATTCATTAAATAAAAGTTAAAAAAAGAAATACCTTGAAAATAAAAAAAAAATCCTCAACAAATACAAGCTAATCAAATTCAATGATCAGAAAGATCAATTATCTGGACAGAGCAGTATTTATCCCTGGTACGCAGGGATGATTCAACATTCACAAGTCAATCAATGTGGTACATCACATTAAAAATTGAAGAACAAAAACCATATGGTTATCTCAATAAATTTAGAGAAATCATTTGATAAAATACAACATCATTTCATGATGGAAATCTTAAGCATATTGCATATAGAATGAAAATTCCTCAATATAATCAAGGAAATTTTTTACAATCCCACAGCCAGGATCCTTTAGAATATGGAAAAGCTAGAAGCATTCACCATAAGATCTGGAACCAGACAAGGATTACCACTATTACCACTGCTTTTCAAAATAGTCCTGGAAATTTCAGCCAGAGTCATTAAGCAAAAAAAGAAATCAAAGGTTTACAAATTGGAACTGAGGAAAACAAACTATCCCTATTTGCAGATGACATGATCCTATATCTATGGAATCCAAACTACTCCACTAAGAAACTATTGGAACTCATAAAAGAGACTGGCAAAGTGGCAGGATATAAAATCAACATGGAAAAATCAATAGCCTTTGTATACACTGATAATGTCATGACTAAAAGAGAATTTTCAGAGGAGATCGGGCGCGTTCAGGGTGGTATGGCCGTAGACGCCAGGAGCTGTCTCCAGGCCCCTCTTGAGCAATATAAGATGGCGGAATAGGCAGGGAGCATACTATTAGTCCGGGGAGAGAGAAAGTTTAATATAAGTGGAGATACTGCAGGGTCAAGGAACAGTAGGGGATGAAACAGCAGAGGAAACTCTTCCGGAACTAGTGATTCACAGTGGACCTGCGTGGAGAGCGTGGGAGCCCAAGTCCGGGACACCAGCGGCAGACTCAACACACCAGCGCTGGAACGCGAGGTGAGCCGAACCACAATAGCCCAAGATACCAGCGGGCAAGCGGAAAGAGGAGGCTAGAGGGAACGAGGCTTGAAACTCTGTGGGGAAAAGTTCACCAGGCTAACTAGAAGAGAGATAGGAAAAAAATTTAAAAAGTGACCGATACAGACACAAGTTTCTCTCTCTCCGCTCACCTCTCAAAGGCGAGCAAGACAGAGCAGGCGCCATTTTGGACATACGTCATAAGCAGGGCGACCTCAGGTCTGCACCAGCCCTGAGCCTAGCAGAAAAACCTGACTCTGGGGGGGAGGGGTGAAATAACAGGAGATTAGCATCTAACTTGGCAACCCAGTGGGAGACTGCAGGAGAATTGGAGCCCACACTGAGGGCAGCACAGATTCCCTGTGTGGTCCTTGGGAAAGAGCTTCCGATCTCTGGCTCCTATGGGTATATCATTTGCCTGCTAACTACCTCCAATTACGTTCAGCTGTGCAGAATTACTTCCCTTTTAAATCAAAAAAAGAAAGAGAGATTTACCACACCTAACCTGGGAGTGTCATCTTTGACACACCCTCAACCCTGAGGAACCAAACAGAGCTCTCAGGCCACACTCAGCTCAAGCCTCTAAGGCTCCACTGAAAGCAGACAGAACACTTAACATAGAGCCATAGTGTAACAAGAAAAAACACCACAGTGAAGAAACCAAATATCTCCAACATGCCAAACAACAAACGCAAAAACCGAGGTAACAAGAACAAGGAAGACACTATGACGCCCCCAAATGAAAAAGACACCCCAATTCAAGATTATGAAGATGATGAGATAGAAGCAATGCAAGAAGCAGATCTCAAAAAATTGATAAGAACATTAAGAACTTTTCAAAAACAAATTCTTGAACTATAGAAATCCTTAATGGACAAGATAGAAAATCTCTCTCGAGAAAGTGAAATATTAAGGAGGAATCAAAATGAAATGAAACAACTAGTGGAACAAGAAACTGTGATAGTGACGAGAAATCATAATGAAATGAAAAATTCAATAGATCAAATGACAAACACATTAGAGAGCCTTAAAAACAGAATGGGCGAAGCAGAAGAGAGAATATCAGACTTAGAAGACAGAGAACAGGAAAGGAAACAGGCAAACCAAAGAAAAGAAGAAGAAATTAGAAATCTAAAAAATATTGTCGGGAATCTACAGGATACTATTAAAAAACCCAACATTCGGGTTCTAGGAGTTCCTGAAGGCATGGAGAGGGAGAAAGGATTAGAAGGCATTTTCAGTGAGATACTAGCAGAAAATTTCCCAGGTTTGGAGAAGGACAGAGGCATCTTAGTACAGGAAGCTTATAGAACCCCTAATAAACACGACCAAAAGAGATCCTCACCACGACACGTTGTAATCAAACTCACCACAGTGAAACATAAAGAAAAGATCCTAAAATGTGCAAGAGAGAAACGTCAGATTACTCTCAGAGGATCTCCAATTAGACTCACAGCAGACTTCTCATCAGAAACCCTAAAGCTAGAAGGGAATGGCGAGACATAGCCCAGGTACTAAGAGAGAAAAACTGCCAGCCCAGAATACTATACTCTGCAAAGCTCTCATTTGTGAATGAAGGTGAAATTAAGACTTTTCATAGCAAACAGAAACTGAAAGAATTTGTTGCCACTCGTCCTGCCCTGCAAAAGATGCTTAAGGATGTGTTACACACAGAAACACAGAAACATGGTCACCAATATGAAAGAAGGTAAAGGAAGGAAACCTCACAGCAAAAGATCACAGGAAGCTCAATTTCTCTTTGACATAGAATTAAACTCTGATGCTCTGTTAAAGCAATGTGTTAAAGTAATCTATTATGTTCTCTTGATGTCTGTTAAATTCTAATTGTTCAAAAACAGCTGAATTTTTATTAAGAGCTATGGGTTATGTAAATATGTGCTTATTTTCAAAAATTTGAATAATCACCTTGTAACAATGATCAAATTTGGTCTATGTTATGTCATGATTTTAAGGAATCTTATTTCAACCAGATATTTTGGATTTTGAGCCTTCTTGGCATTCTTGACAGGCATTCAAAAAATCAAAGTTTCAAACAATCTGGACTCTAAAATTTCCAGTAAATCCTGGACTTTGGTTTTTCCAGTTTGGGCCCAACTGAAAAAATCGAAGGACCTATGTCTCTCATCTTATAGAGACACCAACTAATCAGGCTATTTGGATTATATTAGAAGGACTGTCAAGATGTGATGTGGTACCAGACTTTAAGTTTCTATAATGGAAAATGCTATTAATACAAATGTTTGAGGATTAAAAAGTCTAATGATCTTGTGGTACTAGACATGATAGTTATCCTAATGAGAAAGCCCCAGAGGCCTAAAGGGTTAAATACTTGTAAAATCCTACAGGTGCTTTCAAAAATACTGTGAAGTAAGCAAGTGCCTCTTGTTGGTTGATGTGTTTATAACTTTAAACATGGCGACTTAAAGTCTTTTGTCATCCACAGTTATATATGATGTGCTGCTCATAAAACTAAAGCGTTGTTGGTTCTGTGTTTAGCTGTCCTCCTATAGGTTCCTATGGACTTTTTCCAGCCACTTTTATTGTATTCAGTACTTTGGGATGGCTCTGTAAACAGATGAAGCCAATAATGTATTAACAGTACCAACTGAAAGAAAGTATGGTTAACTGAGGTACTAAAAAGAAAAAGCAATTCAAATCAATTGGTAATCTACAAAAAGAGTTAAAGATTTTAAAAGCTATTATTAAAATTTCTATATTGGTCTATTATGCTATATTATATGTGTGTACATATTGTATGTCCACATGGGGAAATTTTATTAAGAGTTTTATTTTAAATGGCTTATAGATAAGATTGTCCATAAATTTAAGCTGCTAAAATAAAAAAAAGAGAATTTTCAAATCAATCCCATTCACAATAGCTCCAAAAAATGATACCTTGGAACTAATTTAACCAAGGATGTCAAAGATCTCGCTTTTTTAATTTATTTGACAGATAGAGTTAGTGAGAGAGAAAGACAGAGAGAAAGGTCTTCCTTCCATTGGTTCACCCCCTCATATGGCCACTACGGCCAGCACTGCGCCAATCTGAAGCCAGGAGCCAGGTGCTTCCTCCTGGTCTCCCATGCAGGTGCAGGGCCCAAGCACTTGGGCCATTCTCCACTGCCTTCCCAGGCCACAGCAGAGAGCTGGACTGGAAGAGGAGCAACCGGGACTACAACCCGGTGCCCATATGGGATGCCAGCACTGCAGGCAGAGGATTAACCAAGTGAGCCACGGTGCCAGCCCCTCAAAGATCTCTAAGATGAAAATTATAAAACACTAACTAAATAGAAGAAGACATTAAAAAATGGAAAAATCTTCCATGTTCATGGAATGGAAGAATCAACATCATTGAAAGTCCGTACTACCAAATGTAATTTACAGATTTCAGTGCAATCTCAATCAAAATACCAGTGACATTCTTCTCAGATCTAGAAAACATGATGCTAAAAATCATAGGCAAACACAGGAGATCCTGAATGGCTAAAGCCATCTTATACAACAAAAACAAAACTGGAGACATTACAATACCAGATTTCAAGACAGACTACAGGGCAGTTATAATCAAAACAGCCTGGTACTGGCATAAAAATGGACTTGTAGATCAATGAAACAGAATAGAAATCAATTCATGCATGTACAACCAACTTATTTTTGACAAGGAGCTAAAAGCAATCCCTGTAGCAAAGACAGTCTCTTTAACAAATGGTGCTGGGGAAACTGGATCTCCACATGTAGAAGTATGAAACTAGACCCATATCTTACACCTTACACAAAAATCCACTCAAAATGGATCAATGACTTAAACCTATGACTTAATACACTCAAATTACTAGAGAACATTGGGGAAACTCTGCAAGGCATTGGCATAGGCCAAGACTTCTAGGGAAAGACCCCCAGAAGTACAGGCAATCAAGGCCAAAATTGACAAATAGGATTATATCAAACTAGGAAGCTTCTGCACTGCAAAAGAACACTCAACCAAATGAAGAGGCAACTGAGAGAATGGAAGAAAATATTTGCAAACTATGCAACTGATAGAGTTAACATCCAGAATCTAAAAGGTGGTCAAGAAATTCAATAACAACAAAACAAACAATCCAGTTAAGAAATGCGCAAAGGACTTGAACAGGTATTTTTCAAGAGAGGAAATTCAAATGGCTACCAGACACTTGGGAAAATGCTCAGGCACTAGCCATTAGGGAAATACAAAGCAAAACCAGAGTGAGATTTCACCTCACTTCAGTTAGAATGGTTATCATACAGAAATCAACAAAAACAAATGCTGACAAGGATGTGGGGAAAAAAGTATCTTGGTCTACTGTTGGTGGGAATGTAAATGGGTGCAGCCACTGTGAAAGACAGTATGGAGATACCTCAGAAATCTGAATATAGACCTACCATATGATCCAGCCATCCCACTCCTGGGAATTTACCCAAACCAAAAGAAATCAGCATATGAAAGTGGTATCTCTACCCCATGTTCATTGTAGCACAAGTCACAATAGCTAACTATAGAGTACATGAAATGTAATGTATTGGAGTGAAACTGACATTGTGAGATCCAATGATTGCTTACTGCCCTTGTCTCTTCCATTGAGGAACAGTGTTTTTGTTGTTATTACTTGCTTTCTTTTTTTTTCTTTTACTAAGTGTAGAGTTAACTATATGATTGTTAAGTAAACTGAAATATATCTTTTTACAAATTAAGAATGGGAATATGAGAGGGAGCAGGAGGAATGGATAGAGCCTTTCGATAGTTTAGTAATAATACATTGTGTATATGCACCACATTTTCTTTAGCCACTCATCAGTGGTTGGACACTTAGGTTGTTCCCAAATCTCATCTATCATGAGTGGTGTTGCAATTAACAAGGGAGTGCATATGTCTCATCAAATGAGTGAAGCTAAACATATTTTCATTTGATTATTGTTTATATACCTTGCCCATTTTCCTGCTGGACTATGGTGTTTTTGTTTTTTATTTGTTGGACTTAATGTAGTAGAGCCATTAAGCCTTTGACTATAATGTAAATTTAAATTTTATCTACAAAAAAGAAAATGCTGATCATGAAATATCATGAAGCCCTAATATTCCTTAGAAGTGATCATGGTCTTAAAGTATTGCTTTTCTAGCTACCTTTCTATTTTTTGGCACCTTTAATATTCATCTAACACCTCTGATGTGCTAAGCTCTGAAAAGAAGTGTAGTAAAGCTAAAATCTTGTTTCAAAAGACAAGATGGGTAAAATAGACCATCTGCTTGTTAAGAACGGCTTGGGCTAAAATTTATGTCCATTTTTTCTTCATCATCATAACCACTTAATTTGTTTTGTTTTATGACATTCTCGTTATGAAATTCTATTGGTACAATATAAAGTTAGGAAAAATTACAATTTGCCTATTTCTATAAGCATATAAAAATTCATTGGAGAGCAAAAAATTACAAGGTTTCTATAGAAATAATCCAAGACTCCAAACGCAATACCAAAAAAATTGGAGTTTGAAAAAATCATTAAAAACGATATATCTACTGAAAGCAAAGTAAATCAACAGCAATAACAAAACCTAAACTTAAAGGGTATTTAACGATGTAGTGAAATCTCATTATTTTTGACAAATTCATAGGTTAAAAAACATGAACTTGAAATTTGTGTACATTTTGAATATCCATTCTTCTGTAAAACAGAGCTAATGCTATTACCCAGCTCACAAGGCTGCTATGAGAATGGAGATGAGTACAAAACACTTAGCAACATGACATATAGTCATTGCCCAGTAAATGTGAGCCACTATAATTTGTTAATTATTTATTTGATAGAGTTACACAGAGAGAGAAGGAGAGGTGCGGGCGGGGGGGGGGGGCTCAGTCTTCCATCTGCTGGTTCACTCCCCAATTGGCGGCAATGGCCAGAGCTGCACCAGTCTGAAGCCAGGAGCCAGGAGCTTCTTTCGGGTCTTCCCACGCAAGTACAGGAGCCCAAGCACTTGGACCATCTTCTACTGCTTTCCCAGGCCACAGAAGAGAGTTGGATAAGAAGAGGAGCAGCCAGGACTTGAACCGGCACCTATATGGGATGCCAGCACTGCAGGCGGTGTCTTTACCTGCTATGCCACAGCGCTGAACCCATAATTTAATTAGAACTGTTATTAATAATAAGTAGCAGAGGCAAGATGCAAACCTAATTATGCGAAATGCCAAGTAATAACCAGGTTCATGCCTTTCCTGCTTTCTTGGTTCATGCCTCACCTCTTGAATACTCTCAACAAGTCTGGGAAGTGAAAAGTCAAATGAGGAAATTGAGGCCCAGAGACAGACAGTGGTCATACTGCTAAGAAGGGAAGGGAACATGATTTGGTCTGCAGAACTCTGACTCCAAGTCCTATGTTCCCTCTATCAGACCACGAAGGATGCATTACACCCAGAGAAGGTTCGAAAGGCTGCTGAAAACAGGTACTGGACAAGGGAACCCAAGGTAAAAATGTAGGAATGAGGGCCGGTGCTGTGGTATAACAGGTAAAGCTGCAGCCTGCAATGCCAGCATCCCATATGGGCACTGGTTTGAGTCCCGGCTGCTCCACTTCCAATCCAGCTCTCTGCTATGACCCGGGAAATCAGTAGAAGATGGCCCAAGACCTTGGGCTCCTGCACCCGCATAGGAGACCCTGAAGAAGCTCCAGGCTCCTGCTTCATATCGGCCCAGTTCTGGCCATTGCAGGCATTTGAGGAATGAACCAGCAGAGGGAAGACTCTCTCTCTCTCTCTCTCTCTCTCTCTCTCTCTCTCTCTCTCTCTCCCTTCCTCTGCCATTCAAATAGATAAATCTTTTTTAAAAAATGTAAGGAGAAAGAGAATCAACCTTTATCAAGTTCCTGCTGTGTGAATTTTCTCACATAATTTCTCCAAAAACCCTTGTATGTTGTCCCCATTTTATGGATCAGGAGTGAGACCAAGAAAAATTAATTGACTCGCCCAGGTTTACAAAACCCACAGGTGATTGTATTGGGATCTGAACCTAGCAATGCCAGAATCCTCTTCATTGAATGTTCTTCATTATTATACCATGCAGCAAAAGAAAATTTGAATTTCAACTGACCCTTATATTATATGTTTTATTTCCAAAATTAAGACACAAAATATATATAAATAAGATTCCCCCGTAAGTTTCATCCACAAATCCCCCAGTTCCCCTCTCCCAAAGGCAGATTCTTTAGCGTCTCTATAGAGATAGTCTGTGCGTCCACAAGGGGAATCCCCTTGTATACATATAATGTTACACACACATGCACACTAGCATAGTGAAGTTGCTGTTATGGTCTCAATTTTTCCCACTTAATACATTATTCTCAGTTCCTTTCTGTGGTAGGCAGCCTCTGAAATGACTCTGAAGGATGTTTGTTTACTGGTATTCAGAATTTTGTGTTATTCCCTGTTAGGGTGTATTTGGGGAGTGAGGTCTGGACCTAGTAAATTGCTTCTAATGAATAGAATATAGAAAAAGTCATTTGGAGAAGAAGTCATTTCTGAGATTAGACTACTGGAAGCTGAATTCTGTCTTGCTGGAACTCTCTCTTTTGCAGTCTCAGTTGGCTGGCTGTGATACAGAAAGCTGATATGTTGGAAAGGACCATGTTGCAAGAAACTGAGCATGGTCTCTGATCAGCAGCCATGAAGTACAGAGGACCTTTAGTTCAAGAGCCTACAAAGAAGTGAATCTTATTAACAATCACTTCACGGAGGTTGAAAGTGGTTCCTTCCCAAGTCAAGCCTTGAAATGACTACAATTCATGACAATTTTCATTCTGTGAGAGGGACTGGCAAGCTAAGCTACTCTCAGATTACGGACCTATAGAAAGCATGCACTCATAATACATATTGTTTCAAACCATAAAGTCTTGAGGAAATTTGTTACGCATAATAGATAACTAAGACACTGTCATATCAGTACATAAAATGATTCATGAATATTGTATGTTTCATTATCTAGTTAATTTGTCCTCTTTCATGAATGTTGAAGTGTTCCCAAGTGTTTGCTACGATAAACAGTGCTGCGTTGAACAACCACGTACTTACAAAGATCATTTTTCTTTTTTTAAACTTTTATTTAATAAATGTAAATTTTCAAAGTACAGCTTTTGGGATACAGTGGCTTTTTCACCCCCATAACTTCCCTCCCACCAGCAACCATCCCATCTCCCACTCCCTCTCCCATCCCATTCACATCAAGATTCATTTTCAATTATCTTTATATACAGAAGATCAATTTAGTACATACTACATAAAGATTTCAACAGTTTGCACCCACACAGAAACATGAAGTGTAAAGTACTGTTTGAGTACTAGTTATAGCATTAATTCACATTGTACAACACATTAAGGACAGAGATCCTACATGAGGAGTAAGTGCACAGTGACTCCTGTTATTGACTTAACAATTGACATTCTTGTTTATGGCGTCAGTAATCACCCTAGCCCCTTGTCATGGGTTGCCAAGGCTATGGAAGCCTTTTGAGTTCGCCAACTCTGATCTTATTTAGACAAGGCCATAGTCAAAGTGGAAGTTCTCTCCTCCCTTCAGAGAAAGGTACCTCCTTCTTTGATGGCCCCGTTCTTTCTGCTGGGATCTCTTTCGCAGAGATCTTTCATTTAGGTCTTTTTTTGCCAGAGTGTCTTGGCTTTTCATGCCTAAAATACTCTCATGGGCTCTTCAGCCAGATCTGAATGCCTTAAAGGCTTATTCTGAGGCCAGAGTGCTATTTAGGACATCTGCCATTCTATGAGTCTGCTGTGTATCCCTCTTTGCATGTTGGATCGTTCTCTCCTTTTTAATTTTTTCAGTTAGTATTAGCAGACACTGGTCTTGTTTATGTGATCTCGTTGACTCTTAATCCTTTCATTATGATCAATTGTGAACTGAAACTGATCACTTTGGCTAGTGAGATGGCATTGGTACATGCCACGTTGATGGGATTGAATTGGAATCCCCTGGCACATTTCTAAATCTACTGTTTGGGGCAAGTCCAATTGAGCATGTCCCAAACTGTACATCTCTTCCCTCTCTTATTTCCATGCTTATTCTTAACAGGGATCACTTTTCAGTTAAATTTAAACACTTAAGAATAATTCTGTGTTAATTACAGAGTTCAATCAAGAGTATTAAGTGGAACAGAAAAAATACTAAAATGGATAAAGTATTAAGTTGTTCATCGACAGTCAGGTCAAGGGCTCATCGAGTCACTCTTTCTCATAGTGTCCATTTCACTTCAACAGGTTTCCTTTTTGGTGCTCAGTCAGTTGTCACCTATCAGGGAGAACATATGATATTGTCCCTTTGGGACTGGCTTATTTCATTCAGCATAATGTTTTCCAGATTTCTCCATTTTGTTGCAAATGACCAGATTTCATGGTTTTGTTACTACTGTATAGTACTCTATAGAGTACATATCGCATAATTTCTTTATCCAGTCTACTGTTTATAGGCATTTAGGTCGATTCCAGGTCTTAGCTATTGTGAATTGAGCTGCAATAAACATTAAGGTGCAGACAGCTTTTTTACTTGCCAATTAAATTTCCTTTGGATAAATTCCAAGGAGTGGGATGGCTGGGTTGTATGGTAGGGCTATATTCAGGTTTCTGAGGAATCTCCATACTGACTTCCATAGTGGCTTAACCAGTTTGCTTTCCCAGCAACAGTGGACTAGTGTCCCTTTTTCCCCACATCCTCACCAGCATCTGTTGTTGGTAGATTTCTGTATGTGAGCCATTCTAACCGGGGTGAGGTGAAACCTCATTGTGGTTTTGATTTGCATTTCCCTGGTGGCTAGTGATCCTCAACATCTTTTTTTTCATGTGTCTGATGGCCATTTGGATTTCCTCTTTTGAAAAATGTCTGTTGAGGTCCTTGGCCCATCTGTTAAGTGGATTGTTTGTTTTGTTGTTGTGGAGTTTCTTGATCTCTTTGTAGATTCTGGTTGTTAATCCTTTATCTGCAGCATAGTTTGCAAATATTTTTTCCCATTCTGTCGGGTGCCTCTTCACTTTCCTGACTATTTCTTTTGCAGTACAGAAACTTCTCAACTTGAAGCAATCTCAATTATTAATTTTGGCTTTGACTGCCTGTGCCTCTGGGGTCTTTACCAAGAAGTCTTTGCCTGTGCCTATATCTTGCAGCGTTTCTGCAATGTTCTCTAGTAATTTGATGGTGTCAGGTCATAGATTTAGATCTTTAATCCCTGTTAAGTGGATTTTTGTGTAAGGTCTAAGGTAGGGGTCTTGCTTCATGCTTTTGCACATGGAAATCCAGTTCACCCAGCACCATTTGTTGAATAGACTTTCCTTGCTCCAGGAGTTGGTTTTAGATCCTTGATCAAATATAAGTTGGCTGCAGATGTTTGGATTGATTTCTGGTATTTCTATCATGTTCCATTGGTCTATTCATCAGTTTCTGTACCAGTAACATGCTGTTTTGATTACAACTTCCCTGTAGTATGTCATGAAATCTGGAATTGTGATGCCGCTTGCTTTGTATTTGTTGTACAAGATTGCTTTAGCTATTCGAGGTCTCCTGTACCTCCATATGAATTTCAGCATTATTTTTTCCAGATCTGAGAAGAATGTCTTCGGTATTTTGATTGGTATCACATTGAATCTATAAATTGCTTTTGGAAGAATGGACCTTTTGATGATATATATTCTTCCAATCCATGAGCATGGAAGCTTTTTCTATCTTTTGATATCCTCATCTATTTATTTCTTTAAGATTTTGTAATTCTCATTGTAGAAATTTTAACATCCTTGGTTAAGTTTATTCCAAGGTATTTGATTGTTTTTTTAGCTATTGTAAATGGGATTGATCTTAGAAGTTCTTTCTCAGCCAAGGAATTGCCTGTGTATACAAAGACTGTTGATTTTTTGTGCATTGATTTTATATCCTGCTACTTTGCCAAACTCTTCTATGACTTCCAATGGTCTCTTAGTAGAGTTCTTTGGATCCCCTAAATAAAGAATCATATCATCTGCAAAGAGGGATAGTTTGACTTCTTCCTTCCTAACTTGTATCCATTTAATCTCTTTTTCTTACCTAATGACTCTGGCTAAAACTTCCAGAAATATATTGAATAGCAGTGGTGAGAGTGGTCTGGTACCAGATCTCAGTGGAAATGCTACCAACTTTTCCCCATTCAATAGGATGCTGGCTGTGGGTTTTTCATAAATTGCTATGATTGGATTGACGAAGGTTTCTTCTATACACAATTTGCTTAGAGTTTTCAACATGAAAAGGTGTTGTATTTTATCAAATGCTTTCTCTGCATCTATTGAGATAATCATATGGTTTTTCTTCTGAAGTATGTTAATGTGGTGTATCACATTGATTGATTTGCGAACATTGAACCATCCCTGCATATCAGGGATAAATCCCACTTGGTCTGGGTGGATGATCTTTCTGATGTGTTGTTGCATTCTATTAGCCAGAATTTTATTGAGGATTTTTGCATCTATGTTCATCAGGGATATTGGTCTGTAATTCTCTTTCAATGCTGCATCTTTTTCCAGCTTAGGAATTAAGGTGATGCTGGCTTCATAGAAAGTGTTTGGGAGGATTCCTTCTTTTTTGATTGTTCTGAATAGCTTGGGAAGAATTGGAGTTAGTTCTTCTTTAAATGTCTGGTAGAATTCAGCAGTGAATCCATCTGGTCCTGGGCTTTTCATTGTTGGGAAGACCTTTATTACTGATTCAATTTCTGTGTCAGTTATGGGTCTGTTTAGGTTTTCTATGTCTTCCTGGTTCAATTTAGGTAGGTTGCATGTGTCCAGGAATCTATTTCTGATAGATTTCCCTGTTTGCTGGTATACAATTCTTTGTAGTAATTTCTTTTTTTTGGCAGGCAGAGTGGACAGTGAGAGAAAAAGAGAGAAAGGTCTTCCTTTTGCCATTGTTTCACCCTCCAATGGCCGCTGCAGCTGGTGCGCTGCGGCCGGCGCACTGCGCTGATCCGATGGCAGGAGCCAGGTGCTTCTCCTGGTCTCCCATGGGGTGCAGGGCCCAAGCACTTGGGCCATCCTCCACTGCACTCCCGGGCCACAGCAGAGAGCTGGCCTGGAAGAGGGGCAACCAGGACAGAATCCGGTGCCCTGACTGGGACTAGAACCCGGTGTGCCGGCGCCACAAGGCAGAGGATTAGCCTAGTGAGCCAATAATTTCTAATGATTCCTTTTATTTCTGTGTTGTCTGTTGTTACAGTCCCTTTTTCATCTCTGATTTTATTGATTTGGGTCTTTTCTATTTTAGTTAGTTGGCCAATGGTGTCTCAATTTTGTTTATTTTTTAAAAAAACCAGCTCTTCATTTTGCTGATCTTTAGTAATGCTTTTTTGGATTCAATTCTGTTGTTTTCTTCTCTGATTTTAATTATTTCTCTTCTCCTACTAGATTTGGGTCTGGTTTGCTGCAGTTTTTCTAGATCCTTGAGATGCATTGAAAGCTCATTTATTTGGTGCCTTTCCAATTTCTTGATGTAGGCACCTATTGCTATAAACATTCCTCATAACACTGCTTTTGCTGTACCCCATAAGTTTTGATATGCTGTGTTGTTATCCTCATTTACTTCCAGAAAGTTTTTGATTTCTCTTTAGATTTCTTTTATGACCCACTGTTCACTCAGGAGCATGTTGTTCAGTCTCCATGTTTTTGCATATGCTCTAGGGATTCCTGAGTTGCTAATCTCCAGCTTCATTCCACTGTGGTCTGAGAAGCTGCATGGTATGATTCTAATTCTTTTGAATTTGCTGACACTTGCTTTATGGCCTAGTATGTAGTCAATTCTAGAGCAGGTTCCATGTACAAATGAGAAGAATGTGTATTCTTTAAGTGTAGGATGAAAATTTCTGTAGATATCTGTTAGATCCATTTGGGCTCTTGTGTTATTAAATCTGCTGTTTCCTTGTTGATCTTCTGTCTGGATGATCTATTTCTGAAAGTGGAGTATTGAAATCCCCCAATACTATTGTATCGGAGTCTAAGCCTCTCTAAGTTCCATAGAATATCTTTTAAATAAACTGGTACACTGTAATTAGATACATATACATTTATAACAGTTACATCTTCCTGTTGAATTGATCCCTTAATCATTATATAGTGCCCCTCTTTGTCTCTCTTAACAGTTTTTGTGTTAAAGTTTATTTTGTCTGATATTAATATGGCTACGCCAGCTCTTTTTTGGTTCCTGTTGGCATGGAATATCTTTTTCCAACCTTTTACTTTCAGTCTGCATGCATATTTGTTATAAAGATATGTTTCTTGTAGGCAGCAAATAGATGGGTTTTGTTCCTTAATTCATTCAGCCAGTCTGTGTTCTTTAATTGGAGAGTTGAGGCCATTTACATTCTATGTGACTATTGATAATTAGTAACTTTGCACTGCCATTTTCCCAAAGATATTTCTAATATATGCTTTGAACTTCCTGTGCTCTTTTACTGAGAGATTTTCTTCCTTTACCTTCTTTCATATTGATGGCTGTGTTTCTTTGTTTCTGTGTGTAACACATCTTTTTTTTTCTTTTTTTTTTTTGTTCTTCAAAATTTATTTGACAGCTAGAGTTATAGACAGTGAGAGAGAGAGAGCGAGAGAGAGAAACAGAGAGAAAGGTCTTCCTTCCATTGGTTCACTCCCCAAATGGCCACTACAGCTGGCACTGTGCTGATCTGAAGCCAGGAGCCAGGTGCTTCTCCTGGTCTCCCATGCGGGTGCAGGGCCCAAGGACCTGGGCCATCCTCCACTGCCTTCCCAGGCCACAGCAGAGAGCTGGACTGGAAGAGGAGCAACTGGAACTAGAATCCGGTGCCCATATGGGATGCCGGCACCTCAGGCAGAGGATTAACCAAGTGAGCCACGGTGCTGGCCCCTGTGTGTAATACATCTTTAAGCATCTTTTGCAGGGCAGGACGAGTGACAACAAATTTCAATTTCTGTTTGCTATGAAAGGTCTTTATTTCACTTCCATTCACAAATGAGAGCTTTGCAGGATATAATGTTCTGGGCTGGCAGTTTTTTTCTCTTAGTACCTGGGCTATATCTCGCCATTCCCTCCTAGCCTGTAGCGTTTCTGATGAGAAGTCTGTTGTAAGTCTAATTGGAGATCCTCTGAGAGTAATCTGATGTTTCTCTCTTGCACATTTCAGAATTGTTTCGTTATGTTTCACTGTGGTGAGTTTGATTACAATGTGTCGTGGTGAGGATCTCTTTTGGTCATGTTTATTAGGGGTTCTATGAGCTTCCTCTACTAGGATGTCTCTGTCCTTCTCCAAACCTGGGAAGTTTTCTGCTAGTATCTCACTAAAAAGGCCTTCTAATCCTTTCTCCCTCTCCATGCCTTCAGGAACTCCTAGAACCCGAATGTTGGGTTTTTTAATAGTATCCTGTAGATTCCCAACAATATTTTTTAGATTTCTAATTTCCTCTTCTTTTCTTTGGTTTGAGTGTATACTTTCCTGTGTTCTTTCTTCTAAGTCCAATATTCTGTCTTCTGCTTCACTGATTCTGTTTTAAAGCTCCCAAATGCGTTTGTCATTTGACATATTGAATTCTTCATTTCAGTTTGATTTCTCTTCAGTATCACAATTGCATGTTCTACTAGATTCTTCATTTCATTTTGATTCCTCCTTAAGTTTTCATTTTCACAAGAGAGATTTTCTATCCTGTCCAGTAAGGATTTCTGCAGTTCAAGAATTTGTTTTTGAGAACTTCTAAATGTTCTTAACATAATTTTTTTGAAATCCGTATCTTGTACTTCTTCTATCGCATTATCTTCATAATCTTGTATTGCAGTGTCATGTTCATTTGGGGGCATCATAATGTCTCCCCTTGTTCTTGTTTCCTAAGTTTCTGCATTTGTTGCTTGGCATTGTGGAGATATTCTTTGGTTTCTTCTTCTTTTTTTTCCCTCGCTGTGGTGGCTTTTCTCATTATACTATGACTCTAGATTAAGTGGGCTATCTGTTTTGGTGGATCTTTAGAGGCTTGTGATGGGTGTGGCCAGAGAGCTCTGTTCAGTTCTTCAGGGTTAAGGGTGTGCCAAAGGTGACACACCCAGGTTTGGGGTGGTAAAACTTCTTCTCTCTCTCTCTCTCTCTCTCTCTCTCTCTCTCTCTCTCTCTCTCTCCCTTTTTTTTATTCAGAAGGGAAGTAATTCCATACAGCTGAGCTATTCTCCTTGAAGGCAATCAGTGTCTGAGTGCTGGCCCCTGTGGGTATAATATTCGTCTGCTTTGTCCCAAGGACCACACAAAGGATCTATGCAGTCCCCAGTGTAAGCTCAGATTCCCTTGCAATCTCCCATCAGGTTGCCAAGGTTACCGAGTTTGTGGTGTCTCCCACCGAGTACTCACGTCTCAGGCACTCCATGAGTTCTCTCACACACCCTCAGTTTGTTTGTTTTTTTTCACAGTCTCAATTCATAAGCTCCACACATTCACTAGGTCTTAATCTCCTGTTATTTCTCCCCACCAGAATCAGGTTATTCTGCTTGGCTGATGGTGGGCACAGCCCTGAGGTGTTGCAGCTGTTATGTATGTCCAAAATGGCGCCTGCTCTTTGTCTTGCTTGCCTTTGTAAGGTGAGTGGAGAGAAAGAATCATGTCCATATTGGTCCCTTTTATTTTTTTTCTCTCCTCTAGTTAGCCTGGTGAACTTTCCCCCACGGGGCTTCAAGCCTCATTCTCTCTAGGCTCTTCCTGCCACTTTCCCACCAGTGTCTCAGGCTACTGAGGTTTCACCTCACCTCCCTTTCCAGCGCTGGTGCATAGACTCAGCGGCTGGGGTCCCGAGCCATGGGTGCCCATGCCCTCCACGTAGGTCCACCATGTCCCACTAGTTCTGGAAGAGTTTCCTCTGCAGTTTTTTCCCTAACTCTTCCCTGAAACTACAGTATATCCACTTTTATTAAACTATCTTTTCCCAGACTATCAGTGTACTCCCTCCCTATTCTGCCATCTTGGAGGACTCCCCCACAAAGATCATTTTTCAATAGCCAATATATCTATAAGAACAATTTTTTAGAAGTAAGCTACTTAGTAAATGGTGGAGTTAGAAATGTGCCAGGGGATTCCAACACAATCCCATCAAGATGGCATGTACCAATGCCATCGCACTAGTCCAAGTGATCAATTTCAGCTCACAATTGATAGCTCTGATAGGTCTAAGAGTCAAAGAGATCACACAAACAAGACAAGTATCTGCTAATACTAACTGATAAAATCAAAAAGGGAGAGAAAGATCCAACATGGGAAATGGGATACACAGCAGACTCATAGGATGGCAGATGTCCTAAACAACACTCTGGGCTCAGAATCAGCCCTCAAGGCATTCAGATCTGGCTGAAGAGCCCATGAGAGTATAGCAGGCATGGAAAGCCAAGATATCATGGAAAAAAAAAGACCTAAATGAATGATCTCAGTGAGTGAGATCCCAGTGGAATGAACGGGGCCATCAAAGAAGGAGGTACCCTTCTCCGAAGGGAGGAGAGAACTTCCACTTTGACTATGACCCTATCGGAATAAGATCAAAGTCAGCGAACTCTAAAGGCTTCCATAGCCCTGGCAACTCATGACTAGAGCCTAGGGAGATTACTGACGCCATGAACAGGAGTGTCAAATTGTTAAATCAGCAACAGGAGTCACTGTGTACTTACACCCCATGTGGGATCTGTCCCTAATGTGTCGTCTAAAGCCAAGTGATGCTATAACTAGTACTGAAACAGTATTTTTATACTTTGCGTTTTTGTGTGGGCACAAACTGATGAGGTCTTTACTAATTATATACTGAAGTGATCTTCTGTATATAAAGAGAATTGGAAATGAAAAAAAAAAAAAACAACCTGGTGTTAAAATGAAAATGGCATAGAAAATTAATTAATTTTAAAAAAAATTATGTAGGATCTCTGTCTTTAATGTGCTGTACATTGCTATTTAATGCTATAATTAGTAATCCAATGGTAGTTTTTTCACTTGATGTTGCTATATGGGCAAAATGTTGAAATCTTTACCTAAGATATACTAAACTGATCTTCTGTATACAAAGAGAATTGAAAATGAATCTTTACATGAATGGAAGGGGAAAGGGAGCGGGAAAGGGGAGGGTTGCGGGCGGGAGGGAAGTTATGGGAGGGGGGAAGCCACTGTAACCCATAAGCTATACTCTGGAAACTTATATTCATTAAATAAAAGTTTAATAAAAAAAAGAAGTAAGCTACTTAGGTTAAAGTAGATGCATTTTTTAATTTTGTCAAGGATTATCAAAATTATCTAGATAAATGTGCACTGATTTTAACTCCTATCAACAGTGTGTGAAATGAACAAGAATTTGCTAAGCTGCTGCTGCTGCATATGTCAAACACAATGTTAGATATTGGGCAAACAGAGTCCCTGCACAGGGTCTGCACTGAAAGAGGCTCATAATTCAATAGTAGGCATTCAATAGATATCTTTTAGAGGAGTTACCACTTAAGCTAAGCCTTGGCTGATTAAGAAACAGTCATGCAGAAAACGGAAGAAAAACCAAACCAGGCAGAGTAAATTACTTAAGCAAAGGCATCATAGCATGACATGGAGGAGATTCAAGGACTTCTGTACTTTTAGAAAACAAATCCTGAGGTGCAGAGTATCTGGAGTGTGAGGAGGTGAAATAGAGGAAACAGGAGCTACATCATTCAATATTCAATTGATAAATCCTCACCACTCAGCACCAACTACATACCAGGTACTGTGCTGTCTTGAAAGACCTCATAACTCAAGCTAAGAATCATACTGATATTAGTTGAAGAAACAAAGGTTCATACTAATTGAGGCAGGCTATAACTGCCTTTTTGGTCTTCCTGAAAAGCTGGGTAACAGAATCAGTCCCAATGAGGGCTTTTGTATGTACTGTTCTACTTCATTCCCAGGATTTCTTTTGCTGCCCAGCGTCAATGAATTTCTACTAAGCTGCTAGGGCAATGGCTCTCAAACTCATTGGGCAGAGAAGAAAGGGCATTTGACTCATAGTCAGGTACACTGGGCTTCTGCTTTGGCTCTGGCCCTTACCCCACAGAATGTTTTTGCAAATCCCTTCTCTAGTTGAGCACCCAGTTCCTCTCTTTTCCCTGGACTTACCTTATTTACTTTTGTTGTAGTTGTTGTTTAATTCTTCTTTATTTATTTTCACTTTTATTTGGTGGAGAGAGAGAGAGCTTTCTTCCATCCATTGTTTCACTCTCCAAATGCCCACAACAACTAGGGCTGGACCAGGCTGAAGTCAGGAGCACAGAACCCAATCCAGGTCTCCCACATAAGTGGTACAGGCTGAGGTACTTTTGCTGTCATCTGCTGCCTTCCATAATGCACAGTAGCAGGAAGTTGGATTGGAAGTAGAGCCAGAATTTAAACCAGGCCTTCCAATATAGATTTATGAGTATTCCAAGTGGAATCATAAATGCTGAGCCAAATGCTCTCCCTACTTCCCCACTTTAAGTCAATAGAATTCCTCCTTTCTTCAAACAAAATCTTACACAAAACTGCAATATTTGAATCAGATGCTGTTCTGGTCGTGGGATGGGAGGATGGAAGTATATCTTGCCCACTCACCACAACCCGTCAAATGCTTCAGAGGCTCCCTTGTGGAATTTGAAGCTTGTTGCCTTGGGATCCACTTGGCACCAGCGATTTAACAACCAAAAGTGGAGCCAGCTCTATGGCACGGCAAGTTAAAGCCTTGGCCTGCAGTGCCAGCATCCCATATGGGTGCCGGCTTGAGTCCCGGTTGTTACACTTCCAATACAGCTCTCTGCTATGGCCTTCAAAAGCAGTAGAAGACTGCGCAAGTACTTGGGCCCCTGCACCCACTTGGGAGGCCAGAAGAAGCTCTTGGCTCCTGGTTTTAGATCAGCTCAGCTCTGGCCATGGCAGCCATTTGGGGAGTGAACCAGCAGATGGAAGACCTCTCTCTCTTTCTCTCTCTCTCTCTCTCTGGCTCTACCTCTCTCTGTAACTCTGTCTTTCAAATAAATAAAGTACAGGGCCCAGCACAGTGGCTCACTTGGTTAATCCTCCACCTGCTGTGCTGGTATCCTATATGGGCGCCAGGTTCTAGTCCCGGTTGCTCCTCTTCCAGTCCAGCTCTCTGCTGTGGCCCTGGAGGGCAGTGGAGGATGGCCCAGGTGCTTGTGTGCCTGCACCTGCATGGGAGACCAGGAAGAAGCATCTGGCTCCTGGCTTCGGATCGGCGCAGTTCCGGCCATAGCGGCCATTTGGGGAGTGAACCAATGGAAGGAAGACCTTTCTCTCTATCTCTCTCTCCCACTCTCTGTAACTTTACCTGTCAAATAAATAAATTAAAAATAAATAAATAAATAACATCCTTGGACCTTGTGATCCTCATCCATGCATCTGCTCCCAAACTGGCACCTGCATTCTGCCTAGCCATTTTCCTCTGTCTTGGCCACACCACTAGTGAGTGAGCACTATGCCTCCATCAGGTGCATAAACAATGCTCTCTCTTTCCTTTTTGCAAAGCTGCTAAGCTACCAGTCTCTCACTCTTCCTAAGGGGTCCTCACAATCTCTTCCTTTTTCTTGCCCAGTCCTCAGAAACAATCCAATCCCAAAAAGCCTACCAGGAGCTGGAAACATCTTTCAACAGGGCTTTTGAAAGGTCCAACCTAATCTTTTGATCTGGACTTCAATTTTCTGAACTGACTCCTGATGTGATGAAGTAGATGTCCTCTAAGGCCCTTACTAGCCATATCTTCCTTCCTAAGAGTCAAGTCTGTGCCATCACTCCACAGCTTCAGGTGACTTCCCACATAGGGCAGATCAATAGCCCTTGGTAACTGATCATTGTCCATACATAATAGTGAGCCTGATGGTCTGAGTTCAAATCCTAGGCAAAGTCAATTAATCTTTCTGTTCCTCAGTTTCCTCATTTTTAAAATGGGAGATACTAATAGAACCCATGTCAGGATTGTTATGATTAAATATACACAGAATCTTAGTTAGGTAGGTATTATTATTACAGTTTCATAGCACAGAAAACTAATGACTCAGAAAAATTCAAGACACATAGTTTACGGGGCCGATGCTATGGCACAGGGGGTTAAAGCCCCAGTCCGCAGCAATGGCATCCCATATGGGCACTTGTTCGAGTCTCAACTGCTCCACTTCTGATCCAGCTCCTTGCTAATGTGCCTGAGAAAGCAGCAGAAGATGTCGCAATTCCATGGTCCCCTGCACCCACGTGGGAGACCCAAAAGAAGCTCCTGGCTCCTGGCTTCGGATCACCTCAGCTCCGGCCATTGTGGCCATTTGGGAAGCGAACCAGTGGGTGGAAGACCTCTCTCTCTCTCTCTCTCTCTCTCTCTCTCTCTTAGAAAACTTTTATTTAGGCCAGCGCCGTGGCTCAATAGGCTAATCCTCTGCCTGCGATGCCGGCACCCCGGGTTCTAGTCCCGGTCGGGGTGCCGGATTCTGTCCCAGTTGCCCCTCTTCCAGTCCAGCTCTCTGCTGTGGACCAGCTCTAACTCTTTAAAATAAATTTTAAAAATATTTTTAAAAGACACATAGCTTAGAAAATCTGAATTGTATTGAAATTAAAATCTAATTAAAAATGTTGGTCTCACGACAGCTATCCTAAGCTACCTTTCATCTTCCATGCCACCTGTAAATTTTATCTTCATACTCTGATTTCTCTTCAGATCGCATAAATCTTTCACCTTTTACAAAATATCCTGGCTTTAAAGAGTAGGAAAAAATAATTGATTAACATTTTCTTCTATGAGCATGGATGTAAAGATTAGTTCCACATATATGACATTCCTAATTTTATCCAACTGCCTCAATAGGAAATGAGAAAACAAAGACACAAGGAAGGCAGTACCTTGCTCACTGGCAGTCCCTGGCAGAGTCTTAATTAGAATCTAGGTTTCCTATCATTCTTTCCTAGCCAATAAGCTTCCTGGCAGATGTTGCTCTCCACCTTGGAGCCTAGCTGTTTTACTATATGACCCTCAGGCCTCTCATATTTTTAAACTCAGCTGACATAGGGAAATATTTGTGTAAAGCTAAGTCCTAAGTCCCTTTTCCCCTTTCTCCTTATGTCTAGCCCTTCCTCCCTCAACGAGCACTTCTGTAGGACTTTCCTAGTGCCTTAGGGATACAGAAGGACTTAACCATTGCCCCTAAAGGGCTCATTTTCCAGTGGGTGACAATGACTGGGTTGGAAGGGTAGAAAAAACATGGAATCAGCATGGACTCAAGCCCAAGTTTACTATGTTTAATTACTCAGGGGTTCACAACCCAGAGATGGTCAAAGGCTGAAATGGAGCCAGAATATATGCACTCTGGTGTCTAGCAATTTCTACCTGAAGGACAAAGGAATAGACCTCTTGCCAAGGGCTTCAACTGTGAAGAAGGAGCACCTTTGTCAAATCCCTCTGACTCAGGAACAGGAGGTCACCTTTTTACAATTTGTATGAAGGTACAGGACGAGCTTGAATAGGCTAGCACTATTAAGGAATGTAGCTGCCCCTGCGGGGATCTCTGGTTGCCAATAATTTTGTTATGTAGCAGAAGTGGCTATATTTTCATTTTTCTCCTTCCTGAGCAGCTCTCTCTAGACCTCCTAGTGGTAAGATTTCTTCCCTGTTGCCCACCCAGAGCCATCTGCTGACAAGTTAATCAGCACCTTCCTGATACGTTAGAACCTTCAATACATCTCAAGATGTCTAAGATCAGCTTGAAGAGGCTGTGAAAGCCATAAATCAAAGCTTGTACTGTGAAGTGCCGTCTAAACTGCTAATGATGTGTAATCCTGAAGCTTGTGTGCAGGAGTTAAATAGCAGAGGGAGTGAACTGGGAGAAGGGAAAGAGAATGCACCCCCACTCATGTATCAGAAAGCACAGTGTAGACTTGATTGTGGGAACAGAATCCCTCTACCCAAGACTCTGAGCTGCCAAATCATTATGGCGTTGATTTATTGATTTATATTATTTATTGATTTATATTACCCTGTGATGAAAGGAAGATCATTACAGCGCTGGTGAAACTGAGGCTCTGTGAGATTAAAGAGGAAGTCAAACAACTTGGAATGCCACACTGAGACTTAAGTCCAATCCTAGAGCTCTTTTCACTCTAGTATTTGAACTTGAAACCTCAGGAACTTGAGTTTATGTTCGCAACCCCAGTCCTTTAGCTGGGTTATAGCTTGGGAAAATTGCTACATGACTGCTACCATGGCAGGATAAAGGCCTCTCCTTAGCCTTTCCTCTCCTGAAAATATAGGTAATCCCAGAGACCCAACCTTTCAAAGAGTCAAGAACCCAGAAAGAAGCTGGGAGGATGAGCAAGACCTAGCATGGGCAACTTCCAAGCATTCTCTGGGGTTCCCACAGACCAATATCTAGCATGTAGATGATGGAAGGAATGAAAGGAGATTAGTGAACACTCTAAAGTCCACTGAGGCTGAAACTAAGTACCTCGCTGAAGTGTCCAGTCTGAACTCACTGCTCATAATTTGTATTTTCTTGAACATTTCCAGGAAAAAATATATCAGTGAAGTTTTAAAAAGCTTTCATGCCTTACCTCTGTGAGTTGAGCAACATTCCACTCTCTATGCCCCCCAAATATATACATGCTCAAGGATACAGATATTTGTTAAAGTTTCTCAGAGCCACAATCCTAAAACAGCAAAGCAAGTAAGCACTTAGAGGTCCAGGCAGCAATTAGACCTTGAACACCCAAGAGGAGGGTGCTACTATCATACAATCCAGGACCTAGCCTAGATGGTTATATTGTAGGTACCTAAGGAATGTGGAGCAAAAAGAAATATTTCCACCACTCATCTGATCTGTCTTCTATATAGCTTCTACATTCATCACCATTAATACTCAGATTATGACTGTCTCCTGTTAAAGCAGAGTCCATTACATTAGATTGAAATAATAAATAGTTATGGAAGAACAGAACCACCTGAGGAGGTGCTTAGCAAAAATTAATATTCCTGGACCCTTGATCTACAAGGTTTTCATTTAAAGGTCTGGAGTAGGTGAGACCCATAATTCTGCGTTTTTAATAGAATCCCTGAGTATTTCTAAAGCAAGTGGCCAATGACCATGCTTGAAAAAAACATTGGCTTGAACTCTGTAATAAACACACAATTATTCTTAGGTGTTTAAATTTTAACTGAAAAGTGATCCCTGTTAAATATAAGGGTGGGAATAAGAGAGGGAGGAGATATACAATTTGGGACATGCTCAATCGGACTTGCCCCAAACAGTAGATTTAGAAATGTGCCAGGGGATTCCAATTCAATCCCATCAAGGTGGCATGTACCAATGCCATCTCACTAGTCCAAGTGATCAATCTCAGTTCACAATTGATGGATCTGATAGGTCTAAGAGTCAAAGAGATCACACAAACAAGACTAGTGTCTGCTAATACTAACTGATATAATCAAAAAGGGAGAGAAAGATCCAACATGGGAAGTGGGATACACAGCAGACTCATAGAATGGCAGATGTCCTAAATAGCACTCTGGCCTCAGAATCAGCCCTTAAGGCATTCGGATCTAGCTCAAGAGCCCATGAGAGTATTTTAGGCATGGAAAGCCAAGACACTCTGGAAAAAGAAAAGAAAAGAAGACGTAAATGAAAGATCTCTGCGAGTGAGATTGCAGTGGAAAGAACGGGCTATCAAAGAAGGAGGTACCATTATCTGAAGGGAGGAGAGAACTTCCACTTTGACTATGACCCTGTCTGAATAAGATCAAAGTCAGCGAACTCAAAAGGCTTCCATAGCCTTGGCAAATCATGACTAGAGCCTAGGGAGATTACTGACGCCATAAACAAGAGTGTCAAATTGTTAAGTCAACAACAGGAGTCACTGTGTACTTACATCTCATATGGGATCTGTCCTTAATGTGTTGTCTAATGTGAAGTGATGCTATAACTAGTACTAAAACTGTATTTTTCACTTTGTGTTTCTGTGTGGGTGCAAACTGATGAAATCTTTACTTAGTATATACTGAATTGATCTTCTGTATATAAAGATAATTGAAAATGAAAAAAACTGGTGTTAAATTGGAAATTGCATAGAAAATTAATTAATTTTTAAAAAATATCATGTAGGATCTCTGTCTTTAATGTGCTGTACACTGCTATTTAATGCTATAACTAGTACTCCAACAGTATTTTTCACTTTGTGTTGCTATGTGGGGGCAAACTGTTGAAATCTTTGCTTAATATACACTGAACTGATCTTCTGTATATAAAGAGAATTGAAAATGAATCTTGATGTGAATGGAAGGGGAGAGGGAGCGGGAAAGGGGAGGGTTGCAGGTGGGAGGGAAGTTATGGGGGGGAAGCCATTGTAATCCATAAGCTGTACTTTGGAAACTTATATTCATTAAATAAAAGTAAAAAAAAAAACATTGGCTTACAAACTAAAATTAAAATCTCCTAATTTGGCATTCAAAATCCTTCCTGATCTCTTCCCAGTCTCACTTTCCACTATTTTTCCAGCCATTGGAACTACTCAACTATTTTCCCATTTCAGCCTTCACACTTGCCTGCCTCTGTGCTATTATTTGTGTTATTATCTCTGAATGCAATGTTCCCCCCTCACTCTACCCATGCTTAGCTATTTATTCAAATAATTCTCACTTTTCAGTCAGCAGTTCAAACACCACTTGAAGCCTTTTAGGATCATCCACCTGGAAGTGGAGGTTTTTTAACTCTGTGCTCCTGTAGTATTTTATTATCACCTGAGAACTTTTTTTTTAAAAAAAAAGATTTATTTATTTATTTGAAACTCAAAATTACACAGAAAGAAAAGGAAAGAGAGAGAGAGCGAGAGAGAGAGAGGTCTTCCATCCAGTGGTTCATTCCCCAATTGGCTGCAACGGTCGGAACTGTGCCAATCAGAAGACAGGAGCCAGGAGCTTCCTCCAGGTCTCCCACGTGGGTGCAGGAGTCCAAGGACTTGGACCATCTTCTACTGCTTTCCCAGGCCATAGCAGAGAGCTGGATTGGAAGTGGAGCAGCCGGGTCTCGAACCAGCGCCCATATGGGATGCCTGCACTTCAGGCCTGGTCGTCAACCCGCTGCGCCAGAGCACCTGTCCCCACAGTTCACTTTCTGTATTTCATTATGATGACTCATTTCATATCCTAACTCCCTTACAACTCTGTCCCCTATCCTAATGCTTTTCCTATTGTACCATACTGACTCTCAAAGACAGTATTGAATACTCCCAGGGATATCACAGACTAGAACATAACTTTTCTTCTGGTTGGACAAAGTCCGGTGTTGTGACATATAGTTTGGCTACTAGAGTGCAGGCTGGATGTCAGTCTCCATTTACTCCCTCAGCCTGTGCACCTTCTCTAATGAAAAACTTAATCAACTAGATGGAGAAGTCTTAGATACCCTGGAAAGTCAGAGCCACTCTAAGAATCTAAGAAAATGGGTCACAAGGAAGATGATGGGAATTTAAGAAGTTCATCAAACATTTATTGAACTCCAGGCCTGTGCCAGGCCTTAAGGCTACAGCAAGAGCAATAGAGCCTTTACCTAAGAGCAATACAGCTCTGTCTCATTTCAGGCTTGGGAGTGCTGGTAATGAGGTTTCTGGCTCTTTCACTTTATTTTTTAAGGGAAGTGTCTTACCAGACTCCTGGGTTTCTAGCCATCCTAATATGATTTCTCAAGGTACCTCTGGCCTAGGGCTCCTTCCTTCTGAAAACGTAACCCTTGCTTCTATAAATCTGAGCCTGGATAATTGGCAACCATCTGTATTCATCAATCTGTACCCGTAGCCTTTAAATCAACCTCTTTTATTCACAAAGTCTCAAGGATGAGAGAAGTTAATAAAAGTTCTGGGACCAGCGTTCTGGTCTAGTGAGTAAAGCTGCTACCTGAAATGCTGGCATTCCATATCAGTGCCCGTTGGTGTCCTAGCTGACTCATTTCCCATCCTTCTCCCTGGTAATGGCCTGTGAAAAACAGCAAAAGATTGCCCAAGTGCTTGGGCTCCTGCTACCCATGTGGGAGACCTGGAAGAAGCTCCTGACTTCTTGCTTCAGCCTGGCCCAGCCACAGCCATTGCAACTGTCTAGGGAGTGAATCAGTGGATGGAAGATGTCTCTCTCTGTGTCTCATCTTCTTTTCTGTAACTCTGACTTTCAACTAAATAAATAAATCTTTAAAAAAAAAACAAAGAAAGAAAAAAAGGAGCTGGTGCTGTGGCATGGAGGGTAAAGCTGCCACCTGCAGTGCCAGCATCCCATATGGGAGCTGCTTTGAGTCCTGACTACTCCACTTCTGACCCAGCTCTCTGCTATGGTCTTGGAAAGCAGAAGAAGATGGCCCAAGTCCTTGGGCCCCTGCACCTGCTTGGGAGACCTGGAAGAAGCTCCTGGCTCCTGGCTTCAAATCGGCACAGCCCTGGACTTTGCAGCAAATTGGAGAGTGAACCAGCAGATGGAAGATTCTCTCTCTCTCTCTCTCTCTGCTTCTCTCTCTGTGTAACTCTGACTTTCAAATAAACAAATAAATCTTTAAAAAAAAGTTTCATCTAGTATAGTACAAACAGAAAAATGCTGGGATGTAGAACTAGACCCTTTCTTTCTTTTTTATTTTTAAGGTTTTTTAAAATCTATTTATTTGAGAGGTTGAGTTACAGAGAGAGGGAGAGACAGAGAGAAAGGTCTTCCATCTGCTGGTTCACTCCCCAAATGGCTACAATGTCCAGAGCTGAGCCAATCTGAAACCAGGAGCTAGGAGCTTCCTCTGGGTCTCCCACAAGGGTGCAGGTGTCCAAGCACCTGGTCCATTTTCCACTGCTTTCCCAGGCCATAACAGAGAGCTGGATGGGAAAAGGAGAAGCTGGGATACGAACCGGTACCCCTATGGGATTCTGGCACTGCAGATGGAGGCTTAACCTACTAAGACACAGTGCCAGCCCCCAAACTGCTTCTTTCCATAAGTCAAGTATTTTAAGCAAGTTCAATCTTACAGGCAATATAAAGGTTCTAAAAAATACAACCAGAAGAGGTGACAGACAAATGAGATTATTGTTATTCTGGTCTCACATGAGATAGTTAGCAGAACACAAGACTGAAAACTTGGAGGAAGAAGCCACACACAGAGATTCATTCATTCACAAAAAATTGCTATTTGAGTATCAACCATGTACTAAGAACTGCTCTACATTTGCATTCAGCAATGAACAGAATAGAAAAAAAAAATACCTGTCCTCATGGAGCTTGTGTTCTGGGGAAGAAGACAGACAATAAACCAATTAAGTAAACTATATAGTATGTCTAAGGGTGCTACGGAAAAAAATAAATCAAAGAAATAAGATGAGGAAAGACACAAAGTTTCAATGAGATGGTATCACCTGAAGCAAGTGAGGAATCAGTCATGAACATATCTAGGAAAAAACTATTTCAAGAAGGAAAAGCAAATACAAAGGCCAGAGTATGCTTGGGGTTTTGAAGACCAATATTGTTGGAACAATGAGAAAAGAGGAAAGGAGTAGGAGAGGCCAGAGAGCTAGCAGGGTGAAGGCACATTATATAGAATTTCACAAGCTATTTTCAGGACACTGACTTTTACTATGAAATGGAGAACCATTGGGGCTTTGAACAGGGAATGACATACTCTCAATCAAGTTTTAACAGCATCACTTTTGCTGCTCTTTGGAGAATAAACTTTATGGAGACAAAAGTGGAACCAAGAAGACCAATTAGGAGACAATTATAGTGGTTTTGTCAAGAAATGATGATGACTTTAACCAGTGTGTCATCAGTAGAAGAGGTAAGAAATGTTTAGTTTCTGAATGTATTTTAAAAGTAGAGCTTACATATTGCATTGTAACACTGTTAAGAATAATGAAAAGACAGATTACACAATAGGAGAAAACATTTAAACAACAGAAATCTGATAAAAAAAAAAACTTCTACCTAGACTATATAACTCAATAATAAAGAAACAAAAAGGCACAGCAGGTTAAGCATTCCCTTGCAATGTTAGCATCCCACATCAGAGTGTCGGTTCTAGTCCCATTTGTTCTGCTTCTGATCCAGCTCCCTGTTAATGTGCCTGGGAAGGCAATCAAAGATGGTCCAAGTACTTGGGCGCCTGCCACTCATGTGGGAGACCAGGATGGAGTTCTTGGCTCCAAGCTTGAGCCTGGCGCAATCCTGACTGATGCAATCGTTTGAGGAGTGAACCAGATGATGGAATGCCTCTCTCTCTCTCTCTCTCTCTCTCTCTCTCTCTCTGTGTGTGTGTGTGTGTGTGTGTGTGATCTCTCATCTCTCATCTCTCCCTTTCTCTCTGTTACTCTTTCAAATAAGTAGCCAGATAATTATTGAAAAACTAAAAAGACAAACAGCCTAATTTTTTAAGTAGACAAAATATTTGAACAGGGTTTCACCTAAGATTTACGAATAATGACATAAAGAGACTTTCGATATCACCAGGGAGAGGACAAACTGAAATCACAGTGAGATATCACTTTACACCCACTAGAATTTTTTTTAACACCAAGTATTGTTAAGGATGAGAAACCAGAACCTTCAGTTTTTTTGGGAGTTAATACAAATGGTGCAGTCACTCTGGAAAACAGTTTGTTTCTTACCTATTAAGCATTCACTTAAACATATAATCCAATAATTTCACTGCTAGATGTTTGCCCAAGAGAAATGAATACACATGTCCTCATAAAATCCCATAGGATAATTTTTTACAGCTTTTCTCATAATCACCAAAATTAGGAACAATACAAATTTCTATCAATCATCTGATGAATAAACAGTGATGCACTCATACCATGAGATTTACTTGAGAATAAAAGGGAACAAAACTGATGTATCTAACATGAGAGAATCTCAAAAAACACTGTGCTAAATGAAAAAAAAAACTAGATTTATAGTGCTATGTTTTGTACAATTCCATTTACAAAAAGACAAAATTGTAGGGTCAGAAAACAGAAGCAGTGGTTTCCAGGGTCTGGAATTCAGAAGAGAAACTGATTTCAAAGTGGCCCAAGGTTATGTTGTAAGCTTGATACATCTGTTCTATATCTTATTTGGGTGGTAATTACACAACTATGCATTTTTCAAAATTCAAAGAATTGTACACCTAAATGGATGAATTTTATCATGTGTAGATTATACCTCATCAAACCTGATTTTTTTAAAGATTTATTTTATTTCTTTGAAAAGCAGAGTGACAGAGAGAGAAAGGGAGAGACAGAGATTCCATCTGATGGTACACTCCCCAATTTGTGGCAACTGCCAGGGCTGGGCCATGCCAAAGCCAGGAGCCGAGAACTCCATCTGAGTCATCCATGTGGGTAGCAGGGGTCCCAGCACTTGGGTAATATTCTGCTGCTTTCACAGGCTCATTACCAAGTAGCTGGATCAGAAGTGGAGCAGCAGGGACTCAAACTGACACTTATATTGGTTGCAGGCATTGCAGGTAGATGCTTAATTTGTTGCATCACAACACCTACTCTGAAACCCAATTTTTTAAAAAAGAAAGGTTGACAGGATTTTTAAATTGATTAGTGTGTAATATGAGAGAAAGATATGAATCTAATATGTGTCTAAGGCTTTTTGTCTGCATTTAGAAAGACTGAACTGTCATTTCTAAGATTTACTGGAAGAAAGATTTCGAGGATAAAATCAGAAACTTAATTTTGGATTCCTAAGTTGAGTTACTCTGGGGCATTCAGGTAGATGTGTTGAAAAGGCACTTGGAAATGCAAGTCTTGCATTTGGGGGAGCGTTCTGATCTGGAGACAAAAAATTTAGAGATAGCAGTGAATAGATGACATTTAAAGCCATGAGACTGGTCGAGATCATCAACGGACTGTGGATAGAGAAGAGAAAAGGTGCAAGAATGAGTCCTAGAACACTCCAATATTTAGAAGTCAGGATGATTAGAAATATTCAGCAAAGGAGACTGAGAAGATATAGCCATGGGAGTAGGAGAAAATGGCAGAAGCATATGATATCTTGGAAGCCAAGTCAAGAAAGTAGTCAGAAAGAGGACAGACTTATCATCTCTGTCAAATGATACTGAGATTAAAATTAGGCCTCAAAACTGACCATAAGATACTGAGGTACCAGACAAGACCAATAACAAGGTATAGTGTAATTACCAGCCTAATAATTATGTTTCCTTAAGCCTTCCACTCCATAGAGTAAACATCCTTAAGGACAAGGGTTCTAAGTAGTGGTTTGAGTTTTGTCATTTTCTTCTAGAGCATTGGCAAAGACAAGAGTCCCCACTGAGCATGCCACAAGTCCACTGATGACCTACTTAGGGGATGACTTTTGTTTCCTAAAAATTCACATGTTGAAGTCTTAACCTCCAATATGTCACATGGTGACTATATTTGCAAGACAAGATCTCTAAATGGGCAAGTAAGTTAAAAACGAAATAAGTTAAATAAGTCTAATCTGACTCTTGTCCTTATGAGAAAACTTGTACACAGGGAAGACAATGTTAAGACATGGGGTGAAGATGGGCTTTTACAAGCCAAGGAAAGAGGTGTGGAATACATCCTTCCCCTCTCTCCAACCCTCCTCTTCCATATTATCCAAGAAGGAGTCTTTGGAAAAAAAAAAGTATGTAGCAGAATATTTTCATTTTAGCCCAGAAACCTAGCTAGGGAGATCAGCAATCCTATTTTCAAAGTTAAGTAAGACTGGCCAGCGCCACGGCTCACTCCTCCGCCTGCGGCGCCAGCACCCCAGGTTCTAGTCCCGGTTAGGGCACCGGATTCTGTCCCGGTTGCTCCTCTTCCAGTCCAGCTCTCTGCTGTGGCCCAGGAAGGCAGTAGAGGATGGCTCAAGTGCTTGGGGCCCTGCACCCGCATGGGAGACCAGGAAGAAGCACCTGGCTCCTGGCTTTGGATCGACGCAGCACACTAGCTGTAGCGGCCATTTGGGGGGTGAACCAACAGAAGGAAGACCTTTCTCTCTCTCTCTCTCTCTCTCTCTCTCTCTCTCTCTCTCTCTCTCTCTCTCACTGTCTAACTCTGCCTGTCAAAAACAAAACAAAACAAAACAAAAGACTGTGATACTGTGGTTGTGGAAATGCTAAGGAGGTATCCTGTGGTTACTCTAGACTTTGATGAGATTCTTATTAGGAAATTTCATGCATAAAATCAAATCTTTAATGATGTGGACGCCTTCCTCACTTGTACGGCCAGTCGTTCCACAGATTCCGTGTTAGGGAGTAGTCCACTAATTCTGCGTAAAGCTTCACTGAGTCTCACTTTCCAGGTAGAATTTCCCAGGTTCCACAAGGCTCCACGATATTTTCTATTTTACACTAAATATTGGAGATTCAACCAGGACAAGAATTCACCCTACTGAATTCTTTGCCCTGGCTTTAAACCTATCATATGATAAAAATTCCTTGAAATAATGGAAATGTGATCAGATTCACAACATCAGATTTTACACTTCCTGAATTTATTATGCTGGTGGTGTTCTCAGCCTCAAATTTTTTACCTGTAAAAAGGAAGCTGAAAACATCTGCTCATCTGGTTTTTATAAGATTACAATTTGACAGTATAGTGATGGACGTTTGACCTAGTGGTTAAGATGCCTGCTCGGGGGCCGGCGCTGTGGCCTAGTGGGTAAAGTCGCACCTGCAGTGCTGGCATCCCATAGGGGCACTGGTTTGAGTACCGGCCACTTCACTTCCAATCCAGCTCTCTGCTATGGCCTTGGAAAGCAACGGAAGATGGCCAAAGTCCTTGGGCCCCTGCACCCACGTGGGAGACCCAGAGGAAGTTCCTGGCTCCTGGCTTCAAATCACCAAAGCTCCAGCTGTGGTGGCCATCTGGGAAAAAAAAAAAAAGATGCCTGCTGGGATGCTCATATCTTGTATTAAAGCACCCGGGTTTGAGTCCCAGATCCAGTTCCAATTTCAGCTTCCTGCTATTGTGCATCCTTAGAGGCAGCAGGTGATACCTAAAACAGCTGAGTCCCTGTCACCCATGTGGGAGACATGGATTGGGTTCCTGGCTCCCAGCTGCAGCCTGGGCCACCCCAGCCATTGTGTACATTGAGGGAGTGAATCAATCAACCAGTAGATCAGTTTCTCTTTCTCTTTCAATCTCATACTATCAAATAAATGAATATTTGCTGGAACATAGCAGGCACCACAAATATGAGGACAGTAATTATTAAATAAAGCTAGTATTAAATAAAGCCTTTGAAGGACAATTTATTTATTTGAGAGACAGATAAACAGGTAAAACTCCCATCCTCTGGTTCATTCCTCTAATGTCCACAATGGCTGTGGCTGAGCCGGAGCCAAACCTGGGAATGTAATCCAGATTTCTCACGTAGGTGTTAGGAACCAAATTACTTGAGCCATCACTGCTTCCTTCAAGAGTCTGCATCTGCAGAAAACTGGAGTCAAGAAGAGGAGCCAGAAATCAAATCCAGGTACTCCAGTGTTGGAGATGGGTATCTTAATCAGCAGGCTGAATGCCACTCCTTAAATAAACTTTTCTTAACACCCAATTCTTTCTCAGTTCCTGTACTTACAGACTTTTAATAAATGCTAACTTGATGAACAAAATCCTCTCTTCATATTGCCTTCTCTTCCCTTCTCTAAAGCTACTGACATTATAATCAATTTCTTGGATTTGGCATGTGTTTGTGTTCAGTTTTTTTTTTTTCATTCCAAATGTATTCATTGAGTTCTGCTTACAGATGAAGCAGTACAATAGGTGATGTAGAGGTTAGGGAGAGAAAGATGGTATAGAGCCACTCTCTAGGAGATTCTTGTTTATATGATTATCATGATTTCAAATAGTTCCATGCTTAAGTCTGTACATTTAGAATACATTTTTAAAGATTTATTTATTTATTTGAAACTCAGAGTTACACAGAAAGGAGAGAGAGAGAGAGAGAGAGAAAGAGAGAGAGAGAGAGAGAGAGAGAGAGAGAGAGAGAGAGAGAGAGAGAAAGTCTTCCATCTGCTGGTTCACTCCCCAGATGGCCGCAACGGCCAGAGCTGTGCCAATCCAAAGCCAGGAGCCAGGAGCTTCTTCCGGGTCTCCTACGCAGGTGCAGGGGCCCAAGGAGTTGGGCCATCTTCCACTGCTTTCCTATGCCATAGCAGAGAGCTGGATCGGAAGTGGAGAAGCCAGGTCTCGAACCAGTGCCCATATGGGATGCCAGCACTGCAGGCAGCGGCTTTATCTGCTATGCCACAGGGCCGGCCCCTGTACATTTAGAATACTTAAAAGACCACGCTTGCATGTTTGTGTTAGTCCCTTTCCCATTCTGAACCTTTGTTTCTTCACCCCTGAAATAACTAAATATATTGGAGTAATGGTCTGGGTTTTTGTTTTTGTTTTTGTTTTGTTTTGTTTTGAGTGGTGGTTTTGAAATGAAAATCTAATACTCCCAGGGAGTTCCAGTGAGGTCTCTGGTAATCAGATTGGAGTTTATGCAAAGAAAGAATAAGGACTCTGACTTCAAACATAATTGTTATGATTCATTCTATATCTTAATATTAGATCTCAATCAATTATTTTATTTGAATGAAGGAATATTCTTGTTCATCACACACAGGCACTGGCAATACTCCTGGGTAACTAGAACTTGTCTAATACATTATACATTATAGTATGCATAGCTTGCATACTATAGAAACCTTCCATTTAATGGTGAAGTATTTTTAATAAATTTACAGAGTTGTACAGCCATTATAATGATACAATACTTGAACATTTTTGTCACCCCAAAATGGGCTGTTGATGCCCAGTTTCAGTCAACCTCTGTTTCTACCCACAACATCCAGCAATCTGTAACACACTCTCAATATATACGCTTTTTCTGAATACTGCCTGGCAATGGCGTTATACAAATGTGGTCTTCTGCCACTTGGCATGTTGTTTTTGAGACTCATCCATGTTGTATCAGGTGTCAGTATTTTGTCCCTTTTGTTGATAAATCATCTCCCAGTGCATGGGTATACCACATTTTGGTATCACCAGTTGATGAACGTTTCTGTTGTTTTCACCTTTTTGGCTTTTATGAATAATGCTGCTCTGAACATTTGCATGTTTGGATGCATGTTTTCATTTCTTCTGCTTAGATTCCCAGGGATGAAATTTCTGTTTCACATGATAAGTACATTTATGACTTCTTAGGATACTCAAAACATTTTCCAAAGTTGTTGTCCCTGTTTCCATTCCCAAAAGCAGTAAATGAAAGTCTCAGTTTCTCAACATCCTCAAAAGTATTTGCTACTTTCTGTTTTAAAAAGACATCAGAATGGGAAAAAATATTTGCAAACTATGCAACAGATAAAGGGTTGATAACCAGAATCTACAAAGAAATCAAGAAACTCCACAACATCAAAACAAACAACCCACTTAAGAGACGGGCCAATGACCTCAACAGACATCTTTCCAAAGAGGAAATCCAAATGGCCAACAGACACATGAAAAAATGTTCAAGATCACTAGCAATCAGGGAAATGCAAATCAAAACCACAATGAGGTTTCACCTCACCCCAGTTAGAATGGTCCACATTCAGAAATCAACCAACAATAGATCCTGGAGAGGATGTGGGGAAAAAGGGACACTAACCCACTGTTGGTGGGAATGCAAACTGGTTAAGCCACTATGGAAGTCAGTCTGGAGATTCCTCAGAAACCTGAACATAACCCTACCATACAACCCAGCCATCCCACTCCTTGGAATTTACCCAAAGGAAATTAATTTGGCTAATAAAAAAGCCATCTGCACATTAATGTTTATTGCAGCTCAATTCACAATAGCTAAGACCTGGAACCAACCCAAATGCCCATCAACAGTAGCCTGGATAAAAAAACTTTGGGACATGTACTCTATGGAATACTATACAGCAGTCAAAAACAATGAACCCCAGTCATTTGCAACAAGATGGAGCAATCTGGAAAGCATCATGCTAAGTGAATTAAGCCAGTCCCAAAGAAACAAATATCATTTGTTTTCCCTGATCGGCGACAACTAACTGAGCACCAAAGGGTAACCTGTGGAAGTGTAATGGACACTATGAGAAATAGTGACCTGATCAGCTATGGTGCTGACTGTTGATGTACAATGTACCACTTTATCCATTTTAGCATTTTTTTGTAAACTCTGTAATTAACACACAATTATTCTTAGGTGTTTAAATCTTAACTGAAAAGTGATCCCGGTTAAATATAAGAATGAGAAGAAGAGAGGAGGAGATATACAATTTGGGACATGCTCAATTGGATTTGCCCCAAATGATGGAGTTAGAAAAGTGCCAGGGGATTCCAATACAATCCCATCAAGGTGGCATGTACCAATGCCATCTCACCAGCCCAGGTGATCAATTTCAGTTCACAACTGATCACACTGATAGGCCTAAGAGTCAAAGGGATCACACAAACAATATTAATGTCTGCTAATACTAACTGATAAAAAAAAAAGGAGAGAAGGATCCAACATGGGAAGCGGGATACACAGCAGACTCATAGAATGGCAGATGTCCTAAACAGCACTCTGGCCTCAGAATCAGCCCTTAAGGCATTCGGATCTGGCTGAAGAGCCCATGAGAGTATTGTAGGCATGGAAAGCCAAGACACACTGGGAAAAAAATATGAAGAAGAAGAAGACCTAAATGAAGGCTCTCAGCCTGTGTGATCCCAGTGGAAAGAACGGGGCCATCAAAGAAGGAGGTACCTTTCTCTGAAGGGAGGAGAGAACTTCCACTTTGACTATGGCCTTGTCGGAATAGGATCGAAGTCGGCGAACTCTAAAGGCTTCCATAGCCCTGGCAACTCATGACTAGAGCCTAGGGAGATTACTGACGCCATAAACAAGAGTGTTAAATTGTTAAATCAACATCAGGAGTCACTGTGTACTTACGTCCCATGTGGGATCTGTCCTTAATAGGTTGTCGAAGATGAAGTAATGATATAGCTAGTACTGAAAAAGTATTTTTACACTGTATATAAAGATAATTGAAAATGAAAAAAAAAACAACCTTGGTTTTAAATTGGAAATTACATAGAAAAATAATCAATCTTTTTTTTAAAAAAAAATATCTTGCAGAATCTCTGTCATTAATGTGATGTACACTGTTATTTAATGCCATAACTAGTACTCCAACAGTATTTTTTTCACTTTGTGTTGCTATGTGAGGGCAAACTGTTGAAATCTTTATATATACTAAACTGATTTTCAGTATATAAAGAGAATTGAAAATGAATCTTGATGGGAATGGAAGGGGAGAGCGAGCGGGAAAGGGGAGGGTTGCAGGTGGGGGGGAAGTTGTGGGGGGGAAGCCTTTGTAATCCATAAGCTGTTCTTAGGAAATTTATATTCACTAAATAAAAAAAAGACATTAGAACCATCCTAGTGGTGTGAAATGTTATCTCATTATAGTTTTGATGTGCATTTTCCTAGTGACTAATCCTATTGAACATCTCTTCATAGATTTATTTGCTGCCCATATATCCTCTTTTCTGCACTGTCTGTTCAAACTTTTTCCCTATTTTCACATTGGGTTGTTTACTAATTGTGAATTTTGAGGGTTCCTTATGTTTTGGGGGTATTAGTTCTACACCAGGCACTCAATTTGCAAAGATATTTTTCTAGTCTGTGACGTCTTTCCATTCTCTTAAAAGTATTTTTGGAATTGCAGAAGATTTAATGCTTATGAAGACTCCAAATCCATCAGGTTTCATTTTATCGGTGATAAATTTGCTTGCATCTTCACTCTGTTTTCCATTTTCTGTGCACTTTTTAGCGTAACATAATGCCATTTGTGTATGTTTTGCTTTGTTATCTGTGCTTTTGGAGTCCTAGCGAAGAAATCATTTCTCAAATCAATGTTATGAAGTTTTGCCCATTTTCTTCTATTAGCTTTTATAGTGTCAGATATTATGTTTATGTTTGAGTCTTTAATCCATTTAGAATTGATTTTTGCATATGGTGTGAGGGAAGGTTCTAAATTCATTATTCTGAATGTGGATGTCCCATTTCCCCAACAGCATTTATTGAAGATATTGTGATTTCTGCATTGTGTGTTCTAGGCATCTTTTTCAAAAATAAACTGACCAGAGATACTTGGACTTATTTCTGGGATTTCTAACATGATCCACTGGTTGATTATCGGTTTTTATACCAGTACCATGCTTTTTTATATTAATAGCTATATAATACATTTTGAAAGTAGAGAGCATGATGCTAGATTTATTGTTTCTCTCTTCAAGATTCCTTTGGCTATTCATGCTCTTTTCTGGTTCCACATAGATTATAGGATCACTTTTTTCCATTTCTGTATAAATGACATTAGGAATTTAATAAGAATTACACTGAATATTTATATGGTCTTGGGCATTCTAATATGATTCTTCTAATACAAGCACGCTGTATGTCTTCCCATTTATTCGTATCTTCTTTCTTTTTTATCTTCAATGTTTTATGGATTCAAGTGTACAGATCTTTGTCTTCCTTAGTTAAATTTATTCCCAAGTATTCTTAGGCTACAATAAATGGGAATGTTTCTTAATTTCTTTTTCAGATATTTTTGTTTTGAAGATATGTTACTGATTTCTGCATGTTAAGTTTATATCCTGGAACATTGCTCTCTATATAAGATCACACCATCAGCAACAGACAATTTAACTTCTTCCTTTCCTGTTTATAGGCTTTTTTTTGTTGTCTAATTGCTCTGAATAGAACTATTAATCTCGTGTTGAGTAGAGATGGAAATAGTGGGCATCCTTGTCTTGTCTCTAATCTTAGAAGAAAAGCTTCCAGGGCCAGCATTGTGGCAAAAGCTGCCACCTGCGACACCAGCATTCCATATGAGCTACAGTTTGAACCCCAGCTGCTCCACTTTTGATCCAACTCCCTGCTAATTCACCTGGGAAAACACCCTAATATGACCTGAGTGCTTTGGCTCCTGGTACCTACATGAAAGACCCAGATGGAGTTACAAGCTCCTGGCTTCATTCTTGCCCAGCTCCAGTTGTTGTGGCCATTTAGGAAGTGAACCAGTGGATAGAATATCTTTATCCCTTTGTCTCTCTCTTCATTATCTTTAACTCTACCTTTCAAATAAATATTTTAGAAAAGAATAAAAAAAAAGTTCAACTCTCCACTGTAGAATAGGATGCTAGTTGTGGGCTTTCATATTTGGCTTTCATTGTATGGAGATACATTCCTTCTGTACATAATTTGTTAAGAGAGTTTTTATGGTTAATGGATGCTAGATTTTCTCAAATGCTTTTTCTGCTTATATTGAGATGATCATGTGGTTTTGTCCTTCATTCTGCTGATATGCTATATCACATATATTAATTTGCTTATGTGCACCATCCTTATGTCCTTGGGATAAATCCCCTTTGACCTAGCTAATTATGTTATTTATTCTGCTATGGAATTCAATTTGCTCAAATTTTGCTAAGGAATTTTGTATCTATGTTCATTAAGAATATTGGCCTATAGTTTTCTTTGCTTGTAGTGTCTTTGTCTGGCTTTGGTATCAGGATAATGTCAGTCTTGTAAAATAAGTTTAGTATGTCCCCTTGACTTCAATATTTTTGAAGATTTTGAGAATTGATATTAATTATTCTAAATGTTTGGTTGAATTCACTCAGGAATCCATCAGATCCTAGTCTTTTCTTTGAAGAAAGGCTTTTTATTACTGAACTGACCACCTGTTGGCTCTTTCCAGATTTTCTATTTATTCCTGATTCTGTCCTGTTAGGTTGTCTAGGAATTTGGGACCAGTGCTGTGGCATAGCGGGTTGTCTAAGAATGTATTAATTTCTTCTACGTTATCCAGTTTGCTTGTGTATAACTGTTCAAAATAACCTCTCATAACACTTCGTATTTCTGTTTGCTATCAGTTGTACTATCTCTTTCATTTCTCATTTTGTTTGAGTCTTCTCTCATGTTTCTTTTTTAGTCTAGCTGAAGGTTTGTTGATTTTGTTTATTGTTTCAGGAAAACAGCTTTTAGTATTATTAAACTTTCCTGGCCGGTGCCGTGGCTCACTTGGCTAATCCTCTGCCTGCAGCGCTGGCTTCCCACATGGGCGCTGGGTTCTAGTCCCGGCTGCTCCTCTTCCAGTCTCGCTCTCTGCTGTGGCCTGGGAGGACAGTGGAGGATGGCCCAAGTGCTTGGGCCCCTGTACCCGCATGGGAGACCAGGAGAAAGCGCCTGGCTCCTGGCTTTGGATCGGCGCAGCGCTGGCCGTAGCGGCCATTTGGAGAGTTAACCAACGGAAGGAAGGCCTTTCTTTCTGTCTCTCTCTCTCACTCTCTAACACTACCTGTCAAAAAAAACTCCCTTTTTTTGGACTATTATTTATTTCTTTTTTTTTTTATTTGTTTCCTACTGCCAAGTCTTGCTTTAGTTTTTCCTGTACTTCTTCATTGAGGTGTAAACTTAAGTTGTTTATTCAAGATTCTTTTTTTTTTTAATTTTTGACAGGCAGAGTGGACAGTGAGAGAGAGAGAGAGAGACAGAGAGAAAGGTATTCCTTTGCCGTTGATTCACCCTCCAATGGCCGCCGTGGCCGGCACGCTGCAGCCAGCGCACCGTGCTGATCCGAAGGCAGGAGCCAGGTGCTTCTCCGGGTCTCCCATGAGGTGCAGGGCCCAAGCACTTGGGCCAACCTCCACTGCACTCCCGGGCCATAGCAGAGAGCTGGCCTGGAAGAGGGGCAACCGGGACAGAATCCGGCGCCCCAACCAGGACTAGAACCTGGTGTGCCGGCGCCGCAAGGCGGAGGATTAGCCTGTTGAGCCACAGCGCCGGCCCTCAAGATTCTTTTTTAACGTAGGTATTTATTGTGATAAACTTCCCTCTTAGAACTGTTTTTGATGCATCTCATAAATTTTAATATGCATGCCACCATTTTTGTTTGTCTCAAGATACTTTTTTAATTTCTATTTCGACCCATCAGTTATTTAGGATCATGTGAGTTTTCCAAGATTCTCCTTGTTATTTATTTCTAGTTTCATGCATTATATTCCACAAATATCCTATACTATCTCAGTCTTCTTGAATTTGCTAATACTTGTTTTGATCCCAAAAAGATAATCTAATCTTGATCTTATAAATATTTCATGTACATGTGTTGTAATTTTTTAATATATTTGTAAGATACATTTGATCTAATATTTAGTTCATGTCTAATATTTCCTTACTGATTTTCTCTCTAGATAGATTGTCTATTGTTGAAAATGGGTTATGGTTATTAAGTCTCCCATTCTTATTGTATTATAGTACATTCACATGTCTACCTTCTGATATTTTAATGTTTTCTTCACATACATTTAGGTTTTCTAATATTGGGTGTATACATACTTGTAATTGCTACAGTATCTTGATGATTTGATTATTTTGTCATTGTAATTGCTACAGTATCTTAATGATTTGATTATTTTGTTATTATATAATGACCTTCATTGTAGTTTTTATTTAAAGTCTGTATTATCTGACAAAAATATAGCTATCTCTGCATTTTCTTTGGTTTCCATTTTTTCTTTTTTCTTTTCTTTCTTTTTTTTTTTTTTTTGACAGGCAGAGTGGACAGTGAGAGAGACAGGTCTTCCTTTTCCGTTGATTCACCCCCCAATGGCCGCTGTGGCTGGCGCACTATGGCTGGCACACTGTGCTGATCCGAAGGCAGGAGCCAGGTGCTTCTCCTGGTCTCCCATGGGGTGCAGGGCCCAAGCACTTGAGCCATCCTCCACTGCACTCCTGGGCCACAACAGAGAGCTGGACTGGAAGAGGAGCAACCAGGACAGAATCCGGCACCCCGACCGGGACTAGAACCCGGTGTGCCAGCACTGCAGGTGGAGGATTAGTCTATTGAGCCAAGGTGCCAGCCGGTTTCCATTTTTATCAACAGATTTTTTTCATCTCTTCACTTTCAGTCTGTGCATGTCTTTAAAAATGAAGTATATTTTTGTGAGCAGCTTATAGTTGTGTGCTATGGTTTAGATACACTTTTTTTAAAGATTTATTTATTTACTTGAAAGTCAGTGTTACACAGAGAGAGGAGAGGCAGAGAGAGAGAGAGAGAGAGAGAGAGAGAGAGAGAGAGAGGTCTTCCATTTGCTGGCTCACTCCCCAATTGGCTGCAACAGGCAGAGCTGCACCAATCCAAAGCCAGGAGCCAGGAGCTTCTTCCGGGTCTCCCATGCGGGTGCAGGGGCCCAAGGACTTGGGCCATCCTCCACTGCTGTCCCAGGCCATAGCAAAAAGCTGGATCAGAAGTGGAGCAGCCGGGTCTCGAACCAGAGCCCATATGGGATGCCTGCGCAGGTGACGACTTTACCCACTACACCACAGCACCGACCCCTAGATATGATTTAAGTATGTCCCTCAGGGTTCATGTGTTGAGAGTTTAGTTCTCAGTGTGGCAATGTTAAAAGCTGCTGGGGCTTTTTTTTAAGATTTATTTTATTCACTTGAAGGACAGAGTTACAAAGGATATGGAGAGGGAGGGAGGGAGGGAAGGAGAGAGAGAGAGAGAGAGAGAGAGAGAGAGAGATTGATTCATCTGCCCGTTCACTCCCCAAATGGCTACAACAGACATAGATGGGCCAGGTTGAAGCCAAGAGCCAGGAGTTTGATCTTGGGTCTCCCACTTGGGTGTAGGGGCCCAAGTAGTTGAGCCATGACCTAGTTGGATGTTACAGAACTGGTCTCTCCCCACACTCTGGTTGTCTGCCTCATGTGATCTCTTCCTTTCATGCACACTTCCACCATCTGCCGTGATATAGTTCAGCCACACAGGCCTTCACCAGATGCCAAATCAATGGTGCTATCCAGTCTTGGATTTTCCACTCCCAAATGACAGTTGTCTAACTCTTAATTTTTCTTGAACCTCTATCTTGGTTTTTCACATTAGATAGAATCAGTTTCCCAGTCTTGTTAGAATGGCATGCAGAAGGAAACTGCTCAACAAAGCCAGAGACTCTGTCTCTATATTCTTCTTGCTTGTCCAATCTACTGTCTTTGTTTTTGATGACCCCTAAGAAATTAGAAACTTTCAAGTTGTGCTATGGCCTTGAGAGAGGCCTTGGAATGCAGCTGAAGAGAAAGAGATGTTACATGTGTGTTCCAGTCCCTTTTTACCTCACAGTCCCTTCTCTGTCTCCAGCATCACTTCTGGTACCACTCTACTCCAGCCACTTACCCCTTGTCACCATGATAGAACCACACTGCCCTGCTTCTACTCCTTTAATAGTCCATTTGCCTTCTTATTTCAAGTCTATTCTACTAGTAGTTCCTACATCCTAAAATACTTCCCCACCTGCCTGTTAGCATAGTTGACTTCCTTTTACCCTTTAGGTCTCAGCTGGAACACTTCCCTTGCCCATCAATGCTAAGTAGACACAACCTTTCAGTTACCCTCTATTATCACTCCATTAACCCCTCAGAACATTACCTAACACAAGTGGTTGGGTTTTTTTGCTTGTTTGCTACTTGTTAATTGTGTGTCTCCTTTCCCTCACCCATTAGGATGTAAACCCTTTAGAGGGTAGAAATATTATCTGCCTTGTTAACTGCTCAATATTCAGCAACTAGCACTGAAATTGGCAGAACTAGATACTTGATAATGTTTATTGGCTGATGGGCTTAACCATGGTAAAATTGTGAGGTTATTCATCTAATTACTCTTAGCACCATATCTGGCACTTAGTTGACAGTTAATGTAGCTGCTGCTCAGTTAATTTTTGTTGAATGAGTGAATAAATGAGTGTGTAAATAGACTTGAATTTGCCCAAACATTTTCAGCTACAAAAAGGAGGAACTGGGGCTGTCCAGAGTTCTGTAAACTCCAGGTACCTTCTAAATCCTCAACCTCTGAAACCATCTTTGCCTGTAGAGTTGAATTAACAGCCATTCTTCCAGCTGTGAGGGCCCCAACTTCTCAGTTTTCATAGGGATCAGTATGTGATTGTTATCATTAATCAGCAGTCTGCATTGACTATAAACATAGGAATGATCCCCCATCCCATACCCTATGTGACAGTCCCTTCCTTTCCACCCATACAAAGTTGGAAAAGTAGGTTATGACCTCAGGCCAAGGGCTAAATTGACAAAGAGGCCAGGACTAGAAAGTTGTCCCTTCTATTTCTTAGTTTGGTGGGACTCCATATGCATGCCAGTGAGAAAGAGAGGCCTCACAACCCACACTTTCACACAGTGTTGCCACACCTTTGGCTATTCCTCTGGGAAACTCTGTAGGGGCTAGTGGCCCTGGCCCGACATGAGATGCAGCAGGCTGAGGCTGTCCCTTACTAATTCTGTTTCCTGTGCTTATTGTTCTGAAGGCACAAGACTTTTCGTCCCACATTCCTGCAGGCAGGATGTGACTTCTGATGAAGGTGTATGATGTTCTTTGCTCTATCAGCAGAGCTTGTACCCTGATCTTTGATACCTTGTAAACTTGTTTTGTTCCTGTGCTATGCATGATTGCACACAATGAATGTTATCTGTATGGGGCCTGGGGTATATATCCTTGTCTTTCTGTGTGCTCAGGGCTGGAGGTTGAAGAGTTTCCCCAGGGAGACAGCCTCCAGTCCCTCATCACTGGGCCCCCTACCTTGGCCTGGAACGCGATGAGGCAATAAACGTGGTGATGAATTGACTGAGTGCTGCGTCTCTGTGTGGTTTGTCGAGTGGCCTCCGACAGCACTCAGCAAATAACTGGCTTATTTCATCTAGCTACTTGGTCTTAAAAAGACACAGCTAGTGTCTACGGCAGTACTACAAATGACTCTCAAGGCTGAAAGCCTGAGCTCACACTGGCCTCTCAAGTCCAACCCTAGCCCTTCCCACAGACCTGGGGACTGTCTGAGTAGTAACAACCCTATAATGCAAATTACATATCTCTGAATATTGTCTATTTTCCTACACAATTGCAATTTGTGGTCGGAAATACAATGAACTTCTTTGACAGGGAAGTCCACTCTGTGTTACAAAATTGAAGTCTGATCCACCTCCCTTCCCCAAATATGACATCATCTTGATTTGATAGATTCTTTTGGAAAAAATTATACATTTTCATCCCTGCCTCTACTAAAACCTCTAACCTACCAACAGACACACTTATTTTGCTTATCACAAGGATTTCCATCCTCTTAAGGGTTAGCCAGCTGCTCAGAAATCAACTTTTAGTCCTCAGGGTTTTTCAGAAACATTCTTACCATTCAAAGATCTTCAAGTAGATCCAAAACCAATGATTTAAAAACAGAATTACTTGATTTAAATGAGTAAAAGCCTGGGGCACTATCCACTTGGCCATTAACATGGCCTTGAGGACTGCATTTGAAGACAACCAATGGAACCATCTGGGGATTCTGAGAGCAGTTTAAAAACCACTGCCTTATAGAAACGTTCCTGATATTTGATATTTACATGACAATATGACCAGTCCACTCAACTTACTTCCACAGAATGTGTAACAGCCCACTGCTACAATGTTTTCAGCAGTTAATGTGTGCTAGGTCTTGTGTTGAGTGCTTCATTTTTTTTTTCATTCAGTTATCACCACAATCATATAATGTAGATGTCACTATTATCCCTACTATACAGATAAGGAAACAGGCTTGCTATGTCTCCTTCAAGCTCACCCAGAAATCCTTAGAATTACTATAAGTCCTAGCAGTGTCTTTTTTCAAATTGCAAGTTATAACTCCTTAAATGTCATGCAAATATCTCCATTAATCATAACCAGCTTTTAGAACAGAATAGAAAATATCAGAGTTCATCATAATAAGTGTTTTTGGTGAAATTTTTGTTTCATTTATAAATGGGGGCAGTGTGTATCTGGGTTACACACTTTCTGTCTTTGGATTCCTTCTGATATACAGAAACTGGGGCAAGAAGTTGTTACACTGAGTGCTAATTCTCCAAACCAGCATGGATATTGACACGGGAACAACTGAGAGATGAAATCCAGCCCACACTGCATATGGCAATCTGGGTCTATGTCCGCCGCAAAGGAAAATCTTCTTACCTTTACAGTATTTCTGATCTTTCTAATCTTCACAAAGTTACCACATGAGCTAGTAGCATTCCAGCTGATTCAAAATAAGGGGCATTAATACACTGAGGAGGTACTAGATTTCTGGTTATTTCATCCCCCAGCCTACTTCAAGACCTGGAAAAACCACATTCCACTTCAGAAACATTGTTGTGTTGTTCACAAAAAAGCACCAGAGATTAAGTATTGTCTTCCTCCAAGCAGCCTTATATTCCTCCCCTAGTTGGTTCTTAACAATCCATCCTGACACACAAATTGCTTCCTATTCTAAGCCTACCCTTTTCTACTAGCTCATTCTCTGTTTTGTTACTGCTATTTATATTGTTAAATATAAAGTGTATCGATATCATATTGGCTTTGGAGAGAATATATTTGTACATACAAATTGTAAAATTTGACATTTTATAAATCTATTCACTGTTCAGTGAAGCTTTCTGAAAGAAGACAATAGCAATTATCTCTTCTCGATCCCCCATGCTTTGGACTTAAGTGTAAGTTTGTGGGAGTTTCATGAGCTGATGCAAAGAAAGAGATCAATGTCTTGTTTATGCACCACTCTCTGAATTTTATGCATATTGTAGTGATAATCAAGCTGCACTACTTTGCAGATATTTTACAATTTTTCCATGGACATGGAGTTTTCTTGCTTCTACCTTACAAATTCATATTTTGTATTGGTTTTTATAATGGCTTATAGATTACCCCATTATAAATGCATGCATTTATGAGTTTTATTATTACTTCTAAATATTCCACTACAAGTGCTAGTGTAAAAAACACTCTCAAAAATCATGTCAATGATAATAAATATGAGGGCACATATATAGAGATATCTATACCTGTGTGTATGTATATATACATACATATGTATATATATTTTTTTTCTGAAGAGACTGAAACATTGCAATGGTAGGTTTCAGAGGTAAATTCCCTGAAACAATAAAAATGAATGATATTTTAAGAATAAACATTGCATGGATTCATGCTCTTTCATTTTCATATTTTGTAAATTTAAAGTTTACCACTGCATAAGTGTGTACATTTTTTTCCTAAATGAGAACATATGCTGTTCTATACTTTCCTCTTTTCCATTAACAATATATCTTGAGGATCACTGCATTATCAGAAAGTGTGGAGCTTCCTTTTAATTACTGCATGGGATTCCATTTTCCTTGTTTTTCTTCATGGTCTCTAGACATTGGAAAAGTAGGGTCCATTTGATTTTGCATCCTTCTGGCAACAAATGTGATGAAAATGCTGCTTCCCAACTCTGCTTCTGGCAATTTGCCAAATGGTCCAGAAAGAAGTTTCAAGCAGACAGTGGCCAAGTTACCCAAAATATTCCATCAAGAAAAAATGGTACCAGGGGCCAGCATTGTGGCACAGAGAGTTAAAGCACCTCTTGTGACTTCTGCATCCCATATTGGAGTGCCGGTTAGAGTCTTAGCTGCTTCACTTCCAATCCAGCTCTCTGATAATGTGTCTGGGAAAGCAGCAGAAGATGGCCCAAGTACTTGGGCCCCTGCCACCCATGTGGGATGCCTGGATGGACTTCTTGTCTCCTGGCTTTGGCCTCATCCAGCTTCAGCCACTGCAGCCATTTAGTTAGTAAGCTAGTGGAAGGGAAAGACCTCTTTCTGTCCCTCCCTCTCTATCACTCTGGCTTTCAAATAAATAAATCTTTAAAAATGAAACTGCACTGAACAGAGCTTCACATGGTGTATATGTGCATATACACACAGACACACACACACACACACACACACATACACATACACATACACACACACAGGGATTCATGTAACAGCCCTGGCTTGTTCTAAACAGCCCAATGAGATCTCCCATTGAGAATTCAACACAATTCTACTGCTCTCCACCAATTCCATTTACCAATCTATTGAAACCATGAATTTTATGTGCTGTATATGTGTCTCCAAGTGAAATTTGAGGATTATATTATCAATGCATAAGTATGCAATTTTTTTCCTTTATAAAGTTGACCTATGCTTTCTGTTGATGCTGTTTAGCAAACTAAAAGATAATGTTTAAATTTTCTTTGGAACAAATAGGTAATGTAGGTGTTGGCCAAGGGCAGCCGGAGCTGTCTTCAAATGTGGCAGGCTGCCACACAAAAAAGATTGCACATGGGTTCCATATAGATTCAGGGGGCAGAAAAAGGAAGACACATAACCAATTCAGAATACACTACCAGGAAATGACTTTAGTTCAGGTCAAGAACATAAATAAAACTTTCTGTTGCACTGAAGTGTTGCACCAATGTTGCAATGGGGTGTGGTAGGAAGTGAGAGCCCCTCTCCAGGCCTGCAGCATAAGGATTGCAAGTAGATTTTTGAGAGCAAGAAAAAAATTCTCTTCTGAATCTAAGATTCTGTGTTCCTATGTGCACTGAAAACTCAACGATAATCAGAGGTATAATTTCCTTTTACATTTAAGGTTTCAATTTGCTTCCAGGAGCTTGTTTTGGAAGAAAGTAACAGTGCATATAAAGTAGAGACATAAACGAAAGTAACTCATTTCTCAGAGTCTGTGTTCTATTTCTAATATGGATTTCTTTGGGATCCTTTTGACTTGAGCACCCAGTCTAATTGAAGCTGCATATGCCTACTTGAAAGCCGAAACCCACTTCAGGTCCTGAACCAGTTTTCATCAACGCAGTAGCTCAGTCAGCAACTTCTTCCCAGCAAGAAGTGACTTGGAATTAAGATGCACTGGCAATCAGAGTGCAAGGGCATTAGAAAAAACAGACACCACTAATTGAATTGCTGCTAATTGCCAAAAATTTCTTCTAAGAACCCAGATGGATTTCTTGTAATACGGTTTTCTATATTTTGCAGAGAAAAATGAGGCTTAAGAGATATTTCTAGCTTGCCCAAGGTCACATACCCAATAAACAGAAGATCCAAAACTCAAACTCAGATCAGCTTAACTGCAAACTGTCCTTATCACAAAGTTCTGTTGCCTAAACACATGGAATTTGAGGCATTAAGGTGGCCTCTAAATAACATTTCTCATGCCTCTTCCCTGAGAGAATAAGAGAGGAAGGTAAACAAAGATTAATTGGGCAATGCTAAAGACCCAAAGTTAAGGCCATGAATGATACCTGGGTTCAGAAAACATATAGCTAGGAAGTGCTCCCAGTAGCATTTGGCTACTCAGAGTAGTATCAGTAGTGATTTATGATTTGAGTTTCTTCAGGCAGTATGGAGGAAGGACAAGGGAAGTGAAAGTCATCAGTATTGCCTAGTGAAATGTTAAAGCAATGGATCACAGACTGGTGCTATGGCTTAACAGGTAAAGCCACTGTCTACAGTGGCAGCACTCCTTATGGGCACCAATTTGAGTCCTGGCTGCTTTACTTCTGATCCATCTGTGTGTTAAGGTGCCTGGGAAAGCAGTAGAAGATGGCCCAAGTACTTGGTCCCCTGCTCCCATGTGGGAGACCTGGTTGAAGCTCCTGGCTCCCAGCTTCAGCCTGGCCCAGCCCTAGCATTTGGAAAGTGAACCAGCAGATGGAAGATTCTCTCTCTCCCTCTCTCCCCCTCTCTCCCTCTCTGTCCCTCCCCCTTCTCTCCCTCTCTCCATCCTTCCCTCCCTCCCTCTCTAACTCTGACTTTCAAATAAAAAATAAATCTTTGAAAAAAAATGAATCAAGAGGTGCAAGCAGGGAAAGGAAGGCAGGTTAGGGTAAATGGACTAAGAGAGGGTCTCAGGCATGAAGCCTCTGTGAGGTCCAGGAGCAGATGAGCAGGAGGAGCTGAGTGAGAAAATAGGAAGACTAAGAAACTTGGTATAGGTTTAGGAGCAGAAGGGCCCATGGAGTTACAAAATTTCAGAGATAGAGTCTTTTGAGGTGTGGATAGATCTGGATATTGGGGGTTGAGATGAAGCAGACACAAAGGTTCGACAGGCTTTGATATGGAGCTAGAAGGAAGCAATGCATTCTCTTGAAAGATGAGCCATAAAAAATGACCTACATGAAAGATCTCTGTGAGTGAGATCCCAGTGGAAAGAACGGGCCATCAAAGAAGGAGGTGCCTTTCTCTGAAGGGAGGAGAGAACTTCCACTTTGATTATGGCCTTGTCTAAATAAGATCAGAGTTGGCGAACTCAAGAGGCTTCCATAGCCTTGGCAGCTCATGACAAGAGCCTCGGGTGATTACTGACGTCATAAATAAGGGTGTCAATTGTTCAATCTACAATGGAAATCACTGTGCACTTACTCTCCATGTAGGATCTCTGTCCTTAATGTGTTGTACTATGAGAATTAACAGTAAAACTTGTCTTCAAACAGTACTTTATACTTTGTGTGTCTGTGTGGGTGCAAACTGTTGAAATCCTTACTTAGTACAGAGTTAGTCTTCTCTATATAAAGATAATTAAAATGAATCTTAATGAAGAATGGGATGGGAGAGGGAGTAGGAGGTGGGGCGGGAGTGGGGGTGACAGGGTGGGTATGGGAGGAAGAACTGCTATAATCCAAAAGCTGTACCTATGAAATTTATATTTATTAAAACAAAGCTTTCTAAAAAAAAAAAAAGATGATCCATAAACAGTGAAGATCATCCCGTCCCCAGGAATGATTCATTCTGTCTTCCTAGGTGGGGCAGGATCTCTCCCACAATGTATCTGATCTGTCTTATGATACCAATCACTTTTATGCCAAACTCCATACCACAGCCATTGACACGAGTCCTCTAAATGTCATGGCATGCTGCAACAATGGCCAGAGGCTTCCTTGACCATGTTGGGGACAGAGCAATGTAAGGATGACCCAGAAAAGAGGGAATCACTATACCAGTACCTGTTCTCTAGATGAATGAATACAAAGGTAGCATCAGGAACAGGGAATAGGCTGGAACTCAGGAGAAGTCCTTGATTTAAACAATCCTTCTGTGATGGACAGATTTGTGACCTGTGCTAGTCCTTTCTCTTCTGGAGGTTCAATATTGCTATTACTATCAGGATGAATTGGACAAAATGATTCTAAGTAACTTTCCAGGTCTAAATTCCCTACACATGAGTTTAATGGGGGTCAGCTGAATAAGGAATGGGTTCTAATGTCTGGCAGGTTATTAAAGAGGTTTGTATGGACTCACACAGGGATTATTGGATTTAACTTTGAAGCTTTAGGGTTTGTTGAAGTTTGTTGCCCTGGTTAATTGTGAACAGCTGCTGAGTTTCTTCATGTTGAAACTGATCAAACTATTTGGAGAACATATTAAGGTTTCTAAGAACCCTAGACTGGTTGAATAACCATTCTATTTTCAGAATTCCGGACAAAACTGAGACTAGTTTTCTTCATCTCTTAACTCCTCCAATCCTGAACTTCAGCAAAAGAAGAATGAGTGTGTCTATACTGGCATTTAGAAGATGAATTAAATAGATGCACCAGAAAGCATCATCAATATTCTGCAGTCACCCTTCAGCTGGCATTGCAGCATAGCATTAACTTTCTTCCACCCTCCTCAACACCTCCCTCATGTTATGGTTGATCATGATCCATTCTTTATAACACTTCTGGGGAAACTCAAAAGAGAATTTACAGTGTTTCTATAGCTGTATACTTGGTATCGAGGAAAAATTCTCCAACGTGGCTCTTGGGGTCACCCTGGATGTCTATCAGCCTCTTTCTCCCTGCCGATAATTGCCAGGTCATAGAGTCAGAGAGGGGAAGGATTGAACATCACAGCACATTTACAGCCAGAACTATTTGGCTGTGGAAGTGTTTGACATAATTAGGTTTGGATGCAGAGCAGAAGGGGGAAAGAATGGGTGTCTGATTGCCTCTTCCCACAAAATGCAAGGTCATGAATGAGCTGGCTTATCTAGAAACCCTAGTGCCTGAAGTAAAAATTATGTTCCTATAGGCTGCAACCAGAGAACAGATCACCAAGGTAGCACTCAGGGGAGTGAACTGAAATCCCAGCACCAATTCAATCACTCCAAACCCTAAGACCCAAGAGGATCAGAGATAGGATCAAGATCAATATTATGGGGCCGATAACATACATTCCCAAAGGATAAAATTCAAGTAACTGTAAGTCAGAAACAAGAATGAGGATGCCTTGAGGGCTTCTATAAATAACCTTCAGACATTTATGTGACTTAATGGCCAAACCAAAGATGGAGCATCTTTATCTTCAACATATAAAATGCTCGTCCCTGATGGGGATTGACACTGGACTTTTCTGGATTTGCCAGTGGAGTGATCTCATATGTTCTAGGGTACTCTTGAGATGGAAAGAGAATTTTCATAGCTTTCATCTGGCCCTTCACCCTTTACTGCAACAAATATTGAAGTTGCCTATGTCTCTAATGCAAGTCCAGACTTCTTCCATTCTACCCTCTAGTTCTGCATAGCAATTATCTGGATCTGGACACCTAACTCTAGGCAGACCAGGCAGAGAACCCAGCACTGGGAAATGAGCAAACCTGCATAGAGAGTGACACCTGGAAGCAGAATGCCTTAGGGTTTGTTTCCTTAGTAATTGACTCACAGTTTTTTTCAGGAATGTGGTTGATAATGATGGCTTCTATAAAGATATTGTCTTCTCTAGTGCACAGAAACTGAATTTGTTTTGAATCATTCCTCTGTAAACTCCAAGGTTCCTGCAGGAATCTTTGAGGGGATTCTGCCCAAGTAGCTGTTAGCAGGTTAATTGTGGTGTGCTATAGAGTAGGACAGTAGTAGGGGCAAATGCCACCCTTAAAGTGTTACACTCACAATGAGTTAAGTATACTAAGCTTATTGACAGTAAGAAGTATAGCAGCTAAAGTTCTCTCTTTCTGGTCTCTGACAATTTTTGGATTGCAGCTGATAGACTGGAAAGACAGAGTGGGAGAGAGCACTGAGCAATATTTTCACTGCCAAATTCTGCTGTGACTAAAAGGAGAGTCTCGAGTATGTTATGAAGTTCATGGTGATTGTGTGCAGGAGAGCTTCCATTGGAATTAAGATGGAGGATCTCTTTGGGATGTCAGTTATGAATTCAGGTTTTTGTGTCTGATTTCTTAGATTGGAGTCCAAGTTGTTTGACTTACTGCATGACCTTGAATAAGAAACCTAACCACGGGGTGTTTCAGTTTTCTGTAAAATGGGAATAACCTCATTTACATTTTTGGGCTGCTATGTGGGTTAAAATGAGCTTTATGTGAAGCACAAATTTCAGCATTTTAAGGATAGTAAATGTTCATAGTTAAAGCTATTATATTTTGGCTCTTTCAGATGTGTCTTCACCCCCAGTGCATGCGTTGCAGAAGGAAATATATCAAAAGGCATAAGGCCAACTACAAGGCTATCAAAAGTCTTGGAAAGTCATATATTTTAAAGGATGTGGCACTCTGCCAGAATAGTATTTGGCAGAAAGAGTGCACTTCTCTGTGGACCTCTCTCTTGGAAACATATAAGCAGCCATTTGTATCTTTGGAGCCCACCCTCCTTGGGCTGGTTGTTCCTTTTGTCCAGGTGTTGTCACTTATAAGCATCTGTTTCTTGGTCTTTTGGGATGTGTACAGCTCCCTGCCTGCTGTGGAGGCATCCTTTCAGTCTTCTGAATGGAACCCAGATGCCTCCTGGTGGGCAGTGTTATTATATTATCAGGATGAAGAAAAAAATGTTTGTAGTCAGAGTTGGCAGTAGGAACAAGAGACTAAGGGCTGTGCTTCAGTGTCCGTGGAGATGTTGGGGATGTGGGATTTCAGGCACGGATGGGCAGGACTGCAATGAGGTGTGGAAAAGAAAGGAGCAGACACATCTGCCACTACACTGAAGGTAGAGCTCTGTGGGAGAGGTTCTATAACAGGTGCACCTTATCACCAGCAGGGGGCAGAATCTACCCAGACAGCAGGATGAGTGGATCAGAGCCAGACCTTAAACTGTTTAAAGTCCCTAAACCTGCTATGACATGAATTGGAAACAATAGGTGACAGATGCTTTGGGCACACCTGGAAAATAAGTTCACAAAACAGCTGGATTCAAAAGTGCAATAGGGTGGCCAACCATCCAAGTTTCCCAAGATGTAAGACTTTTCATTTTTAAACCAGACCGGGCCTAAGAAAACTAGGGCAATTTAGTCATCCTAAATGGGAAGACAGAGCTATTTACGCTCTCTCCACTATCACTTGTTCTCCTCGCTGCTTTGCCAATTCTACTGGGGTCAGTGAGATTTTTGACGATTATATAAGGGATCAGATTAGAGTGTCTTGAATGCTGAGAAGCAAACCAAGGCTTTTAGAAAGGGAATAACGTTGCTTCATAGATATTTTATTTCTTCAATATTTTATTATGAAATTGCAATGAAAATAATATTAAAATTTTTGAAAATATAATGAAATACAGCACATGTCCTAGGTAATGCTCATATGCCCCACCTAGATCCTATAATTAGAATTTTGCTAGGCTAATTTATCAGATATTTATTCTTCTATCCATCCATCAATCTGTATAAGTTTCCATGCATTTCAAAATAAGTTCCACCCACCATTATACCGCATCACTAAATATGGTTATCATCAGTATTGATATGTATATTGATGATAACATTAAAATTGTTTTTAGGTTCTTTTTCTTCTGAGGTAAAGTTTATATACAGTTAAATATACAAATCTTAAGTGTATCATTCTCTGAATTTTAACAAATGCAAATGCTTGTTTTACCCAAATCTATCAAGATGTAGAAGAATGTCACTGTACAGAAAATAGTTAACTTAGGTCTGACTGTTATCCTTTGAAAGATGCGCATGGCTGGCATCTAGGAATTTAAATTTTGGGAGAGTTTCCACAATTCCATGGTATGAGTAATTCACTGTACCTCACATGTTTATGTAAATAAATATGGTTTATGCTTCATACTTACTCTCCTTTTGGAGGTGTGGGATTTGGGTACATACTAGACAAAAGAGTGGCTATCTGACAAGTTCCCAATGAAAGACTTCCACATTATATCCTTAATGGGCTCCCCGGTAGACAACATTTCACAGTGTTGTCACACTTGGGGAATTAAATGCGCACTGTGTGACTCCACTGAGAGAGGACTTTTGGAAGCTTACACCTCATTTTCTCACTCTACATGTCTTTTCTCATTGCTGAATTTTCTTTGTATCCTTTCACTATAATAAATCATAGCCATGAGTATGATTACATGCTGAATCCTGTGAATCCTACCAAATCATCTAACATGGGGGTGGTCTTGAGAATTCCCAATACAGCAACCACCCCAGAAACTCTTCGTTCCCCTTCTCTGTTAATCCTCACCCTTAAACCTCAAGAAGTAAACGTTGTTCTAATTTCTTTGACTACAGATCTATTTTGTCTCTTTCTAGGACTTCATATAAATATAATCACTTAGTATGTCCTCATGTTTGGCATCTTTCACTCAGCATGTGTTTTGGAGAGTCATCCATGTTATTGAGTGTATCATTACTTGGATCACTTTTATTGTTGATTAGTGTTCTATTATATGAACGTACCATCCTTTGTTTCTCTGTTCTTCTACTGATGAGCACCTGAGCTGTTTCTAGATTGATGTTGTGAAGAATAAAAGTTCTATAAAAACATGCATTTATAAAATTTTGGTGGATATATGTTTTCATCTCTTTTAAGTATATAACCATCAGTGATAGTTCTGGGTCATAGTGTAGGTAATTGTTTTATTTTAAAAGAAACTGCTAGGTCTTTTATCAAAGTGATTATGAGATTTTCAAATTCCCACCAGCAACATAAGAAAATATTCGTTGTTCCACATTCTCAGCAAAATTTGGTGTCATCAGTTTTTTTTTAATATTAGCAATTCGAGTGGGTGTTTGGTGATATGTATAGTCTGGTTTCGTTTGCAAAAGTCAAATGTTCTTATTTAAAATAAAGCATAGTAAAAAAAAAAAGTTCCTCAATTGTAATTTCCCCCACCTACCACAAATTCCTATCCCACTGTTTATTTTTAGGCCCCTGAGAATAGTTGAATGTTCATTCATCCACACCTTTCTCTGAAGAGAAGTCTGACTCAGCATGAAGGGGATCCCAGAGTTGCATAGGGAGTAACTCTCTCTCTCTCACTAACCCTCAGCCAGGCCTGGTCTTCATTTCCTTATACTGGCCAATTAATTCAACTTCTATGAGTGGACACTTCTTAGAATAGATACTCTGGGTCCTCAAAATTGAATATATTGTAGAAATCGGTCTCCAGTCAGCAAAGTACCTCTGCCATCACTATACCTTTTAGCTCCAATGCTGGGAGTCAGTTTCAGATTCCTAGGGAACTGACACGACCCTTACCTCCTCTTAATGCTATAGACTATATACTCTTGTCCATGACTTTATCTTTGTCCCTTGTTGAACCTAATGAGGAGGATCTTGGGCATCAAGATCTAGAGTAAGCCTTCTTAATTACTCTTGCCATGGTTTTTCTTTTCTTTCATCCTTTAGGAGCTCTTCTGCTACCTTTTAAAACTTGGCTGAATCTGTCCCCCTCACACCATGCCCAGTACATGGCTCTAGTTCAATATACATTTGCCTTTTCCTTAGACTACTGTAGTAGCCACCCAGATTATTTCTCTGCCTCAGTATCTCTCTCACTTCTATCTTCCATATTGCTGTGAGAAAATATTTTGACATAATGACCACAGTCTTCTTGTCTGACAAGAGTACCATGCGTTTTTCTGCTTCTTGGCCTTTGATTGTTGCTATTTCCATAGCCGTGAGTCTTTCATTCTCCAGTTCTACATATCCGAATTTTTCACAGCACACACATCACTCCCTAATTTTATCTCTAATTCCCACCCTGTGTGCACAAGCAACCTCTCCATTCGAAGAATTACACACCATTCCCCTGGAATATTGTGGTATCATTCTCTATCTGGTATAGCAATGTGTTTGAGAACAAAGACAATGGTTGAACAGACCTGAATTCAAACCTGAATGCAAGCACTTATTATCAGTGGGACTAAGCAAGTTAATTAAGTAATTTGAGCTTTAATTTCATCAATAATTAAAATAGAAAGGATAATAAGAATAATTTCTGCCCGCACAAAGCTTTTTGAAGACTTCATAAGAAAATGAATGTGAAGTACCAGGCACCTATCTTGGCACATTGCAAGTGCTCCATAAATGCCGGCTATTGTTATTCTTCTGTTTGTCTAGAGCTTGTGGGGGGAATATCTGAGAAAAAGTACAGATATGCAAGTAATTGTTGTAGAGGGGCTGTTGTAACCATGGAGCCAATGATATGTTACAGAATTTTTTGTAAAATGCAAAGAAAGCTGAGCTTGGCACCTCAGGGAAGATAATCCCCCAGGAAGCAGACAGAAGCACAGGGACCTACAAAGTAGAATATAGATAGGAGGAAGAACCTATATAGAACATTGCAAGAAGCCAAAGAGGGTCAACAGTGCAGGAAGAGTTAATAACACAAAAGGCAAAGAATGATCAAGTAAGATCAACTGAAGTCCAATAACACTAGCAAACTGAAAGTCATTTGAGATCTATCATAGTAAACTACAGTGATGGGGATGGAAGTGAGGAATTGGAGAAAGAGGGAACAAAATATCTAGATATCTATGTAGAAATTTGGCTGAAAGACAGAAGGAAAGAGGGCGGGATATGAGAGACAGTCTTAAAAGTGGTCTTTTTCTTTCCCTTCCATTCCCTTCTCTTCTGTTCCCTTCCCTTTTCTTTCCTTTGTTTTGATTTTTTTTTAATGAGAGAACTAATTGACCTTGTCCATATCAAAACAAAAGTATCAATAGTAAAGTTTTGTATTGAGGGAGAGAACATGGAAAATTAGCAGAATGAGTAGGGAGGAAACATGAAAGGGCAGATACAGACAAAGGTGAAGGGATTGATTTTGGCTGGTCCAGAGACCAAAGAGAAGGGTAGGTGTGGGTGTAGGGAAACGCGTCTCATACACCTTCCAGTCCCCAAAGCTCAGCAGGGTAGGAAAGTGGAATGCATCAACATGCATTAAGCCTTCAGGAAAAAGAGTAAAAGAAGACTAAGTTAAACTGTGGGGAGACAAACTGCAGGAATAGGGATACTTTTTCTCATCCTGAATTCCCTGAAGCATAAGTGGTAAACTTGAAATTGGGGCTGGGGAATGAGGGAGGAGGAAAATGGCAGTATGGAGTGAGGGGGATCCAGAGAGTGAAGGAGAGGCATGTGTTCATGCACATGTGTGTGTGTGTGTGGGGGAGCACAATAGCAATGCATTGGGTAACTTCAAAAGGGTAACATGTAGTTATGTTGAATTAGGGCTAGTTCTACCTTTCCTGAAAAGGAATTTCTTTCTTGTCATTGGCTAGTACCAAGGCAGCTGGAAGGAAGCAAGCATGAGATTGGGCAATTGATGACACCCCTTCTTTTTTTTTTTTTGACAGGCAGAGTGGACAGTGAGAGAGAGACAGAGAGAAAGGTCTTCCTTTGCCGTTGGTTCACCCTCCAATGGCCGCCGTGGTAGGCGTGCTGCGGCCGGCGCACCGCGCTGATCCGATGGCAGGAGCCAGGTACTTATCCTGGTCTCCCATGGGGTGCAGGGGACACCCCTTCTTACATCTCCCTATTTACTCTCTTTCCCACTTTCAGCCTAATTTAGGTAAAATCTGTCTGGTAGGGGAGGTGGGAGGGTCATCAGATGACCTTTGGAAGCTCTCACTTTCCTATCTCCACCTTCAATTATAGAAACTGCAGCTGCAAGTCAAATGAGAAACGTTTATTAGGAGAGAAGGTGCTTATCTAGAATGTGCTTCTGGAAGGCTGTGTTCCCAGTCTCAGCAGCCCAACCCCTCTTAGCAGAGAACTGTCTAAGCAGATGGAGCCACAGGCTCTGTCCTCTGGGAGCTTAGTTCATAGTACAGAATGAAAGCAGACAAGCAGAACAGGAAAATCATCAACAAATGACCAAGAAAGCAGGGCTAGCTTGAACCCCGAGTAGTGAAGGGTAAACCTACTGGTTTCCTGTTGAAATGTGACTTTGCAATTCCCCTGGTTTCCCTCTCCTCATTGACTCTAAGCAAGACAAGACTCACATCCAAGCCTTCAAACTCCAACTCTAGAAGAGATGAAATGTTATGGAAGACCTTTTGGGTACCAGGTACTCTTCTAGGCACTTTTGTAGCATAGTAGTCAGATCCAAATTTGAGGACACTTGACCTCTGTCAGCTTCAATTTTCTTGTCTGTATATTTAAAGACATTGAGTGTTGCTAGGAAGATTTTATTGTCTAGTTGCATTTTAATATTTGGTTTCTAATTGACATATAGGGTACAGCATTATAATTTGATACATGTATACAATGTGTATTGATCAAATCAGGGTTATCAGAATTCCCATATCCTAAAATATTATCATTTCTCTGTATTGAGAAACTTCAGACTCTGCTCCTCTAGTTGAAATGTAAAATTAACTGTTGTAGACTAGAGGTACCCAACTTATGTTACAGACTTTAGAATTTCTTCCAACACTCAAATAATGTCTTTTATATTCCTTTACGAATGCTAACTCATTTAATCCCCAAAACAATCAAACAACGTAAATTCTATGTGTTTTCAATTTTTCATCCATAGCAAATACTCGAGAGCAGCTACTTGTGAAGGAAAGATGTTCATTTGGGCTTATGGTTGTAGGTTCATGTTCCAAGATCATGTGGGCCCCATTGAAAGTGCCAGACCAAGTGCAACTATCTGGGATCCTGCAGCCCCAGCTAAGCTATCTGAGGCAATATCACACAGCACAGAAATGAGCAGTTTCCAGTCAGTCCCACTAAAACCTCAGTCATGAGCAAACAGATAGTGGTTGCTTTCTGCCACTAAGTTTTTAGGTGGCTTGTCTCACAATAGATAAATGAAGCAGAAAGACTAATTAAGACAGTAGTACCCCAGCAAGTGGCTGGCAAGGCGAGGTACTCAACACATAATTACTCCTTTTCCATTCAGAAGTGTCCTTGGGAACAGATTTGCCTGTCACATGGTGCTCAGAGATCAAGACCTGTTACCTTCACCACAACAGAATTGACAGACCTAATCTCCACTGTGACAATGATGCAGAGCAATGACTATACTTCCTATACTTTACAGGGATGTATAGAGACTGATACAGGTTAGGGTGTACCTCCCGTTGCACAAATGAGTGTCTTCCCTTTGCCTAGAGTGAGCCTGGACAACCTAAGAAGTAGGATTAAAGCTGAAAACATCTGGGGTGATGGTGTAATGTCAGGCAAGATGAATACTATCTCTTTTGATTAGTCATCCCATCTACTTAATCCCAGAGGCTTAGGTCAGAGAAGGAAATTAACATTTATTGAGTGATTTCTATATGCCTAGAATTGCTCACAACAACCCCTTGAAGGAGTTGCTATTATTGTCCTCATCTTCCATATGAGGACACTGAGGCACAGAGAGGTTTTTGTCATCTATTGGGTTTCCTGAGAAGCACTGGGACAGTTTAGTGTACAGGAGATTAATTGAAGAGTCCTTGAGATCAAGGGAAGGGAAAAAGGGAAGGGAAGGGAAAGGAAGGGAAGGGAAGGGAAGGGAAGGGAAGGGAAGGGAAGGGAAGGGAAGGGGAGAAAAAAAAAGGTAAGGGAAATAAAGCAGCAGGATTGGACAGAGAGAGACATTTATCTGTAATGTAGTCTTGATGGAACTTCAGCCTATCCTATGGGGAGCTATGAAGTTGGGGTGCCTCTGTAGTGTTCTTCTCTATTATAATCTCATAGGGGATGAGGCCTTTATATTCCTGCATCATTCAATCATAGGATACCTAGTCCTTGATGTCAGGTCCAGAGTAACTTCAACAACCTCCATCATCAATCAAGTCATCCCAAAGGGGTAAAGGTTTAAAGAAAAAAAAATAAATGATCATGGACAAGAAGTAGGAGGGAAAATGGTCTCTGCAATCAGACAAATCTGACTTCAAATCCCAAAACTTCTTATTATTAGCTGTTTAACTCTGTATAAGTTAACTTCTCCAATGTTCAGCTTTGTTTTTTGGAAAATTGCAATAAGAATACTTAGCTTGGGAGGTTGTTTTTAAATTCAAATGCAATCATTTATATAAAGTAACTTACATAGAAACATGACAAAGAGTGGGTGCTGAATAAACAGAAGATGTTAATGAAAACTGGGTGAGTGATTGTGCTGCAGTGCCTGGCTTTTTCATTTGTAAGGTGGAGTAAGAGCATAGAAGAGCTACCCTGAAGGGTAGATGGCATTACATACCTTTTGTATTATCTGGTACACAGTCGATGCTCAGTCAGCATTTACTCTAATGAAGACATGTTTATTTAAAAGAATTTGTAAGACTTAATACTCTTACTATCAAAGAGCCAAGGAACATTTTATATTATGAACACATAGACACTGTGACAACTTAAAACTACAGTTAAGAAAGGAAGGAAAAATATTCCCCTCCCCATTCAGGGACTGAGACCTGGACCTAAAATTTTTTCAGTTAGCTAGTCTCCAAGCCCATCCTTTAAGTTCAAGAATGACATAACAAGGAGACCTAGCTTTGGGGGAGAGGAGAGTTGTAGGGTCTGGGGAGCCTAGTTTCTCATCTTTTGGGAGGGGAGACCACCTGCACAATCCACAGAAGAGGGCAGACCTGAGAGAGAAAAAGAAAGATAAGAGAGAAAGGGAGAGAGAGAGAGAGAGAGAGAGATGAATGGAGGGAAATTCCTACCCACTTGCATGGGTAAAGTGAGATTGGCACTTACTTGAATCTAAATCCATTCCTCTCCCTCTATGATAATACCACTGGGCAGGTAAACATTGAATAAAAGTCAACACAAATGTTAGTCTGGGGCTGCACTCAGCCTAAGACAGCCCCTACAGCAGAGCCTTCATCCCCAGTGACTTAGGCAGTGAGTTAGACAAGACTTGTACAATGGGTCTGGTTCCCTCATTTCACCATGGGGAACTTCTACTTTGGGTCTGCAAGGACTAGAGATATAGGACAAAGACCTGCAGATCTCAGCATCTTCAGAGATACAGCATGGCAACCAAGAAATTTAGTATATCCAGGGGACATGGTGGAGGGAACTATAGAGTAACAGCCAGACCTTCCAAATGAATACAAAAAGGAGGGCTTGTACAAGCTACCTCTGGGCCTTAAGAAAGAGATAAGCATAGGAGTGTTTGAGATATATGCACCCAGCCTGTTGGGAAGTCCAGCAAGAGGACTGCTTGTCCCTTCAAAGTCTAAGGCAAGAGTACAGGGAGAGGAAACACTGGAACCTTTACTTGAAGCAAGATAGGGGTCTTCCCCAGCACTCAACCCTACAGCTCCTCAGGATCTAGGCCCGAGGCACGAGAGACAGAGAATCATGTCCAGGATCTTTGCCCTTCTCTTAGCTCCAAATGGCAGGGGTTGAAATGTGGGTGGGAGAAAAGACACGCTGTCATTAACACCTGAACCACATTTCTTCCTAAACCAGAAATCCCAAGAGCAGAAAGAAAAAGAGCAAAGTGAGAGAGGAGTTGTGCTTCCATCACATTAAATAGGAGACTTGGTGGGGGTGGGAACTGGTTGTTTCACATCAGGACATCAATAACTCTGGCCAAAGGGAGGGGTTCTGATCAGCAGAGTTTCATGTGTTCTCTTTCTCTTCATTCATCCTGCTTCCGTTTTGGCTTTTTGGGGTTTCGAGATCGACTCTTGGCTTTGCACAGTGGACATATAGGTGCATTCCGGTGAATTTGCTGGTGACATGACAAGCAGGCCTGGTGGAGGGCACAGGACAAATAACATTAGTGGTAAGATCATAGATCTGACTTACGATCCCCAGGGGCCCAGAAAGTAATTGTGATTTTCTATCAGGAAGCAATGGTAATCAATAAATAAGAGCCAAATAGAGAACAGAACTCGTGGAGGCCATAGAAGATGGGAGTGAAAAATACAATCCCAGGTCAGAAAGCAGTATTGAGAAAACATATGAAAAACTTGGAAATAAGGCAAAAGGAGGACTATATATCCATTCACAATTACTGCAACATTATTAATGAAGTTGATCCAAGAACTATTTCATTTTCTAGGGCAGGGGTCAGCAAACTGTTTCTGTAAAGGTCAAGACATTAAATACTTTAGATTTTTATGCTACATGGTCTTTGTTCCAACTACTCAAATCTAACTATATTATGTGAAAGAAGCTCTGGACAGTACATAAACAAACTTGTATGAATGTGTGCATACAACTTTAAAGAAAAATAGGGAGCAGATGAGACTTGGCCAGCATGCTATACTTTGCTGAACTCTACCTCAGAAGAAGGCCCTTTGACCGTTTACTATTGATCAGGGCCCACACTCTGTGATGTTACACTGATAGGCTGCATTTTTTCCCCAGAAAATATGCAAATTCATTCTATTAGGAATAAAAGGTAATCACAAAGGTTGCCGTGTTATCGTCCGGTAGGACATAAACCAGGTCTGTGTCTCACTTTACAAATTTATTTCAGCATTCCTTTCGTGACCATATAAATATCAGCTCCTCAAATGCCCTTGGAACCTGCTTTGTACTCCTGCTGGTTTCCTAATTTATGACACATGCACATTATAAATTTAGGTAAGAGTCATGTTTTTAACTTTAGAGGACTCATCAGTCTCCCTGTACTTGTAACCCACTGGGAATGCAGGGTCCAAAATAACACAGACATGCCTCCCCTTCCTCTGTGCCACAAGCAAAAGTTCTTTAAGGAAGGCCAAAAATAAACAAGACCCAGACCGGACATCCAGCCTCCCACTGACTTCTCATGGGAGGATACTTTGCTTCTTCCATGACCCCTACCCAGCTCACTCACCTTCATAGGTGGGGGCTGCTGCCTGAAGGTAGCTGTCTGCCGAGTGTCCTGCTTCCTAGCCACTTGAAGTTGTTGGGCGGCAGCGGCGGCGGCGGCCAGGGACTCGGGGATGGGGGGCTCCTGAGGCTCCGTCTGCCACTCTGCTTTCTGCTTCTCAAAGTAACTTTGGAGATGAGAGACACTGGCTTTCATTCTGAAAGCAAGGAGAACCTTGCCCCTCTTAAATACCCCATGCCACAGAACTATGGTTTGTGTATGGCTCACTCTAGAAAGTTCCTGTACCCTCCCCCAACACAAGGCTCTTCTCCCTTGGTGCTAGGACCATTGTCTCTTGGCAAGGGTATTCTTCCTACTTATTGACACTGACAGACCCAGAAAATCAAGAAATCCCAGGGCTAGCAAGATCCTTAGTCATATTCTTTGTCCCATGCTAGTTTGCAATATTCCTAATTAAGTGTCCTCAGGCCTATGTTGACATACCTCTTGAAATAGGGAGCTCACAACTTCCACAGGCAACCTGCTATACTTTTAAGAAACACTTCCTTCTACTCAGCCAAACTCTGTCTCTTTGAGCCTAATTCTTAACTCTTGGTCTTGAGGTAAAGTCTCGGGCTAGTCCTCAGGACTATGAAAGCTCCAGCTTTTGTGTTTTCAAAGGTTTCTGAAAACCCCCTCTAGACTGAATTGACCTCACAGGAATCACAGATATAATATTATGCTGTCAAAATCACACAAAGGATTTTAAAAGCCACCTGGTGATTCTAGTCTAACCATCCTTCTTCTGGTGTAACAGCTTAGTGCAGAAATGTGTCCAGGGTCATGAAATGAGTCATTGATCGGTCCAAGATAGAACTAAGTACCCCAATATGCAGGCCAGGTTTGGGGTATTGTACACATACACGTGTGTACATGTGGGGGGTATGTGCTGGGGTCAAGGGGCAGTCGACTTACTCCAAAGAGAGCTTCTCCTCCTCTTCACACAAGTCAGGCAGCCTCTGTAGGCCCAGAGTCATGCGCAGGGCATCAACATGTTCCTTCAGCGGCTTATACTCATCATGCAGCCGCCGAGTGGACTCTAGAAGCTTATTTAGGTCATTCTCAGACTGTTTGATAGTGTTCTCCATCTGAAAAATAAAGTGAGGTAGACAGAGAAAAGATCCCCAGGTTCTCCGAAAGGCTCTACAGCTGAGTTAGTAATGGCACAGACTCCAGAGCCAGATCAATCTATATTCAAGTTCACAATTTGTTATGTCCTCCCTATGTGACTCTTGTCAAACTTCAATTTCTTCATCTGCATGATGGTGATAGTAATGATGCTTACATCATGCAATCTTGGTGAATATTCAATGATCAAATAGATATAAAGCACTCAGTATAGGAGCTAATGGAGCAAAGGCTTAGTAAAGAGTGGTGTTCCAATGCAGTATCTTAGAGATGAAATGGCCAGTACACCACATTACCATTTTACAGGTCAGAGAATGGAGACTCAGAGGGAAGAAGGGATTTCCCCAGGGAAATACTTCTTTGGGATACAGTGGCCTAGATTCTCAATCATTCTTGCTCATTTCATTTGCACTGTATCCTTTGCTAATTGGCAGCAAAGCAAAGCTGCCAATTCCTCATGAAACTCAGAATTCTGTGATCTCTAACAGAAAATCTCAAGTGCATACTGCTCAAACCTCGTTTATATTTTCTTTAAGATCCTGCGCCTGATAACATCAGAAATGAGTATTACCACTGAAGTGACTTGATCTCAAGAATAGAAACAGCTCCTTCAAGAGTGAAAAAAAATACTTCCCATTGTCATAGGCTCTAAGGGTTGGAAAGTAACTTATACATCGGCATCTCCAACCGCCTTCCTGGTGAAGGAATAATCAATACAACAGCCCAGACAGGTGGCCATTCTGACCCTGCTTGGATAACTACAAAAGAAGGAAGCTTATTACCTTGACAAACAGTTAATTTCCTGTATTCCAAGAATCTCCCAAGGATAGTCTTTAATGAGGGAACCCTTATTTGGTAGGCAGGCAGAGATGATTTGTTCAATCTAGTTGGAAGCTCTGTAGCACTTTAAGCTATACCCCAGCAGCAGCTGCCTGTTTGGCTTGTCTCCAGGGCTCCAGGGCTAGCCTTCTACTCCTAGAATCCCAAAATGAGAACACATCAGAGCTGAAAGAGCCCTTATAGGTTATTGAGTCCCTCTTATAGTGCAGAGAAGGAAAAAGAGGCCCAAGGAGAAGGGAACTGTTGGTTATATACAGTAAGTCAGTCCCAGAGCCAGGGCTGGATCTTAGAACTTCTAGATTCTTCCACTTCACCACAACTTGATGCCTGCTCCCCCAGGTTGGCCACAGGCACATCTCCAGGAAAGGCCATAGCACTTACTACTGTCTCTTCCTCAAAGGGCCCAGAGGTGGGCTCCAGGTAGCCAGCCACATACCACATTGATGTCAGCATGGATTAGGCGGAGTTCTTCTACATGAGCCATCTTCTCCTGTAGCAGAAGGTCCATCTCTTGCTTGTATTCCTTCAGGTGCCTCTCTTCTGACTCAAGTGCCTCAAACTCAGCCTTCAGACGGGCTTTGATCTTCTCCATCTGCAGAGTCTTATTCCTGTAATTCCCAAAAAGCAGAAAACAGGCCAACAGGAGAATGGAGAAAGATGGAACTATAGTATACAAGAGTTAGGCTAGAGGACAGGGTTTTCTTTCTAAGCCATCTTTCCAAGCCTCCCTCTCTTCAGGAAAAGCCAACGCGAAATCATCCCCAAAATGTTAGGAGATGCTTTGTTCTAAAATGAAAGCTCCATGTGTCTCAAATGGGGTTATTTCTTTTTCCCATAACATTTGCAAATATGCAGCAAGTTTTAGCTCTTAGATTAATTCAAGGGAGAGCACGTGCAATAGCTTTCCCTGAGCCACAAAGAACTCGCATCCAAGATGCCAACAGTGATCTGTTGAGAAACTCTAGGGAAGCACTGTCCAAAAAACTTTCTGCAGTTATGAAAATGTTTTGTATCTGTGCTTTCCAATACATTAGCCGTTAAGAAAATGTAGCTACTGAGCTCTTGAAATGTAGCTAATGCAAGTGGGGGAATGAATTTTGAGCTTTAATTCCAATTAAATTCTAAATTTAATCAGCCATGTGGCTAATTGCTGCTATAATAGAAAGCACAGCTCTAGAGGGTCTACTCAACAATTCTGAAAGAAGAAGGGAAATGAAACTATTGTGGGTCATTTCTTTCCCTTCATAAAAAAGCAAAAACCTGTTTCTCCTTGTTTAGTTCAAATTGTATACCCTGTGGCTTAGCAATCCTCCTACAATATACTAGGAATTTATTCTAAGAAAGCACGTTAAGAAAGCAGGATGTTAACAGAAGACTGGCGATATGTACTCTATAGAATACTATACAGCAGTAAAAAAAAATGAAATCCAGTCATTTGCAACAAAATGGAGGAATATGGAAAACATCATGCTGAGTGAAATAAGCCAGTCCCAAAGGGACAAATATCATATGTTCTCCCTGATCTGTGACAACTAACCGAGCACCAAAAAGGAAACCTGTTGAAGTGAAATGGACACTATGAGAAACAGTGACTTGATCAGCCCTTGTCCTGACTGTTGACGAACAACTTAATACTTTATCCATTTTAGTATTTTTTTTTTGTTCTACGTAATACTCTTGGTTGAACTCTTTAATTAACACACAATTATTCTTAGGTGTTTAAATTTTAACTGAAAAGTGGTCCCTGTTAAATATAAGAATAAGAGAGGGAGGAGATGTACAGTTCTACAAATGCTCAATCGGACTTACCCCAAACGGTAGAGTTAGAAATGTGCCAGGGAATTCCAATTCAATCCCATCAAGGTGGCATGTACCAATGCCATCTCACTAGCCAAAGTGATCAGTTTCAGTTCACAATTGAGCTTAATGAAAGGATTAAGAGTCAACAAGATCACATAAACAAGACTAGTGTCTGTTCATACTAACTGAAAAAATTAAAAAGGAGAGAACGATCCAACATGCAAAGTGGGGTACACAGCAGACTCATAGAATGGCAGATGTCTTAAACAGCACTCTGGCCTCAGAATCAGCCCTTAAGGCATTCAGATCAAGCTAAAAAGTCCTTGAGAGTACTTTAGGCATGGAAAGCCAAGGCACTTTAGCAAAAAAAAAAAAAAAAGAAAGAAAAAAGAAAAAGAAAACGAAAACAAAACCTAAATGAAAGATCTCTGCGAGTGAGATCCCAGTGGAAAGAACAGGCTATCAAAGAGGGAGGTACCTTTCTCTGAAGGGAGGAGAGAACGTCCACTTTGACTATGGACTTGTCTAAATAAGATCGGAATTGGTAAACTCAAGAGGCTTCCATAGCCTTGGCAGCTCATGACAAGAGCCTCGGGTGATTACTGATGTCATTAAATAAGGGTGTCGATTGTTAAATCAACAACAGGAGTCACTGTGCACTTACTCCCCATGTAGGATCTCTGTCTTTCATGTGTTGTACTATGTGAATTAACGGTATAACTAGTACTCAAACAGTACTTTATACTTTGTGTTTCTGTGTGGGTGCAAACTGTTGAAATCTTTACTTAATTTATACTAAATTGATCTTCTATATATAATGATAATTGAGATTGAATCTTGATGAAGAATGGGATGGGAGAGGGAGTGGGAGATGGGATGGTTACGGGTAGGAGGGTCGTTATGGGAGGAAAAAAGCCACTATAACCCAGAAGTTGTACTTTGGAAATTTATATTTATTAAATAAAATTTTTAAAAAAAGAAAGCAGGAAGTTAAGATGCTTGTGTTTTCTGGATATGGACAAAAACAGGATATTTGGCAACCTGTAAAGATTTGTGACATGGAAAATATTGAAGAGACACTGAATGAAAAAGAACGAACATTAAGACTGCAATTTCAAAATACACATGCACGTGAATAAACAAGAAAAGAAAGTGGCAGAGTATGTGGTCCCAAGGGCCCTTAGGAACATTTGAAGCTTGTCTTTAGGAGAGACTCACAAAGTTTTGTAAGGAGGGTCCTCTAAGCACTTTGCTGTCCTCCCAGTGGCTCCCTATTTTCTGGATCTCAGGACTTGCCTCACCACTAGCTACTTACTTGTATTTGGCATTTCCTTTCTCTGCCTCCCCTTTGCCTCAGCCTATCACACAGGTGCTCTAGCTCCACAGATGACTGTGCTCTCTGACATCTGCCTGTGCCTGGCTTCAGTCCCTCTCTCCTTTTCCGGAATTGTCTGTTGGCTCCTGTCTTGAGAATTAGCCCTCCATGACACAGAACGAGAGAAAGAACTGTGTTAGGGGATAGGATGGGGGGAGGTTTTCTTTCTATTACTGAAAAAGATTCTTTACATATTATTATACTGTTTTTACCTTAGAAAAGGGTAAAAGGATGGATACTATCCCATTTGTAGAGAAGATAACTGAAGTTCAGATTAGTAACTTGCCCAGGATCACAGAATTAGTAAATTGGGTATTTTAACCCAGGGCTAACACCAAATCCTACATATTATCAACTTTTACTCCACACTGCCTTTGACTGAAATTACCATACTGAGAACTATAAGAATATTGAGGACAGCTCTTGGTATACCTGGTTAACTATCTTGCAAAGGGATGATACTGATTTGAATTGGTCATTTATTTATTTGGTCATTTATTTATTTATTTGGTCATTTATTTATTTAGATAGTCTCCAATCCAGACTTCTCCTCCTATTCCAGGTTACATACAAAGCAATCTGAACTTTGCCTACCCTTCCACAGATGGTAAACCTGAGGTTCAGAGTAGTTTACTGTCTCACTCTATGTCAGACAGCCAGTTAGGGCAGTGCTGGGCCAAGAACCCATTTTTGTAGCAGTCACATCATGAAATGAGTAGGTGATTTAGATTCATACCTAACTATAAATCCAGGTTCTGCTCCTGACTAGGTATTTGCCCTTGGGCAATAGTAATGACAACTATATGTATATTTTAATTTGCACACCTATTATGTACCAATTATAGAGAGTTTAAATATACACTCATTCAACCAACATTTATCAATGAGAATGAACAGAAGTTAGCTGGTGATAGGAAGTGGACACAGAGAAGAGCATTCTAGGCAGAGGGAGCAGCATGAGCAATGGTCACAAAGCAGGGAAATATGTCACATTAAAGGCATTGCACAAAGACCAGTGTAGTAGCAGCATCTACTGCAAGAGCAAGAGAGGCCTAGATGGAACTAGGGAGGTTTGTAGGGGCTGCAACCCAGTCTGGAGACCAGAAAGAGAAATTTTTTTAGATTTTTAAGCAGCAGGAAAGTAACAGTACATAATCATCTTACTTCAGTTTTCTCAGCCTTGGCTTCCTCATCAGTGACCCAGGAATAATAATTGCACTTACTTTACAGGTTATGTGTGAGTATTAAATAAGCTAAGACATGTAAAGTTCCCAAGCAGAGTATGTGGCACAGAGTGGGCAATCAACAAATGATAGTGCCCTTCCCTCTCCCACTCTGCCAACAATTATACCGTGGTTATCACCTTCATCACAGTGGTTTGTACTTTGTTACAAAGAACCTACAGGAAGTATAGTGTGTGTGCATGTGTGGGTGGGCATGTGCATGCATGCACGTGTGGTGCACGCACACAGATACATATACATGCACTGTCATGAGTAGTCATTTATTATCAGCTATTAAGATTAATATAGGGGCTGGCGCTGTGGCATAGCAGGTAAAGCTGTCGCCTGCAGTGCTGGCCCATAAAGGTGCCAGTTCAAGACCCGGCTACTCCACTTCCTATCCAGCTCTCTGCTATGGCCTTGGGAAGCAGTAGAAGATGGCCCAAATCCTTGGGCCTCTGAACACACGTGGGAGACCCGGAAGAAGCTCCTGGCTCCTGGATTCAGATTAAGCACATTTTGTGGCCATCTGGGGAGTGAGCCAGCAGATGGAAGGCCTCTCTCTCTCTCTCTCTCTCTCTCTCTGCCTCTCCTTCTCTCTCTGTATAAATCTTTCAAGTAAATAATCTTTAAAATTAATTAATTAATTAATATAATAAACATTAGCATAAGCCACCTCATAATGTCAATGTAAACAATGGCAGTACACAGGGCTGAGCCAAGCCTTCCTAAATTGTAAATCAATTCAATTAATATGGCAGCAATTATCAGTAAATGAGATCGGGGTGAAAGTTCTCTCCCACAGACACTTAATAGAAATCAGCGAAGTGTAGACCTAACTGTCTTTGTACCTTTAATTCACTTTCTCTACTTCTGTTTATACAACCCATGTTGTCAGGTAGAAGTCAGTGCAATCCCAAATTAAATAAAAATACACCAAAGGCTTTCACCTGCTGGTTGCTGCAGTAGACATGGAAAAATCAAAGGCACAAAGGCTCCTTCAATCAACCTAAGACATTTGCTCTCTATGGGGAGAAGGGCTGTCCCCAGCAAGATGACAGCTTCATTCTTTGGGTATAGGGCACAGGGTAGCTGCAATGTCTATCCAAGGTGTTTTGGATCATTTGTCAATTGCTCACTGGGACAAGAAATAGCAAGGATCAGAGATCCTGACAAAAGGGCAAAAGGGCCAAGACTCCTGATTAGGGGAAGGGAACAAGGTTCTGAAGATGGCTTTCAGAAATTGCTTCTATTTTGCTATTTCTAAAGTCATTTTCTCAGGGGGGAGCCTTGCTCATGCTTCAGCAGAGGAACAGCAGTATCATCAGAGGCTTCAATGGTGCTGCTGTTACTTTTCAGCAGTTGTGTAGCAAGGACAGGAGCAGTGGGAGCAGTTTACCCTGTGTGCAGACAATAAAGGGTGCATGATGACCATTATGTTTAGTAAGGTAAGCCAGACACCAAAATATTAATGTCTTATGTTTTCTCTGATTTGCAGTAGCTAATACACAGAATACAAAAACATGTAATGTAGATGAGCAAAACTGACATCTTGAGATTTAATTATTATTTATAGCCTGTGTCTATACCTCTGCAGAATAGTAGTCTCTACTTTCTGCTTGTTGAATTCCTTATTTAGTGGATGATTAAGCCTGTGATTATAAAGTACATTGAAAGTATGTTATCAGGGCTGGCACTACGGCATAGTGGGTAAGGCCACCGCCTGTGGTGCCAGCATCCCATATGGGGACCAGTTTGAGTTCCAGCTGCTCCACTTCTGGTCCAGCTCTCAGCCGTGGCCTGGGAAAGCAGTGAAGGATGGCCCAAGTTCTTGGGCCCCTGTGCCCACATGGGAGACCTGGAAGAAGCTCCTGGCTCCTGGCTTCAGATCGGCACAGCTCCAGCCGTTGTGGCCATTTGGGGAGTGAACCAGTGGATGGAGGGCCTCTCTCTCTCTCTCTCTCTCTCTCTCTGTGTGTGTGTGTGTTTGTGTGTGTAAAACTCTGACTTTCAAATAATAAATAAATCTTTTAAAAATTTATAAAAAATAAAAAAGAAAGTATGTTATCACAAATTTGAAAGGAAAAAAAGAAGGAAAGGAAGGAGGGAGTGGGAAGTATCATTATGTGCTTAAAATTGCATACAAGAAATACATGAAATTGGTTCCCTTTATATAAATATAAATTAAATTTTGAAAATGAAAGTTAAAAGGTAAAAATAGAACAAAATAAATTTGGTCTACTCTTTATTATCACCATGCACTGGAAATCCTACACAATGTCCACTGAAGAACAAGTGGGTTCACACCATTTTTGGCCAATTATGAATAAAGTCACTATGAATATTCATGTACATATTTTAGGGTAACCATAAATTTTCATTTCTCTAGTATAAATGACCAAGATTACAATTATTAAGTAATTGCAGGTTTAGTTTTTCAAGAAACTGCCAACTATTCCAGAATGGCTGTACCATTTCAATGTGTGAGGGATCCAGTCGTCCTATCAATCCAGCCATTTTATTTCAACTGTCATAATAGGCACACAGTGATACTTCAAAGTGATATTAATTTACATTTCCCTGATGGATAGCAATGCTGAATACCATTCTATGTACTACTTTTCCATCTGTATGTTGTTTTCCATGAAATGTGTTTAGACCTTTGACCCATTATCCAATTGCATTATTTTTCTCACCTTTGAGTTTTAAAACTTCTTTATATATTCTAGATATGAGTCCTTTGTCAGATATTTGGTTTGCAAATATTTTCTCCTTCTCAGTAGCTTGCCTTTTCATCCTCTTAACAGGGCCTTTAGCAAACATTCATGATTTTTTGTGAAGTCTAATTTATTGAATTTTTCTTTTATACAGCCTGCTTTGCTATCATAAGACTATTCACCAAGCCTTAGGTTCTATGAGTTTTCTACACTATCTATGAAAAGTCATATCGTTAGATTTACATCTTCATTCATAATTAATTTTATAACAGATGTGACATTTAGGTGGAGTTTTTTTCTTTGGCTACCCAATTGCTCCTGCACTACTTGACATAGAGACTATCCTCATTCACTGAATTGTTTTTGCACCTCTGTCAAAGTTATACTTCTGTGGGTAAGTTTTCGTGTTCTAAATTTTATTCCATTGGACTGTGTGTCTCTCCTTTCACCAATACTGCACAATCTTAATTACCACAGCTATATAAGAAGTATTGAAATCAAGAGTGTGATACATCCCACTAGATTTTCTCCAAAATTGCTTTAGCTGCTCTATCTTCCTGTGCTATACAAAGCTTAGAATAATCTTTTATGTATCTACCAAATTTTTTCTGGGATTTGGATGGGAATATCATTAAGTCTGTTCATCAGTTTGGGAAGATTGATATCTTTGCTATATTGAGTTTACAAAGTATGAACATGAGACTACAATAAGAAAGTAGCCATCTACAAGACAGGAAGAAAATTCTCAAAAACCCTAAAGTTTCCAGAACCTTGATCCTGGACTGGTAGCCTCCAGAAATGTGGGAAAATAAATGTCTGCTGTTTAAGTCACCCACTCTGTGGTATATTGTGGTATTTTGCTATGACACATTGAGTAGACATTCATACACACACACACAAACACACACACATATATATTGTTACTTCAAAAAGTTTGTGGAAAATAGAAACTTGAAATTCATACACAATGTTTTCACAATATGCTTTTTACCTGAACTTTTTGAAGGTTCCACAAATGCATGGATTTCAAATTTTAAATATATATTTATATATAAATGATAGAAATATAATTCTAAAATATAGTTTTTACTTAGCACTCTGAGGTCCAGACCCACAATTTCTTGCTTCTACACATAGCCATTGACCACATTTTATCTTCTGGTTCTCTGAGGGATAGAGTCCCACTTTGCTTCCATCTCTACATTTCTAAGGCAGCACTTAATTGAATATTGTACTTATCTCAGTAACTTTGGGGTTAAGGATGTATACCATGAGTGGAATTTCATGGACAAGGGTAATGCATATCCTTATTTTGAGTAAGCAGTGCCAACTTGCTGAAGAGGATAGCTACACCAGTTCACACTCCTACTAGTAGTACATTTGGGCCCTTCTATCTGTGTTTTCATTCAGAAAATTGGAGCAATGGGAAGGCATTGAAAGTTACACCCAATTAGAGACTTGTAGGAGAATGTATCCTGAGATGATCTTGCAGATTTTTTCATCAACAATTAGGCATAGAAGGAAATTATCTCAACATAATAAAAGCCACATATGCAAAGCTTACAACTGATTCAATATGTAATGGTAAAAGACTGAAAGCCCATGAATAGGCAAGGATGCTGACTTCTTTCTAACATAGTACTGGAAGCCCTAGCCAAATTTAGGTAACACAGAGAAATAAGATCCAGATAGGGCCAGTGCCGCTGCTCAATAGGCTAATCCTCTGCCTGTGGTGCTGGCACTCGGGGTTCTAGTCCCAGTTGGGGCACCGGATTCTATCCCGGTTGCCCCTCTTCCAGGCCAGCTCTCTGCTGTGGCCAGGAGTGCAGTGGAGGATGGCCCAAGTCCTTGGGCCCTGCACCCGCATGGGAGACCAGGAGAAGCACCTGGCTCCTGGCTTCGGATCAGCACGATGTGCCGGCCACAGCGCGCCAACCGCGGCGGCCATTGGAGGGTGAACCAATGGCAAAAGGAAGACCTTTCTCTCTGTCTCTCTCTCTCTCACTGTCCACTCTGCCTGTCAAAAAAAAAAAAAGATCCAGATAGGAAAGTAACAGGTAAAATTATGCCTATTTTCAGGTGACCTGATCTTATAAGGTAAAAACCTAAACAATTCAAACAACAACAAAAACTTGTTAAAACTAATAAACAAATTTAGTGAAGTTAGGATACAAAAATAACATACGACTAGAACCCGGGGTACCGGGGCAGAGGATTAGCCTAGTGAGCCGTGGTATTTGTTTTTCTGTGCCTGGTTTATTTCCCTTAACAGAATGTCCTCCAAGTTTATCTATGTTGTTGCAAACGACAGGATTTCACATCTTTTTTATGGATGAATAGTATTCCGGTGTGTGTGTTTGCGTGTGTGTGTATGTGTACCACAATTTTCTTTATACATTAGGCTTTTGAAGGACACTTAATAGACAGCAGAATGAAAGTTACCAGAGGCTGGGGAAGATGGTGGGGGAAGAGGTTGAGTCAGTGCGAACTAAGTTAAAGTTATATACGTGGGATAAGTTCTAGAGTTTTATTGCACGGCAGGGTGATAATAAATAACAGCAATTATTGTGTATTTAAAAATAGCTGGTAGGAGGGACTTTATTCTCACCACAAATAAAATAAAAATCTGAGCTTACAGATATCTCAATTACCCTGATTAGATTATTCCACAATGAATACAGGTATCAAAACATAAAATTATTGCCCATAAATATGTGTAATTTATTATGAATAAGCTAAAAATAAAACAGAACTTAGAAAACTTAAAATAGAACTATCATATAATGGATATTTATTAATAGAATTGAAATCAGGATCTCTAAGAGATATCAGCACTCCCATGTTCACTACAGTATTCAATAGCGCAAATATGGAAAAAAACAAATGCCCATTAGCAAATGACTAGATAAAATGTGTTATATTCATACAATGATTACTGTAAAAAGGAAGGAAATCAAGGCCAGGATTGTGGTACAGCAGGTTAAGCCACCACCTGCAATGCTAGCATCCCATGTTGGAACACCTGTCCACATCCCAGCTGTTCTGCTTTGCATCCGGCTCTCTGCTATGGCCTGGGAAAACAGTGGAAGATGGCCCAAGTGCTTCACCACCTGTACCAACATGGGAGACCCGGAAGAAGCTACTGGCTCCTGGCTTCAGGCTGGCCCAGCCCTAATCACTGAGACCACCTGGGGAGTGAACTAGCATAGCAGATGGAAAATCAATCTCTCTCTCTCTCTCTCTCTCTCTCTCTCTCTCAAACTGTGCCTTTCAAATACATAAAAATAAATATTTAAAAAATAAAATAAAAAGGAAGGAAATCCTACAATATGTGACAACACAGATAATAATTGATGACATAATATTATATGAAATAAATTACAGAAAGACAAAAGCTTCACTTACAGGGGATATCTAAAGTATTTAAATTTATAGTAGCAGAGAGTAGAATAGTGGTTGCCAGGGTTTGGGGAGAGGAGAAGATATAGAGCTAATATTTACTGTGTATAAAATTTCAGTTTTGGGGGTTGGCACTGTGGCATAGCGGGTAAAGCTGCTATCTGCAGTGCCAACATCCAAGATGGGCGCCAGTTCGAGACCTGGATAATCCACTTCCAATCCAGCTCTCTGCTATGGCCTGGGAAAGCAGTGGAAGATGGCCCAAGTGCTTAGGCCCCTGCACCTGTGTGGGAGACCTGGAATAAGCTCCTGGCTCTTTGCTTCGAATCAGCACAGCTCCAGCCATTGCAGCCAATTGGGGAGTGAACCAGTGGATGGAAGACCTCTCTCTCTGTCTCTCCTCTCTCTGTGTAACTCTGCCTTTCAAATAAATTTAAAAAAAATAAAGAAAATAAAATTTCAGTTTTGCAAGATGAATAACATCAAGAGAGCCACAGTAGAATATCATGATTCTAGTTGAACAATATATTAAGAGGGTAGATCTCACAGTAAGTATGATTATCAAACCAAAAATAAATAAATAAAACACAGGTAACTGAAAACCAACAAGGAGGGAAGAAAGAAAAATATTTGAAGAATTAATGGGTAAAATACTTCTAATTTGGGGGTGGGCATTTGGCACAGCAGTTAAAACACCTGTTTCCAAGTCCTGGCTCTGCTTCCAATCCAGCTTTCTGCCATTGCATACTTGGGAGGCAACAGATGACAGCTCAAATAATTGGATCTCTGCCACCAATACGGGAGACCCAGATTGAGTTCCAGGTTCCTGGTTTTGGCCTGGCCCAGCCCTGGCTGTCGCAAGCATTTGGGAAATAAATCAGCCAATTGAAAATCTCTCTCTCTCTCTCTCCCTCTCTCTCTCTTTCCTTGTCTCTCCCCCACTTCAAATAAAAACTTTTTAATGTTCTCAGTTTAGTGAAAGCTATATATGTCCTAATTAAGTTCAACAAACCACAGCACAGGAAGTATGAAAAAAAAAACCTTACAAATGAGATTGTAATCAAATTGTTCATAACCATTGATATACAGAAAATGTAAAAAGCAACTGGGGTGGGGGGCAGGGAATCATATTATATACAGAGGAATAAAGAATGATAGAAGCGGCGCCAGCGCTGTGGCACAGCAGGTAAAGCCACCGCCTGCAGTACCGGCATCCCATTTGGGCGCCAATTCGGGACCCGGCTGCTCCACATCTGATCCAGCTCTCTGCTATGGCCTGGGAAAGCAGTAGAAATGGCCCAAGTCCTTGGACCCCTGCACCTGCTTGGGAGACCCAGAAGAAGCTCCTGGCTCCTGGCTTCAGATTGGTGCAGCTCCAGCAGTTGTGGCCAATTGAGGAATGAACCATAGGATGGAAGACCTCTCTCTCCCTCTCTCTGCCTCTCTTCTGTGTAACTCTGACTTTTCAATAAAATAAATATTTTTTTTTAAAAAAAGGTGGGTCACTTTGAAGTACTGACAAATTCCTTGTCAACATGGAGTTATCTAATCAGTGAAAATAACTTTGAAAAATAAAGATGAAATGTTAACTTTTTGAGCTTAGAAAAGCTGAAATACTACATCACCAGCAAACCTACATCAAAAGAAATGTTCAAGGAAGTCCTACAAGCACAGGGAAACTGATAGCAGAGGAAACCATGCATAAAGGAATAAAGAGCACTGAAAATTGTAACTACATGGAAAAATGTGATGACTCTTTTCTTCATTATTTAAATTACTAAAGAGGTAACCAATGGGTTCAACTAAAAAACATAATGTAATATCAGAGACCAGAAAAGGCGAAATAATAGTGTTGTAAGTTCTTACGCTATACATGCAATAAAATAAGCTCAACTGAAGAAAAATCGCAATGTTTAATACGTATATCATAAACCCTAAAACAACTACTGAAATAATGACAAAGACTTATAGTTAATAAAGGAGGTTAAAATGGAATCATAAAAATGCAATGTGCTATATTGGATTTGATCCTGGAAGAGTAATAGGACATTATTTGATTTCACATTGGCAAAATCCAAAAAGTTAAACTATAGTTCCAAAGCAATCCTATTAAAATCCCAAGAAATTTTAGGCAGAAACTGATAAGTGAAATTAAAAATTCATAAAGAAATTTAAAGGGCATATAATACCAAAATTAATTCTGAACAATAACAAAGTTGTAGAACTTACACTATCTGATTTCATGGATTATTATAAAAGCCCAGTGAACAAAACAGCAAAACACTGGTATAAACATAAACAAACAGATCAATGGAGCAGAAACTAGAAATAAATTTGCCAATGTATGGACAACTAAATCTTGACAAAGGTTCAAAAGCAATGCTGTGGAGAAAGGATAGTATTTTCAACAAATAGTTCTGAAGCAATTGGACATCAATATGCAAAACTATAAAAATAAAAAATAAACTCCAACCCGTACCTTGTACCATATTCAAAACTTACATGAAAATAGATCATACATCTAACAATAAAACTCAAAAAATTTTTTGAAAGAAAACATAGGATGAAAATCTTTGTGACTATGACCTAGGAATTATTTTATACGATTAAAAAATTCGTGATCCACAAAATAAAATCTGATAAATCAGGTTTCTTTATCAACATTAGTTATCAGAAATTCCAAAAGACAATTACAGACTTGGAGAACATCTTTGTAAAGTAAGCATTTGAAAAAATTACAGTCACAAAATATAAAGAACACTCAAATGACAATCAGTAGATTGAAACTGACTAAAAAATTGATTGGAACTTTTGAATAGACACTTTACCCAAGAGTAGATATATGGGAAGCAAATAAACCAATGAAGAGATGTTCAACAGGATTAGTCACCAGGAAAACAGACAATGAGACCACACTTCATACAACAAAGATAACTCTGATGTCATTTTTAGACAGAAACAAATATTGTTGAGGATGTAGAGAAACTAGAACATCTACTCACTGCTTCTGGGGATGGAAACTGGGGCAATTTTCAAAAATATTTTTTAAGTATTTTAAGAAGTTATTCAGGTACTTGTCACGTGAAATAGAAATTTCACCCCTGGGTATCTAAGCAGAAGAAATGAAAACATGCTTCCACAGAGACTTGTATGCAAATATTCAGAGTAGCATTATTCATAAGATCCAAAAAGGTGGAAACAACAGAAATGTTCATCAGCTTGTGAGTGAACAACAAAAATGTGCTATCCCCATGCACTGAGAGATTATTTATCAACAAAAGGGACAAAATACTGACACCTGATACAACATGGATGAATCTCAAAAACAACATGCTAAGTGACAGAAAACCACATTTTTATAACACCATTTCCAGACAATTTTCAGAAAAGACACATATATTGAGCCAGAAAGTATATTACAGGTTGCCTGTGCTTGTGAGTGGGAAAAGAAATTGACTGAAACTGGGCATTAAGATTCATTTTGGGATGGCAGAAACAGCCTAAAATTGCATCATCTCAATGCTTCCTCTGTAAATTTATTTTTAAAAAATCATTGAATTGTTTACTTACAATTGACAATTCTGTGGTTTGTAAGTTATGATTCAACTTAAATTTACAACTTAAATGTACTATAATGGCTTTCCATTGCACCCAGAATTAAATCTAAACCTGAAACCCTCTGAACCCAAATTCTAAACTCTTTCTACTCCTCTGCTTGTGAAATGACTTGTCAAAAGGAATGGATTTTTGAGTAGTTTGTTGATTGAAGTATATGGGTAGAATGTGCTAGAGGTTAACAATGAAAAAAGAAACAGAGAATTTTCACCTTTGGGGATTATTGCCTTTACTGTGTTCCTTAGGCTTAACACTTAATATCCAGTCTTCCATATTCTGTCTAGCAACTGGGTTGTTTGAGGTAAGATTAACTCTAAATAAAAAACTACCTGCCTTTGTCAAATGTGCAGAGGGCACTATGTCAGTCACTGCTTAGCTATACACACTTACTGGCTTCCTTCTCTTTAGAACTCCCATCAAACAAGCACTCAAAAAAGTTATTAAACCAGTTTTATTTACCCAAGAGTGTTGCTAGTGCCTGTGTGTGATAAATAAGAAGATCCCTTCTTTCAACTAAAATTATTGATTGAAAAAATAAAATAAAATTGATTGAGATCCGATATGGAAAATAAAAAAAAATCACAACTATCATGGTTCAAGTGGAAAAGGGGTTTCCCAAATCCTTCTTCTCTCTTCACATAAACTCCCACCTGTTTTTACCATAGTGATTCTTTATGAACCTCACTGGAACTCCCAGGGATCCTCAGAACATTATTTCAAAGCCACCAATCAATACATCCACTTCATTTCAGAGTTGCAGAAACAAAGGTTCAGAATGGGAAAGAGACTAGCACAGAACACATGTGTGTGGTCTCTGGGTCCTCTAAATGTAAAGACTTATATATGAAGTAATTTGAAATAAGTATAATTACATACATTAGAGCCTTCTAGAGATTGGCCCTTTACCATCTTTCTCTATTCAACTTCCATACCACATATCACAACACACGGTTGATTAGAAGGACTAAGCAATTACATACGGAATGAAAAAAAAAAAAACTGAGTGCAAATAGGTGGTAAATCCAGGGAACTAATTACAACAGCAGTAGCTTCACAGAAGGAAACACATCACTCTGAGTGTGGAGAATTTCATTCATCTAGTTAACATTTATTAACAGTCTGTAAGTGCCAAGAACTAGGAAGTAATTGGGTGTTAATAAAGATTTTATTTTTTATTTATTTGAAATGGAGAGAGAGGAAAAGAGAGAGAGGGAAAGACAAAGACAGAGAGAGAAAAAGAGAGAGAGACAAAATCTTCCATCTGCTGGTTCACATGATCGCAATGGTCTGGGTTGGGCCAGACTGTAACCAGGAACCAGGGACTCCATCCTGGTCTTTCAAGTGGGTGACAGGGTCCCAAGTGCTTGGGCCATCTTTGCTGCTTTCCCAAGTGCATTATCATAGAGCTGGATAGGAAGCAGAGCACCTGATTCAGATTCAGACTCTGATATGGTAGCATACTAATATGGAATGCCAGCATCTCAACCAGCAGCTTAATATGCTACACCACAGTGCTGGACCCAAGATTTTATTTAATAATAACAGCTATTACATTTGTGGTGTCTACTATGTTCCAGCAATTCTGATAGGAACTTTATATGCTATTGAATTTAATCTTCACCACAACTAAGTAAGAAGATATATTTAGCTTCATTTTTATAGATGGAGAATTTGAGACTGAGAGAAGTGACTTGCTCAAGACCACAAAATCAAAAAGCAGAAAATCTGGTGCTGTGAACTTGATCACCTTTCTGTCACTTCAAGGAACTTTCAAACATGTGGTGGACTTAAAGTCGTGGAAAAAGCCAAAAGAGTTGTTCTCACAACTGAATCACGAATGTTCAGGGTAAAATAGAACATACCAGGTCGGCGCTGTGGCACAGTGGGTTAAAGCCCTGGCCTGTGCACTGGCACTCCATACGGGCACCAGTTCAAGTCTCTACTGCTCCTCTTCCAATCCAGCTCTCTGCTGTGGCCTGGAAAAACAGTGGAGGATGGCCTGCGACTTTGGGACCCTGCACCCACATGAGAGACCCGGAGAAAGCTCCTGGCTCCTGGCTTCAGATCACACAGCTCTGGCTGTTGCAACCATCTGGGGAGTGAACCAGTGGATAGAAGACCTTTCTCTCTCTCTCTCTCTCTCTCTCTCTCTCTCTCTACCTCTCTGTAACTCCGCCTTTCAAATAAATAAATCTTAAAAAAAAAGATCAAGTTACTGGCTTTGACCTGGTCCAGCCCTAACTGTAGACATTTGAGGAGTGAACCAGTAGCCCTAGTAGATGCAAAATCTCTCTCTCTCTCTCTCTCTCTTTCTCTCTAACAAAATGTAAATAAATAAATAAAATTTTAAAAAATGTTCAGCTGCCTACTTTCCTTCCAATTACTCCTTGCTGGCTAATGTAGAGGAGAAGAGAAAAAGCTCTCTGCTATGGCCTGGGAAAACAGCAGAAGACAGTCCAAGTCCTTGAGCCCCTGCACCTTCATGGGAGACCTGGAAGAACCTCCTGGCTCCTGGCTTTGGATAGGCCCAGCTCAGGCCATTGCAGCCATTTGGGGAGTGAACCAGCAGATGGAAGATCCCCTCCCCCCACCTTTGCCTCTCTGTAACTCTGCCTTTCCAATAAATAAATAAATCTTTAAAAAATATTGGAATGCACATGGGGAGCTATTAAAGTGTTCTCATTCACATAATAGTAGCTGCACTCATTTTCTCAGCCTCATTACTATGCCCTTGCTTTCCCTCTTTTCTATCTCCCTTCTTTTTATTTCTGTTCCTCTTATCCACTTACCTTTCCACCACTGTTTGAAAGCCCAAAGAATACACAGGAAAAAATCAACCAGTGTGGGATTTGGAGGTTGAGATCTGCACCATGATTTTGGAGTTGGTTGGGAGGAAAGACAGTGCTGGGCATGTGATACAAGAAGAAGCACAGAATGACCTGTGGTGAGAAAATCCATTTCTGAAGCTTTTGCCACTACAAATTCTATCATTGACACACTTGAGTGCTGAGTATAAATGTGTCTATTTCTTTTTTTAATATTTACTTATTCATTTGAAATTCAGAGTTACACAGAGAGAGAAGGAGAAGGAGAGGGATAGGGGAGTAGAGAGAGAGAGAGAGAGAGAAAGAGAGAGAGAGAGGTCTTCCATCCACTGGTTCACTCCCCAATTGGCCGCAATGGCTTGGAGGTGTGCTGATCCGAAGCCAGGAGCCAGGAGCTCCCTACAGTTCTCCCACGTGTTTGCAGGGACCCAAGGCCTTGGGACATCTTCCACTGCTTTCCCAGGCCATAGCAGAGAGCTGGATCAGAAGTGGAGCAGCTGGGACTCAAACCAGTGCCCATCTGGGATGTCGGCACTGCAGGCAGCGGCTTTACCCGCTACGCCACAGTGCCGGCCCCAAATATGTCTATTTCTGAACCTGTGTCTGGGTGTGTGTAAGGCTGTTAGTTTGACTTCATTAGGTAGTTAGGTAAGAATGCCATCATCACAGTTGCTTCATCCCAGAAAACATTAATTTTTTAACAGAAATAAGCTTTTCTGCTGATAATTTAAAACATTTAAGATATTAATAATTACAATTTAGAGCAGTTGAAGAATTGTGAACAATGGCTATTCACATTGTCAGCATTTGTAATGGCAATTAATGGCAATGAAATATATGTGCCATGTGAATAGTAGGATATATTCTTGCTTCCTTTTTAACATGGTTATTTATGTATGTGAAAGGGAAAGAAAGTGTTCCCATCTGCTAATTCACTCCCCAAATGTCCACATTGGCTGGGACTGTGCATCCAGTCTCTCACATGGGTGACAGGAGCCCAATTGCCTGAGCCATCACTGCTGCCTCCCAGGGTCTGTATTACAGAAGCTGGAGTCAAGCCTAGATTTATCTCTAGAGTGAATGTCCATCTCTCATTCTTCCTTTCTTAGCTGTGCAACCAGGGAGAGGTTGCCTAAGGTCTCTGAGCCTCAGTATCCCTATCTGTAAAATGGGAATATTAATTCTTACCACAGATTTTCACTAGGAAAAGTAAAGATTAAATGAGCCAACAGCTTTTGAATTAGTAGGTACTCAACAAATGTTAGTTCCCTTCTGCAGTACTTTTCCTTTCCTCTGGATAAATATGTGTTTATCCATCCATATGTGAACAATAAGTAGATATTTGTAGTTTAAAATCCTCAACAAAGTGATTTAACTTTTGTCATTGTCAGAAACACTTTAAATCACTTTTGGAACATACACATTTGGAATTGTGTTGTATTCTTGGTGGGCTGACCCATTGCACTACATAATGTATCTCTCTGTCCTTGGGGTTTTTCTTTACTCTGATGTCTACTTTATAAGATAATAATGTAGTTACTCCTGTTTTATTTTGATTAATGCTTTCATGGTATCTTTTCCCATCTTTTTACTCTCAACTTACCCCTGCCATTATATGTGAAGTGAGTTTGTTATACAGTTAAGTTATATTTTTTAAAATCCATTCTGCCAATTGCACTTTTAATTGATGTATGTAGATCATTTTTAATTATTGATGATGTTCAGACTAAGTCTACCTTTTTTGCTTTGTTTGTCACCTCTGTTTTCAGTTTTTGTTTTTTTTGCCCTGTTTTACTGTGCTTAACTTGAATTTTTTTTTAGAACTCTATTCTGATTTCTTTATAATGTCTTTGGCTTTTTCCGTGTTTGTCACTCAGCACTGCACTACATATACATCATTTACTGTAGTTTTCTGATGTTATCATTTTACTAGCTTTAGTGAAGTATGAAAACTTTCTCTCCTCTTCACATCCTTTTATACTTCCCTGTTTATATATATATATATATATATATATATATATATATGTCATAAATATTTCCAATCACATTGGAAAATGTTATACACTTTGATTCAATTGTCAAACATAATTAAGAAACTTGAAGAGGATAAAAGAAAGTCTACTGTATTTAATCATGTTTTTGCTTACTGTATTTGTTCTTCCTTTCTGGTGTTTCAAGATTCTCTCTTTTTCCCATTTGAAAAAACTATTTTTGTCATTCTTTTAGGGTAGATTTACTGAGAAGTTTCCTTAGTTTTCCTTAGTTATCACTAGGGGTATCATATTTTTTTAAGATTTATTTATTTATTTGAAAGGCAGAGTTACAGAGAGGGAGAGACAGAGAAAGAGAAACAGACAAACAGACCTTCTATCTGCTGGTTCACTCCCCTAAATGACTGCAATGGCTGGGGCTGGGCCAGGTTGAAGGTAGGAGCTTGGAACTCTGAGCCTCCCGCATGGGGTCCAAGCACTTGGGCTATCTCCTACTGCTTTCCCAGATGCATTAGCAGGGAGCTAATTAGCTCCATTAGCAGTGGAGCAGACAAGATTTGAACCAGTGCTCACATGGGATGCTGGCATTATTGCAGGCCAGCACCTTAACCCCGTGTGCCGCAACTCTGGCCCATAATTTTTGATTGACCGTTCTTTTCCTTTAACACCCAAACAATGTTCTCCCCCTTCCTGCTAGGGCCCTGTCAATTTCTGACAAGAAAATTGTCATTCTAATTATTTTCCATTGTAGGTATAGGTAAGATATTGTCTTTGTCAGCTTTCAAGAATTTTGTTTTTTCTCTTGTTTTCACAAGATTGACTACCATGTTTCTGGTGGAGGGTTTCTTTTTTGCTGATCCTATTGGTGTTTCATCAGCTTCTTTAATGTGGAAGTTTATGTCTTTTGAGAAGCTTTTAGTCCTTATTTCTTCAAGTACTTTTTCAGTCTATACCATCTTTCTCCTTCAGAGAATCTGTTGGTATGAATTCTGAAGTTTTTGTCATGGTCCTACAGTGAAATCTATTGTTTTATTCTTAAGCTGTTAGATTTTTTTTCCTGTCTTATCCACTTTGCTGTTGAGCTCATTCACTGAGGTTTCATGGATCATTGTTGTTGTATTTTTCAGTTCTAAACATTGCACTTGGTTATCTTTTATATTTCATATTTCTATTTGGAGACTCAGCTGAGATTTTCTATTTTATCATTTGTTTCAAGTGTGTTGTAATTGCTCAGTGAAGCATTTTTATGGTGGATAATTTAAAATCCTTGTCAGATAATTCTAACAGCTGTGCCACCTCAGTATTGGCAGCTGTCTGTATTCAAGTTGGTATCTTGGTGTGATGAGTGGTTTCTTTTTATTAAAAGTTGGACACTGCAGCTCCTACTAAAGGCCTGCGAAAGCAGTAGAATATGACCCCTGTACCCATACGGGAGACCTGGAAGAAACTCGTGGCTCCTGGCTTCAGATTGTTCCAACTCCAGCTATTGCGACCATTTGGCGAGTGAACCAGTAGATGGAAGACATATCTCTCTCTCTCTCTCTCTCTCTCTCTCTCTGTAACTCTTTCAAATAAATAAAATGAAATATTTCAAAAGTTAGATACTCTGGATATTTGTTTTGTTTTAGCAGGCCTCCTCTGGCACTCTTGTATCGATTGAAGAAGAGCAGAAGCTTAGTCTCTCCACTAAGTCTCTCCTGACATCTACATTGGGTTGTTACTGCTGGTTAGGGGGCGGAAGTTCTCTCCAACTCTCTGTTGATCTCATCCTAGCCAGCCGAGTACAAACTCCTGGTTACCGCTGGTGAGGGTAGAAGTCATGGTTCCCCAGTTGGTTTTCACTAGGACAGGTCTGTGTTCGTTGGAGATTAAATTTGCTTTCAAATAGTCTTTCTCTGGGGATAGGATAGGGTTCTTTCAAAGCCAGGTATGAGTAGAAAATTAGGCTTTCCACTTGCAAGCCTAAGTTTTTTATTAGCTGCATTGTTATTGTGACAACTGGCATCCTCTTGCACTGAGGTGTCTCACTATCTCCTGATGCTTTTGCAGAAAAAAAAAACTAAATAATAACCCCCTCTTTCTCAGACCTTCTGCTGGACATAGTGGGAAGAGCAGGATCTCTGCTCTCTAATGTGGCGTTTTCAAGCTGGGTGGCTCTGGGAAAGTCACCCAACTTCTCTGAGCCTCCATATTGTAAAGGAAGAGTAGGAAGTTCCTTGATGAAATGAGTGCAAGAAAGTCAAAGGGCCTGGAAAACCAGGGCTCAATAAACTACACGCCCCTTCCTTTTCTACCCTGCAGAAGAGACACAACCTGTCCAGAGGAAGAAGCAGCCACAGTGCTTCATCACCACCAACACCATCTATAGGCCTCACAAGGCACTCTAAGGGTTAAATCTCATAGTGACAGTCTTATTTCTTAAAGAGACACACTTGATACTCTTCACACCTTATCCCCAGATTCCTGGAAAACACTCCAAGGAGATGGCCTGAGCCAGGGCACTCAGAATGAGGGTAGGGGCTGGACCAGAGGCTCGGGCAGAACAGCGAAGGTGAAGGAAGGCCTAGTGCTGGCCCACGCAGTCAGCTCAGACGGCGCTATTGTGTTCTGAGCAAAGATAACATCACTGCCTAGCCTAAGCTGCTAGCAGAGCAACCCGGTCTCAGATGCCGGATGCCGGCAACTCCCACTCGGCCGACACACCAGCCCGGCACCTCCAGCTCCTCTGAGCAGCTGTTGGGATTCCATCATCAGCTCCGCTACCGCATCCTGAGTCCCCATCGCTCCCACCCGCCTCTGGAGCGCAGGATAGGAAGAAAGTGGCGAGTGAGTGAAAGGAAAACGAGCGCGCGCCATCCTTCCAGCACCCGCCCGCCGGGATTCCTCCGCAACAACCTACACGCCCGCCCCTCAGCCACAGCCCTAACGCGCTGGACTTGGTCCTCAAAAAGCTCTCCCTGGCTCCAGGTCCTGAAGTTGAACGAGAGACTAGGAGGGGGCAAAAATCGACTCCTAAACAGCAAGGTGCCAGAGACACCTCTAAGCCAATAAGTACTTCAAAAATTGTGCCCATGAGTGCCGATCTTGACTCCCACCCCCACCCCAAGAAGAATAAAGCTGTCCTGGGACCAACCCCATACGCCTCCATCTGCGCTTTTCAGCCTCGCCTGTCAACAAGTCTCTCCCAGTGTCTTGCACTCTCTACCCACCTCCCCCCTACCCCGTCCTCATCGCTCCTCTCTCTCTCCCCCTCCCTCCCTCTTTCCCTTCCTCTTCAACTCAGTTTTGATTGTTCCCAGACCCCCTCTTATCCTCACCTCACCTGAAAGTCTGTGGTGAATGGGCCCCTTTCCAGCTCCCCTTTGCGAGTAGCCCAACAATAGATACTTTTCATTGGTAACTCAGCCTTTTCCCGCAGCGAGGGATGAGGGGGCGGGGGCAGGGAAGGACGCTGCAACGTACCACTTACCTGATCTCTTTAATACTTTCCAATTTGCACATGATTTCTTGCTCATCTGCCATGCTTTTCACTCTCAATTTCACGTCCCGAGAAATGTACAAATACAACAGCCAAGGGATACAATAGACACAATGTAGCCACCTCCTCCCGGCTTGGGGCTCTGAGGCTGTGCGATAGGGGCTTGGAGAAGGCCTGGGAGCTGTAGTCCGCAGCTCCAGGGCCAGCCAGGCAGCCCGGGGCCCTATAGGACTACAACTCCCAGAAGGCCAAGCGAGATATGCCTGTTTCTCTTCCTGCAGCCGCACTTTAAATCAATTTGTCACAGATAATTATGTCAAAGGTTGTGAGGAGTATAAGGGAATGAGGATTCTCCTCTGGCCCGTTGGCCGAAAAATGGGGGAAAATACTCTTGAAGTCAGCTGGAGAGACAAGAGACATACCCATACACACCCCTCTGGGGACCCTCACACCTACCCACCCCCAGAAGGTTACCAGAAGTTGCTAATACTCTACTCCTTGGGGCTGGGAGAGAAATCTGCAAAGGAATTCGTTTTTGTGATGTGGAGTGTTCTAGCTGCTACCTGGGGACTAGTAGCTTTGCTATTCAAATAGAAGTGTGGTGGAGGTGGGGAAGAGGAGGAAGGGAGGAGTAGGCAGCTACAATGGCTTGGGGAAATGATGATGGGGGGGGGACCTCCTTCATTCCAGTTACCCATCTATTTAAGTTACTGAGCTCAGACTTTGCTAGTCGATGAAGGAGGTACTGAGGGAGACACTGGATGAGGCAAAGATAAATAAAATAAAATATTTTTCTTTTTTTAATTTGAGGAGCAAGAGAGACTGAAAACTAGCCCAATTACTGTAGTGTGGTGTCAGGAGTAGATAAGCTGTAACCCAAGCAGAGAAGATGTAGCTAGGTCTAAAAAATGACAGAATTTGCCAGACCATAAAAGAGAATGGGTTTTCCAGAGTAGGATATTACACACAGAATGAGAAGGGAAAGAAAAGAGTAAGAGCACAGGGTTCTTATATGGGGTATGGAGATGAGAAAGAGAAATGAAAAAATGTATCCAGAAGAGGTAAGTTGGAGCCAGATTGTGAAATACCTTGAATGTCAGGCTAGAGTTTGGAATTAAACCTACAGATACACATTTATCCAATACACATTTTTTTTAAGATTTTTATTTATTTATTTATTTGACAGGTAGAGTTATAGACAGTGAGAGAGAGAGAGACAGAGAGAAAGGTCTTCCTTCCGTTAGTTCACTCCCCAAATGGCCACCACAGCTGGCGCTGCGCCGATCCGAAGCCAGGAGCCAGGCATTTCTTTCTGGTCACCATGCGGGTGCAGGGGCCCAAGCACTTGGGCCATCCTTCACTGCCTTCCCGGGCCACAGCAGAGAGCTGGACTGGAAGAGGAGCAAGCGGGACTAGAATCCGGCACCCACATGGGATGCTGGTGCCACAGGTGGAAGATTAACCAAGTGAGCCACGGTGCCAGCCCATCCAATACACATTTTTAAGTGATTCCTCTGTGCCAAGTAATGTGGGATAATATTAAAAAAATAAAGTATGGGAGTAAAAAATTAGAGGAATGTCTTAGGTGACTTTCCTTTAAAAAAAAAAGATTTATTTATTTGAAAGGCAGAAATACAGAGAGGAGAAAGAGATCTTGTGGCCACTGGTTCACTCCTATAATGGCTGCAGCTGGGGGTTGACCAGGCCAAAGTCAGGAACCAGGAGCCAGGAGCTTCTTCCCTATCTCCCACATGGGTGCAGGGACCCAAGCACTTGGGCCAACCTCCTCTGCTTTTCCAGGCGCATTAACAGAGAGCTGGATGCGAAGTGAAGCAGCTGGACCCAGGTGACTTCGTAAGCAAAGTACAGAATAGTTAGAGGAGATGAGAGCAGATAAGAAGCAGTTATTTAGGGCACACAGAAAAGCCAAGGGAGCTGGGCTTTGGACTAAAGGAGAGCTTTGACTAATTCCCAATTAAAAGTGACTCAGATGCCGGCACCATGGCTCAATAGGCTAATCCTCCCACCGGGTTCTAGTCCCAGTCGGGACGCCCGAATCTGTCCCGGTTGCCCCTCTTCCAGGCCAGCTCTCTGCTGTGGCCCGGGAGTGCAGTGGAGGATAGCCCAAGTCCTTGGGCCCTGCACCCCATGCGAGACCAGGAGAAGCACCTGGCTCCTGGCTTCGGATCAGCGTGGTGCACCGGCCACAGCGCGCCAGCCGCTGCAGCCATCGGGGGGTGAACCAACAGAAAAGGAAGACCTTTCTCTCTGTCTCTCTCTCTCTCACTGTCCACTCTGCCTGTCAAAAAAAAAAAAAGTGAATCAGAGCTCTCTCTGATTGAGCTTACTCTTTTTTTTTCTGAGCCTTAGTTTCCTCATCTGAAAAATGGACCTAGTAAACTTTGTTATGAAAAGTTTTTGTGATCATTCCCATGATGGTGTTGAATACAGGGCTTGGTATTTCATAGGAGCTCAAAAAATTGTGTGGAAAATGAGTCTCAGGCCATTCTGGATGTTCACATTGATTTTGGTTTTTTTTTTTTAACTTTTATTTAATAAATATAAATTTCCAAAGCACAGCTTTTGGGTTACAGTGGCTTCCCCCCCCCCATAACTTCCCTCCCACCTGCAACCCTCCCATCTCCCATTCCCTCTCCCATCCCATTCTTCATCAAGATTCATTTTCAATTATCTTTATATACAGAAGATCAATTTAGTATATACTAAGTAAAGATTTCAACAGTTTGCACCCACACAGAAACACAAAGTATAAAGTACTGTTTGAGTACTAGTTATACCATTGATTCACATAGTACAACACATGAAGGACAGAGATCCTACATGGGGAGTAAGTGCACAGTGACTCCTGTTGTTGACTTAACAATTGACACTCTTGTTTATGGCATCAGTAATCACCCTAGGCTCTTGTCATGAGCTGCCAAAGCTATGGAAGCCTTTTGAGTTGGCCAACTTTGATCTTATTTAGACAAGGTCATAGTCAAAGTGGAAGTTCTCTCCTCCCTTCAGAGAAAGGTACCTCCTTCTTTGATGGCCCGTTCTTTCCACTGGGATCTCGCTCACAGAGATCTTTCATTTAGGTGTTTGTTTGTTTGTTAGTTTGCCAGAGTGTCTTGGCTTTCCATGCCTAAAATACTCTCATGGGCTCTTCAGCCAGATCTGAATGCCTTAAGGGCTGATTCTGAGGCCAGACACACTGATTTTCAAAAATCTCCAGGGAAGAATTTGAAGCCTCTCTCTTCTTTGAATCCCAGATACTTAAATAGTAACTTTCATAACTAGGAAATTCTAGCTGGTGTCTAGTTTAATATCTTCCTGATGGCCTTGAAGGTCTCTGTCTTATATGCCATTGGTGATATTTAAATACCATCAAGTTGATTGATCAGAAAGCCTGTGAGTCCAGAGCTAAGAAATGACCCCATCTCCACCACATAAGAGCAAGGACACAGGAACAAACCCATGGAAGTGCCTAGTGTGTACTGGCTACTGTGCTGAGGACTGTATATGCATTCCATCATTTCATCCTCACAACCATTATGAAAGGGGCAAGTAGTTCCTTTTTATAGGGAACAAAACCGACTCAGCTAAGAAAAGCAAATTTGTAAATACTAAACAGTAAGCTACATACCTAGAGCCTAAACTCAATTTGGAGGAAATTTTGTGCAAATTAATGAAGGCAATCTATGTTAAAACTATATGGAGACCAAAAGTAACAAAAAGGAGTCGTGGACATATGCAAAATCCATGCATATGAGGGATTTTCAAACAGTCCATGGAGAGGACAAGCATTTGGCACAGTGCTTATGACATAACTTGGGACGCCCACATGCCTTATCAGAGTGCCTAGCTTCAAGTCTTGGCTCCATTTGTGATTAAGTCCTGGCTCCATTCGTGATTAAGTCCTGGCTCCATTCCTGATTCTATCTTTCTACTTGTGCACATTCTTGGAGGCAGTGATGATGGTGCAAGTACTTACTTGTGTTTCTACAACCCAGATGGGAAACCTGTATAGAGTTTCCAGCTCTTTGCATCAGTGTGGCTTTACATTAGCTTTTGCAGGCATTTGGGGAGTGAACCAGTGGATGGAAGATTGATTCTCTCTCTCTCTTACTTCTCCTCCTCCTCCTCCTTCATCGTATGAAAGGCAGAGTTACACACACACACATACACACACACACAGAGAGAGAGAGAGAGAGAGAGGGAGAGAGAATGAGAGAGAGAGAGGGAGAGAGAAGTTCTATCCATGGATTCACTCCTCAAGTGGCTGCAACAGAACTAATAACTCCATCAGGTCTCCCATATGGGTGGCAGGGGCCAATTGAGCCATCTTCTGCTGCTTTCCCAGGTACATTAGCAGGGAGGTGGATTACAAGTGGAGCAACTGCAACTTGATCCAGCACTCATATGGGATGCCAGCGTCACAGGTGGTGGCTTACCCTGCTGCACTACAATATCGGCCTTATGTCTCTCTGCATTTCAAATAAAATTGATTTAAAAATAATTAAATTACTTTTTAGAAGTTTATGGACAGGCCGGCACTGTGATGTGGTAGGTTAAGCCTCCACCTGCAGTGCCAACATCCCGTATGGACACCGGATCAAGTGTCAGCTGCTCCATTTCTGACCCAAATCCCTGCTAATGGCCCAGGAAAGCAGTAGAAGATGGCCCAAAGTGCTTGGGCCCCTACACCCATGTGGGAGACCTAGAAGAAGCTCCTGGCTCCTGGCTTCGGAACAGTGCAGCTCTGGCATTGTGGCCATTTGGGGAGTGAACCAACTGGATGGAAGACCTCTCTCTGTGTCTTTCCTCCTCTCTCTGTAACTCTGCCTCTCAAATAAGTGAATAAATAAATCTTTTTTTTTAAAAAAAAGTTCATGGAAATGCATATTATGAAAAAAACCTATGCATGGTTTTAACATTTTTATATCAAAATAAGCTTAGCTTTTAATTCCATTTTCCATTAACTTTTTGAAATATCATCATATATCAAACATAAAGTGCTTTAGCGTGTAAGTTAATGTTGGTTTGAAGAGAAGCAGATGGTGTTTATGGGGGCTGTGTGGGAAACAGTTTTGGAATGGCTTTTGAGGTTTTAAAACTAATGTTTCCCTTTTTCCACTATCCACACCCTACAAAAATCCTCACTTCATGCTATGTTCTTATGTGGTAAGGATCTGGATGTGACTATGTATTGGTTGAAATTGAGTATGTTAATAAGCTAACTGATTTTCAAAGTAATTTGGCAACTATCTTGTATTTAAAGCCTCATCAAAAGCCTAGTTCTCAGATGAGGAAATTGAGGCCAAGAGAGGCAAAGAATTTATCCAAAGTCACCCAGCTTGGCTGACACAAAACCAGGACTCCTGACTTACAGGCTCCTGCTCTTCCTATATTCACCTGCTTCTGCCCCGCTCTGTTAACTCCAGCCAGGTGGTGCACTCCAATATAGAGTGCCTTCAGAGGGCTAAGCATGTCCCGTGTTCCCAATCCATGGATATTAAAGGGAGATGGCAATTAATTTAGGAGAAGGAGTCTTGGGAACATCAGGAGCTTAGGAGAAGGTCTGTGCCTCTTGTAACAATTAAGATGTCCATTAAAGAAAGAGTAATAAGCCTCTTAGTTTTCATGGGTTTGCCTTAGCAAACCAGGCTAGCAAGGTAAAGGAGGGAAATGTACAAAGAGAGAAGAAGAGAAGGAAACAATAACTTTCTGTCCCTTTTATTGACGCAGCACTTAAAATAGCATCTCCAAGCCAAGCTGATGACTTTTCTATCATAAGTGTTCAGTAGCTCTCAATGGATCCAAAGTCTATAATGGATGAGACAATATTTAAAAGATGTGTTAGCAGTGAGTGCTAATGCATGATTTCATTAGAAGAACTAATTGATTTGAGGTGGTAAGAATAAAAAAAAACAATAGTTCTATCAGAGTCAGCATCATTTGTATTGCTAAGAAACAGGCAAAGAGGTATGTTGGGGTGAATATCAATTAAATGCAAGAAATTAGCAACAGGTAAGGCAGCCAGTCTCCTGTTCACATGATTATCCATTCAGGTAATAGATCAATATTTTCAAAGTAGAGGCCAGAATGTTTGAATTCCTATATCTTTCCTGGTGCTTCAACAGTGAAAAAAGAAAGGAGTCAGAGATGCAACAATAACCCTTGTTCTGGATTGCCTTTCAAAAAGTAGTGCAAATTACATACTTAGCTTCTCACCATGTTTTTCTTTAAAGATTTTATTTATTTATTTGGGAGGTAGAGTTATAGACAGAGAGAAGGAGAGACAGAGAGAACGGTCTTCCAATTGCTGACTCCCCAAATGACCACAACAGCAGGAGCTGGGCCGATCTGAAGCCAGGAGCCAGGAGCTTCATCCAGGTCTCCCACATGGGTGCAGGGACCCAAGGCCTTGGGACATCTTCTACTGCTTTCCCATGCCATAGCAGAGAGCTGGACTGGAAGTGGAGCAGCCGGGATGCGAACCAGTGCCCATATGGGATGCCGGCACTGCAGGCTTTGGCTTTACCAGCTACACCACAGAGCCAACCCCTCATCATGTCTTTTAATCATCAATTCTAAAATTAAAAAAATGAGCAAAGGTTTTTGAATATTCAGCCAAAAGTGCTGGACAAGCTGGGACCTGTGCTGCTAGCATCCCATATAGGAGTGCTGGTTCAAATTTCAGCTGCTCTGCATCAGATATAGCTCCATGCAAATGTGCCTAGGAAAGCAGCTGAAGATGGCCCAAGTCCTTGGGCCCCTGCAACCTATGTGAGAGACCAGTATGGGGTTCCAAGCTCTGGTCTTCAGCCTGGCCCAGCCCCAGTTGCTGCATCCATTTGGGGAGTGAACCAGCAAATGGAAGATCTCTTTCTCTCTTCTGTCACTCAGTCTTTCAAGTAAATAAAATAAATATTTAAACTATATTTACTATGTACTTATTATTAATCAGGCACCATGTTAGGCAGTGGAGACCCCACATAGATAAGGCATACATAGTCCCTGGCCTCACTAATCTTATGTTCAGTGGGAAAGACCAGCTATTATGAAACTCACATGTAAATCTGAGGGTACTTGAAAATATTCTTGAGCAAATGGAATTAAAAGGTGACTTTATTTTGTTATAAATCATTTTTAATTTCATGCATTTTTTTCATAATACTCATTTTCCATGAACCTTCTGAAGACCCCTCATATAGTTATACCCAGAAATCAAGGTTATGTCAGCATGCACAGGAGGAGAACCAATTTAGTCCTGGGCAGCAATCAAGGAGACAATCAGAGAAAAGCTTCCTTAAGGAAGAGTCTAGTAGGAAACTTGTCAGGAAGGGGCAGAAAGAGCAGCTTCAAGAACTGATTCATGCAATCAAGTAGCAAATATTTTTGTGCACTTGGTGTATGTCAGGTACTCTCCTTGCTTCCTGGGATATAATACATTAGGTTAGTTTAATCCTTGTAATAATTCTATGGAGTATATACAGTACTATTATCCCCATTTTATGAAAGAGGAAGCTGAGTCACAGAGAAGTTAAGAGATTTTCCCAGATTCACACAGCTAGTAAGGGGAAGAACAGTCTGACCCCAAGAGCCATGGTGTTAGTCACTATGTTCTTATTTTTAAGGTTTATTTTATTTATTTGAAAGACAGAGTTACAGAGAGAGGTAGAGCCAGAGAGAGATAGGTCTTCCATTCCGCTGGTTCACTCCCCAAGTAGCTACAACGGCCAGAACTAAGCTGATGCAAAGTCAAGAGCAAGGAGCCTCTTCTGGGTCTCTCCTGCACAGGTGCAGCGGCCCAAGGACTTGGGCCATCTTCTACTTTCCCAGGCCATAGCAGAGAGCTGGATCAGAAGTGGAGCAGCCAGGACTGGAACCAGCATCCAAATGGGATGCTGGCACTGTAGGCTGGGGCTTTAACCCACTGCACCATGGCGCCCACCACTAGTCCTATGGCCTCACTAAAACCCTTGTCCTCAGTTTGTTTACATTCTAGAAAGATGAGCCAGACAATAAACAACTATAATAATATTAGGTGGAGATAAAGCCACAATTATACTAAACAAGGATAAAGGGATGAAGTTGTGGCAGAAGGTAGACTGTTTTAGGTATCATTGTCAGAGAAGACCTCTCTTCAGCCCGGACATTGTAGTAGAGACCTTGAAGGAATCAGACACACAGTGATCTGGAGGAAGGAATTAAGAATGCAATGATCTTAAAGAAGGAACATGCTTAGCCTATGAAAGAAAGCAGGCAAGCCTCTCGCTGATTGAAAGAAGCAGTGGTAGATAGAGGAGGCAAGCAGAAAAAAACAGGATCTTGTAAATCATGGTGATAAGTTTGGATATTATTCTGATTACAACAGCAGCCAATGAGAGTTTAAGGAGGGGAGGGACGTAATCTTGTTTTTAAAGATCACTATAATTGCTATGAAGAGAATATATTATATGTGTTGGGCAAGAGCAGAAGTCAGAAAACCAGTGAGAAAGTTATTATACTTGTCTAGAAGAGATGGTGGTAATTTGGATAATGGCCATGATGGCATTGTGGTGCAACAGGTTAAGCTGCCACCTATGACACTGGCTTCCTATCTAGGAGCATTGGATGAAGTCTTAGCTGTTCCACTTCTAATCCAGCTTTCAGTTAATGTGCCTGGGAAGCATCAAAAGATGACCTGAGTACTTGGACTCCTGCCACCCATGTGGAAGACCCAGATGGAATTCTTGGCTCCTGGCTTCAGCCTGTCCAGTTCTGGCTATTGCAGCCACTTGGGAAGTAAGTGAATGAATGGGTGATCTGCCCTCTCCCTCTCTCTTTCTACCCTCCCTCTATTTACTCTGTTGCTCAAATAAATAATTTAAAAATATTTTCTAATTTAAAAATAAAAATAATAATAAATAAATGACTCCTTGGTTTTTTTTTTGGCCTAAGTAATCAGGAAAGTAGCATTTACTGAAACAGGAAGACTGGAAGAGAACCATAGGATGTTAGAGGTAGAAAGGCATGTGGCACATCAAGAAATGGAAGATCAGAAATGGTAATTGACATGTGTGGATTAGGGTGCTAGGGGCTGAGGAAGGTAATTTCATTCTTCACACTCTCAGAAAATTTTCATGTTCTCCATCCCTTCAACCTTTCAGTGGGGCGTGGTGGTATTGGTGGTGGTGGTGGTGATGATGGTGGTGGTGGTGGTGGTGGTGGTGGTGGTAACAAAAGCCTTGCCTAAGATTTTGCATAGTTGGCTGTTATGGGTGATTAGCATTAATTTGCATCTGCCTACAGAGATTGTGTTAGGTATTTTCAGGCAATGTTTCAGTTGAGATTCTTGCTATTTTTGATGATTTTATGTCACTGAATTTTCTAGTATGACTGACCTGCATCTCCCAAAGTCCAGAGATCAAAAAAGTGTTGACAGTGGAAGTAGGGGAGTCTCATGTTTCCACTCTCCAAGTCTGCAAACCCTCGTGTGAAAACTGTGTTATAAAAGTAACTGTGTGGGCTGGCACCACGGCTCAATAGGCTAATCCTCCACCTGCGGTGGAGGATGGCCCAAGTCCTTGGGCCCTGCACCCGCATGGGAGACCAGGAGAAGCACCAGGTTCCTGCCTTCTCAGATCAGCGCGGTGCGCCGGCCGCAGCGGCCATTGGGGGATGAACCAACGGAACAGGAAGACCTTTCTCTCTGTCTCTCTCACTGTCCACTCTACCTGTCAAAAAAAAGTAACTGTGTGTATATCTGCTGAATTATCTTAGTATATCCTTGCCCACTTCCTCCAGAGCTCAAAGGAGAAAGCATAACGACTTCTGAGTTCAGGAGCTTGGATTTAAACCCCAGCTGTGATACTGCCTGCCTGTGTGTTCCTGGAAGTCTCTTCCCCTACTAGGCTTCAGTTTTCCCATCTGTAAAACAATAGAATGCAACTCTCTAATGTCCTCTGGAACTTAAAAGAACATATCTAACAAAGGACACATGCTTAAAGCTCCATTTTATAAGCCTGGAAAGATGTGAACCTAATGCTGTCTGTGTGGTTTCTCCATGTCATCCATCCTCCCACCCTCACCCCACCCCCCAGTAGGTGTGAGTCATTTAACACATCTGCACTGTCCTTTCCTATTCATCATGTTGTAACGGATGCAGCGATTTTCTCCTTTCCTTGAACTTTCTCCTCATGCACTTGTTCCACTGCATTTACATTCTAACCCAGAGAGGCAAGAGATCATGTAAACAACTGCTTTTGTTTGTATTTGTTTCTTAAATAAATATAGTTAGGTTTTCTAAATCTGAAAGTGTTTTCCTGGATCAGCTTCTACAAAGAAGCAGGCTAAGGAAGTAGGAGAGCTGTGTTCAGGGACTGGTTGTACCACTAGCATATTCTCTGAATCTCAGTAACTTCATATGCAAACGAACATCATAATGGGTGGTGGACTCTAGGGCCTGCTCCAGTACTTAAAGTCTGTGATTCTATTTTTTGCCAGATACGCTTTAAAAATTCATCAACTTACTGGGAACATTTGCCACCAATCCTTTCCTCATTTATTTCTCATTTACTCAGAATTACTCAACAGGGAGGAGGAGGCAGGAGACTTAACGTCTCCACCCAGCTTTGCAATTAACCTGCTGTTTAACTTTGTACAGACCTGTTCCCTGCCCTGGCCTTCTGCTATGCCATCTTTAAGATGAAGGCTTTGGACTATCTAGTCTGGAATGCTACCTCTATCATTTTGGGATTCAATGATGCTTTAATTGGATATCTTTTCTGGGTTGCTGGGCAGCTAAGGGAGCTAGATAACTGTAAATTTCTGACTCCTTGAATATTCCCCCTCTCCACGAAAACATAAGCTGGTAAGGGTCAGAAGGATTTTCTGAGACTTTTGTGTTCCCTTGTGTGTGAATATGCTTGCTGCACACTAAATGCTTTCACCTATGTTTCATTTGGGCTGCAACCTGTCGTAGTCGTTATGGGCATCTGTGGTAGCACAGCAGCAACAGGTTCCAGGCTGAGTCTGTGCCACAGACAAGGGAAATGGTCAGAACCATGTTCCCAGTGTGATATTACACAGAAATGGAGTTTCTTCTCTTGACTTTTAAGCCACAGTACTGCTCCCTCTGCCTGCTCTGTGTGCATCTCTTCTTATTTAGCTTCTTTTCCTTCTCCTGGCTCCAAAATAGTAGCATTCCCCAAAATACTTAAGTGGAATCTCTTCTTTATTTCTGCTTTCTCCCACAGAGAAGGGACAGCATCCCTCCCCCCACCCCTCTATCCCCCTCTTCAATTCTTGCCTCTTTAAGAGTAATCCAAACTGCTTGTCTGTCTGCAGTGATCTTCAGATTCTCGTGTTACATGAGAACTTAGTGTGGTACTCGGCTTGCAGAGGGAATAGTCTTGCCAAATTTTTCTCACATCTTTCTTAGATTGGGGTACTTTGGAACTACACAGAGGGCCTGCCCCCTCCTCACAGAGCTGTTGAAGGATTAAGGAAAAGGGATATTATATGGGAAAGCATCTAGCATAATAACTAAAATACAGTAACCATTCAGTATGTGTTAATACTCTTCATCTTCGTCTCCCCTTTCCTTAATTCTCAGAGTCATTTTGAACACTGAGATTTGGAAATATTTCAGTGAACAGAAATGGGAGCAGAGCATGAAAAGTGATAATAAGTTGTCATGATTTTTGCTTAAGAAGATGATGACTGAGTATTTATTTAGAGATTTCAAAATTCGGCAGCATTTTATGTAAAGGTTGGAGCCATTATCTCCCCTGAGCTCAGGAAAAATGACTTTAATTATAGTAGAGGCTTTAGTAGGATGATAACTTGTAAAGCTACGATGACAGATAAGCAACCCCAAAGGAACAGATGGACAGATTCAACTATATAAAGATTGAGACTGTACAATGAAAATTGACACTCATAAAATAAAAAGGAAACAGACTGGGATATAAAAATAATTCTTAAGTCTTAGTATTACCCCATCCAGGGGTTGGTTGCATTATAAAGAATGGACCAATATTAAATTGAAGGATGGATCTCAGCAAATGAAACATAAGGACTCAGCAAGAGAACAGATTGGAAGGTGAGTGGAGATGCAAGTTTCCCTTCTCTGAGCCTCAAAAATCCCTTGTATAGAATACAAACTACCAGCTTGACTTCTCCAGATAGCTCTTCCTTTCCTAGCACCAGTAGCAGTATGCAGAATACTCTGCAGACACCCTGCCTATGCTCAAAGTCTCTATGATCTTTAGCTCCCACAGCAGACAGGTTCTCATTATCTTTTAACCACAAAGATTGGAAGGAAAGATAGTATCTATCCACTAAAGAATGAAAATACCAAATAAATGCATTGTTGATATGATCGAACTGTCATTTAAAGATACCATAAATTTAAACATCTGATATCATTTAAAAACAGGAAAAATTATGATCCCAGTCCTATAAAATTGCCATAAATACTCTCTATATATTGATTCTCTATATACATTGATATTAAAATTTATATGCTAGATCTACTGAATACAATTCAAATACTTTATTACAAACACTTTTGCCTCCTTAAGACTTAGGTACATTTTAAGGGAATGATTTGAATGGGGGAAGAGTAAAAGAATTCAAGAAATGATGCCATCTTGACCCAACATCTCACTTCAACACATGCTACTCTCTCAATTTTGAGTGTTGAGATCCAGAAAACAAGAACAGTCTCTGCTTTCAGGATGCTTATAGACTAACTAGAGATGGGCCAGTAAGTAAATGATTACAATGAAATATGAGCTGTGTTATAATTGAGGGGTGAAGGGTATGCTCTGAGATTACATAGAAGTGACTAAGAGATTCCACGAGGAAAATCAGGAAGAGTTTCCGAATCAGGTATTACCTGAGCCATGTCTACTGCAGGCACCATTGGGCAGATTCCTGTGGCAAGCAAAGGCATGCAGGTTCCTAGGACCCTCATTCCTTCACACCAACATATTTTGAGTAAAAGTGAACCATCAATTCTCCTCATGACCTTCTTACTCCCTTGGTTTGTTTCTTTTAAAAAAAAATATGTATTTATTTTATTAGAAAGGCAGAGTTACAGAGATAAGGGCAGAGGGAGAGAGAGAGGTGGCTCACTCCCCAAATTGGTGGCAACAGCCAGAGCTCAGCCAATCAGAAGCAGGAGCCTGAAGCTTACACCAGGCCTCCCATGCAGGTGCAGGGGCCCAAGGACTTGAGCCATCTTCTGCTTCCCCAGGCCATAGCAAAGAGCTGGATCGGAAGTGGAGCAGCCGGGACTCGAACCAGTGCCCATGTGAGATGCCAGTACTGCAGGCAGCAGCTTTACCCACTACACCACAGTGCCAGGCCCTATTTAATTCTACGAAATCTATATAAGTATCAGAATTCAGCTACATGAATGGTTTTCAAACAGGGTTTGGCAGAACCCTAAGATTTTACAATGAAAGAGAGCCATCCCTACTCCGGCTTCAATTATAATTCAATTGATATTGGTTTCATATTGGGAGTTTCATGGAAGATGTGTTTCAACATAGAGCTCTGTTGCTTAAAAATGTTTAAAAAGTTTGATTTAGTCCCACTTGACCTTATTGTAAAGATAAGGTAACTGAGGATCAGAGAAAGCAGGACCTGGCCAAACATCAAATAAAATGTAACAAGAAAAACAAATACTATTGAGACAATATGCTTATCCTTTATTTGTTAAAAATAAATCTGCCAATGTGTCTTTTTAGTCTAAGTCCACCAGTCCCAAGATGGAATCTCTGCTTTTCAATTCAAGATATGACCCTAGAATGGCCTTGTTAGCAGTGGAGGGCAGGTCAGGCTGAAAGGGCACAGAATCTATGACCAGGCGTTCTTGCATTGCCCTGCTACTGCATATTCACATTGAATTAAGTGAGTGCTCAGGAAGACTTAGGCTCCAAGTAGCAGGATGGACTAGCATACATTAACTGACAAACTAGAGTCCAGTAAGTCAGTTGGAATGTGACAGGAATTAGCAGGGCAATCCTCACAGGAAGGAGATCTGGAATGAAAAGAGCTCTAAGGGAGTCATATGTGGAAGGGCCATAGCAGGCAACTGACTCCTAGGTTGGGTGTCTTTAGACACAAAGGGCTCCAGCCATCAGACTTCAGTTAATATCTTAGATGAAGCATGAAGGAAGGTAGGTAGATTGTCCAGTGAGAGAAAAGCAGGTCTCCTTTTAGAGAAACCTGGCAACCTGGGTAGCAATTTAGGGCATAGGGATTACAGAAGGAGCCTAATGATCAGAACTGGAGCAGAATGTTGATTATATCCAAATTAGCATACAAGTTTAATGGCAATTGATATCAAAATCCAGAATATTTTTGGTAGATTTCAACAAGATGATTTAAAAAAAAAAGCTATGGATTGTAATAGTCAAAGACAATTTTAAAAGAAAATAAAATGAGAGGAATCACTACCTGATTTCAGCATCTATTAGAAAAGCTACAGTAATCAGGACTGTGGTGATGGTGGAGGAATACACATATGGATCAATGGAACACAATGGAGACCCCAGATATAGAACACGTAAATACACTCAGTTGGCTTTTGACAAAGGTAAAAAAAAAATTCAATTAAGAAAGGATGATCTTTTCAACAAAGATCCTAGAGGAAGAAGATACGCTGGAAAAAATGAAAAAGAATCCCAGTGTGAAGATCTCATGTCTTGTGCAAAAATAACTAAAAATTAATTATAGACTTAACTATAAACTATAAAACTGCAAAAACTTTTAGAAAAAGTACAGGATAATATCTTCAGGCTATTGGATGAGGGAGTGGCATTATAGTTGATCCAAAAGCATAATCTATAAATGGAAATATTGATAAAAAGACTTTATTAAAATTGGAAATTTTTTCCTGTGTGAATGATGGAAAAGATAAGTGATAAACTGGGACAAAATATTTGAAATTACAGGTTCAATAAAACACTAGTATCGAAAGTATATAGAGGGGCCAGAGCCATTGGCACACTAGGTTAATCCTCCACCTTCAGTGCCAGCATCCCATATGAGCACCGGGTTCTAGTCCCGGTTGCTTCTCTTCCAGTCCAGCTCTCTGCTGTGGCCCAGGAAAGCAGTGGAGGATGGCCCAGGTGCTTGGGCCCCTGCACTCAAGCAACCAGTCCAATTTAGAGCATGACAAATGCTATGAAGAGATATTTCACTAATGAGAATATACAGATGGCAACCAAGTACCTGAAAAGATTTCAACAGCATTAGCCATTTGGAAAATGCAAATTAAGTCTACCATGAGATATCATTACATATCTGTCAGAAAGACTAAAGTAAAAAAAGCTGGGGCTGGCATTGTGGTACAGTGGGTAAGCTTCCACCTGCAACACCGGGATCCCATATCAGAGCACTAGTTTGATTCCTGGTACTGTATCATGTTTATAACCACTTATAAATCTACAAGTGAAAAATATTTAATTGAGAAAATACATTTATCTTGGTTACTGAGATTTTGGCATGGCACTGTCTGCTTAGCCCTGCATCTTCTCTTCTGTAACTTCAGGGCCCAGAATAGACGAAGTCCTTAGTGAATTCATGCTATACATGTGAATTCACATTGAAAGTCTTCCTTGTAGATGAATTATTCTCAGTCATGCTATGTTCACAGGGAGAGACAACATGCCTTCTCTCCTCTTCTGCATATTTATTCTCCCCTTGCAACATTCATAATCAACTGTCAACATTGTTGAGGCTGCCTGGATTCAGTTTATGAGCCCAAGTATATCAACAATCTTCTACCTCTTTCAGAGGCATATGAGGAGCCCACTGCAGTGGAAAGAAGCCTATACCAGGTATTGAAAGTCCTAGTATCTAACTCAGGCTCAGCAACTCACTCACTGTGAGAGTGTGGATGTGTCACTCTCACAGTCTCAGTTTCTT